>NC_090922.1:542612489-543243959 GCF_040938575.1 Ambystoma mexicanum
TTGCAGAGGATATCATGCTTGACAAGATCAAAGGCAGACAATAGATCTAGCAGGAGAAGAAGTGCCACTTTGCCTTTGTCCATAATGTCGCCAAGTTGTATTTTGAGATCAAGTAAGGCAGATTCTGTCCCATGTCCTGGGCGGAATCCAGATTGCCTTTTGCCTAGGATGTTGTTCACTTCTAGGAATTGCTGGATTTGGTTATAGGCAATCTTATCCAGGATTTTAAGCAGGAACGGGACAGTGGTGATAGGTCTGTAGTTGTTGGCTATCTCAGGGTCTAGCAAGGTTTTTTTTTAATACGTAGGCAGACCCAGGCCTCTTTTAGGCTGGCAGGGACTGAATTGGAGTTGAAATAGGCATTGATGAATGTGTTGAAGAAAGGTGCTAGGGTTTCCGCAGTCTTTGACCAACTTGGCCGGTCAGGCATTGCCTTTACAATTGGAGGGTTTGATTTTCCTCATGACGTCCAGTACTTCGGAATCAGTTACTTCTCTGAACGAGAATAGTTTTTTGTTGTTAACATCCTTACTTTTTTTTTAAACATGTATTTATTAGCATTTTTTTTAAATTAACCAATCAACCAACATGGAAAAAACAGCGAAACCCAAACCTCCCTCCCTCCCCTTCCCTCTCTCTTCCCCCCCCGCCCCGATCCAGTAGCTGGTAATTCAGTTTTCCTCCCACTGCATGACAGCACACGTGAGCTCACAAGTCCTTTCAGCTTTCATTGAATAAGCCCACAGGGTTCCGGACCTTTCTGTTCATTCTCTTTCGTGGGTCCGAGTCCTCTTGTGAGTCTATAATGCCCAACAGGGTCATTGCTCTAGGGCACCATCTCCTATTTTCGCCACCTCCAAGAAATGCAAGCAGAGTGGACCAGTCTGTTGTGAACTTCATCTGGGCACCCTGTAATGAGTGCGTGAGCCATTCCATGGATACTACTGACCATATTTTGGTAATCCACTCGTGCTTTTGAGGGGGCACTTTCGTTTTCCACCTACGAGCGATGACCATTAGTGCCGACATCATCATTAAGACATATATTTTACGAAGAGAAGTCGTAGGAATAGCCTCCAGGGTTTCATACATACAAAGGATATCCAGGCCCTTATTACCTCCTCCCACTTCCCCCAGTACCTGTGATGTGTCTTGGTGTGTTTAGCCCCAATATACTTCCAGCTTTGGGCATTCCCACCAAATGTGAGCCCAGGTTCCCACCCCTCCACAGTCCCTCCAGCACAATTAGGAGTGATTCGGGAACCGCCTATGCAGTTTAACCGGGGTCAAGTGCCACTGAAAGATGAACTTTAACTAGGTCTTCCGGACCTGTATAGATCTAGTAAGTTTAGGAATCTGGCTCCACAGTCTCTGCGACACTTGATCCCCTGTGTCTTTACCCGCGGCCAATGCCCACTTTTTCATGTAGGGCCTGATGGGGATCGTTTACCCCTCCTTAATACACTTATAGATATTGGTCATCAGCCCCTTGTCACCGGAGTGGGTATCCAAGTATTTTTCGAAAGGGGTCAGGGAGCGCGATCCGGCGGCTTTCAGGGTCGGATGTGACAACCAGTGACGCAGTTGCATATAACCATATCTTTGTCTCTCGTCTAAACCAAAATCTAGTTTGCATCACTCGAAGTCTTTAACCTTCCCATCTACAAACATATCCCTCACCATCCTGCACCCACCTTGGTACCACTTCCCAAATGTTAGTGTGTCAGTGCCCGGGGTAAATTGAGGGTTTCCCCACAATGGTGTATATGGGGACGGGAAAGTGGTAATCTGAGCCTCTTTCTCTGCAGTGTCCCAGGCTTGCCCAAATGTCGAGGTGATTTTACTGGCATACATTTGGGGGGTTCTATCTTCCCTCAGTTTCCATAAGGTTCCTTCTAAATGTCCCGCCACCACCACCCTATCCATCGGCCTCCAGGGTTTATTTCTGTCGTCCCTCTGCCAATCTAAGTATCCTAATTTGCGCCGCAATATAATAGTTCCTAAAGTCTGGTACACCCATGCCCCCCGAGAGGTAAGTGTTCTCATGAGAGTTACTAAGATTCTTGGCCGTTTTTGATTCCAAATTAACCGGCTAGTCGCCTTCTGTAGGGACCTGAAGAAGACACGCAGGATATCTACCGGCAAAGTTGCAAACAAGTAGAGCAACTGTGGCAATACCGCCGTTTTTAAGACGTTCACCCGTCCCAGCCACGACATTGAGAGTGGACCCCAGTCTATTAGCTTTGGTTTAATCTTTTCCAGTAGAGGCGGATAATTTGCATGGTATAATCCCTTCAAAGTTTTAGTCAAGCGCACTCCCAAGTATTTGATGTTGTCCCTTGCCCATCTAAATTCATATGTCTCTCTGATTTGTTGTTCAGTGGATGTAGAGAGGCCAAGGCTGAGTATTTCTGACTTATTGGCATTCACTCTGAATCCGGCAACCTGTCCAAACTGGGCAAGTTCCTCTCTAACCCCCCCCGCAGGGACCGATCGGTGGATGTCAGCGAGAAAAGAAGATAGTCTGCAAAAGCGGCCACTTTATGCTCCTGCCCCTCAAATGGAATGCCAGATATCGAGGTTGCTCCTCTCACCGCTGACAGGAATGGTTATAGATGCAAAGCGTATAACAACGGGGAAAGAGGGCACCCCTGTTTAGTGCCCCGTTCTACTATTACCAGATCGGATACCTGACCGTTAACTGTCAGTCGAAGAGTCGGGGCTTGATAATTGGCCTTAATCCTGTCCAAATATTTGGGTCCAAATCCCATCCTTTTCATCGGGGTGAAGAGGAAACTCCACTCCACCCGATCAAAGGCCTTTTCAGCGTCAATTGCAAGAAGGAGGGCAGGAACCCGCTTCTTATGTGTTTTTTCAATTAGATGGGATATCCTCCGCACATTATCTGCCGTTTGTCTGCCCTTAATGAATCCCGCCTGATCGGATCTTATTATTTTGGTCATGATCAAGTCTAGCCTAGCAGCGAGAACCTTAGTATGTATCTTAGCATCCACGTTTATTAACGCGATCGGACAGTAGGAGCCACACGTCTCAGGATCTTTCCCCTTCTTGTGAATAAGGATGACCTTCGCTTCTTCCATAGATCTAGGTAGAGCCTTGGTGGGACCTATCTGATTAAACAGCCTTGTCAGGTGCGGGATTAGAAACTCTTTGTGCAATTTATAGAATTCGGCCACAAAGCCGTCAGGCCCGGGAGCCTTGTTCGTTGCTAATGAGGCAATAGCTTTCCTGACATCGTCTGTTGTTATGTCTTCCTCTATTCTTTCCCTGTCCTCGTTTGATATCTCCACAAGTGTAATTCGGTCTAGGTAGGCCTTTTGCGTTGCCGTATCTGGGTTACCAGAGGAGTACAGTTTGGTGTAAAATCTGCAAAACTCCCTTTGTATCTCGTGGGTTTGTGTAAAGACCCGGTCTCCCTCACCCCTGATTCTTAAAATGGTTTTGTCGTTTTCTTCCTTTCTTGGCATTTTTGCTAGCAGGCGATCGGATCTATTGGCCTTAACATAGTATTTTTGACGCAAGCATAGGAGATTACATTCCGCTGCCCTCATCTGAATGAGATTGATTTGTCCCCTGAGTGCACAGACCTCCCTCTCAGCTGCTCTCGTATGTTTCACAGCCATCTGGGTCATTGCCTCTTTGAGCTTACGCCCCAGATTCTCTTCCTCAAGCCTCACCTCTCGTTCCCTCCTAGCCTTGATCACAATAATCTTACCCCGTATCGTGGCCTTGAGGGCATCCCACCATACCTGGGGCAATGTGTCTTCCCAGCTGTTATAAGCGACAAACTCCTCCAGTTCTTGCTCTATTTCCTTGACCAATGCTACATCCCGGAACAGTGGCGTGGGGTATCGCCATCTCCACAGGCCTATTGGTCCTCGCGGCCTAGCAATAGACAAGGTCATTGGTGTGTGGTCTGAGATTGACATTGACCCTATATTGATATCTGTTAAGGGGCCGAGTAAAGGGGAGGACATCCATATATAATCTATGCAGGAGTGAGCTTTGTGCACATAGGAGTAAAATGTATACCCTGGTGTACTCCCCTTGGTTTCCCTCCATGCATCTATTAGGGCTAACTCTCCCATTTTCCTCCTGAGGTCTCCTGATGGACCCGCCTGCTGCCCCCATGTGACCTTACTCCTGTCTATTGCAGGATTCCATGCCATCTTGAAGTCTCCCGTTAAAATGATGTTACCCTTGGCAAAATTACCTAGACGGGTTAGGGACTTTTGAATAAAGGAGTCTTGGCCATTATTAGGTGCATATATTGTTGCAATTGTAATAAGTTTGTCCCTGCCCTCCAGCTGAACCGCCAGATACCTTCCTTGTTCATCTTTTTGTGTGGATATAATTTCCATATCTAGCACGTCCCTCAGTGCTATTATTACTCCCCCTTTCTTACTAGGTTGGGTGGCCTGGATCAACCTTTTATACCCCCAGATTTTGATTCTGTATGTATCCCTAGAGTGAATATGGGTCTCCTGGAGTGTGGCTATATGTGGGCTTTCCCCGCGGAGGTATCTCTCGACTCTTTACCTCTTAAGAGGAGAGTTTAAGCCATTGACATTTAAAGTCAATACTGCAAGTTGATCCATATTAGCCCATTTATTGGATCCTTATAGGGAACCCTTAAGTCTGACAAGGATGTGACTCCGCACTTCTGATAAATTGGACTTGACCTTTGGTTCTGAAAGCCTTCCTTGGTTCCCAGCCTACGGATCAGCCCTCCCCTCCCACACCTTCCCATTCCCTCCCCCCTTCCCTCTCCCTCCCACCGGGTGGCTCCAGCTGGCACCTAGCCCCTCTCGGCTGGAAAGATCGAGAGCCAGATCCTAATAACAACCTGGTTTGTCTCCACGCAGGATCTCCCATTCCAATTTCAAGAAGCCAGGTTGTCATCTCCTTCCCATAGCCTCCCGCCCTTTTAATGGCTTTCGCCTCTTCTATTTTTACAAGCACTTCATTTTCTGCAAATATACGCCCTCTCCAGGGATATCAAATAAGACTTGGTTCGTGCTCCTTAGACAGCTTAATTGTCCTTCCTTTCAGAATTATCTCCCTGGCCTGGCGCCGGGGCTTGGATATGAGAACTGCCGGCTAGCTGCTTTCGTTCCTTCCTTGATTTCTTCGACCCCGCCTCTGACCATTCCCAAGGCTTCCGGGGGCGCCACTCGCCCACTCGGGGATGCACGTGACTGCGTCATATTGTCATCCAGGCCACATAGGGCTAATCCCTGCTCGCATGTCATAATTTTATGATTTTTCTCCTGCCATATGAAGCAGGGGGCAAACGGATGGATCCATCTATATCTGATTTGTTTTTCCCTTGGGTGAACCAAGGGAACCCAAGGGAAAAACATGCGCCTTCTCCTATTCAGAGTGGTTTGGGAGAGGTCTTGGAACTACTGAATTTCTACTCCATTGTGGGAGATATGGCCCACCTTTCTGGCTGCTTGCAGGACCCTCTCTTTCTATGAGTAATTATGGAACCCACTAGGACATCTCGTGCTCTCGCTCCCGGTTCCTGGCATTTCGGCCCTACTCTGTGGATCCTGTTGAATTTGAGCTCGCCGTTCTGGTCTTCATCTAATAGATCTCCAAAAATTGCCCTCATCGTTTCAGCCAACTCTTGATCATGAACAGACTCTGGCAAGGATGTAACACGTACATTGGACCACCTGGATCTGTTCTCCAGATCCTCGGCCCTCAACTCTAAATTATGCATGGCTGTGGCCAAGGTTTCCAGAAGCACGTCCGCTTTCCTCGCGTCATCCGACAGGTCCTGTATGGCCCTCTCATTCGTATCTACCCTCTCTTCTATTTTATTGAGGTCTCTTTTGATCTCTTGCAAGCCTTCAGCCAGGTCTTCCCTCAACGCATCCATTTGTTTCTGCCCTGCTTCTGTGATTTTTCTCTACTATCTCTTCAAGAAGGGTCTTGAGCATTGAGCGGGTCATGGGAAGCTCCTGCGGATCCTGATTGAAATCCAGCTCCACTACCGAGGACCCCTCCTTAGGGTCCTGGGGTCTCTGCTCGTCCGGATCCCTGGCCCAGATCTGGGCAAGATACTCCTCCTGAATTTTTTTTGCCATCTTGGAGGTGTCCGGAGTGTCCTTATTCTTATTTCTAGACATATCTCTGAAGCGGAGTCTCCCTCTGTAGGTTATCAATGTCTGTGTTATGAAGCTCTACTCTGCGTGTTTCCGGTGCCCCCCAAAGCCGCGACTGAGGTGACGGAGTTGCTTCAGTCACTGACGGCTGGCAGGTGGATCAAAGGCTTCTTCACTAAATTAGACGCCCTTGGAGGGTAGCGCTTCTTAACTGTAGATATTGGGCTCGCTGTTGAGCTTGTTCTGGGCCCTCTAGTTCACTAGGCCTGGTCACTGCTGGTCCCCCCAATAGGCCCTCCAGCTCCCCTCCTGGTATCACAAATGTCCCAGTCCGTGGGAGCTAGATTTGGTGCAGGGCGCAGGGGTTCAAGACAGCTCTTCTTGGGGGCTCTTCCTCCTGCCCACAAGCTATGTTCTTGAATGGCACCGCTACAGGGACTGGGGGCACTGCGGAGGGTGCTGCGGCGTCCCCCCACCACTTCTGACACTGGGGCCCCCCCGCACTCCCCACTTACTTGTAAGCCTAGTGCAGGGCGGGCACCACGCCTCTTCAGTCAGGAAAACATAGGATGGCTCACCAGCCACGATTCCACCTCCAATCCACTGTGGCACTTCCAATGCGTGGAGATCCATCCCCCCGTCTCTATCTTCTGGAGGCTGGGCCTGCGCTGCGTCCCAGCAGGCCCCCCTCCCCTCACAGGAGATCACGTCTCCGCGGTCCGCCCACCTCACTCTGCCTCAGCCTCCAGGGCCCGTACCGCCTCCTGCCCGCTGCAGCGCCGAAGTCCTCAGGTAGACCCTCCTTCTCTCCTCCACCCGTCGCCAAAGCGCAGCCGGGACCGCCCCAGCTCCCGCAGACAAGCCGAGCCCTGGCGCCGCTCGAATCTTCTGTTGGACTTCCCCACTTCATGTGGCGGGCCTCTGCGCTCTAACCCCGTTGCCGCACTCTGGCAGTTACTCGGGGACTGACGTAGGTGCTCTTCAGTCTCCTGCACACCTGCTCCAGCAGCTTTTTCAGGGCAGACGTAGGGGCTTCACTGACTCCTGTGCTCCCACACCACCTGTAACGGATCCCAGGGAGGGCAATTGCACTGTTATGGTGACTTTTCTGTGCTGAGCAGCATGTTCGGGACGGGAGCTCTGGGCAGTGCGTCTTCCCCTTCACGCCGCCATCTTGGAATTGAACATCCTTACTTTCAATGTAGGATGCTGTTATGATCTGCATAGATAGATTGCTGTGATGAGCATTGATATTTTTCTGCAAGAGTTCAATTTGATTAATCAAGGCTGGCACACCAAGCTTTGTCTTTGACGACTTCTTGTGAGTTGGTGACTGGTGTGAACAGTTCCTTAAAGATGGCAAAGAGTTCTTTGCATTCAGAGGTGGCCTTGGTGATCCTATCGATATATGATAATGATTTTGCTTTGACTGTAGCTTTCTTGTATTGTGTGGCTAGAGTTTAATAGGTGATTAGCGTGGAGTCCTGTGGAGATCCTTGCCATATGCTCATGGCTTTGTGCTTTGGGTACGTAATTCTTTCATTTCTGAGGAGAACCATGAATTGGAGTGTTTTGTTTTCTTGGCTTTCTTGTTCTCTAACGGGCGATGGTATCCACAGCGGTTTTAAGCGTTGTGTTGTAGATATCCGCCAGTACTGAGGGGTCTGATGAAGACGGGTGGTTGAGGGCTGGGAGGTCTAGGAAGGGGAGGATCCTATCTTTAGTGAGGTTCCGTGCACTTCTGGCTAAGGTCGGTGGAACAGGGCTGTTTTTTTTTGTGGTGTTGGTAGTGGTGGGGATGAGGAAGTTTATGAGGTGGTGGTCAGTCCAGGGGGTAGGGGCATTGGAGCTGATGTTGATACCGCAGTTGTGGTTTACTACCCAATCTAGGGTATGCCCTTAGCAGTGGGTGGAAGTGTGGATTTTTGGGTGGAAACCTAATTCCTGTAGCGCTTTGTCTAGGGCTTTGGATGGTTTATTTTTCTGGTAATTGAAGCCGAGATTAAAGTCTCCCAAAAGAACGAATTTGGTTCTTGATTTCAGATTTTCACTTAGGAAGTGTATAAGGTTGTCGTGGAAATTTGCCATAGGTCCTGGAGGGAGGTATGCTAAGTGAAAAGCGATGGTGGTGTAGGGAGGGATGGCGATCTTGACTGTGAGGGAGTCTACCTTCTCACGAGGAGTGAAGCGGTTTGCCTTGCTGCTAGGCTATCTTTAACTACGAGAGCTACTCCACCGCCTTTAGCAATAGCTCTGTCTTGTCGAAAGATGGTGTAGCCTGGTGGGAGGGCTAGCGAAAGGGCCGGGCCTGAAGCTTCATGAAGCCATGTCTCGGTAACAGCTATGGCATCAAGTTCAAGATTGGTGATGATGCTGGGGATCTCTGTGGCATGTGCCGGGAGTGATCTAGCATTAATCAGTGCACATTGCGGTGGCGTCAGTTTGAGTTTGTTATTGCCTTTGTCAGGTTGTGTGGTGGTAACGGCTTTAGTGGCCTTGGGCAGTGCAGGTGTAGAGACTTTGATAGTATCAGGCGAGACAGGTTTCTTTTTTTTCGCGTGGAGTGAGGGTGGTGGGATGGAGACGGAGGCCGTGGTAGCATGGGCATAACGGGAGCGCTGACCTAGGAGTTTGTTTCTAGTGCCGACAGATCTTGGGTATTTGAGTGGTTGAGGGGTGGTTTTCTGGTCGGTAAAGCCTGGCACCTGAGGAGTTGTGGCAGTACACGGTGGGGCTGTGAGGATCGTTAATAGGGTAAGTAGGTTTGGAGAAGAAGGATGGTAGGAAGGGGGTGGGCGGGATGTCTGTGGTGTTTGGAAAGTTGGGTTGCCATGATGTGTTCGAGTGTGGGCGGTTGGCCAGTGAGGTATGCTTATGCAGCTGCTGTGTTGTTCTGAATGATATGCGACACAGCGTAGTAGTGGGAAGGTGACTGTGCCCGAGTAAGTAGCATGGATCAGGAGTAGATACAATACAGATTTCAGTACATGTAATGCAGGCAGGCAATAAGGCTAGCACGGAGGGTATCAATACATATAATGCTTGATACGTATAATGCAGGCAGGCAATATAGGTAAAACGGTAGGTATTAATAAATATAATGCAGGCAGGCAATATGGGCAACAAGGTGGGTATTCATATTTGATTGCTTTTTGCAGTAGTATTCTATGCAATATTAATGGCAATACCTAGAAGGTCAGTTTAATTGAACTAGGGAATAGGTTTGTCGATCTTTACTGTACAACATTTTCTAAAATCCCCAGAGCAATTTGTTCACCCACTTGTGCAGTGTCAGGATGTTTACCTGTGTTTTTTAATTCTTTATTTATTGGTCACTTATTTGGCGCTTATACAATTAGAAAAACTATTTCAAAGCACCCACAGGATAAACAGGGTGGGGACAGGAGAAGACAATGAATTACAGAAGGATAAATAATTTCATTAATAGAACAAACAAATAATGAGAATAAAGGGCATGGGAGACAACCTACTATGCCTTGTGAGCGTTCAGAATGTGCAAGTGCAGATAAGGTGCTTTGATGCTCATGGAGAAGTGCTCAGGGTAAGTGTTAAGAGGAGAAGAACGTAAGTGCAACCACTGATGAGTTAGTGGGGCAAGTAAGTGCAGTATAAAGACAACGGCAGGGATGAGCGAGATGGGAGGTCAAGGCCCAGAGGACACATAAGGGCCCTGCACATCAGTCACGCTGCTGTACGATTAGCAGGGAAGAGAGGAGGAGAAGGAGAAGGTAAAGAGAAAGGTATCCAGGCTTTTTCAGAACTTAAGGAGGTCTTGCTCCAGACGCAGAGGGAGAGGGAGGCTGTTCCACAGGAGGGAGCCAGCCAAGGAAAGTGATTTCCCACCAGCTCTCTGCTTAGCAAAGTGCTTAACACGCAGGGAGTTGGTGCCGGAGGAACAGAGGTGCCTAAAAGGAGAGTATTTTGTCAGGAAGCAATAAAGATAAAGTGGTCCCTGGCCCCAGATAGCCTTGCGTACAATACAGAGGGATTTGAATTTAATCCGTGCTGAGACCGGGAGCCAGTGAAGGCTTTGTAGAGCAAGAGAGATGTGGTCCCTGGGCTTGAGGCCAAGGATAAGTCTGGCTGCCCTATTCTGGGTTAGCTGGAGGGGTCGCAGGGTGGAGGAAGGATGATTAAGGAGGAGGCTATTGCAGTAGTCTAGCCTGGAGAGAACCAGAGCATGGGTAACACTGAGTCTCTGCGGGATGGTGAGGAAGGGTAGAGTCCCTTTGAGAAGGAAGAGAAGGAAGAACTGAAAGTGGGACTTCTTGAAAATACCCTGAATATGAGGGATAAAGGAGAGGGAGGAGTCGAAGATGACTCCGAGATTCCTAGCTACAGTGGATGGGGTAGGGGAGGCCCATGGAGGAAGGCCTGCGTGCAGGGAAGAAGTATGGTGCAGGGGACCCAATAGGAAGGTGACTGTGCCCGAGTAAGTAGCATGGATCAGGAGTAGATACAATACAGATTTCAGTACATGTAATGCAGGCAGGCAATAAGGCTAGCACGGAGGGTATCAATACATATAATGCTTGATACGTATAATGCAGGCAGGCAATATAGGTAAAACGGTAGGTATTAATAAATATAATGCAGGCAGGCAATATGGGCAACAAGGTGGGTATTCATATTTGATTGCTTTTTGCAGTAGTATTCTATGCAATATTAATGGCAATACCTAGAAGGTCAGTTTAATTGAACTAGGGAATAGGTTTGTCGATCTTTACTGTACAACATTTTCTAAAATCCCCAGAGCAATTTGTTCACCCACTTGTGCAGTGTCAGGATGTTTACCTGTGTTTTTTAATTCTTTATTTATTGGTCACTTATTTGGCGCTTATACAATTAGAAAAACTATTTCAAAGCACCCACAGGATAAATAGGGTGGGGACAGGAGAAGACAATGAATTACAGAAGGATAAATAATTTCATTAATAGAACAAACAAATAATGAGAATGAAGGGCATGGGAGACAACCTACTATGCCTTGTGAGCGTTCAGAATGTGCAAGTGCAGATAAGGTGCTTTGATGCTCATGGAGAACTGCTCAGGGTAAGTGTTAAGAGGAGAAGAACGTAAGTGCAACCACTGATGAGTTAGTGGGGCAAGTAAGTGCAGTATAAAGACAACGGCAGGGATGAGCGAGATGGGAGGTCAAGGCCCAGAGGACACATAAGGGCCCTGCACATCAGTCACGCTGCTGTACGATTAGCAGGGAAGAGAGGAGGAGAAGGAGAAGGTAAAGAGAAAGGTATCCAGGCTTTTTCAGAACTTAAGGAGGTCTTGCTCCAGACGCAGAGGGAGAGGGAGGCTGTTCCACAGGAGGGAGCCAGCCAAGGAAAGTGATTTCCCACCAGCTCTCTGCTTAGCAAAGTGCTTAACACGCAGGGAGTTGGTGCCGGAGGAACAGAGGTGCCTAAAAGGAGAGTATTTTGTCAGGAAGCAATAAAGATAAAGTGGTCCCTGGCCCCAGATAGCCTTGTGTACAATACAGAGGGATTTGAATTTAATCCGTGCTGAGACCGGGAGCCAGTGAAGGCTTTGTAGAGCAAGAGAGATGTGGTCCCTGGGCTTGAGGCCAAGGATAAGTCTGGCTGCCCTATTCTGGGTTAGCTGGAGGGGTCGCAGGGTGGAGGAAGGAAGATTAAGGAGGAGGCTATTGCAGTAGTCTAGCCTGGAGAGAACCAGAGCATGGGGAACACTGAGTCTCTGCGGGAAGGTGAGGAAGGGTAGAGTCCCTTTGAGAAGGAAGAGAAGGAAGAACTGAAAGTGGGACTTCTTGAAAATACCCTGAATATGAGGGATAAAGGAGAGGGAGGAGTCGAAGATGACTCCGAGATTCCTAGCTACAGTGGATGGGGTAGGGGAGGCCCATGGAGGAAGGCCTGCGTGCAGGGAAGAAGTATGGTGCAGGGGACCCAATAGGGAGAATCCCTGTTTTGGTGGCATTGAGACAGAGGTCATTGGCAGTGCACCAGGCCTGGATGGCAGAGAGGCAGTCGGGGATGAAGGAGGGTGCAAAGGCGTCAGTGGGAAGTTTGAAGAAAAGGTGTGTATCATAAGCGTAGCATTGGAAGTTGGGGGAGAAGAAGGAAATGAGCCAGCAGAGAAAGGTATATGTTAAGGAGCCAGGGCGAAGGAATGGAGCACTGGGGGACACCACAGGTAGCAGAGGAAGAAGGGGAGGAGTAGGGGCCCAGAATGGTTTTGGAGGAACTGTCAGTTAAGAAGGAGGTAAGCCAGTGCAGTGCCCGCTCTGAGATGCCAAAGCTGTCATGGAGCCTTTTTATGAGGATAAACAGTAACAGAACCTTAACATCCCCTCGGTAGTCTCGGTCTATCAATCCTGCCATTACATCATGTATGTGTCCCCACGCTAGACCTTATTTGAAAATCAACCTGATGTATGTTTCTTTAGGGGGGAGGGTAGGATCAACCCTGTAGGAATCATTTTGCTTTCACTAGCTGGTATTGTTATCTCTGCGATACTCTGCAGATCAAACTCAATCGACTCGGCAGTAGCCACGATCAGATTGAGTCTTTATTACATAGTTTACAAAATGGTAGGGTCTCCCAGTTTCTATCAGCTGGGTCAGATGCCACAGCTGACACTATATGTGGTGGGTCAGAAGGACGAGACAGACCAGAGTCACCATTTTAAACAGTGTTTATTCAAAATGAAGAAGAAAGGGCCTTACTTTCCCTAATCGAAAGAGTTGACCTACCTAACACAAATAAAACGGTATACACACATTTCGCCGACCTATTGTTGGTCGTGGTACTTTTCATCCCTGGATTTTACATCGCCAGAAACCCCTTTTTTTATTTTTTATTTTGGGGGGTGTTTTGTTGTGGTTGGGGTATTATTATAATAGTAAGGGGGGGGTGGTGGGGGGAACATCCCCCTGAATAAAAAAAAAAAACAAAAACAGGGTTTCTGGCGATGTAAAATCCAGCGATGAAAAGTACCACGACCAAAAATAGGTCGGCGAAATCACGTAGAACCACTAAAACTAGGGTGCTCATCGTCAGTGTTAAAGTCCACAAGAAGTGTCTGTCCTCAGTCCTCCAAACTAACCTATACTGGACCTAACTCTAATACTAAACAACTAAAGACCAGGAGAATGACTCCCTTCTCCTGGGATGGAAAGAAGCTTTCCAATTAAAATTTTCCTTTTCAATATTGAATCTTCAAATAGCGCTTGGCTATTTCCTTCACCAGTTCATTCAGTTCTCTTATAGGACTCCTCCACATCCTGCTCTTTGTCACTCCTTGCTTTCCTGACTTCCGCTTCTGAGGGGTATTGACCCCTATGTTATCCTGTAACGTATTCTTATCAATTAACAGTCTCCCTCTCTTGCATTATTGATTCCACCTTTATGAGACCATTTCTTATGTCTCTTTGCTTCCTTGTGTCCTCCCTGAGATCGGTGTATTGTACCCTCAGGGGTCAGATTCACTCTTCTTAAGGTTTTCAATACTACACGAATGATTAAAAGAGTCCCATAGTTATTCTCACTGTTCTTATGACTTTCAGTAGTACTCGGACGAGGTGCATCGTTTTTCTCTCTCTTCTTATCTTATCGTTGTCCTTTTTATTTTATTTTTTCATTTATTTTGTCGTTCTTTTACTATGCTCAAACACTCCTACCCTTTACCCCTCCCTCATCAGCCATTCTCTTTATTTTTTCCCACAATTCTTTGGGGTTTTATATTGAATGATATAATTATGAAACGTACAAACATGGCTGTTTCTTAAAATTGTTTTTCAAAATAGTTTTTCAATCATTGTTTAATTTAAATGCACTCATATCACAAAAATGGTTTTTGTTTCCTAAAAATGGGTACTATTACTTGCAATTGTTCACCATAACCAGCCCTGATTTGAAAAAGACGGGAGTGCAGTCGAAACACGTGTAATCACAGAGGGCATTGTCAACATGTACTAAAAAAATACATTGAAACACTGAGAAACAGTCATGATGCCTAACCCCGGGCATCAGGACCAAGCCCATCAGCTCTGGGAGCAGGCATCCAGACTCTTAAAACCCCAACAGCCCCGGCTGGGGGCTGTTTGGGTTCAGTCCTGGCGCCTTAGGCGCCAGGCTCATCATAGGAATCAGTCCTGGTGATGCAGACCATGCTGCAAGTGAGTCTAAGCCAACGTGAGGCCTGGATGGGACTTTTTTATTACAGGGACTATTTTTTACTCGGACGTGGTTCTGGGGAACTTCTTACCAGGAACTACTTTGGAGGCTATTTAAACCACGCCCGAACCGCAGCACACGCTTCGCGTTATTCTGCATCCAGCAGCGTAACGCTCACGGTGCCTGCAGCCAACATCAGTCTTCTGCCACGCCCGCCTCGAATCTGGAGCTCCTAAAACAAGAGGAAAGAAAAGGACAAGGTTTAGAAAACGAACTATTTTCGAATTCCTCACCTGATTCCGGATCCATCTCGCCTCCGGACCTGGAAAGAACATCATTTCAGTACGCGTCGCATCTCCAGCTGCAGCGCCATACTCGCCAATTCTCGCAGCATCTTCCTATTCGGCGCTGCCTCCATCATTTCTTCGCCGAACTCCGGCACCTGGGGGACAAAAGAAAACAACAAGGTAAGCCGAGAAGACCAACAAATATAATTCTTATCACCATAGACTTACCTGAATTACCACTGGGGGCATTATTCAATAACTCTCCATATCTTCACGTGCCGCACCTGCAAAGAGAGAGAAAAAAACATGTTAAACACGTGCAACATTTACCGGACAGCGTCAGGTAATACAGACTCTTACCTGAGCGCCACCAGCTACCATGAGAGCATCTTCTCACGAACTCAGCTGCAAGACAAGGAAGGAAGGGGGGAACAAGAGTGAAAATCAGACATATTGAACTCTATGAACTTGATACTTACTGATCCTAGCCAGGAACCTCAGAGTCAATACTCTCCGGAACTCTCCCACACCTTCAAACCAGTGAAGTAACTGGCATCAACGCGCCCCTGCAATCCATGCAGGATGGAGAGCTCATCTTTCATTATTATAAGGTGAGATTGCTGAAAGGGTACTTCGGAGTGATAAGTAGGGAGGACTTTGGGGGGTGCCATCACTTGAATCCACGGGTGGCTAAATCCATCCCTCCACTTGCAGGGGAATACTTCTACGGGTTAAGCAGACAAGATTCGGAGGACCAGTCCCGTCAGTCATCTCTGCTCTACTCATCACATTGGTGGAGACCGCAGCGGTCCGGGCCTGACCGACGCCCCTGTGGGAGCAAGGTGAGCGTAACAGAAAGAGGTCATCCATCTTCTTTTTCGGTAAAACGTGGGCGCATGAGTAACTTGTCAGTGTAACTGCATACATAATTCTCTACTTAAACGGAATAGAGGAGCCAGAGACTCAGTTGTTACCCTCTCATGCGACCCTGAAAAAGAGTTATCTTCAAATGTAAACAAGGGCGCTGAGGTCCACTACAAGGTACCCCCAAAAAAGGTTCCTCAACTCTTTTAACTTGTGTAACAGGTACCCAGGACCTCGCTGACCGGGATTTACCCTCAGAACATTGAGACACAATGGCAGAATATTTAGAAAATAGGGAAGAAGATGCTGTAAATCTGTTTGCCCCAAAAGGAAGCAATGCACATGCGTTTGCATCCAACCTGCCCAAACCAAGAGAGGACCTTCGTTACAAATTTGTGAAATTAGAAAAAGCATCTCGCAAGGAAGTGGACAAGTATTACGAAATTATTTCTTTAAAGAACTACGTTTCCAAGAAACAAATACCAAGAGGACTAAGGATATTAATTTTTCTGGATTTCACCAAGGATGAGGATAAGGATTTGGACGAGTCATGGGAACAAAATATACACTATTCTTATCTTGCCAATTAGGTTTAAGCCAGTCACTATAGCCGCCCCCCTCCCCGGGTCTCCTACTATTCCCATTACCTTCCTGGATTCGTGTTTGCATCAAAGGGTTGGAATCCCTCTTCGGGATTTTATTTCATTGATGTAGGATGGCTTTTGTTCTTCCATTCGTTCTGCTTCCCAGTACATCTCGGCATATGTCCTGGATTGTGGTACCAGCTCTGAGAGGATTTCTCTTGTTCTTCTATTCTTGGCCACCAGGCGTCTGGATAATTTCACTTCCCTGCTTCAGTTCCTTCTCAAGTCCCGCTGGGGATACCCCTCCACTGAAGGTAACAGCGCAGAGAGGTTTTTCTTCTCTCACCATCCCCTGGCCACCACCTCTCATGAGCGAGCCAATCCTGGGCTGCCCATCAACTTTGTAGGCTCTTGGTAGGCTTTCTCCACACATGGGCTCCCCGGGCACCTGTTCCTCCTTGCTTCTTGCCTGTTGGGAGGTCAGCATCTGTGCCTCCATGTAGCCCATTTGAAACACCCAGGCTTCTCTCCTTGCTTGCTTCTCGCATCCCACTTTTATGATGTCATACTGAGGCTTCCCCAGTTTCCAGCGACAGTTCTTTCTGCATGTTGTCATGCTCACCAAACTCCATTGTGTTTATTCATCCCAGTGTCAGGCAGTTCTTTATTCTTTCCTACTCCTTGGTGTTTACTCGTCTCAATACTAGATAGATATTTATCTTCAGTAGAGGCACTCCAATAAAAAATGTAGGGAGATTCTGGTTTTCAATAGATATTTGTATATTGTATTTTTGAGTGAGATGAAAAGGGAGTTCCTCCTTGGAACAGGAGCCATTATGCCCACCAGGTTGGGGGGTGGGAGGTGTAGTCTTTCCCAGTGAGATCCTGAATTCCACCATCCCTAGCGGGAGTATTGCGTAGTGGGCTCCCCTCCTAATCTCACAAGGAAAAGCTCCCCACTGGGGAGAATTGACCGAATCCCACGATTCGTCACAGTTCCCTGTCTCTTTAGGCAATGACCCTACATATGTTCTGCATCTCCCTGTGCATTTTCCTCCACCATAATGAAACTTTGCCCTGATTGGTTATTCAGAACAATGTTCTACACTGCCTCATAGGTTGGAAGGAATGTCACCTGTAATCTCAGTTCTGGACCCCGTGCTCACTATTCCTAGAGAGGTACAGCTCCACCCTACTGATGAGGTCCAACCAGACCGAAACACGTGTCTGGGGTTGCTGTTGGTACTCTTGTTCAGAGGAGAATTGCCTAGCATTTCGGTGCTGGACTGCCCCAGGGCAGGACAAAGACTGATATGTTTTGGATATTTCTTCTCTGTGAAAGATAGTGAGCTAAAGACTCTGGGTAAGACTCTCGTAACCAGGACTGATGTCTGGCAGGGAGACTCCCAGGACCCCCCCTTGTTATTTGTGTTCATGGTGCACATACATAGGGCAAAAACAAGCCTCAAACACACAATTCATTTGTGTACATGATTATGAAATGTAATGTTATTGTCATTTTCTAGTGATGTTGTTTCTTTCCTCCTAACTGGAGTTTCCTTGTATGTGCATCAGATGTGAATGCATTGTGACTCTGCATATGTATTGTTTGTACGAACACAAATATGTAGTAAATCTTGTATAGCTAGCTAGTAATTCGAAGTTTAACATTATTCAAGATTCTGATAGGTTTGCATTTATAATTTTACTGGCTAATATTACCAGATTAAAAATACTGTACTTCTATGGTACACAAATGTGTGGTAAATCTTGTATAGCTAGCTATTAATTTGAAGTTTAACATTACTCATGATTCTGATAGGTTTGCAGTTATTATTTCACTGGCCATTATTACCAGATTAAAAATACTGTACTTCTATGGGGCACCCATTACCTATTTGTATGTATTATTAGGTTCCTGTATTAATAACAAAACACTCAAATATAATTATTTGTTTACATGAGTACATGTTTAATACATTAATTAGTTCACAGGCCGTCTCCTGATCACCCCTGACATCTTGCTACCAACATTGTAAACACAACCCCTTGTAGGGACTTTTTATCAAAATCAGTTTCATATATGGTGTCATCAGTGATGTCATCAATGACATTTGTGATGTCATCTTTCATGTCCTGGGTGTTTGACTTAGCAGTGCACAGTGATGGCACAGGTTATGGTTGCTTAGCTTACCATAACTGCCTAATTTCTGTGGGTTTTGATTTTACCTGTAACCATAACGTCCCTTTAACAATGTTTTTTCCAATGAATTATATAGGTTTTTACCAGTAAACTTTAAAGAACTTCTATATTATGATTAAAATCATATTAGAAATATTAATTATTATTGTCCTACTTGTACCTGTCCACATTCCCCCAATAATCACCCCAATCAAATTCACAAAACACCCTCTCCCTCCCTCCCCAATGATCACTTTATAAAATTCCAAATTCTCCAATTTCTGTTTCCCTTTGCAATATCCATCCATTTTCATAAAGAAAATGTTGCAATCGATGGCGTTCACTCACAGTGAGCCCTGTCCGGTTTCATGCGGACAGCCATGCGCCCTGCGTCTTCTGCCGGCGAGGTGCCACAGACGTCATCGTGGACAGCGTCACGTGACAGTGCACGCGCAGCGTGATGATGAGTTCGCTTACGATTCCTGTTCTTCTAAGACTTTTTGAAACTGCATTATCGGACAATTCAAGAACTTTCAAGTGGAAACTGCCATTCCCCACCCCCGAGCTACGTTCTTAACACTTATCAACTTTCTACAACTCTGTATGCTGTTTTTTGCTCACTGACGTTTCAAACGTCTGACAACATCATGGACCCTCACGTGACCGGGCGGCGTGATGACGTGTTCGCGAACGGACATGTATTTAATTGAATTGATTGTTTATTTGTATAGCGCCTATACCCAATGTGTTTCAAAGCGCTTCAAGGAGCGAGGGAACATGGGAAAATACAGTAACATTCTTACAGGTCCTTGAAACAAATCAGAATGTGAGAATAACTATAAGAACATAACAGATTGCACAAATGCATGGAACAATAAGGGGGAAAAGGGGAGGAAAAAAGGAGACAATACTAGCAGTAGCATTACTATGTCTGACGACAATTGTTGCAGTGCAAGAGTGACAAGAGGAGGGGTGGAGGGGAGGTGGTGGAGGGGAGAGAAGGGAAGAGGAGAGGAACAAAACAAGTGACTGTCTAAAGGGTCGGAGATTGATCAGATAGTGCTGGGAGGGAGAGGGTGGAGATGGACAAGGAGGGAAAGGGGGCGGGTCAGACAAGCTATTATCAAAGGTCATTGACAATGATAAGAATAAGTGCTAAGATAAATGAAGGTGAAAAAGGGGGGGCAAGAAGGCTGCCAGAAGGACTCGGGGGGGGGGGGGCAAAAGGGGCACACAGGTGGACACAAGGGCCAGTGGGGGCACACAGTAGGAAGGGGGGGCAAGTGGGGGCACACAGGGGCCAGTGGGGGCACACAGATGAACACAGGGGCCAGTGGGGGCACACGGGAGGACAAGGGGAAGTGGGGGCACACATATGAAAACAGGGGCCAGTGGGGGCACAACAGTTGAACACAGGGGCCAGTGGAGGCACATGGGGGCAAGTGGGGGCACACAATTGAACATGGAGGCCAGTGGGAGCACACAAGGGCAAGTGGGTGCACACAATAGAACACAGGGGCCAGTGGGGGCACACGGGGGCAAGTGGGGGTACACAATTGAACACAGGGGTCAGTGGGGACACATAGGGGCAAGTGGGGCACACAATTGAAAACGGGGTCAGTGGGGGCATACAGGGGCAAGTGGAGGCACACAGTTGAACATGGGGGCCAGTGGGGGCACACAGAGGCAAGAGGGGGCACACAATTGAACACGGGGGCCAGTGGGGGCACATGTGGGCACACAATTGAACACAGGGACACAAGGGGGCAGGGGCGTTGCTAGGGGGGGGCTAAGGGGGATATAGCCCCTGATCTTTTGGTTGTAGCCCCGGATAGAATCTCAGGAGCTACAGCCAAAATACTAGCTACCCCCCAGTCCCAACAGTTCCGACATCAGTTTAGCCCCGGGTCTTTTCCAGACCTAGCAACTCCCCTGCAAGGGGGCAAGTAGGGGCTCACAATTGAACACGGGGCAAGTGGGGGCACAAGGGGGCAAGTGGTGGCACACAGTAGAACACAGGGCCAGTGGGGGCACACAGGGGCCAGTGGTGGCACACAGGGGCAAGTGTGGGCACATAATTGAACACAGGAAGTGGGGGCACAAGGGGCAAGTGGAGGCACACAATAGAACACAGGGGCCAGTTGGGGCACACGGGGTCAAGTGGGGGCATACAATTGAACAAAGGGGCCAGTGGGGGCACATGGGGGCTCACAAATGAACACGGGGCAAGTGGGGGCACAAGGGGGCAAGTGGGGGCACACAATTGAACACGGGGCAAGTGGGGGCACAAGGGGGCAAGTGGGGGCATACAATAGAACACGGGCCAGTGGGGGCACACAGGGGCAAGTGTGCGCACACAACTGAACATGGTGGCAATGGGTCAAGTGGGGCACACAATAGAACATGGGGGCCAGTGGGGGCACACAGGGACAAGTGGGGCATACAATAGAACACGGGGCCAGTGGGGGCACACAGGGGCAATTGGGGGCACACAATAGAACACGGGGCAAGTGGGGGCACACATTTGAACACGGGGGTCAGTGGGGGCCAGTGGGGGCACACAGGGGTGAGTGGGGGCACACGGGGGCAAGTGGGAGCTCACATTTGAACATGGGGTCAAGTGGGGCAAACAGGGCCCAGTGGGGGCACACAGGGGCAAGTGGGGGCACACAATGGAACACAGGGGGCAGTGTGGCACACAGGGACAAGTGGGGCACACAATAGAACATGGGGGCCAGTGGGGGCACACAGGGGCAAGTGGGGGCACACAATTGAACACAGGGGTCAGTGGGGGCACACACGGGCCAGTAGGGGCACACAATAGAACACAGGGGCAAGTGGGGGCACAAGGGGGCAAGTGGGGGCACACTGGGCAAGTGGGGGCACACAATAGAACACAGGGGCCAGTGGGGGCACACAATTGAACAGCGTGGGCAAGTGGGGGAACACAATAGAACAAGGGGGTAATTGGGGGCACACAAAAGAACAAGGGCTCAGTGGGGGCACACATTTGAACACAGGGGTCAGTGGGGGCACAAAATTACAACACAGGGGCAAGTTGGGCACACATTTGAACACAGGGGTATGTGGGGGCACACAGGGGTAAGTGGGGGCACACAACTGAGCACAGTGGTCTGTGGGGGCACACACGGTCCAGTAGGGGCACAGGGGGGCAAGTGGGGGCACACTGGGCAAGTGGGGGCACACAAAAGAACACAGGGGCCAGTGGGGGCACACAATAGAACACAGGGGCCAGTGGGGGCACACAGGGGCAAGTGGGGGCACACAATAGAACATGGGGGGGGGAGTGGGGGCACACAATAGAACACAGGGGCCAGTGGGGGCACACAGGGGCAAGTGGGGGCACACAAGAGAACACGGGGGGGAGTGGGGGCACACAATAGAACACAGGGGTCAGTAGGGGGCACACATTTGAACACGGGGGTCAGTGCGAGCACACAGGGGCCAGTGGGGGCACACAATAGAACACAAGGCCCAGTGGGGGCACATGGGGGCAAGTGGGGGCACACAATAGAACACAGGGGCAAGTGGGGGCACACATTTGAACAGAGGGCAAGTGTGGCACACGGGGGCCAGTGGGGGCACACAATAGAACACGGGAGCCAGTGGGGGCAGACATGGGCAAGTGGGGGCACACAATAGAACACAGGGGGCAGTGGGGGAACACAGGGGCAAGTGGGGGCACACAATAGAACACAGGGGCCAATGGGGGCACACGGGGGCCAGTGGGGGCACACAATAGAAAACAGGGGCCAGTGGGGGCACACAGGGGCAAGTGGGGGCACACAATAGAACACAGGGGCCAGTGGGGCACACATTTGAACACGGGGCAAGTGGGGCACATGGGGCCAGTGGGGGCACACAATAGAACACAGGGGGCAGACAGGGGCAAGTGGGGGCACACAATAGAACACAGGGGGCAGTGGGGGCACACAGGGGCAAGTGGGGGCAGACAATTGAACACGGGGGCAAGTGGGGGCACGCAATTGAACACGGGGGCAAGTGGGGCACACAATAGAACAAAG
Organism: Ambystoma mexicanum; assembly: GCF_040938575.1. Classification (NCBI taxonomy): domain Eukaryota; kingdom Metazoa; phylum Chordata; class Amphibia; order Caudata; family Ambystomatidae; genus Ambystoma; species Ambystoma mexicanum. The sequence continues at coordinate 542,634,756 of NC_090922.1, forward strand.
GGCCCAGTGGGGGCACACAGGGTTAAGTGGGGGCACACAATTGAACACAGGGGTCAGTGGGGGCACACATGGGCCATTGGGGGCACACAATAGAACACGGGGGCAAGTGGGGCACACAATTGAACACGGGGGTCAGTGGGGGCACACAATAGAACACAGGGGTCAGTGGGAGCACACGGGGCCAGTCGGGGCACACAATAGAACACAGGGGCCAGTGGCGGCACATAGGGGCAAGTGGGGGCACACAATAGAACACAGGGGCCAGTGGGGGTACACGGGGGCAAGTTGGGGCACACATTTGAACATGGGGCAAGTGGGGTACACATGGGCCAGTGGGGGCACACAATAGAACACAGGGGCAAGTGGGGGCACACAATAGAACACAGGGGGCAGTGGGGGCACACAGGGCTAAGTGGGGGCACACAATAGAACACAGGGGCCAGTGGGGGCACACAGGGGCAAATGGGGGCACACAATAGAACACAGGGGCCAGTGGGGGCACACAGGGGCAAGTGGGGGCACACATTTGAACATAGGGCAAGTGGGGCAAACGGGGGCCAGTGGGGGCACACAATAGAACACAGGGGCCAGTGGGGGTACACAGGGGCAAGTTGGGGCACACATTTGAACACGGGGCAAGTGGGGCACACAGGGGCCAGTGGGGGCACACAATAGAAGGTATGCTGATATGTGTCTGAAACCCGACGAATTCCTATGACAAAGGGTATATCTGTTACCCCAAAATTCTCTTATAAACATTAAAACATCTTTTTATTAAACACATAGATAATAGTACTCATAAAATGATCACATTGCATAAAAAACTCCGTAAAAACATGTAAAACAGATTTTACACAAAAAGACACAAGAATATACACATGCTGTGGGTTAAATCTCTTGATCACTAGAGTCTAGGAAACAATCAGAATATCAGTGTGTAAAAAAAGAAATACAACTCCAATGTGAAGTTTCACATGGTGTTGATCTAGTGATGAAGAGATTTAACCCACAGCATGTGTATATTCTTGTGTCTTTTTGTGTAAAATCTGTTTTACATGTTTTTCACAGAGTTTTTTATGTAATGTGATCATTTTATGAGTACTATTATCTATGTGTTTAATAAAAAGATGTTTTAATGTTTATAAGAGAATTTTGGGGTAACAGATATACCCTTTGTCATAGGAATTCGTTGGGTTTCAGACACATATCAGCATACCTTCTTTTTTGAAGAAAATATAGCTTAACCGTGTGGTAAGAAGCGTATGATCCCCCATTACACGGTTTTAGTCCGTTTGAGAATAGGGCACACAATAGAACACAGGGGCAAGTGGGGGCACACAATAGAACACAGGGGCCAGTGAGGGCACACAGGGGCAAATGGGGGCACACAATAGAACACAGGGGCCAGTGGGGGCACACAGGGGAAAGTGGGGGCACACATTTGAACACAGGGGCAAGTGGGGGCACACAATAGAACACAGGGGCCAGTGGGGGCACACAGCGGCAGGTGGGGACAAACAATATAACACGGGGGGAGTGGGGGCACACAATAGAACACAGGGGCCAGTGGGGGCACACAGGGGCAAGTGGGGGCACACAATAGAACACAGGGGTCAGTAGGGGGCACACATTTGAACACGGGGTCAGTGGGAGCACACAGGGGCCAGTGGGGGCACACAATAGAACACAGGGGCCAATGGGGGCACATAGGGGCAAGTGGGGGCACACAATAGAACACAGGGGCCAGTGGGGGTACACAGGGGCAAGTGGGGGCACACATTTGAACACAGGGCAAGTGGGGCACACGGGGGCCAGTGGGGGCACACAATAGAACACAGGGGCCAGTGGGGGTAGACAGGTGCAAATGGGGGCACACAATAGAACACAGGGGGCAGTGGGGGCACACAGGGGCAAGTGGGGGCACACAATTGAACACGGGGGCAAGTGGGGGCACACAATTGAACACAGGGGCAAGTGGGGCACACAATAGAACACAGGGCCCAGTGGGGGCACACAAGGTTAAGTGGGGGCACACAATTGAACACAGGGGTCAGTGGGGGCACACGTGGGCCATTGGGGGCACACAATAGAACACGGGGGCAAGTGGGGGCACACAATTGAACAGGGGGGCAAGTAGGGCACACAATTGAACACAGGGGTCAGTGGGGCACACAATAGAACACAGGGGTCAGTGGGAGCACACGGGGCCAGTCAGGGCACACGATAGAACACAGGGGCCAGTGGGGGCACATAGGGGCAAGTGGGGGCACACAATAGAACACAGGGGCCAGTGGGGGTACACGGGGGCAAGTTGGGGCACACATTTGAACACGGGGCAAGTGGGGCACACAGGGGCCAGTGGGGGCACACAATAGAACACAGGGGCAAGTGGGGGCACACAATAGAACACAGGGGGCAGTGGGGGCACACAGGGGCAAGTAGGGGCACACAATAGAACACAGGGGCCAGTGGGGGCACACAGGGGCAAATGGGGGCAGACAATAGAACACAGGGGCCAGTGGGGGCACACAGGGGCAATTGGGGGCACACAATAGAACACAGGGCAAGTGGGGGCACACATTTGAACACGGGGTTCAGTGGGGGCCAGTGGGGGCACACAGGGGCGAGTGGGGGGCACACAGGGGCAAGTGGGGGCACACAATGGAACACAGGGGGCAGTGTGGCACACAGGGACAAGTGGGGCACACAATAGAACATGGGGGCCAGTGGGGGCACACAGGGGCAAGTGGGGGCACACAATTGAACACAGGGGTCAGTGGGGGCACACACGGACCAGTAGGGGCACACAATAGAACACAGGGGCAAGTGGGGGCACAAGGGGGCAAGTGGGGGCACACTGGGCAAGTGGGGGCACACAATAGAACACAGGGGCCAGTGGGGGAAAGTGGTGGCACACAATTGAACAGCGTGGGCAAGTGGGGAACACAATAGAACAAGGGGGCAATTGGGGGGCACACAAAAGAACAAGGGCTCAGTGGGGGCACACATTTGAACACAGGGGTCAGTGGGGGCACAAAATTACAACACAGGGGCAAGTTGGGCACACATTTGAACACGGGGGTAAGTGGGGGCACACAGGGGTAAGTGGGGGCACACAACTGAGCACAGTGGTCTGTGGGGGTACACGCGGTCCAGTAGGGGCACAGGGGGGCAAGTGGGGGCACACAAAAGAACACAGGGGCCAGTGGAGGCACACAATAGAACACAGGGGCCAGTGGGGGCACACAGGGGCAAGTGGGGGCACACAATAGAACACGGGGGGGTGGGGGCACACAATAGAACACAGTGGCCAGTGGGGGCACACAGGGGCAAGTGGGGGCACACAAGAGAACACAGGGGGGAGTGGGGGCACACAATAGAACACAGGGGTCAGTAGGGGGCACACATTTGAACACGGGGGTCAGTGCGAGCACACAGGGGCCAGTGGGGGCACACAATAGAACACAAGGCCCAGTGGGGGCACATGGGGGCAAGTGGGGGCACACAATAGAACACAGGGGCCGGTGGGGGTACACAGGGACAAGTGGGGGCACACATTTGAACAGAGGGCAAGTGTGGCACACGGGGGCCAGTGGGGGCACACAATAGAACACGGGAGCCAGTGGGGGCAGACAGGGGCAAGTGGGGGCACACAATAGAACACAGGGGGCAGTGGGGGCACACGGGGGCAAGTGGGGGCACACAATAGAACACAGGGGCCAGTGGGGGCACACGGGGGCAAGTGGGGGCACACATTTAAACAACGGGCAAGTGGGACACATGGGGGCCAGTGGGGGCACACAATAGAAAACAGGGGCCAGTGGGGGCACACAGGGGCAAGTGGGGGCACATAATAGAACACAGGGGCCAGTGGGGGCACACATTTGAACACGGGGCAAGTGGGGCACATGGGGCCAGTGGGGGCACACAATAGAACACAGGGGGCAGACAGGGACAAGTGGGGGCACACAATAGAACACAGGGGGCAGTGGGGGCACACAGGGGCAAGTGGGGGCACACAATTGAACACGGGGGCAAGTGGGGGCACACAATTGAACACGGGGGCAAGTGGGGCACACAATAGAACACAGGGCCCAGTGGGGGCACACAGGGTTAAGTGGGGGCACACAATTGAACACAGGGGTCAGTGGGGGCACACGTGGGCCATTGGGGGCACACAATAGAACACGGGGGCAAGTGGGGCACACAATTGAACACGGGGGTCAGTGGGGGCACACAATAGAACACAGGGGTCAGTGGGAGCACACGGGGCCAGTCGGGGCACACAATAGAACACAGGGGCCAGTGGGGGCACATAGGGGCAAGTGGGGGCACACAATAGAACACAGGGGCCAGTGGGGGTACACGGAGGCAAGTTGGCGCACACATTTGAACATGGGGCAAGTGGGGCACACAGGGGCCAGTGGGGGCACACAATAGAACACAGGGGCAAGTGGGGGCACACAATAGAAAACAGGGGGCAGTGGGGGCACACAGGGCTAAGTGGGGGCACACAATAGAACACAGGGGCCAGTGGGGGCACACAGGGGCAAATGGGGGCACACAATAGAACACAGGGGCCAGTGGCGGCACACAGGGGCAAGTGGGGGCACACCTTTGAACATAGGGCAAGTGGGGCACACGGGGGCCAGTGGGGGCACACAATAGAACACAGGGGCCAGTGGGGGTACACAGGGGCAAGTTGGGGCACACATTTGAACACGGGGCAAGTGGGGCACACGGGGCAGTGGGGGCACACAATAGAACACAGGGGGCAGTGGGGGCACACAGGGGCAAGTGGGGGCACACAATAGAACACAGGGGCCAGTGAGGGCACACAGGGCCAATGGGGGCACACAATAGAACACAGGGGCCAGTGGGGGCACACAGGGGCAAGTGGGGGCACACATTTGAACACAGGGGCAAGTGGGGGCACACAATAGAACACAGGGGCCAGTGGGGGCACACAGGGGCAGGTGGGGACAAACAATAGAACACGGGGGGAGTGGGGGCACACAATAGAACACAGGGGCCAGTGGGGGCACACAGGGGCAAGTGGGGCACACAATTGAACACAGGGGGTTCGGTGGGGGCACACAATAGAACACAGGGGCCAGTGGGGGCACACAGGGGCAAGTGGGGGCACACAATAGAACACAGGGGTCAGTAGGGGGCACACATTTGAACACGGGGGTCAGTGGGAGCACACAGGGGCCAGTGGGGGCACACAATAGAACACAGGGGCCAATGGGGGCACATAGGGGCAAGTAGGGGCACACAATAGAACACAGGGGCCAGTGGGGGTACACAGGGGTAAGTGGGGGCACACATTTGAACACAGGGCAAGTGGGGCACACGGGGGCCAGTGGGGGCACACAATAGAACACAGGGGCCAGTGGGGGTAGACAGGTGCAAGTGGGGGCACACAATAGAACACAGGGGCCAGTGGGGGCACACATTTGAACACGGGGCAAGTGGGGCACATGGGGCCAGTGGGGGCACACAATAGAACACAGGGGGCAGACAGGGGCAAGTGGGGGCACACAATAGAACACAGGGGGTAGTGGGGGCACACAGGGGCAAGTGGGGGCACACAATTGAACACGGGGGCAAGTGGGGGCACACAATTGAACACGGGGGCAAGTGGGGCACACAATAGAACACAGGGGTCAGTGGGGGCACACGTGGGCCATTGGGGGCACACAATAGAACACGGGGGCAAGTGGGGCACACAATTGAACACAGGGGTCAGTGGGGGCACACAATAGAACACAGGGGTCAGTGGGAGCACACGGGGCCAGTCGGGGCACACAATAGAACACAGGGGCCAGTGGGGGCATATAGGGGCAAGTGGGGGCACACAATAGAACACAGGGGCCAGTGGGGGTACACGGAGGCAAGTTGGGGCACACATTTGAACATGGGGCAAGTGGGGCACACAGGGGCCAGTGGGGGCACACAATAGAACACAGGGGCAAGTGGGGGCACACAATAGAACACAGGGGGCAGTGGGGGAACACAGGGCTAAGTGGGGGCACACAATAGAACACAGGGGCCAGTGGGGGCACACAGGGGCAAATGGGGGCACACAATAGAACACAGGGGCCAGTGGGGGCACACAGGGTCAAGTGGGGGCACACATTTGAACATAGGGCAAGTGGGGCACACGGGGGCCAGTGGGGGCACACAATAGAACACAGGGGCCAGTGGGGGTACACAGGGGCAAGTTGGGGCACACATTTGAACACGGGGCAAGTGGGGCACACAGGGGCCAGTGGGGGCACACAATAGAACACAGGGGCAAGTGGGGGCACACAATAGAACACAGGGGGCAGTGGGGGCACACAGGGGCAAGTGGGGGCACACAATAGAACACAGGGTCCAGTGAGGGCACACAGGGGCAAATGGGGGCACACAATAGAACACAGGGGCCAGTGGGGGCACACAGGGGCAAGTGGGGTCACACATTTGAACACAGGGGCAAGTGGGGGCACACAATAGAACACAGGGGCCAGTGGGGGCACACAGGGGCAGGTGGGGACAAACAATAGAACACGGGGGGAGTGGGGGCACACAATAGAACACAGGGGCCAGTGGGGGCACACAGGGGCAAGTGGGGGCACACAATTGAACACAGGGGGTTCGGTGGGGGCACACAATAGAACACAGGGGCCAGTGGGGGCACACAGGGGCAAGTGGGGGCACACAATAGAACACAGGGGTCAGTAGGGGGCACACATTTGAACACGGGTGTCAGTGGGAGCACACAGGGGCCAGTGGGGGCACACAATAGAACACAGGGGCCAATGGGGGCACATAGGGGCAAGTGGGGGCACACAATAGAACACGGGCCAGTGGGGGTACACAGGGGCAAGTGGGGGCACACATTTGAACACAGGGCAAGTGGGGCACACGGGGGCCAGTGGGGGCACACAATAGAACACAGGGGCCAGTGGGGGTAGACAGGTGCAAGTGGGGGCACACAATAGAACACAGGGGGCAGTGGGGGCACACAGGTGCAAGTGGGGGCACACAATTGAACACGGGGGCAAGTGGGGGCACACAATTGAACACGGCGGCAAGTGGGGCACACAATAGAACACAGGGCCCAGTGGGGGCACACAGGGTTAAGTGGGGGCACACAATTGAACACAGGGGTCAGTGGGGGCACATGTGGGCCATTGGGGGCACACAATAGAACACGGGGGCAAGTGGGGGCACACAATTGAACAGGGGGGCAAGTAGGGCACACAATTGAACACAGGGGTCAGTGGGGGCACACAATAGAACACAGGGGTCAGTGGGAGCACACGGGGCCAGTCAGGGCACACAATAGAACACAGGGGCCAGTGGGGGCACATAGGGGCAAGTGGGGGCACACAACAGAACACAGGGGCCAGTGAGGGTACACAGGGGCAAGTTGGGGCACACATTTGAACACGGGGCAAGTGGGGCACACAGGGGCCAGTGGGGGCACACAATAGAACACAGGGGCCAGTGGGGGCACACAGGGGCAAGTGGGGCACACAATAGAACACAGGGGGCAGTGGGGGCACACAGGGGCAGGTGGGGGCACACAATAGAACACAATGGCCAGTGGGGGCACACAGGGGCAAATGGGGGCACACAATAGAATACAGGGGCCAGTGGGCACACGGGGGCAAGTGGGGGCACACATTTGAACATAGGGCAAGTGCGGCACACGGGGGCCAGTGGGGGCACACAGTACAACACAGGGGCCAGTGGGGGCATGCATGGGCAAGTGGGGGCACACATTTGAACACAGGGGCAAGTGGGGGCACACAGGGGCTAGTGGGGGCACCCATTTGAACACAGGGCAAGTGGGGCACACGGGGGCCAGTGGGGGCACACAATAGAACACAGGGGCCAGTGGGGGCACACAGGGGCAAGTGGGGGCACACATTTGAACACAGGGGCAAGTGGGGGCTCACAATAGAACACAGGGGCCAGTGGGGGCACACAGGGGCAGGCGGGGGCACACATTTGAACACAGGGCAAGTGGGGCCTACGGGGGCCAGTGGGGGCACACAATAGAACACAGGGGCCAGTGGGGGCGCACAGGGGCAAGTGGGGCACTCACTAGAACACAGGGCCCATTGGGGGCACACAGGGGTAAGTGGGGGCCCACAATTGAACACAGGGGCCAATGGGGGCACACAATAGAACACGGGGGCAAGGGGGGGCACACAATTGAACAGGGGGGGCAAGTGGGGCACACAATTGAACACAGGGGCCAGTGGGGGCACACAATAGAACACAGGGGCCAGGGGGGGCACACGGGGCAAGTGGGGGCACACAATTGAACACAGGGGCAATTGGGGGCACACAATAGAACACAGGGGCAAGAGGGGGCACAACGGAGGACAAAGGGACGGCTTGCTGGGTACCGTGGTGGACAGGCGTAGATAGGGCCTTGTGTGGGTCTTAGGTAGTGGTGGCCAGCTCCCACCTCCCGGTTGCCCTAATTGGCTTTAGGACCAAGGGCAGCCAATGGGAGGGGGGAGCAGGACCAGACCACACAAACCGAATCAGATGTACGAATAATGCGGCCATTTTCGAAATGGCATTTTAACACAGACAGGGCTGCAAGATGCCCAGAAACAAGGGAAGCAAAGGAGGTAGGAAGATTTGTCCAGAAGTGATGGATTTTCGTTGTGCAGCGGCCGTGGGGCATATTTAAATGCATTTTTCGGATCAAAGTCAGAAATGTTGTAAAAGGTGCCAACGAGCGCTTGAAAATCAATATCAGCGCTTACCCTAGTTGTTCCAGGCAGGGCAGCATGTTGGGGCAGGTGAAAGAGTTCTTCAGGAGCAGCAGGAAGGAGGCAAGGAGGCGAATGCAGGGGCCTCGTGTGGGCCTTAGGTAGTGATACGCAGATATTTTTTTAACTCGAGGGAGTTTAAGTTGAACGTTTACCCTTCTACAGCTTGGAAGACTATTGGCACAACTACTATTTAACTTAAAAAATGGCGTCCCTCATGACTATCCCTCCTCTCCCCAGGGGCCACCACCACCAACACCACCAGCTGGAGGACCTGGACAGGGGAGCAGGTGCAATGATGTGGAGGATGATCAACAGGACCAGCAAGATGAGACAGTGGAAATGCCTACCTCCAGCACCCAAAGAGAATCATGGGTGCAGCAGTTCTTTAAAACCATATGAGGGGTAGCAAAGGCTCGGGCTGCCCATGTTGAATGTGTTTAGTGTGGAATACTATTCAGTCGCAGACAACACGGGCACTACTCATTTGATACCACCTCCATACGCCGCCACATCTGCTCAAACCACACGGGTGCTCTGAGAAAGGCTATTCCTTTCTCAGTATTAGTAAGCTGTCTTCCTATACCTCATCTTCCTCAACCGCTCCTACCACCGTACAGACTACTTCTGTAGGCCTTAGGATCCCACCAGCCGCCTCGCAAGCCATAAAAGACACTGTTGATCCATATCTTTCCAAGACAACAGTACTGTCTATATACTGCAACACAGTGAATGGAGGATAGCACAGGGGCAACACGCTGGTCTTGGAAGCAAGACCACGCTGAGCAGAGCAACAGAGGCTAGAATCCCAGATCTGCGCTTAGAAATCGAACTCAGGTACGGTATTAGACGCGTTATAAAAAAACTATTGAATAAATATATAAAATACTGTGCAGGGGAGAGCAATTTCAAAGTGATTTCGAAGCTGTGGTTAAAGAGCATGAGAAACACTACCCCTACCTTAGATTTAAGGCACGCCCAACTTCTTCCCCTACACACCTGCCGTTCTGTATCTGCGGTTAGTGCCCCTTACCTCACTTCACTCCCCCATCTTACTTCCTTACCTCTGCTGGAAAAATGAAAAAAAAAGATCAACAAAAAAACTTCAAAAAAGGTACCTTTTGGAGTCACATTTCACAGTTAAAAAATAGAACAAAAAAATAATCTTATAGACTCCACCTGCTTTACATTTTTCAGTAAATTAATAAGACCGTATAAGATTCTCCAACACTTCCATTAGCATTGTGTACTATGCTAATAGATCTAATGGATAATTTTAGCTTAGAGAAAAAGAAAAAAGAACAGAAACACTTTTCTGTCCCAAATAGTTTTCTCTAGCATACAATGTGGCATTAAGCTCCCCTTCCAATAGCTGCAACGGGGGGTAACTGCCCATCAGCACAAGTTAACAGGCCAAGCAAAGCAAGGGCCATTAACGATGGCTCTCGGCCGTTACCCCCACCCACTTACAATGCTTGGAATGATGGCTTAAGGCCATTAGCACCCCAGTTTACCAAAGTGGTAACCCGGGGTGCTTAAAGAAATATATTTTCAGTCATTTAACGTTACGCATCACACGTCCCATTAAATGACTGAAAATATTGTCTTAATATAGCTGCCATGGAAAGGCAACGCAGAGCTCCGTATGGAGCCCTTCTTCCCTTTCCATAGCGGCCATAGAAGCTGAAAAGCTCCTGCGGCAGCCAGTGCCTCTGCGACACACAGGTAAGTGGAGTTTGAGAGGGGAGTGGCAAATGCAAAAAAAAACAGGGACAGACAGTAATGGGAAGATGGCGGCGGGGAAGCCAACACAGCTGAATTGTTGGCTTCCACACATATCCACATGACAACAACATTCAGTTTGTCAACATCCACTTTGACAAACTTTCAGAAGTTAAATAAGCCACATAAAAGCGTGTTTCCTTCTTTTCAAACACATGTACCCACACAGAGAACAATTCTCTCTATCTCTTGCATATGACTATTCACAAATTACAAAGTCTACCCCTACATCACACATTGATTTATATTGGCAACACAGTCTTCAAATAAAGTATCAATTACACAGCCCTTTCATGTCTCTGTACGCTCAATGGTCTAGTCCTAGTAACATTTCATGCAAACAAAGTCAACACTGTCATTCCTTACATCAGACAATACAACAGGCTACATGCACTGTACACCCCATATAGATATGTACCCTGTACCAGAAAAAAGAAAACCATTAAAAGGAAAACTAATACAAACACCCTATAGCAGATCTCCCAGCAATAGCACTGAAAAAACAAAGAACTGCTGCTCTATCAAATAATACAACCATAAAACTCTCTACTCCAAAAACAACTGCATGTCCATCGGCAGACAAAGAAACAATCAAGACTTGTGCACTAGGAGGGGTGTCGGTTCCTAGTCACCTGATTGGTAACATGTGAAAATTACAGCTGCCAGAATCCCTAGAGACTATAAGAGCTGCTAATTGGAATCACCTGCATACCAGCACACCCTCCCTGATGATTGTTTATGACAGGAAAGTGCTAGGAGGAGAACACAAACAGGGCAACTGAACAGCAGATGTGATCCAACCCTGTTAATACTTTTTCAATGTTTTGGGATTCAACCCTGTTAATACTTATTAAATTGTTTTTGGGATCTAACCCAGTTACTTTTTGTATCAGGTCTAATTTGACTGGGAACTGGAGTGCGCGCCTCACCATACCCCTGTTTTTGTTTCTTAATACAACCACGAAACATTCTTCTCAAATAAACAACTGCAGGCCCATCGAATGATACATACAAATAAACTCACATGGCCAATATGTAATACTAATGCTCCCGAAGTACAATGCACATGGTACAAAAAATAACTATTAGCTTACTACCTTCACACACGGCCAAGTATCTATGCACAAGAAAACCTTCACAACAGTAGGCATAATCTACCACACTGGTGCCACTACCACTTCACACCACTATACTGCATATGTCAAAAATAAAAAGTGTTTGGTTTCAAAGTAACAACACTTCTGTTACTCCAAACCATAGGTAACCACGAAATCTAAAAAATGCCTACTTACTATTGCTTCAACCCAAACATACTCACTAAACTATAGTACAATACAGTTATAATACGCCAACAGGTATCTAACTACATCCATAATACTACAACAGTAATTTAAAAATCTTAGAAAGGTGCAATACCCAACGGGTATGTAACTACTTTAAAAATAGCTTCATTTTAATACACTTCAAATATAATATCACACTTACTGTTTCTGCAAAACCTCTTGTAAACTCCAATATAGTTAGAATATGCCAATGGGTGGGTAACTACTTTAAACATACCGTTAATTACAACACACTTCAAACAAACATCCTATCACACTTACATAATATATCCATAATACCACACACATGTATTCTGTAAAATGTACATTCTGTAAAATTATTTAAATGCCAAAAACTGTGTGTAATTAGTGTACAGTTTTTTTGAATCCACTGTGGATTTTTTTTCCCAATTACCCAATCATTATTTCACATCAATAAACCAACAGTGCAACACACACTGTTGTACCAAACATATTACATACAATGTACTATTCATAAGGGTCAAAAAAGTAAATCTGTATGTACAATTATATGCAAGTAAAGGTTTTAAACTATATTGTTTAACACATTAGACTGCTTTCTTACACAGAGAAAGAACCAGAGATTCCAGCTTTATTTCCATATGCAACTAAGTATCCATACCCAGGATTATCTTTTTGTTTTTTCTCCACCTACATATTCCATCAGCACTATCCTCAATTCTACTGCAATCATAAATACCATATACACTTCAATGATATCATCCCACCATATTAAAAATATTGTATACTCCCCTATAATTACTATACACATTACTGTAGTGTTTGCAACCAGTGCCCGAATTCTTGGGGGCATGGCCGTCGACAACCACCACAATAGAATTACACAATATAACACATATGTACAATACACCTTCAAATAAGACTCACCCAGAAACCCCCCAATCCCACTGACATCCACAGACATATGATCATGTCCACGGAGTGTCAAATTGACCACAAACCCAGCAGCACTAGCACAGTTTTTTTTCACCCATAAAACAGCTTCATCTTGACTTTTCTTTCACTCCCCCAACCTTTCCAGACACCCTTTCGGCCACAAAATAACCCCAAATGCATTGGCCAGACTTTTTTCTCACCGCACTGGGCACAAACAATGGCAGAGGTCCGCAGATCCAATATCACAAACATTTCAAAAATTCTGACGTACCCCATGTGGTTGAATATCCAATCAGCGTGCATCTGTGATGTCCACAGACACCAAGCCACCCTCTGATTGGCCCAGAGGTGTCCGCAAACTCTGAATCAGGAAATGAGTCAGCGGACCGGACCCAGATATCACTCATTTTCTTTGACATACTTTTTGGTCCTTTTTCAAAAAACTACTGAACGGATTTACACCAAATTTGCAAAAGCACGCATTGGGGACCAATCTGCTGCTACTCACACAAGTTTTGTGAAAATCCATACAGCGGTTTGGGCTACAGGTGCCAGCAAAAAATGTTTTCCATTGTGTCTGAGTATTTCAAAAGTTTTGGGGCCCCCCTTATTACTTTGTCCCCCTTGGACAAAACTGCACCAAACACTGCAAAGTCATTCTCAGGTGGCCATATACTTATTTTACAAAGTTTGGAGAGGATTCATCCAGGAGGAACAAAGTTATAAGATGGCCAAAAGGGGCTCTATGAGTTGATGTTTGTGGACATATGTTTGTGTCCGCGGACACGAACATTGACCGTGGACTCGGCGGTAGATGCTTGGCTCTTTTTCACCTATATATCAACTTTTTTCCACTCCCCCACCCTTTCCAGGCTCTCTTGCAGCCACAAAATAACCCCAAATGAATTCTCCAGACTTTTTTTCCACTGTGCTGTCTGTGAACCCAACATGGTGACCGCTTAAAAAAATTCGGAGCCACCTCACGTTTTTGAACATCTAATCAGCTTGCATCTTTGACATCCACAGACACCAAACCACCCTCTGATAGGCCCGGAAGTGTCTGCGGCGTCCGAATCAGGAAATTAGTCCACCGAACGGACCCAGATATCGCAAATTATTTTGTACCTACCTTTTGGCCATTTTAAAAAAAATGACTGGATGGATTTGCACCAAATATGCAAAAGCTCGTCTCCAGGACCAGACCACCACTCCTTGTGAGGGTTCGTCGAACTGTGCCAAAGTTGTAAGCTGCCCAATAAGTGCTGTTTCTATGAGTTGAGCAACTTAAGTATAACTACACGGCCACTCCCGCAGGCCCTGTAATATTCTCCTAAGCCAGGTTGGGCACTAGAGATTGTAGGGTGCCAGACTCACTGCCGCAGAAAGAAACATGAGTTTCTTTTCCTGGCTGCCGCCATTTACCATTCCTTGGGCAGAGAAGAACTCTACTCAACAAGGGAAGCAGTGAACGTCTTTCTTGTGCCCTGTTATGATTTATTAGCTGATGCTAAGCAAGGTCATGCCATGTGAAAATGAAGGGATTTCAATTTTAAGCATATTCCCATAGGATTACCTTCATACTCCCACTGACACTCCAGCCATGGCACCATTCAGGCTTAGATGGGATTGTGATACAAAGCACCTGGCCATGGACCATAAACTATCAAATGATGAAGCCAAATTGCAGAGATCATTGCATCCCGACAGGTAACACACATATACAAGTTGTCTTTACTGACTATAATATTTTGGGCAATGTCACTGTCCCAATTTGATTTCAAATGCACCATGTGCTGCTAATTTGACATTAGGTATAACTAGAAAAGTGATGAGTGGAAGGTTTTAAATACATCTGAACCACTGGCACTGCTCTGGGCAACCTTCCAGACCACTGTTTTTAGCCCAGCTGTGCCATTGCAAAAGGGGTCCAGCCATATGCAAATCAGTCAAGTGGGTGCCATCACCAATGGGAGCAGCCCAGCCCAAACTGCTAAGCCAGGTCCCCTCTGAACAGAAACACAAGCAACCCCAGCCACGTCTCAGCCTTTTTGGGCTTCATCAGTGAGGTGCAGCTTGGTTCCTTATGGTGCAGCGAGTAAGGGACCCCTGTCTGGGCATACTCCCCCCCCCCCCTCACATAGCGAGACAAACTATAACCAAAAAAGTAACGGGTGGAAGGTTTTGAATAAATCTGAACCACTGGCATTGAAGACCCAAACTGCTCCTCACTGATACTTCTCACTGATGATGCACAGTATTTGAATGCAGTGAACGGGAGACCACATGTGTATGTTCTTTGAATGAAAAAACTTTTTCTTTTTTTTGGCAACACCCGGTGCTAATGGCGTTATTAACCTGTTCCACAGGGCTTTACCAGGGATAACATCCCAGTGCCCTCGCTATGCTAAGGCATTTTACTCGGGCTGCCAGACCGTTACCCACGGTATAGCCCATGCAACGGTTTAATAACGGCATATTGTGAAACTCTTTTACAAAGATGCATTTTTCTTTGCAATTTAGTCAATGAAATATTCTTTTTGATTACATTTTTTGTTTAAATTGAAATCCAGAATGTAACATAAAAAAATAAAAAGATAACTGTTTGCTCGTTTTCATTTCGGTAAATGAAAGGAAGAGAGCATAACAGAATGAATAGGAGCATAGCTCGTATTTTGGAACAGAATGTACAATGCCACATAAAAAGGGCTTGTATCACATGAGCTCCCGTGTTGGACTGCGGTTGCCTTTAGCTGTAGTTAATTATTCACACCGTCAGAGAGCAAGAAGAGGCGGTGTTGTATGCTATTATTATGAGGAAACCCCTTCAGGATTGGTCATAAAAATAGAGAAAAGCAATGGGAGGATAGCTCAGTGGCAAAGTGCTCGCCTTGGAAACAAGACTACACGAAGCAACACAGGTTCGATCCCCGGGTCTGCGCTTAGAAACCTCTGCGTATTTAAGCACGTTATAAATATGCAACTAAGACAAAAAAAAACTATTACACAACTAAAAAAAAAAAACTATTCCTGTAACAGCGCCTTGATGCCCGCAGGCTGTGTGGGCGCTTTAAAAATGCTTATAAATAAATAAATAGATGAGAAGAAGAAATAAAACCCTTTCTCATCCTCAGGGACATTAATTAAAGAGCTTGGGAATTGCAACGAAAGGAGGGATCAGCATGTTGCACCTGTGAACTACTTATGCTTCTGAAGAAGGAAGCTGCGGCTGCGTTTCCATGTGTGTGGGGTGCACCCTTGGCTTACCTGGAAGGGGACTACCAAAAATGTGGTACCGACCTATAATTCACGCAACTATCGACCACCTGATGGGGTGTTTTGAAGCTTCTGTTACTGGAACCACTGCTCACAAACAGCTGTCTTTGCTCTTACTTAAGTATCAGCTTCCAGATTATTTTGCATCCAGAGCATAAAGTGCTTCTCAGCAGGAGAGGAGGACACAAAAAGGAGAGAGGGAGGGGGATGGTTTGATTAATATGGACGTCTGAAACATCCTCAGGGAGGAAAGCAGACTACATGATAAGTCATAAATTTTACCAGTGAAGTTCCACTCAAGGTTTAGGAGAACATTGGGCACTCGCATCAATCTGCCACCAGGAAAGCTACTTGCCATGTGAGATGTTCGCGATCTGACCTATTCTGGGTTCTATTCTGGGCGATCTGGGTTCCAAGGGATGGCCCATTAGTATTGTGGGAAAAGTGTTCCTTAATTGCTAGGACAAATAAGAAGTGCAAGACATGCATCTCCTGTAAGCAGTAATGACTTCCTATTTACAACCTAATAGAGGCTTGCAAGCCACACTGTCGGAATTGAAACAATATTATGCCTCCTATTGCAACAATTGTATGTGTATTGGCCTACGCCAAGTTGTCTAAACATCATATGAGAACAAACTCCACGGCAAGGTCTTGACCTTAGAGAAAAGTAATGTAAGTTGCCATCTTGGATTTAGCCGCCATTTTAGGTTCTCTTGTAATATGGAAGTCACCCTGAACATCAAAATGGAGGTTGAATGACATTCTGAGTAGGATTCTGGCCATAGTGACCTCCGTACACATGAATAATTAATATGCCTGCAGGCCACTTGTCGGGGTCGCGAACTTAGACCTTGTCCTACTGTTGACCTATGTGTAAATGTACAACTATATCAGCGAAACTAATCAAAATGCATATATTATAGGATTGACCTGGCAAGGAACCCATAGGCCCGGCTCGTAGAATGGTTAACCCGCGAGAGGGTTGGCCAAGGGCTGGACAAATAGTATAAAAGACCCAAGTATTCCAAAGCACGGTCTCTCTCACTAACGCATTGAACTCTTGTTGAAGTTCGTTATGTTACTCTGAGAGCCGAATAGCTATCCGTTTGTCAATTGACTTTGGTAACTGTTGTAGCTTCTAAATAAAGCACTTGTATGTTCTTTGTAACCTGTGTTGGTGTGTTTCTTTCTGGGCTTCCCGGCCTCATATTATTTTTCTGTTTCCACAGTTGGCGCCCGAATAGGGACCCTCAAGATTGATGCCGGATCATTGAAGGTTGACGCAGACTATCGAACCAGGATCGGACGGTGTGATACTGCGGGCCCGACCGAACGAGACGCGATACCTCGTCAGCGCTGTACGATCCGATCCTTGGACGATAGTCATGTGGTCTGACACGGCATCTTGACGAGGGTCCATTTTTGAGGCGGGCAGATTTGTCGAAACCACCAAACACAAGGTAAAATTCGTTAGGTAAGTTCTTTGGTAAACCGTACAATCCTCCTTAGGTTTGGTCAGGTGCAGTCGTGACCCGGCTCTTAATTTAACCCTGACAATTTGAATTTGGCGTATTGTATCTGCAGACACAATTATTGACCAGGTAACACCAATTTTTTGTGAAATGCCTGGGAAATTGTCTAGCTGCTTTAGGGCTCTGTTCCGCAGCGATCGACAATCTTTGGAATTTAGCCGCCTGGCACCACAGGAGGGGTCGCCGGCATGTACTATGTACTGTAAGTATGGCATTGGAAGTATAGTATTTAATGATATTTGGCACAGACAAACTAGACATGCCTCCGAATTTCAGTGGCCAATCAATGGTAGTTTTGAGATCCCCCGTATTGAATACCTAGAATCGGTCTTGCTAAAAAAGAAGGCCAGACCTGCAGCATTTGATGTTTTGCAGAATTGGAAAAAAGAAGCGTTGCAGCAGCTTAAAAGTAGGGATAAACATGCACGCCGTCATGAAATAAATGCCGAAAAGGCGTTGTTATATTATAAGGAAAAACATTCGGAGTCAGTTAAAAATATGGATAGGGCTTTCTCACTCGGTATCCAGAAAATGTATCCCTCTAAAGATTTCCATGTTTCTGAAGAATTTATTGAAAAATTGTTAAACGAACGCAGGCCTGGTGCCTCGGCGCCACCTCCGTATGATCCTCTTCTGGGTGCTCTGCCCATTCCTGCTGTTATTCCTGCTGTTATTCCTGTTCCCCTGTGCAACCTATTGTTCCTATTCCTCTAGTTGTTGTTCCTCCACCTATTCCCCCACCCCTTCCTCTTGTGCCGATAGTTGCACCCTCATTGAATTTGCCCACACCTCCGCTCCCGAGTGGTTCTGTATTGACTGAAGTTGATCGGGGTGCGGGGTCAAAGATTGTCACTCAAAATACTGTTTCTGCAGACAAGAAACGGGAATTATTTGCATGGGCTAAGCACTGTATGGAGAAAGGTGATCAAGTTAACGTTTTTTCCACATTATCAAATATGGAAAATTTTCCTGAGAAAAATGTTTTTATCGAAGGTTTGGGGACTCATTTATGTGTAATGTGGGGTAGATTACATAATACGGATCTCCCACAAGGAGTGAGGGATCTAAATACTTTAGCACTTTCGCGGGACACAGAGGAGAAAGTACATGGTCATGTTGAAAGATTGTTTGAGTATAGGAGGGACTTTGAGAAATTACGAGATGAGGATGGTGAAGACGACAGTATGTATGTACAGAAACGGTTCCTTCCGTGTCGTAGATCGGCACCTGAGGAAGTACGAATTTGTACCAAAGATGCGATTCGATGGATCTCGGATTCATCGATACCGCCAGATGAAGTATATGACACGTATAGTCAGTATACAGTAGAAATGCAGAGGAAGGTGATTCAGGTAATGGTACAGTACCTGCAGGAAGAATGTGTAAGGAAGAAGGTTAGTTGTCCTATAGAGTTATTGGGTATTTGTAAAAGGGCTTTTTCGCCCGACACTTCTTCGACTGCCTTAGCTCTCGACCTGGCTCTGTTGCTTAGTAAGCGGTCGGAGTTACCTATATCTCAGTTACCTATGAGAGAGGTTCCTCCGACATTTGTCCCAAAGGTTGAGATTCCCGCTAATGCTGGTGCGCCCGCTGTGGACATTCCAGCACATTATGTATCGTAATTTGTTCACGTCCCGTTTTCACGACAGGAAGTGAACACTATTAGACAATCAATTCCCGATATTAGGAAAAACCCGACAGGATTCTACAAAGAGATAGAGTCCGTTTTGCAGTCCTCTGTGTTCACCTTAAGTGATATTGACTTGCTATTTCCTGTACTCCTGCCCGTAGATTTATGGAAGCAGGTTCGAACAATAGACGATGTGCCAGGGTTAGGAAATACGTGGGCTAACATGATTAGGTTTGATGGGGAAAGACCAGCTGGTGAGAAACCACCTCAGGTAATACTTACTTTGCCTGATAGAATTGTCGCAAAATTGAAAACCATAATTCCTGAGAAAAGAATTATTTGGGACAAGCTTACAGCCTGTGCTCAAGGAAAAACTGAAGGTGCCACCGAATTCTTTAATAGAATCGAACAGGTATTCTCTGACTTCAGTGGACAGGACTTGGGCACAGAGTCTGGGAAAAGGTTGTTTGTGGCAAATTTGTACGTGGATTGTTGCCCGACATCCAGTCACAGATTATGTCCTCTGAGAGCGCTTGGCAGGCGAAATCCCAATCCGAAGTTTTGCACATGGCTCAGTATTACGAGAACCGTGTTAATAATGAAAAAGAGAAAATAGAGAAGAGAAAAGGAGATTTGAAGACTAAAGTATTGTTACAACAAATTGTTAGAAATCCCAGAGGGGGTACTTCACAGACCAGAGGTCAGTATGGCCCGAAAGGAAGTGCTCCTTTGGGTCCTGTGAATGTTAATCAATGTGCCTATTGCCGCCAGGAAGGTCATTGGCGAGCACAGTGCCCCGTCCTTCGCCAAAGGTCAAACAATGCATTTGTGAGTATGGGTAGACGACCTAGAGGTCGCCCCGGAGCGGGGGGCCCTGATAGAGGTCAGTTTTCGCAAGATCCTCAGCAACCTTTTTCACGGGAAAATCAGATTTCGAATGTGGACACGAGAAACATATTTGATCACCCTTCTGCTGCCTACCTTTCTGAAGAGCTTCCTTCTTATGACATTTTATTTCATTAGGACTGCCCGAAGCAGGGTTTGGAACCTTCACCTATTCCCGTTAATTAGAAAGGTCCCTACGTTGAATTGTTAGTGGGGAATAGGAAACATCAGTTTTTGATAGACACTGGAGCACAGAAGTGCTCCATTGATCATTCCCGGGTTCCAAACATTCCACTAACAGGGCAAACAAATGTTTCTGTAGGGTTTTCTGGTATACCAATTGTTTGTCCGGTTTCTTCGCCGGTGTCTGTTTCTTTGGGTCCCTTTACGGACCATTGTCCCTTCCTGTTGACTTCGAACTGTGGAGAGAATTTGCTGGGGTTAAATTTGTTGAAGAAACTGAATGCAGTAATTCATTGTTCCTCTGACGGAGTGCGACTGACGGTTTCACCACAGCAACTTCCCACTTCCCAGTTTCTGACTCGAACATTGCCTCCTGAGCTTAGCGTTTTTCCGGAATGTTTGTGGGCGGTTGACGACAATGATGTTGGGGTGCTACAGATTGAACCCGTTAGAATAGTTTTGAAACATGGAGTTAAACTACCACGCATTCCGCAATATAAAATATCAGTTGAGGGCGAGCGTGCTTTGAAGTGCATTGTCTCCGATTTTGTGCATCGAGGAATGATTGAAGAGATTGCAGGTAGTTTATGTAACAGCCCGATTTTGCCTGTATACAAGAAAGGCGACAATGCAATCCCATACCGTTTTATAATTGATCTTCGTGCTATTAACAAAGTTGTCGCCCCACAATTTCCAATTGTGCATGATGTAACAACGATACTAACAATGATCCCTGCTACAGCTACGCACTTTAGTGTTGTGGATCTAAAGAATGCTTTCTTTAGCATTCCTATACACAAGGAGAGTAGATATTTGTTTGCGTTCACCTTGGGAGGACGTTCATTTACATTTACTCGGGCACCTCAAGGGTATACTGAAAGTCCAAGCATTTATAGTAGAGCTTTGAAAGAGCAGCTTGACACCCTTGAATTGCCACCTACTTGTACACTGCTTCAGTATGTTGATGATTTGCTTTTGGCTGCAGATTCTGAAAGTGCTTGTAAAGAAGGTACTGTATTGTTTACTTAGTCATCTGGCCGAAAACGGTCATAAAGCTTCGCTGAAGAAATTTCAATATTGTTGTCAGGAGGCCATCTATTTAGGCTACCTCCTGTCAAAGGAGGGGAGAAGATTGACACCTGAAAGAATAAAACACATTTCTGGCATGTCTGTTCCAAATACACAGAAGGAAGTCAGGGCCTTAATAGGTATGGCTTCTTACTGTGATTGTGGATCCCAAACTTTTCACTAGTGATAAAACCGATGTTGGCTTTGACGAAGAAGGCCATTTCTTTGCCGCTGCCATGGAAATCGGAACATCAACGATCATTTGAGCTTCTCAAAACCGCGTTATGCTCTGCACCGGTTCTGGGTACTCCAAATTATGACAAGGCCTTTGTGTTGTTTGTGCATGAATGTGATGGATGTGCTTTGGCTGTGTTAACACAGGAACACGGAAGGAAGAGTAGGCCGTGCGGCTACTACTCTTCCGCCCTTGACCCTGTCGCATGCGCTTTGCCAAGATGTTTGCGAGCTGTTGCTGCTGCTGCCGCGTCTGTAAAACAGAGTGAGGGAATGGTCCTAGGCCATGATTTAATTTTGATGGTACCTCACTCTGTAGATGTTCTATTGAATAAAACCCAAACGCAACACCTCACCTCTCCACGACTGACGAGGTATGAATTAATTCTGTTTGCCTCTCACATTCAAATTAAGAGGTGTTGTGTTCTTAATCCGGCTGAACTTCTACCTTTTTCGTAAAATACTGTTTGCGGTGACGAAGAATTACATGACTGCCTGTATACCACTGAACAGGAAACGAAGGGCAGGATAGACCTTATAGATACTCCTTTGGGTAATGCAGAAGGGGAGCTGTTTTGTGATGGCTCCTGCTTCAAACTCCCCGATGGTACATCTATAGCTGCTTACGCAGTTACTACGTTGAGTACGGTTGTTGAAACTAAGAGAATTCCGCATAACTCCGCGCAGGCCGCAGAGATTATAGCGTTGACCCGAGCTTGTGAACTCTCCGAAGGGCATATAGTAAACATATATACTGATAGCCAGTACGCCTTTGGGGTGGCTCACAACTTCGGGAGGCTCTGGTCGGAAAGAGGGTTCCTAACCTCACATGGGACCAAGATTCAGCATGGTCCCCTGATAGTGCAATTGCTCTCGGCACTATCACTCCCTAGGCAGTTAGCGATCATGAAATGTGCAGCACATCATAAGGTTATAGATGATGTGGGAAAAGGGAACGCTTTTGCTGACCAGATAGCCAGGCAAACGGCTACAGACCTTAGCGCAGACATGTATGCTATAAGGGAAACAAAAGATGCCTATGTAATGGATGAGGGTATCGGGTCTGTGCGAGATATCCAGACTGATGCCACAATAGAAGAGTCTAAAAAGTGGGCCGAAGGAATGGGGAAACTAGATGACGATGGGTGTTGGGTGGATACATCTGAAGGGAAATGGTTGCTCCCTGATTCATATGTGCTGGCAATGGTTACGATGGCACACGGTCCTACGCATGTGTGTGCTCAGCAGATCACGAAAATGTTAGTACACGTTTGGGTGAATGATAAAATTTCGAAGATTGCACAGCGACATGTTCAGAATTGTATGATTTGCTTACAGCACAATGTGGGGAAGGGGACAGTAACTCCAAGGGGTAGTTTTGGGCCCCCTTCTGTCCCCTTCGAGGTCATTCACTTTGATTTTATTGAGATGGAACGGTGTAACAATCTAAAATATGTTCTTGTGATTATTTGTGCTTTTAGTAAATGGGTCGAGGCTTTCCCCGTTAAGGATGCTACTGCCATGACCACTGCAAAGACTATGGTCCAATCAGCTTTACCTGTACGGTTTACGGGCCCAGGACACGATATTCAGCCTGGAAGTTGGGTCCTAGTGAAGGCCTACGAAAGGTCTTCCTGTCTCGCTCCTCGCTGGAGGGGACCCTATCAGGTACTGTTGGTGACCCAAACAGCAGTGCGGGTGGCTGGAAAGAAGCATTGGATCCACGCAACGCATGTCAAGAAACTTCCTCACCCGACGCCACACGTTACAGAAGAAGCAGAACCCCTCGCTGATGCTACAATCTCTGATCCTGGAGTAGCAAACAGCACTGTGAGTGCGTCAGAGAATTTCTCTGAGCCTGTGGAGCTTGGGGAACAGTCCATTTCGTCTCCGCACTCTTTGAAAAAGTCACTTCCGGAAAACACTGTTTCAAGTTCTGCGACTTCCGTCGCCTCCGATACGTCGCTTCCCTCAGGAAGTGGCGTTACCTTGTTTCCGGATCAAACAGTTCTGGGTACCACCAGGTATGACCTTTGACGAAGAAAATAGAACTACGGCACAGGTCTTTTCTGTGCATCTGAAAAGAAGAAGTGATTGAAAGTTTTCTCTTGTAAAAGAAAGTTCTTTTTTGATCAAAAGGAAAAAAAAGGGATTCTGCTGGCTAGGGTTGGAGAAGGACTAAGAAGTCACGCGACCGTAGTGTCGCCAGCAACGAACATTGGGGTCGTCGATTGAGAAACTACGATGCCTGCCACCTCCACCGCTGCTGCTCGCATTGGACTTGTAAATAAGGGGTTGACCAACTCGGACAACGAACAATGTGCCTGGGCCCCGACAACGTATTGCTGTGTTGTGTTAATAATAATTGGAATTTGTATAGTTACTGCTGTGGGACTTTGGTACTTCGAATGAATTTACCCTCTAAAACCTCTACTGCCAATTGAGATTGTACCTACTGCTTTGACTCCCTCTGTACACCTTCACACTTTATCACCTAGAGACTCCCAGCATAGACGAAAGTATAACACTTTAATGATAATAATGAATGCAACGCATGCCATTTTTAATAAGAGTAATTGCTGGATTTGTACCCATTTACCGCAACATGGGAACAAGGGGCTAGGATGGTATATTTACCCTTTACCTTTAACGACTGCTTGCTATGCCTCTCTTAGAGCACTATTCTTTGGCCTTTGGAATGATAGCATCTCAGGGAACTTTGATGGAACTAATTTAAATGATTTTGAAAAACGTGAATTGACTCCCCTGGGATGGTCGCTTTTTGCAAATAGAAGTAAACCTAATGTTGCTTCTATTAAGCCATCTGATAAACTATCTCTTCCTTTTCAAGCTCTAATTTCCTTTAAAATGGCTCCGATAGGTAATAAGGACGCCGTACCTCCTTCCTACTCTATTAATCATAGCCCCGATTCAGTCCCCTTTTGTGTACAGAGAAATGGCACTCGGTCAATGGGAGATTTTTAAGGTTGTGCGAACATTGTAAATTTAACTGGGGAGAACATGCCTCTGTATGTAGGGGGGCCTGTCTATTTCATTTGTGGTAGTTCAGCATTTCCCTGGTTGCCCAAGGATTGGCAGGGAACCTGTTATTTAGGAATCCTGTTACCTGGGGTATTCATAGCTAGTACATTGGAGGTTTCTAAGGCTCGCCCACGTCGGGACGAGGACGGAGATACCCCTGGGCAAGTATTGGGAGATATAGCAAAATCAGTTGTGCCATTTTGGGGACAAATAGCAAATTCTGAAAATATTAGGGGACTAGCAAGGGTACTGGAGAGAACCATCAACCGGACCATGGATATACTCTACAATATGACACTAGAACAAAAAGCAATAAGATTGGTAGCGCTCCAAAATCGGATGGCATTAGATGTCATCCTGGCAGAACGTGGTGGAGTATGCAAATTAGTGGGGTCCGCTTGCTGTGTTTTCGTACCAGATTCCTCACCGAAAATTTTCAAAGCAATACAGAACTTGCACATCCTTAGTTCTGAAGTGCATGTTACTATGGGAGATTGGAATATTAGCGCCTGGTTCTGGGATTCTCTACGATCCTGGGGTTGGAAGGTGCTTTCTGTTATCCTGGTTATTTTGGGAATCCTGTTATTCCTTTGTTGCTGTTTCCAATGTCTACCTAGTGTATGTGCAATGCTAGGGGGATGTTGTGCTCAAGCAGTGAGCACAGTAGGGCACAAAATGTATGCCCCAGACACAGCATCTAAAGAGTTTGTGTTACAAGAGGTTCTGATGAATGAGCTAATGGCTATAGACAT
This sequence comes from Ambystoma mexicanum, assembly GCF_040938575.1. Lineage (NCBI taxonomy): Eukaryota > Metazoa > Chordata > Amphibia > Caudata > Ambystomatidae > Ambystoma > Ambystoma mexicanum. Next base: position 542,660,163 of record NC_090922.1, read on the forward strand.
TACAGATAATGATTCAGGATGTATGGACGACAATGCATGGAGTTATTTACAGAAGTATTAGGAATGATATTAGCACTTGGCATAGGCCAAAAGGAGGGTTTGTCGGAATTGAAACAATATTATGCCTCCTATCGGAACAATTGTATGTGTATTGGCCTACGCCAAGTTGTCTAAACATCATATGCGAACAAACTCCACGGCAAGGTCTTGACCTTAGAGAAAAGTAATGTAAGTCGCCATCTTGGATTTAGCCACCATTTTAGGTTCTCTTGTAATATGGAAGTCACCCTGAACATCAAAATGGAGGCCGGATGACATTCTGAGTAAGATTCTGGCCGTAGTGACCTCCGTACACATGAATAATTAATATGCCTGCAGGCCACTTGTCGGGGTCGCAAACTGAGACCTTGTCCTACTGTTGACCTATGTGTAAATGTACAACTATATCAGCGAAACTAATCAAAATGCATATATTATAGGATTGACCTGGCAAGGAACCCATAGGCCCGGCTCGTAGAATGGTTAACCCGCGAGAGGGTTGGCCAAGGGCTGGACAAATAGTATAAAAGACCCAAGTATTCCAATTCACGGTCTCTCTCACTAACGCATTGAACTCTCGTTAAAGTTCGTTATGTTACTCTGAGAGCCGAATAGCTATCCGTTTGTCAATTGACTTTGGTAACTGTTGTAGCTTTTAAATAAAGCACTTGTATGTTCTTTGTAACCTGTGTTGGTGTGTTTCTTTCTGGGCTTCCCGGCCTCATATTATTTTTCTGTTTCCACAACACTTTGCCAGGAAAAAGAAGATTGGTCCCTTTCTTTTAGTCTGCCACCTTGATAAATAAGTTAATAAGGTGCATTTCTTTTCTGAGGGATAGTCTGTTTTCCAAGAGATTAGGCACATTGAAATGATCCCCATTCCATGGCTGGATCAGATTATATATCTGCTATAACTCAACTTGGTGCAAGGTGGTGTTGCAGCAACTCCGGCACACTAATGGGCAAGGCTTTACTCCGGAAGTGATGCCACCTGCACCCAGAAGCCTAACTCACCACACACAGTAACAAGACAAATATGAACCAATGTAGTAGAAATATCAGTCAATTGACAATGTAGACTTTCCCAGTCCCCAGGATGAAGGAAGGTAATGAGCAATGTGCGGTAAACTAGAGTATCCATTGAAAAGAAATTACCACAATGAAGTAACCTGTTCTTCTTCCCACAAAATCTTTTAAATAGTGTGACTTCACAGCATGAGATAACTCACCAGAGAGAATTCCCTGAAAAGTAGAAGTGCAGCAACTATGTATTCACTTATTGTGATTTGTTACACAGCACTTCAAATATGTCATCTCTGGTGTTAGGGAGAATTCTCATTTGTGGCTAATTTCCCTCACTTAGTGAGTCCCCCAGCAGCTTTGCTGGACTTCTGGAGTTTATTATGTTTCCACCTGGTAAGAGTGAGAGCTTTTCCCCCACTCTTACCTGTGTTTTGCTATGTGTTTCCATCTGTTTTTGTGATTGTGGACTCTGAAGTACACCACTTCAGTAGCCCTGTTCTTAGTGTGTGTCACACAGCACCTTCAGAATGGGATGGAGGACTTCTGCATGGCATACTTGGATGACATTGCAGTGTTCAGCCCTACATGGAAAGAACATGTTGAACTCCTAGGTTATGTATTGCAGGCTCTTGAACAGGCCCATCTGACCATAAAGGCAAGCAAATGTCAAATTGGTCAGAGTTCAGTGGTCTTCCTTGGACATGAGGTAGGAGGAGGTGAAATAAGGCCACTGCCTAGCAAAGTACATGCTGTACAAAACTGGGCCACCCCTACTACTAAAACCCAAGTGAGAGCCTTTCTAGGTCTCACTGGGTATTATAGGAACTTCATAGAGAACTATGGGACCATAGCTTCTCCCTTGAATGTCAACTCCTCTCCCAAATTTCCTACACAGGTCAGGTGGAATGAGTGCAACCAACCCTTTGAAGGCCTAAAGAAAGCCCTTTGTCAAGCTCCAGTCCTAAGAGCTCCTGACTATCACCAACCCTTCATTGTACAAACTGATGCTTCTAATGTATGTATAGGTGCAATCCTTAGTCAACTGGATGAGAAAGGTAGGGAACACATTTGTTTCATCAGCAGGAAGTTAAAGGATCCTGAGACAAGATGGGCAACAATAGAAAGAGAATGCTTTGCTATTGTGTGGGCACTGAAGAGGTTTAGACCATACTTGTATGGATCTTCCTTCACTATTCAGACTGACCACCAACCCTTGAGGTGGCTGATGCAAATGAAAGGCGAAAACCCAAAGTTACTCAGATGGTCAATCTGTCTGCCAGGATTTGATTTTTCCATTGAGCACAGAGCAGGAAGTCACCACCAAAATGCTGATGGTCTCTCTAGGATGTTTGTAACAGACTAGAGGTATGAGGTCCATCCAGGAGTGGATTAAATCCTCCTGTCCCTTAGTCTTGGGTTGGGGGAGTGTTGGGGAGAATTCTCATTTATGGCTAATTTCCCTCACCTAGTGAGTCCCCCAGCAGCTTTGCTGGACTTCTGGAGTTAATTTCTTTCTTCCTGGTAAGAGTGAGAGCTTTTCCCCCACTCTTACCTGTGTTTTGCTATGTGTTTCCATCTGTTTTTGTAATTGTGGACTCTGAAGTACACCACTTCAGTAGCCCCCTTCTTAGTGTGTGTCACACAGCACCTTCAGTGCCGTGGCATGGGGTTGTCTTTGAGACTTCCCTCGAATCCATTTCTGAGGTGACTACTGTCCCCCAGAAAAGGGTAAAGTTACCATTAACTTTACTTAGTCAATCTACCACAGATCCAGTACACCCCATCTTCCATGGAGTACTGGGAAGGGTTAACTCGTATCCCTTTTTATCTGTACCTCCTAGAGCATTGTTTCGCTCTTTTAACATTTAGACTTGGCTGGTGGCAGTGGTATCTACCCTAATTTTTCTACCGCGATTATATTTGATAAACGTGGTACTGTTCTTGGCTATTATATTAGCCTCGAACATAAACCCGCTTGACCAAATCGTCTTTCTTTTGGCTCCGATTGGGTTTATTCACCATTTCTTTTTGTTAAAGTCCTTCTTGTGTTTTACTTTGCATGGCAAACTAGGTTTACCTTCTTTGTTCACTGTCTTTTGGCGGGCTTCTGCCCAGAAGCCCTCCTCAAGGCGCCTGGGTGTCTAGGTGGGCTGAATGTGAGGGAGGGGTGTAGTCACCCCCTGCACAGGGTATCCTAGGAAACCCAAGTCACACTTTGTCATGATTGGCCAGGGTAGTTGTCCGGGCTGGACAACCCCCCTGCTGGGTGATTGACAGCCAGGCTGCGTGAATGGCAGTTTTTTGCATATAAGGCAGGTCTCTTGGGCTAGAAGTCAGAGAGTCGCCACTGGAACTACAAGGAACCGAAGAGAAGCAGAGAGAACGACGGCTGCTGCAACTACCCCGTCGCGGTGAAGCCCTGCTGCAGTCCTGGGCTATCTGCCCTTCAACGACTCAGAGAAGATCCAGTCCGGAGTCTTCTTCACTTGAGCTTGGTGGGGATAACCAGCTCATCTTCTTCAGCCAGAGGATCTTCTTCTGTGCTCGAAATCGCTGCACACTGTTGTAGTGGTCCGGATAGCCACCTGAAGAGCCTCTCCTGTTTTTAAGGAGCGCACCTTTTATTCCGTGTCGCTGCTGCCGGCCTCATCCCTGTGTGGTGCAGACCCCCTTCAGACGTCCTCCCTTCTGGACGAAGCTCCAGGAATCGTGGGTCTGAGGGAAACCAACAGGAACAACTGCCAGGGCACCAGCTGCACCATTGGAACAAGGTAATGTGTTCTGTTGAGGAAACTGGGTGAATCCCTTTTTCTTCATTTCCAAGGCTTGACCTTGTCTTCCCTCCTTCTTATAACTTTTGTTTCCGAACATTGACAATATCGAAGTACTTTTGGCTCCGTTGAATCGTAAACTGTTAGACCGTGTGATCTTCGGCAACTGGCCCCAGTGTCTTTCGACCCTGGCTCCGGCCCTTTGACTTTTGAACTCCTGTCTCTGAGTGTTTCTTGATTCTGCCTGCTTAACCAAAATATTGCCTGTGATTTTTGCCTCCAACTCCCTCTGGGTATCTCAGGTGCTAAGTGCGTTTTTGCCCCGGTAGCATTTCATGTCACGGAAACGCGTTTGTTTAGTGGTCCGAACTGTCAAAAAGTGATCGCAATCGTATCCGTGGTAACGTGTTTTTTTGCCTAACACCGGTTCATGCCAACACAGGGTACTTACCTTGAGACTTGCTGTACAAACTGAATTGGTTAGTTGTAGTATATTTAACATGTGGTTTTTATTGACGTTTAATAGAAGTGTTGTGTTTATAACGAATGGTTTAAAAATAAATGTACTTATATTTTTCTACCTGAAACCTTGAGTCAGTGTTTGCTTGAGTCACAGTAATTGTGGTCCCTTTGTGTAATCTCTGCTACTGCTCATATACTCTTGAGATAAGCCTGGCTGCTCCGCCACTGCTACCACTATGACATAGTAGTACAGGCTTGTACCAAAGGTAAAACTTGTATCACCACCTGTAGTCTTAATTGTGTGTAGTGGTCCCTAAGGGCACTGCACAGGATTCTGCCTAACATCTGGCCACAAGGAGGAAAGAGCAGTGGTTGTGGAGTGGAGGAACAGAGTGTGAGGCGTCAATGTGACCCGAGAGTTAATTTATGTCCAGACTAATGTGCTTTCCGCGAGCCCCGTCTACGGCTAATAGTGGCAGAAATTGTCAGCCAGGGCTTCTGGTGGAGACAGTCGCAGTGTTATGGCGTGGATCAGTTGGTGCGTCAATAGTTAGGAAGGAAGGCCTGTGAAAAGGGGACCGTTTCTTTCTTGATTTTAGGAGGGCATTTTGCTCTTTCCCTTTGGTCAGCAGGGCATTTCCCAAAGAAGGCACATGGATGGAAAGAAGCCTTCTACAGTTTTTTCAGGAGGCTCAACCGCTAGGACAGGCCTTCTTCCCAGAAGGTCTTTATTCATTTATAGTGTCATGTTTTTTCTGTATACTCCACAAGGCAACCAGAGGAGAGTTTGTGATGCAGGAGCGATGTATTAAGGTATCTCAATGTAGCCCCGTATTTCCGGCCGGGGCAGGGTTGTGCACATCCCTTACCCCAGATCAGGGGCAGTCAGTCCCCTTGGGAACCCAAACCCCTATCCACCAGGTCAGGGGATTTAAAGCCTTTTGTACAGCTTTTAGTCCGTCCATTAACTTCATTGCTCATTTTCAAGCATTTGCATGGCAGAGAAGAGGGGAGGAACACAACTTGCATTTCTGCTGCCACTCTTCCTCTCCACCATACAAATGCTCCAGCATTTGGTCCGGCATGGATTTTCATGCCGGCGCAACTGCTGGAGATCCCTATGGGATTCACCAGCTACCTGCACCAGCATAAAGCAGGCGGACCCCGTTGGGATCCATTGTACACTGCTGCCTGCCATGCACGCATGGCAGGCAGCATGAACAATTACAATTAAACCCTGCCCAACAATTACAATTAAAGCAAGCAGCGCTCACAATTAAAAGTAAATGGGGCCTGGCATGCAAGCATGTCAGCTAGCAGTTGCTCACTTTGCATGGTGGAGTGCAAAAGTGATGGGCAAAAGGCAGAGCACACACGTGTACGCCGCCTTTTGCCCTGCACCGTTGCACTCCGCTGTGCAAAAGACAAGCAATTTGGCGGCGGGGAGCCACTGACGTGAGGAGAACGTGAACGGAAAGTCTTCCGCCTCGCAGGCTTCGATGACTGCCCCTGGCCCGCCCATCAGCCTCCGGACTTTATTTCATTTTGTCTGGGGGGCGAAGTCTGGGCACAGTCAGTCGCAGTTGTGCCCATGCGTGGTGCGATTCCTGTGGCAGCTGGGCACCTGGAACCTGCCTCCCTCTAAGCTTCTGTGCCTAGGTGGGGAATCACCCTGCCATCAGAGTCCTTGGATGTGAAGCATCGACCTGCTGCCCCTTTTGGGGTGTGGAACACTCACCAGTTCTGCTTCACGAGACCCTGATCATGCTCATACCTGGCTGACTTGCAATGTTCCACAGAACATCTTCTTCCACCTCGTCGGCTTCACCCATGGCCGCTGGTCCGCCCATCGGCCTACAGACCTTATTTCATCACGTCCGGGGCAAAGCCCTGTTTGAAGTCTGGGCAAAGTCAGTTGCAGCTGTCTGCAGATGTCTGCAGTTGGCCGCTTTCTATTTTCTTCTTTCTACAGCATTCTTGCAGCTGCTATGCTCTTCTTTTCTCACTGCCGCTTTGCCTTTGCCCAGCGGTCTGTGCTTTCCCCACTTCGGTCACCCTTAACACCTCCAGCCCCATCATCTTCTGGCTGTTCCTTTGTTAACATCCTGTCGCTTCTACACACACTTCTCCCTCAGCTACTTTGTTCTTTCTTAATTCTATCAGCCTTGATTTCTTCTCCTATCCCTTTCTTCTCCTCTTCTAACCCTGCCACTCAGGACCCTTCAAACCGCTGCTACCCTGCCTGTTCCGATCTTTTCCCCATTGATCTACCTGGCCTTATGGAATCCCTCTGTAACAAGACTCAATCAGCTCTCTGCAGTTTTTTACGATTCAATCTTCAATTCTTTTTTATTATTGAAACCTGGATTTCCCCCTCTTAACACAGCTACCCCTGCTTCTCTCTCTAGTTCTACTGCCTTTTTGCAACTTACAGGAAGGTCCGGTCCTCCTGATGCGAGCCCTGATATTACCTAATTTAAGGAACTACCCTACCTTTGAAATTCACTAGCAACACATTTTAGGATACACCTATGAATCAATCTACAAGTAAAGGAAAATATATGTTTTAAGCAGCTTCAATTAATTGAATCGATGTACACAAAACTACCCTCTCATTCCTCCTGATGAGCCATCATTTTCTCGATGGTGGACACGTGTAGAGTTTCCAATAACTGAGGAAACAGCACTTACTAGTAAATCACCAAGTTAGTGACTCATTTGTTATTATTCATCACGGCCAAATACCTGAAGTCTAACAAAACTCTTAGCTGGCGCCGTAACTGTGCTTCTTTCTCCACTTTTCTGCTATAGCAGTTATTGGGCCGACACAATACTTGGAGTACCATGCCAGTGACAACACCACCAAAACAACAGCAACGCTGTTCACCACAGGCTTGAAATATGTCTGCATAAACCTCAAGGCCTTCTGCCCACGTATCTAACATGCTTTCGAAATGCTAGAAGTCGTAATGACTTCCTGAGATTTAGACTTAATTTATTACCGACAAGAGAACTCCTCCACTCCAGACACAAAGATGTGTATAGTGATAACATATGTCAACGGTGTGACTTATGGCACATGGAGTCTCTTAGACATATCTTGATATTGTCCGGGTACTCAAATGCAGATGGTATCTAAGTTCTCGAGATTTGTGGTAAGGGAGGAAGGGTTGGCGACGCAAGATATTTGGGATCGTCTTTGGTCAGGGCAAGAAAGTCTTCTGACTGCTGAAGTAATATCACTTATGCGCAACTTAGCACCTTTGAAATGAAATGGAAAACTGAAGTGATCTACTGCATTTTTCTGTATTGAAATTTGATGATTATTTGTTGTAGAATTGGTCTTCTTTTTTATTCTTATTCTCTTTTAAATGTAAATAACAGAATTGGTATTAATTATCTTTTACTATGTGTGTAAAACGTCGAATAGAATTGGCTAAACAATAAAAAAAAATGTCTACCTAAATCCAGATCACTCACAAAGTTCAATACGCAGTCCATCTAGACCCGGACCTTTCCTCCACACACACATACAATTCATCACCTCTGTAATTTCTTCCCCGGTAATTTTTTCTTCTAGGGAAGCCACCTCATCAGGATTTCATTGGGATATCTCCATTCGCTCAAGATAATCAGCTATATACCCTGCATCAATTTGTTCAATAGAACAGTATTATTTCTCTTAGAAGTATTTGAAGACATCACATATATATTCATTCTTTCTCAGTAAGACACCACTCTCATTCATAATCATAAATACCTACCTCCCCCCTCATTCTTTTTTAGATGATTTGCTAACATTGAACCCATCTTTTCTCCATGTTCCCAGAGGCCTGTCTGGTGAAGAACAACCTTTGTTCAGCTTCCAAAGTTAATTTATGCTCAAGGCAAAGTCTTGTACCTCCTAAAACATCCCTCTTTTGCCCTGTTGGGGGTCAAAATGTTATGCTTGATCTGCTATTTGATGTTCTCCTTCTAGCCTATTTAATTCATTTTCTCTCTACGTTTACATGCTACATAACACATTTTTCTGATACACATTGTGGCATTCAAAGCATCCCAAACCACAACTATCTGAAACAGGTCCCTCATTAGTCATGAAGTACAGCAATATTTCTTTTTTTTTATATGCTTAAATCATAACCCGATAAACATCCATCCAATCTCCAGCATTTCATCGGAGTTCAGCTTCCTAATGTGCTATCTACAACAATCTCAATACATGCATGGTTAGATATCCCAATATTACGCACCTCCACTGATATTGCATCACCAAAGACATTCCTAGAGACTAAAAACATATCAATTTGTGAGTATATCCTATGAGGTTTGCAGAGAAAGGTATAGTGCTTTTGCCGTAGGTGTAATTCATGGCAAGGATGAATCAGGTACCCCATGTTTATATGATTCTTAAGGCCACTTCTAGCCCTTGCTTCTGAATACAAAGTTTTATTCCTGTTTTATCCAGCAAGCCATTAAGCGTCCTATTACAGTCACCACCCACAATGATTGAATGATCTCCCATACTCATTAGGACATTATCTATTAAATTTCTTTAGATATTAATGAGTCCTCCTCATGTTCTCTAAACAAACATTAGCAACAATATTTCGAGGAGAGTGGGTCCTCTGACGTATTCCATATCTATGACAGGTAATCACCACAGCTGTGCTGCTTTGGAAAATGTCCTGCGTCGATGACGTCGATATGCTGTCCTCGAGGGCCTCCGTCGAGCTGACGTCACCAGATGTTATAAGTAGGACGCACGACGCTCGTAGCCTCAGTTCCGTTTTTTCCGCGAACATGTTCGCTTTGGAGATCTCGGCGCGCTTCGGTTCTTCTGAATTCTAGTCTTTCAGTTCTTCAAACCTGTTTGTTTGTAAAGATTTCTTCTTCTACCTCGCGACTGGGTTTCAAGAAGTGTCGGGACGGTGGTTCCAAGATGTCGTTGACGGACCCGCACGACGCCTGCCTCTGGTGCCTCTGGTGTCTCGGTGAGGACCATGCCACGGACGATTGTGACGAGTGCCAGTTTTTAACAGCAAAGGCCTTGCGGGAGCGTAAGAAGAAGCTTTCTGTCGGTAAGGTGCCCAAGCCCCAGAACTCGAAATCCACTGGGCTTTTGACTGATGATTTGAGGGGTGACTCTCCACATCGTTGGCGTAAGTCCATGGGGTCTCGGCCCAGGAGGGGTCCCACCATTCCTCTGCCTCATCGAGGCACTCCCGGAAGCGCCGTCACTGGTCGCCTTCCCCGTCCTCGTCTGAGGACTCTGCCCGTTGGCGGGTTGCTTGTCCCAACAAGTATTCCACTCCTGCGCGAAATGGGATTAATTTCGTAAGGAGATGATGGTGATTTTTTCAGTCACAGTCGAAAGACGCCGGCAGGGAACGTGCTAGAGACATTGTTCGCACGCCTTCGGGCTCAAGCGGTCGTCGCGATCACCGGGAACGTTCGAGGTCCTGATCGGACAAGGTGGATCGCTCTAGCCATGGCCGCTCCAGGTCCCGGTCTTCGACGCCCTCCAGACCGTCGGAGCCTGTGAGGTCTTCAAAGAAGACATCGACGCCTTTGGCGCCGAGACTGTCGAAGGACTCTCTTGAGGCTCTGCCCCCGAGGAAGCCATCGGCGCCGAGGCTGTTGAAGGACATGCTCAGCGCTCCACCCTCGAGGCCTGTGTCGAAGCCATCGGTGCCACGCTCGACGTCAACGCTGATTCCGTCGACGCCCTCGATGCCTTTCGAGGAGGCTTTATCGGAGGTGCCCCGGAGACCGGTGGAAACTCAGAGAAAGGCCCTGCAGAAGTCAGTAAGGTCTGTGTTCGAGCCTTTTTCTGTGCCCTCATCCGGGGATTTATTCCAGCCTCTGGATTACATCTCTGAGGTGGATGAAGGGTCTGATGAAGGTATGGTTCCTGAAGAGGTTCCTGACAAACTCCTGTCTGGTCTTAGCCAGCTAGAAGACCTGCGTCAGTCCTTGCCCGACGCCAGTGGTCTGGACACCTCTCCGGAGGGCACGCACGGCGAGTCCTCGTACCGGCGCCTTATGTCGAGGGTGATGGAATACTTGGGGTGGTCTGCGCCACCAGTGGATTTTCTGCAGGATAACCTGATGGATATCCTTGACCAAGGTCCTCCAACTGACCCGTTACTGCCATTTCATATGGCCTTGCAAAGAAGGGTGGCAGCGGCTTGGACTGCTCCGGAGAGTCTCCCAGCAGTGAGCAAGTCTTTGCTGAAAAAATACTGTCCAGCCAGTAGCGACCCCAGCTACTTGACTACGCACCCCACTCCGGAGAGATTGGTGGTGCAAGTGGCTATGGCCCTGGCAAAACAGGCATCATACCCTACCATCCCTCCTGATAGGGATGACAAACGTTTTGATGGCTGGGCGAAGAAAGTGTTTCTTCGGGGGTATGGCTTTACAGGCAGCCAACTCTGTGTGTGCCTTAGCATGCTTCACTCATACTCTGTGGAATTGTGTCTCTTTGGCGGCTGAACACATTTCCGAAGGGGAGAAACGGGATGGCTTTCTTGCTCTTGTTCAGGATGGCAAGGATGCCTTGTGTAAATCTGTTCAGTCGGGTCTGGACATGGCAGATTGCGTCAGCCGGTCCATGGCAGCGAGCACCGTAATGCGCAGATTTGCATGGTTGCGGAAGTCGGGGTTTGCTCCTGATGTACAAGCCCGGCTTCTCAACATGCCCTTTGATGGTGAACATGTTTTTGGCAGCAAAGCTGACGAGATCCTTGAGAGGTTGCAGACCTCTAAAGCTGCAGCAAAGTCGTTGAACGCTGCATTTCGCCAACCTCTGCCTTTTCGTCCTAGGGGACAGCAATGGAGAGGAGGTTCCTTTCGATTCTACTCTTCTGTAACGCTCACCTGGTATCCACGGGGACATCACTCAGCCTGTTCTGACCTCTTACGACCTCGAACCCTTCCCTGGAGGCTATTCGACTGGAGACTGGGCCTTGTTTTCTTGGATAGTGTGCTCTCCATCCTATTTTCAGCGCAGGGGCGCGTTGATTGATGCGGGCTCGTTGCTGCCTAGTTACTTCACTGGCAAGTGTCCGACAAGTAAGTATAATGAGTCTTTTGAACAGTTCTCTAACTTTGTTCCTTTCTTTCCTTAGATGATGGCTGCGTCCGGGGATGGCGGCGTGCTGCTGAGATGAGTAGCGCTGAAGGCGAGTGAGAGCGCGATGCGCGATGCACCCCTCTCGTATTTACATTGAACTGAGTTATTTTTCTGTGTCTTCTAGGTGCCGCGACGTTTTCAGCATGGATGCCGGTTATGAAGAACAAATGCGGTGGGTAAGCGCAGTATGCAGCGCCTCTAGATGTTTCCACGCTAACCTGGAGTGTCTTTTCCCTCTTGCAGATGGATGAGAAGTTCCGAAGACAGAGTTCCCCCAGAGCGGCTGGGATTCAGGTAAGCGTTTGAAGCTCGTACAGTATTTAAAAATAAGCAAAGATTTGCAGAATGCTTACTAATGCCTTTTTCTGTTCTTTTCCCTTTTCCTTAGGAAGCAGCGTGCTGGGATGGGAATGACACCGCCGAAGATGCCCGCAGAACAGAAGGAGCGATGAATGATGGGCAGAAGCGCCACAAGGTAAGGCTGTTCCTAACAGTGTTCTTGTTCTTGCAGGAGCTGAGCGCAGAAGAAAGATGCAGGCCTACTGCAGACCGATCCGAACACGGTGAGTGTCATGCTGCAGGTGCAGAAAACGCAAAGCATGTTTCTCAGCCTGGGTGTGGCTTAAATAGTCTCTGGGTATCCCAAGTGTCTCTGGGCTGAACCACACCCAAAAGACTAGACTGCACTTGCAGTTCTGGGAACCGAAATATGTGGGGGCATCCATCTTGTCCCCATCAATGCACTACAAGTCCAATCCCCAATGTTATCCTATGGGAGTGAGTGAGTCTGGTGCCACAAGCGCCAAGTCTGACTCCGAGTGGGTCTTTGGAGGGATCGAGAGGTCCTTGAGGGCCATGTAGGTGATCGTGGCCTGGCTCCAGCCTGACATCTTGGAGGGCTGGGGACATGAGGGGCAGGAATCATGGTAGATTGAGGGGAGCTGCAAGTTAAAGGGGCTCAGGCAGTTGCCTTTCACCCTCAGGCAACACCGCAGCCGCTTCAGCTTAGTCATGAGGCCATGTCCCATGGTTCGGCGGTTGGTGGAAGGCTGGCGCAGCATCTTGTAGAATGGCGTGCCATTACTTCAGATGTATGGGTTTTGGAGATCTTAGCCCACGGCTACTGTCTTCCTTTCCGGCAGAGGCCTCACGACAATCCACCAGGGAATCTCTCTTTGAAGAGTCTGGATCCGCTCTTTGCGCAGGAAATCAAATCCCTGCTGGAGAAAGGTGTCATAGAACTGGTGCCTGTAGCGGAGAGTAACAAGGGATGGTATTCCCCATATTTTTTCATTTCGAAGAAAGACGGAGGATTGAGACCCATCATGGACTTGCATGGTTTGAACAAGCTCCTCCGGAAGGACAAGTTCAAGATGGTTACTCTCACTCAAATCCTCCAGGCCCTTCAACTTCAGGACTGGTTGGTGTCTCTCGACCTCAAGGACGCTTACTTTCATGTGCCGATCCATCCCAAGCACAAGAAGTACCTGAGGTTCACGGTTGGCGACTCGCACTTTCAGTTTTGGGTCCTGCCGTTCGGATTGACCTCCGCCCGAGGGTCTTCACCAAGCTCATGGTGGTGGTGGCAGCGTATTTTAGGAAAGGGGGGATTCACGTCTACCCCTACCTGGATGATTGGTTGATCAGGGTGCACTCTCCCGAGCAAGTCCTGGATCATCTGTCAGTCACCTGCCACTCCCTTCACAAGCTGGTCTTCTCCCTCAACTTAAAGAAATCCCACTTGACGCCAACTCAGTGGCTCCAGTACATCGGAGCAGTGCTTGACACGTCCCTAGGGCAGTGTTTCCCTCCTCAGGTGAGGGCTCTTCACATTCAGCAGATGGTGCACAAGTTTCAACATGCCCAGAGTCTCCCGGCGTTCGAGTTCTTGAGGTTGCTCGGCCTCATGGCATCCTGCATTCTTCTGGTGCCAGATGCCAGGTTGCGGATGAGATCTCTGTAATGGGCTCTCAAGATGCAGTGGTCACAGTCCTCCGGCAGGATGTCGGACCCCGTTCAGGTGCTGCCCTCGGTCGCCCAGGATCTTCTGTGGTGGGCCGTCGAAGGCAATCAGATGAGGGGGGCTCCATTTTGGCTACCCTGGCCGGAGGCGACGATCGTGACGGATGCATTCCCTCACGAGATGGGGAGCTCATGCCAACGGGTTGACAGTCAGCGGTCGTTGGTGTCCGTCAGAGTCCAGACTCCATATCAATCTGTTGGAGCTGAGGACCGTCAGGCTTGCCCTGAAGGCTTTTCTGCCGACTGTGCGAGGAAAGAATGTTGTGATTCTGACGGACAACACAGTGGCCATGCACTACCTCAACAAAAAGGGGGGGCAGGGTCACGTCCTCTGTGCAGGGAGCCGATGCAGCTCTGGTTCTTGCCATCCAGCAGAAAATTTCGATCTTAGCAGTTCATCTGGCCGGAGGCGAAAACGAGGCGGCGGATGTTCTGAGCAGGCAGAGCGCGTTCTCTCAGGAGTGGGAGCTGGCTCAGGAGATTCTCCTGGAGATCTTCGCCCTTTGGGCGACCCCACAAGTGGATCACTTCGCCTCCAGTGTCAACCAGAAGTGCGAAAGGTTCTGCTTGTGGGAATTTCCTCCAAGAGAAGCCTTAGGGGACGCGTTTGTGGTGGAGTGGTCCTTCCCACTGCTGTACGCGTTTCCTCTAGTCCCCATCATCCTGCAAGTGCTGCGGAGGTTACGGAGGTTCGTTTCCCGGATGATTGCTCTGGCATGAGCCCGGAGAGCGTAGCACCCGGACCTTCTCGACTTGTCCATCTGCCCTCCACGCCGTCTTCCCTACCAAGACGATCTGCTCTCACGGGAGCGGGTCAGGTTCTCTATCCAGAGGTCAGATCCCTCAACCTTCACGCTTGGCTTCTGAAAGGTTGAGGTATAAGGATTGGGACCTCCCTGAAGACGTGATGGAGGTGTTGCTTTTGGCCAGACGGCCTGCAACAAAGTCCCTGTACCGTTGCCATTGGAGAAAGTTCTGCGACTGGTGCAGGGTTAAGAATGTGGATCCTTTTTCATGTGACATTCCTGTGGTTCTGTCTTTTTTGCTTTCGTTAGCCCACAAGGACCTGCAAATGGGTACCATTAAAGGTTACCTGGCGGTGCTGTCCATATTTAAGCGCTCGTCTGAGGAGTGTTCTTATTTCAAAATTCCTTTATTTCTCAGTTTCTGAAAGGGCTCACTAATGTGTTTCCACCGTCACCTTTCCAGGTGCCTGGTTGGGATTTGAACCTTGTTCTAAAATTCCTAATGGGTGCTCCATTTGAGCCTTTACATTCTTGTCCTTTGAGACTGTTAACCCTTAAAACTGTATTTTTAGTTGTGGTTACTTCCGCTCACAGAGTGAGTGAGTTGCAGGCACTTTGTTTCATGAGGACAGGGTTGTCCTTAGGGTTCGTACTTCCTTTCTTCCGAAAGTGGTGTCGGAATTTCATTTAAGCCAGAAGGTCATTCTTCCGGCATTTTATCCTCCTCCGCATCCTGGTAAGGAAGAGGAGAGGCTCCATAGGTTGGATCCTAGGAGAGCTTTAAGTTTCTACATTTCACGCATGTCCTGGGTCAGAGTGGACGATCAGCTCTTTATAGGTTACGCTGGAAGGCGGTGGGGACAAGCTGTTAATAAGCAGACTTTGTCCAGATGGATTATCTTGGCAATTTCTGAATGTTACCGCTTGGTGGGTAAGGACCCTCTGGTAGGCTTACGGGCCCATTCTACTAGGGGTATGGCTGCCTCTACTGCCCTGCAGAGGGGTGTTCCTATTTGTAACATCTGTGAAGCAGCCACTTGGGCTTTGGTCCATACATTTGTACAACACTACTCCCTAGATTCTATCCATGGGCAGGATCTGGCCTTTGGCAAGGCGGTCCTTTACTCTGCAATTTAATTGGGCATTCTAAATTTCTATATTCTAAATTATTTTCCCTCCTCCATACGTTGGTACTGCTTTGGGAGTCTGTCATATATATGGAATACGTTGGAGGACCCAATCCCCTCGAAGACCAAGTTACTCTCTTACCTGGTAACGTTCTTTCGATGGGATGGTCCGACGATGTATTCCATATCGCTCCCTCCCTACCTGCCCCGCTACAGAATTTCTTATGCGATTGCAGCTTACGTTTCCGCAAGGCTTTCTGTGGTCATACTGGCAGACGATTGGTGCCACACGTTCTGGGAAAAAACTACAACTGAGGCTACGGGCGTCGTGCGTCCTACTTATAACATCTGGTGACGTCGGCTCGACGGAGGCCCTCAAGGACAGTGTATCGACGTCATCGACGCAGGACGCAGACGCCGAATTTATTTTTTACGACGAAGCACAGCTGTGGTGATTACCTGTCATAGATATGGAATACGTTGTCGGACCATCCCATCGAAAGAACGTTACCAGGTAAGAGAGTAACTTGTTCATCTGGCCTGCAGGTCTTTTTACACTCTTTCAACAGACAACCACAGT
This sequence comes from Ambystoma mexicanum, assembly GCF_040938575.1. Classification (NCBI taxonomy): domain Eukaryota; kingdom Metazoa; phylum Chordata; class Amphibia; order Caudata; family Ambystomatidae; genus Ambystoma; species Ambystoma mexicanum. The sequence continues at coordinate 542,676,071 of NC_090922.1, forward strand.
TCTCTTTTAAATAAAATAGTAACCAATCCTGAATTACCTGTGGAGCAGCTGGACATTTCCTTATCGGTTTGTTTAAAATATAATCAATACACTCTTCTTGTAGGTGGGTCTCTTACTGCTTTCTTTTTACTAAGAAATGTTAGAATCTATTTTCCTTCCTAACTGATTGTTTACTCCTTTAACAATCAAGCTCAAGATCCTTAAGCAGCCAGGCATCATGCAACTACATTTACATCTATATCTTCATGAGTTACACCATCACTGTAATAACGAACCAGCTTATTTTATAATGCAAGATAAGCTGAAATTGATTCCTGTATCAACGTCAGTCAAGAACCTATGGGTCCACCTAGATGCTACTCTCTCGTTGTCACGACAAGTCAGCGCTATCGCATCCTCCGCAGCCTACTCCACCAAATTACTCAATGCAGCCAAACCCATCTTGTCCACTGAGAATTGCCTTACCATTGCCAGAGCTATCATAGGGTCAATATTGGACTACTGCAACGTCCTATTCGCTGACACTTCTTCCAAAAACTTCACTAAATGACGGATTATCCAAAATAATATGCTTAGAGTCGCCATTGCCTTCCCAAAAGGGAACATATTTCTGCAGCTACACATGGACGCCCACTGGCTTCCCTTCAGAGAACGCGTCCTATTCAAAACACTGGCCAACACTCACAAGTGTATCGCCAACACAGACACTCCCCTACCTCTCTCAGAAGGTAACTAAAGCAGGCTCCTCTAGACCCACTAGAACACCATACTCTTGTCATCTTGTACTGCCCAAATTCAAATGTACCAAAGCAGGTGGAGCCAGCTTCTCATTCATTGCGGCCAGACAATGGAACTCCCTGCCTCTTACACTCAGAGCAGAGCCCTCCCATATGCCTTCCCGAAAGCCCTGAAAATATGTCTGTTTGTGTAAGCTATGCACACGAAAGCCTCAAACGCCCATTCTGCACTGATTTTGTATGTACCCCTGAACTATGTATAACCATCTACCACTGTAACAGCGTCTCAATACCCACGGACTGCAACATGCTTTATGAATGAATAAAATAAATGTTCTCAGTAGCACCAGAAGATTAAAAAAACATGGAAAGTTTGTAGGCGGTCAGTTTATGATCTCCCTCATTTACAACTTACCAAAGGTTTTCAAACTCTGTTATACAATTCACAATTTATAAAGATGCATAACAATTCCACGGTCACTGCTATGAGAGTGCTAGTCGCTGCTGCCCACCCCCTACCAGATTAGTCATGGTGTTACTTGCCTGTATGTCAATGGGTTCTCCTCTAGATGTTTATATCATGTCATATGTAAATAATAAGGTTAAACAATTAATACCTGGCAAAAGGCATCTTAATGAAATTAATTCCCAACGTTACCAGTCATTCCCAATTTAACCGTATCTCACTCCATAGCGCTGCCCTTACCCCACCCATTTGTAACTATAACATGAGAGTATGAAGAAAGTCAATTTCCAAAATAAGGCCATATATCAATATATCTAATGCTTGTTCTCACCCCACCAATTGGTAACTAGAGTATGAGACTACGAAGGTCAGTTTCCAAAAGGAGGCCATATGTCAATGCATATAGCCTTTTCCCCCATTTCTTCCTCTTACCCTCCTATTGCTCTCCTTTATCCATTCCTTACCCTCCCAACTTTCCATGTACCTGTAACTCATCCAGAAAAGGTTACATCTCGTCACCTTTAGAATGACGTCATGAGGGAAGCATTCTTTTTGGCTGTATATCTTGAACTACTGTTAATCCTCCAGAATGGCCCAATGTATGAGTCTTATCAAAAGAGTGCAGAGATTCCTTTCTCTACTGCAGTTATTACTCTGGTGTCATTCACGTGCTTCAATGTTGCTTGAGGTTCTTATTAGAGGAAAGTCATTAGATCATCGTGGAGCGAGCCAACGGTAAATCCCCCCCCTAAAAAAACATGTTCGAATATAACGTAAAATACCTCAGACGCCATGTTTCCCTTTATTATCCTATGAGATTAGCAAACTGCAATTAAATAAAATATTTGTGTCTAGCAAACATCCATTTATACAGTGTGAACATCTTCCTTTTAATGTATTTTCCTAATCAAGGCTCAAAGGTAACTCTTATTTTCCTCCAAATGTCACCGTTTCCAGGAACTGTTTTACTTTTACAGGCTCTACCAAGGAATGTGTAAGAATAACCTTTAGTATTGCAGGATATACCATATAGTATGAGAGCTTTTTAGCTCTAGCCAGTAGTTTAACTTCCATGAACATCTTCCTTCATGCCACTATTTATTTCCCATAGTCAAGTATGGTGCACTCTTTCTATTCCTCACATTTTCCACATTGAGCGATCCAATAATCTACGTAGAGTCTTTTGTAGAAATTGAATCAGGCATTGCTTTTCTACACCTTCTGGGAAACCCATGATCCTGATGTTAGATTTTCTTGGATAATTCTCCTGCTCTGCTATTCTCATATTAGCACAATTCAGTTGTACAGTCAAATCAGGTACTTTCTTTTCCAGGATTGAAATTTCATCTTCTGCTCCTGAGACTCTTCCTTCCAGCTCTTCTGTGCATTGATTGACCAGGGCATGATCCTGTTTCATATCAAGTACTGTCTATTTAATGTTTCCTATGGATAAAACCACTCCATACATTATTTCCACGAGTTAGTCTTGAGGAGGTTGGCCTCTTTCTCTTCTTTGACTTTCTTTGATGGCTGATCATCATCATCATCAGTGACTTTAGTAGATATATGGTTCAACTTGAGGCGTCAGATGTGGAGAGTTCAGAGAGGGTTTCCTCGGAAGTTCCCGACTTCTTGAAGAGGTAGGGTCTGCTCTGGGAATTCGCACCTGTTGTCTGATGTAGCACCACCAAGACAAGAATGGCGTCTCCCCTGCGCAGCCCAGGTATGGGGGAAAAGCCAATGGCAGAAAAAAACCCAGGAGCATGAATGCTCACAAAACTGGTCAGATGGGAAGGTATTCCTTGAAAGAGATGCAGAAGTCCTTAGTAGAATCTGATGTGATAACTGGAGGTGATAAAGATAGTTATCTGACTAAGTATAGCCAGAATCAAAAGACCAGTGGGAGAAAAATCCTGAAGGGGAATGTAGTAACCAATAACAGAAATAACCCTGAAATGAAACGCCAGAAAAAGAAAACACATGAGTGCAGCGTCTATAAGGAATGTAGCTGAGATGGTGGCAGCTGTGCTGGAAAAGCTCGGAAGAATGCCAAAAAGGGAAGACTGAAAAATAACGGGAGAAAATGCAAGCACTTGGCTCCCGAACACAGAGCACCGTGGGACGGAACTCTTAACAGTAGCTGAGGTGTGGAAAGTAAACAGAAGTCGACACCGCGTATGGAGAAAGGTGTCGGGTAAAGTAAAGCTACCTGCCTCTACTCTCCGCCCTCTGCAACTTATACAGAACAGCACTGTGAGACTTGTCCTTGGCCTCAAGCTCTGGGATCATATCTCTCCAGCTCTGAAATCTCTCCATGGGCCCCCAGTGGATGCAAGGATTAAATTCAAAACCCTCTGCATTGTCCACAAGGCTTTCTGGGGCCTGGGTCCAAAATACCTTCAGCTATCCCTTTGCAAATACCTCCCCTCTCGAACTGTTCGCTCCTCTACCTCTAACTCCCCCAGGGTCAGTCGTTTTTCAAAGAAACAACCTGGGGGTAGATCTATGCCTTCGGCTGGGGCCTCTCTCTGGAACAGCCTCCCTGCCACTCTAAAACTTGAGGAGAACAATCTTCTTCTTTGCTTCTGCCTTTGGCCCCCCTCTTCCCTGCTGATCTGGTCTCTCTTGGCACCGTGCACCTGGCCACCCTCTCTCCTGCCTCCGGGCCACCCCTTGCACTGGGGTCTGTATCTGTACCCATACAGTCCTCCCCCCTTTTTCTTCTTGCACTTATCTGACCTGCCCTGTCTGCTGCCTCAGCAATTGCCACATGCTGACTGCACAATCACTTTTGTTGCTTTTATTATTTATTTATTTATTCTGTTCTCCTTTTGCTCTGCACTTTCCACTTCTCCACCCTTCCTTACGCTTTTCCCCTCCCCCTCTCCCATGCGTTCTCAATGTCATTGGGCCTAGTAAGATCGTTGTTTTGTTCTCCGCTGTTCCCCTCCCTTGCCTTGTCGCGCTCTGAAAGTATGAGCGTGATAGAAATAAAATATTATTCAATTTAATTAAAAAAAGCACGCAGAAGGATCTACTAAGCCCAATGTAGAATGCTGAAGCCTGCAGATAAAATAATAAGATAGGCAGAGGGAACAGCAGCCAGAGAGGCAGAAAGCAAAAATGAGAAAAATGAAATAGAGGCAAAAGCGGTGGAGGACGCCAAAAAGTGAAATGAAAGTAAAACACTGAAAAGGACGAAACAGACAGCACAATGCAAACGGAAACCAGGAATTAAGCACGGAGGATAAAAGGCTAAAGCTAAAAGGCTAAAATGGAGAAAGCAGCTAGGATGGTGAGCGAACTAGCAGGAGTGTAAGCATCGGAAAAACTATAATTGGAACGCGCAGGGGGGCGTGACCAGAGGGAAGATAAGGAAGCAGGTCACAAAAGACTAGACCGCACTGGAATAACATGCTGGCACATTAATGGCGGCTCCTCCATCGGCTCCACAGTTTCCATGTTTGGCCTCTCATGACATTGTCATGCTCAGAGAGGCATGGGAACAAAGGGAGAAAGACATATAACCGATAACTGAGACAGCACAAAATCTCAAACATCACATGAATACAGTCAGGGAAATAGTGTGAAAACTTGAAAATAGATAAGAGTTATAATTTTACTCTAATGCGCCAACCACTTATACTGAATTTATTTCGGTGAGTATTCTCATAAGATGAAATGCGGAGCAAAATTCCATAAATTAATGATTTCAAAAAGTCAATTCTATGGTTCCATAATTCCATTTATTGTAGTTTACACATGTTAACATCACATGCGAACATCCATTTATTTTTTCAATTTTCCATATGCTATTTTCCAATTCCCAGTTTTTCTCTCAGTTTTTCTCTCATCACATGCGAACATCCATTTATTTTTTCAATTTTCCATATGCTATTTTCCAATTCCCAGTTTTACTCTCTACACGTGTTTCCCCATCGCTCTTTGCAATGGTTCTTCAGGAGAGTTTATCACAATCTTGATAACCTTTTTTGTTGAAAAAACAATAATAGTAAAAAAGGAATAATAATTAACAGAAAGACCATTGCCACTTAATTTGCGACTTCATGTTTTTCTTAACATTCTTGATCATTTGATAATTGCTATTTAATACTCACCAAAAAAAACCTTATTCTTGTTCAATTACCCTTTATTTTGAGGTTACTTTTCATTCCAATCCTTATTTAAAGTATTTATTACTGTTTCAATATTGCAGACCTCTGCTGTCAATTTCTTTCAAGATCTATGGGGGATAGAGAAGGTCTTGTAGAAATTCAACAAATTATTTAGGCTTTTGGAGTCCCTATTATTAACCACTAATTCATATTCTTAAGCTATATGCAGAAAAAGAATTCCTCACCTTGGTAGTTTCTCCTTTCAAAATCCTCCTTTTTGTACAGGTTCCATAGCAGAGTGCCGCCGGATGCTTTCGTGGCTAATCTGTGACCTGTTTCTCTATTTATAGCGCTCGCGCGGGTCGCGATGATGTCGTCACGCCACGCGTCACGTTATTTGGCGTGACGCGATGACGTCATCGCGTACACTCGCGCTATGGCGCCCATTTTGTTTTAAGTGCGTGCCTGTCCGGACTAAAACTAGACGAGCTCATGCAGTTTAGTCAAATCTTGATGCAAAAAGCTGTAAAGCTAATTTGTTTTGGTTATGCCTCAGTGTTAAGTTTATAGAGAAAGTTTCAATAGTTTTTACCTATAATTGTTTCTAATTAAAGTGTTTAAATTGAAAATGTATATATTTAACATTCCTAGTGAATAATTTTTTCTCATATGGAATTATATTACCAACCAAAATAATAAAAAAAATGTTATATCCCCAATTTGTTTGAAAAAAATCTAACGTAAACATACATAATACTTATGTTATCCAAACAATTTTCACACTTCACTTATGCAAGTTATAATTTCATGGCCACTTATATATTACAATGGCCCTCATTACGACCCTGGCGGTAAGGGGTTTACGCCAGCATTAGCTGCGCCGACCCCTTACCGCCAACTACGAGTTCCCAAAGCGCCATGGTCACTTTTCCGCCCGCTTTTTGCGGGCGTAAAAATCCATGGCGCTATGGGACCTTGGTGTTAATTACGCCACCGTAATGTACGGTGGCGTAATTAACGCCTTCCCCACTCCCATTGAGCCCTATGGGGCCGAAATGGGAATGGGGAAGGGTAAATGGGTCAATGGGGACTTACCGCCCCGCCAACCTCGGAATGGGGCGGTAAGTCCACCATCCGCCATGGCGTAAACGGACTTTACGCCATGGCCAAAAAGTCCGTCGATGGCGGAAAAAATCCGCCAGGGTCGTAATGAGGGCCAATGTCATTATTCAAAAACTTGATATCATAGCCAATTATACATTTAAGTATCATTGTTTAAACCAGTTATGCATGTGTCCATTATGCATATCCACTTGCACTCCTGTTTTCTCAACATATCTTCTTTGTTCCCACCTCTTGGTGGTAGGGAAATTTTCTCCAGGACAAATATTCTCAAACTTGATATATCAAGCTTAGGATGATTTTCCAAAATATGCATTGCTATGGGAGATCTTAGATCCCGGTTTTGGATAGCTCTTAAATGCTCAAATATTCTGACTTTTAACTTTCTTATCATACTGCCAATGTAGAGTTTTTTGCAGACACATTCTAGTCCATAAATTACAAATGTGGAATTGCAGTTGATAATTTGTTTAATTTGTTTCATGTTGCCATTAGGTAGTAAAATTTCCTTTTTTCCTGTGCTCAGATACGGGCATAATTTGCAATGTCCACACTTTTGAGTACCTTTCATTAGTGATTGAAAAAATATCTTTCTAGTATCCGGTAGTGGTTTAAGAAAACTTGGGCTCACTAGATTTCTTATTGTCGGTGCTTTACGAAAGCAGATACTTGCTTTTTCATCCACATGGTTTCTTAAGCTCGAGTCTGTGAGAAGAATATTCCAGTTCTCTGATAATATTTTCTTTATCTTCCTTGATTCTGTACTATAAGTTGTTATGAATTGGGCCCTGCGTTTAATATCTATGGTTTTTGGTTTGTCCAGTAATAGAGAATCTCTTGAGATGTTTTCTACTTTTTTTATTGCAGTTTTTATATTATTAGTACCATAACCTCTTTGTTTGAATTTCAAATGAGTGGTTTTCAGATTTTCTTGATAGGTGGAGGTAGTGCTACAATTCCGTTTTACTCTAAGGATCTCCCCAAATGGTATGTTCTGAATTGTACGTCTTGGATGAAATGAGGTTGCATGGAGGAGGCTATTTCCTGCTGTTGGTTTAGTAAATAGCTTTGTTTGAATCTGTGCATTTTTAATAAATAATTCCAAATCCAAAATAGTGTGAAAACACTTAGGAGAAGCCCAGGAAAACAAAAAGGCTCAATATAATAAGGAGACCGGTATCCGGTGGTTCTGTATTGACCACTTGGTTTAAGTATTGTGACCCAACTCTGATGATAAGATGCTATAAAAATGGTTTGGCCCATACAAAATCCTAGAGAACAAAAGTCCATGTAGCTACCTGGGCTCCCAGCCTGACCGCAAACAATAGACTCAGATCTGTCATATGAATCTTTTAAAGGAGTGGAGGGTAGATCCCTTTGAGAACTCTACAGTAACCATTGCCACCCTACTCATGGAGACCAAGTCCAAAAATTATCTGGTACCATCTGACCACACCCCCACATAACAACAAGACCTCAGGGATCTATTTACACCAATTTCCTCATGTCTTCAGCGATCAACCGGGGTGAGTATGATATTTTGCACATACCATCCAAACACCTCAAGGGAGGATAGTAAACCCTAAACCCTATTAGGGAAGTTCTTCACGAGTTTTGGAAATTGAACTCTATAGCTCAGCTTGACAACTACCCGACGCCCTTAATTAATGATTTAATTGATAAATTGGGGAGTGTGCGAAATTCATCTCCATGATTGATCTCACCAATAGCTATTGACAGGTCCCTCTCAACCCTTCAGATAAGGAGAAAACAGCATTTTCCACTCCTCAGGGATTATTTTAATTTACTGTATTACCTTTTGGATTGCATGGAGCCCCGGCAACCTTTCAACGACTGATGGATCGAGTGTTGCGACTGGTTTCCCATTTTTGTGGTGCAAACCACGATAATATTGTAATTCACAGTGGAAGTTGGGAAGAACACGTATTCAACATATATGAAATCATCAGGGCATTGAGAAAAGCTGGGTTGACTGCAAACCCCCAAAAATGCCATCTAGCGCAGGCTGCTTCAGTGGTTCAATTCCTTTCTTTCCCATCGTTGACAGGTTCTCTCTCTTCCCCCTTACAGGTCTACTCCATCCACAGGGACTTGCAGTGTGCTCCAGGCCTCAGCAGTCTCACCTCTCTTATTTAACATCTACGTAAGGCTGCTGTCAGAATTGGTCTGCTTTCATGGGTGCCATTTCCATTTGAATGCAAATGTCACCCAACTTATTCTGAGAGTGGACCAGGATCCAGCTGATGCTGACAGGTGTTTCAGCCTGTGCCTTGCAGAAATTGACATTGACAGCTGGATGAGCGCAAACTGGCTCAAGCTTAATGGCGAGAAGTTTGAGGTCATGATCATTGGTCCCATGGATAGGAGTCTGGCATGGACCCAGGACTTCTGGCCCCCAAGCTTAGGGAACATGCCAGTGCCTGTCGACTCCCTAAAATATCTTGCTGTTGAAATGAATTCCACTCTATCTCCCGAACTGCAAATCAGTGCCATTTGTAAATCCGGTTTCTTTAAGCTCAAACTGCTTAGAAAGGTGATTCATTACCTACCTGTGCATTTACGGGGCCTCTTGATTGCTGCTGCCATTTCAGGAGTCCTCGATTATTGCTATGCCGTTCTCATGGCCCATCACATTTGCAGGCTCCAGATCTTGCTGAACTCAGCAGCGCTTCTGGCAGTGGGCCTGCCCAATTTATTTATCATGTCTCACCTATCTTGGCTCAGCTCCATTGGTTACCTGTCGAGTGCCACATTAGGTTCAAAGCTCTCTGCTTGACACACTGTGCACTCCACAGGCAAGGCGCTGTGTTGCTCCAGGAGAACATTTCTGCCCACTATCCTACTAAGCTCTCCGATCGGCAAAACTAGGCCTCTTGGAGGTTCCTAGATGGGAAGGTTGTTCCCGAGGTCCTGGGACCCTGATTTTGCCTTTCAGCACCCCTTCCTCTGTACCAGGCTCTCTTGGACGATCTGGGCCCTGTGGTGCTCTCTGTGAGACTCTGGGACCCTCTGGCATTTCAGCAAAAGTAGTTCAGGCAGGAGACAGAGTCAGGTTCATAAAGTTTTATTTCACGCCAGATGACACAAACAGCATCGTTGTCAAGTACACAAACCCATCCATTCTGAAAATGGAGGTTCCTTTTATACTTTTCAGAGCAAAAGAGTCGAACCCCCCCATTTTCTAAACCTGTCCAGGCAAAACTCTCCGCTGACTATACTCACGCACCTGGCAATTATTTCTTATCTGTTAAACCTTCAAATTGAAATACATTCTGGCACCCATCCTAGGATTTTCCCGGCCACATTACCCAAATATGGCTCATTTAGCTGTCTGGTTTCAGAATTCTTATCTGGTTTCTGCAGGGCACTGTGGCCTTGAATTGTTCAACTCCAGGGCTGACTTATGCTGCCATTGTCTGCAGAAGGCTTCTTCATTTAAAGCATTCCTTTTACTCAGTTAAAGGCATTGTCAGTTAAAGACGTTGTCGGTTACACAGACGGTAGAGTTCTTTTCTGTCTGGGTATAGTAAAAAACGTAATAATTTTCCTACTCAATTGTTTATAATGTGCATTCTGTACCTTGCCTGCTTACTAAACCATGATAAAAGCATTTTCAACTTTATAAACATAACACCATTTAAAATACTAATGTCTTTTAACCCTATGAGTTCTATTTTCACACATTTACAATACTAAATCATGCCATACGAATTTCTCTGCCTAGCTTTAAGTGAGGTTGAGGGCTGTCCACTATTGCATTCAGTTGCTAGTACCTCATCTTCACTTTGGCACATCCGTTACAAGGTCACCGTGGGTGGGGGGGCTTTTTCTGTAGCTGCCCCTCATCTTTGGAAATTCCTCCCTCTGTCTCTCAGGTTAATCAAGGCTTTCTCCCATTTTAGGAAACTGTTAAAAACCTTCTTATTTCCTAAATGAGTTCTACTTGGTCATTGATTCCTCAATTGAAGATTTTTCTCTTGGAAGCACCAGGATACTTCTGGGTGATAGCGCACTATAGAAATTCCTCAACATCAACATCTGCTGTATGGTATTTAGGTTTAGGTATTTTGTAAGTATTTTGTAATTAATGGATTTGTACAGCACCAGGTAGAGAAAGTGAAAGCCTTACAACTCACACTCCCTCCAAAGACCAAACAGACCAAAGGAGAACTCAAGCCGTTCCTACGGCTCACGGAAAATTACAGATGCTTCATCCCTAATTATTTCACCATCACTGCCCGATTAACATATAAGCTTAAGAACGCTGAGCCCCAAAAACTAGTATGGGATAAAAAGGACCAGGAGAGCTTCAACAACTTAAATAATATCTTGTGCTGTGAACCGGTGCTAAATGTTCCCAGCTTCAGTCGAGAATTTATCTTGCAAACCAATGCCTTGAAAGTTGTTATCAGAGCTATCCTATCCCAGGAATATGAATGGATTGAACACCCTGTCATGTATATCAGCAGAAAGCTCTTCTGCAGAGATTAGAGCTATGCAACTATAGAGGTAGAAGCCTTAGCCATTAAGTGGGGCAATCACTCATTTTAAATACTACCTCACAGGTCGGAAATTAAGGCTGGTCATCGACCATTCCCAGTTTACATGGCTAAGTCTGGGGAAGGACTCTAGTGCAAGAATAATGTGCACTTTGTTAGACCTCCAACCCTACTGTTTTTCAGTAGAGCACAGGAAGCGGAAAGAGCAGGGAAGGGTAGACATTCTCAGCAGATTACTGATAAAAGGAGAAGGGGAAGCCAAACTCATAAGGGAAGGAGTATGTGATTGACCGTGGGATTCGGTCACTTCTCCCCACGGGGGATCTTTCCTTGTGAGACTAGGGAGGTGAGCCTGCTATTGTGAAATTCCCCCTAGGGGTGGTGAAAATGCGGCATCTCAGAGGAAGAGACTCCTCCTTGGGGATAAGGACTCCCATTCCGAGGAGGAACTCCCTTTTCATCTCACTCAATAGTACAATAAAGAAATATCTACAAAACCAGAATCCTCCTACATCTGTTATTATAGTGTCTCTACTGAAGATGAGTATCTACCTGGTACTGAGATGAGTAAACACCAAAGAGTAAGAAAGAATAAAGAACTACCTGACACTGGGGCGAAGAAACTCAATGGAGTTAGAAACCCAGTGGTTGTCTTGTGACCTCCAGGCAGCTAAGAAGCATGGAAGAACAGGTGCCCGAGGAGCACCTCTGTGGAGAAAGCTTATCAAGAGGCTACGTAGTGGATGAGCAGCCCAGGAGTGACTCGCTCGTGAGAGGTGGGGACTGGAAGATGGTGAGAGAATGAAATCCTGCATGTGCCGAAGCAGGGAAGTGAAGTTATCCTGTTGAGTGGTGTTCAAGAGGAGAAGAACGAGAGAAATCCTCTCGGAGCTGATACCACAATCCATGAAGTACACCAAAACGTACTGGGAAGCAGAATGAACTAAAGCACACCAGCCAACCTGCATCAATGAAGTGAAATCCCAAATAGCGATGCAAACCCAGTGATGCGAACCAGAATCCCGGAAGGTAATGGGAATTGTGGGAGACCCGGGGAGACGGGCAGCTGTAGCGACTGACTTAACGCTAATTGGCAAGATACTTGTCTCAGTAGTATAGAGATCATAAGAAGAGCGAGAATACCTACAGGACTCCTTTTTACGGTCCAACTTTCCCAACACTAGTCTTTAAGTGGAGGGTGGTCTGAAAATCCCAAATTCCTAAATCATCCCAATTTTACTATCCAACTTCCCCAACACAGGCCTTTAAGTGGGGCATGGAGGGGATGCGGGTGTCTGAAAATCAGAAATTCCTAACCATCCCCATCTTTTTGTCCAACTTCCACAACACAGACCGTTAAGTGAGGGGTCTGAAAAACAAACTTCTAAAACTGTCCCCACTCCCTAGACCTGGACTTTGAATAGAAGGGTGCTGCATGCAATTGATGCTTGGGTTTTGATGAAGATATCAAGTAATTTCACAAGTGTACAGTCGCAGCAATGCAAGTAGACAAGTATTCTTTAAGGCTGACTATATAGTGAATAGATTGCGGCAATGCGCCAACGTCTATGTATAGGGATAAATGGACTACAGAGAGCAGAGCTGGACCCCGTGAAAAGAAAGGGCTTTTTCAGCATGTTGCAGTCAGAAATTGAAAGCTGAACCATGGAGGTGAATCAAAGAAGGGTTTGGCTGGATCAACACCAAGATGTCAAGTCCACCTTGGGCCTGGATGTGCGTGCAAACAATTACAGAACGTGTGAAAGAACAGAACTCCTGTTTCTAGTGAGGGGTGAGAACATTGAAAACGTCAGAGATTCATCGAATAATAGTATTTTAAATGCAGAAAAGCTTAAAATCATGGTCTGCAGTCATGTGGTTAGATGAAAATAGACACAGAGATGAGTTGTATCGAAACCAATAAGACAGAGTATGCTATGCTCCCTGTTATTCTCGAGAACAGTTCCAAGGCCAATCTTCAAAGCCCTAATTGACTGGCTGAGAGATAGGAGGCTAATTGGTGGGAAGCTATGGTTATGACCAGCCTACCAAACACCTGGGTGCCAGCCTGCATGCTGCTTGCGCATGTGGAATATTACAGAGGGGTACAAGGGTGCGAACCAATCATAGAGGGACACGTAATAGAGGGCCCTGTAGTTTGTGCAACCAATGGGACGTCGTGTATTTGATGACGCTCATGTTGACCTACACTAGCAGAGGGCTTAGTTGCCCACCTGATGTTAGATACCCAATCCTTGTCCAGTATGGAACGTGTACCTAGATGTTCCTTGTAAGCCTATCACCATTCCAAGGGTATCAGATAATATCCACATATATATGGTCACCGTAAATAATATCACCGGGAAAAGGTTGCGGCGATATTATATGGGTGACCATATATATGGGGACAGGGGCAAAAAATATGCAGAATATACTCAAAGATGAATAATAAAACTGACTCAGGAAGTTGGCAAAGTTCAACTGTTTTAATGTCTATTATGTAAAACAGGGAGCACAACGGACATCATCCGATGTCGCACAAGCAATCTCAAACTTTATATGAAAAAACAGCATCCTTATACTAAAAACCTGTCACCTTTGACATCTACCTATGTTGCAAACTACAAAAACCTACTTGGAATGGGTTCCATGTAATAATGTCGCCACAAAAAACTGCCATTTTTCGGCGATATTTTTGCATGGCGAGATTTTTGTGGCGACATTATTTAAGATGATGAGCATCATTATGTGAGACGATGAGCGTCACAGTTTAAGGTATATAGACGAAGACTCGATCTATATAGTAAGCCCGGAGACCTACGTCAAGGACGTTTATAAGGAGCTCGTCCTAAAGTCCAAGGCGACATATATATGCTATGAACGACCAAGGGGTCCTTAAAGAGGGCAGCTCATACTCCAGTTGAGTCATTTTTAGGTGCAGAGATAGTTACGAGGAGCGTAAACTGAAGTATAGGTGGGCCGGCCAGTCCGTCAAGTTTTGTCTGTCTGTCTGTTTGTATATTGTATGTGGTAAAAGAAATTAAATATTGAAAAAACAAGCAAGAAATAGACTGTGATAGAAATATTGATATTTGAAAGTGCTAATTTTTTTTTTTTAGTGACTATTCGTGTTTATTGAAAAGGTAGATTGAAGTAAAAATGAAATAAAGTTTTGGAGTTGCGACGATTGGTGCACGCTCATATTGAATTCTTTTTCAGGAAAGCATTTATCTGTGTAAAATAACAGTGAACTGTGATAGTCGATTTATGACTGAAGTCATGATGGAGGACATTACTCCGCTCATACATTTGTGCAGACAGCTGCCAAAACACGCACCAAAGTTGAAGCAGTACAGTGCAGAATGGGTTAAGGGTAAGGCGGATAAAATGTTCATGCCATGCGAAGTACCTGAAAAGTACTGTTGGCTGTTGGAATTGAGGTTGAGCAATGTTTTTCTGCACTGCTTCCACGTTTATCGAGCCACGAGCAGCAGCAGCAGTCAGTCCGTCCATCGGGAGGACGTCTTTATTCACTGCACACGATTTGCCCGACCCTGGAACAGGAAGAAGGAGGTGTTTCTGGGTTTTGGCGCCCCGCCCCCCATGAGTGTTACTCCTACGTCACTTCCTTATAACCAGCTAGCCCAGCGCACTCGCGCTGCGCACCAGTATAGTACCTGAAAAGTACTATTGGCTGTTGGAATTGAGGTCGAGCAACGTTTTTCTGCACTGCTTCCACGTTTATTGAGCCACGAGCAGCAGCAGCAGCAGTCAGTCCGTCCATCAGGAGGACGTCTTTATTCACTGCACACAATTTGCCTCACCCCGGAACAGGAAGAAGGACGTCTGAATGGGTATCACCCTTTTAACAACTTGTGGCCACTAAGCATTGACTAATGACATTGTGTGTCCATAGCCCAGACCATTTGAGGATATTGTATGTCCATAGAATGGACTTTTAACACATTTTGTGTTTATTTTTGACTCGATACGTGTAGCAGGCGAAATCGTTGCACTTACAACCTTTTTGTCTGTTTTACTTTAAGGTGTTTCTGGGTTTTGGCGCCCCGCCCCCCATGAGTGTTACTCCCACGTCACTTCCTTATAACCAGCTAGCCCAGCGCACCCGCGCTGCGCATCAGCGAAGTACCTGAAAAGTACTGTTGGCTGTTCGCTGGTCAGTCTGGGGGTACACGGCTGTCTTCAACACATAAAACGACGGGCCATTTTCCACTTGATTAGGTTGTGACTTCGAAACTATTTGGTTTCGCAGTAGGAGAGGTTCCCTTCTTGAAGCTGTTTAATCCTAAAAAGTAAGTCTTAACATTTGCTGTATTTGTATATCCCACTCTAATTTTACGTTAGTCAATTAATAATGGCTGAAGGCTTGCGAAGTGGGCGTTGCACTGAGGTATTAACTAATGTTTTAACATCTTCTAACATTGACTCTATGGTGTGCAAAGGTCGCATTTCATATCACGAACTGCCATTAATGGACGCTTTGGCTGGGAGTACTACTATCGACCCTGTGGCCTGCTTAGATACTGCGAATCATGCTACCCATTTAGCCCAAGTTCATGCTGTATCTTCTGTTTGTATGCATGTCCCTATAAAGGACGAGGAAAGAGATTGTGCAGATGTGAATACGAGTGATTGTATGATTATATCGGCTTCCTGCACTCCTAGTAAAGACCAATTTAATATCACTATGCAGAAGATGGTTGCACTAGATGCACAAGTTAATCAATCTATTAACATGATGACTCTATTAGTTTATGGTACAACAAAGATGGATATTGCTAGAAAACTGAATACCAGTTATTTTACTAAGATAGATGATGATGTACCGGATGAGAGACATATGGGAGCAATCCCGCATGCACTTTCATACTCCCCTGATCAGATTAAAGTCCAAAGTAAATTGTTACAGGATGATTCTGAAGTAGGTATGAATAGTGTGGGTGGAAGTGAACAATACCCACCCTCTCTCCCGGTGATCACCAACATTTTAGATCTTCTTGACAAGGGCCATGAGCTGACTCACCTTGAACTTAAGGAAACTAAGACTATTCTGCATTATCTATGTTCCAAAATGGATAGAATTGAGGGGTTCATAACTGCAGTTGATACCCTTAGATCCATTCAATCTGAAATCAGTGGACAAGGAACTAGTGATGCAGGTGTTGTGAGCCATGACAAATGTATGAATTGTCTGCAACGGAGTAGTCAGGATATTTTGCTTGAACCTGTGAAGTGCAAATTTGATAATGACTTGAAAGAGATCAAAGCATCAGTTGATGCATTGAATATCACTATTGCAACTCACTTTTCCAAAAGGGAACCATCCTTACCGACCCCTGACAGTCCATCCATATTAGTTGAAGAAATTGAACAACAAAAAAAGATAGAGAATGAGAATCTTGTATCTAAGGAGACATTTACCTTCATGTCTCGACGAGCTAAAAAACACACATACGTGCTATTAAGAGATACGCTAAGCGAAGGAAGGAAGCAATGATCCACAGGGTAGGTGGATCAGGAAAGGATATTAGAGTTGTACCTAGCTTAGAATTAATTGATGATGAACACATTGATGTAGAACAATTGTCCAAAGAAAGTCAAGATGCACTTACACCCACCACTAATACTTCAGAGGAAGTGAGTCAAAATGGTATTATAACGAATTCACTAATGAAGGTTGCAGTCCCTCCCAAGACTTTAAATCCTAATTCAGGCAGTATAAAGTTGAAGAAGAATCCATCTGAGAAAGTAACGAACTGCAAATCTCTAACTAAACCAAAAACATGTAAGATGTCTTTAAAGGTTTTGGAAAATCACGATAAGGGAGGTGTAATGTCTGTAAGTGAACCTACGATAGGCATCGTAGCGAAAACCAAGTTAAACAATTATTTCCCGACAGTAGGGAGAAGTTGTACGACGAAAAATGATACTAAACAATCTGGCTCCCATGGTTGTGATAATTTGAATCTACCGATAAGAA
Organism: Ambystoma mexicanum; assembly: GCF_040938575.1. NCBI lineage: Eukaryota > Metazoa > Chordata > Amphibia > Caudata > Ambystomatidae > Ambystoma > Ambystoma mexicanum. Next base: position 542,693,032 of record NC_090922.1, read on the forward strand.
AATCCCACAGTGAAGCATGTATGCATGTTGTGACTATGGAACCTATAGTGAACAATACATGTGAGCAGAGTAAAAAAAAGTCCCTAGTTGTAGTAAATGGTATGGGTAAAATAACGAAAGTTGAGGTTGCCGAAATAACCAACACCACACCAGATGGGGTGAATAAGATTAAGTCGGCAACTGCAGTAAATGGTATGGGTAAAAAAATAGCATTGGTTGAATCATCGACTATGCTTCCTATTGAGAGCCCTAAGCTTAGACGTTCTCTTCAAGCTGAACCAATTTATACTGGACAGTCCCAAAATTGTATATTTATTCATGGTTCTTCACAAAGTAGATCATTATCACAAAGTGTTAACAACAATGCCCCTTTGCATAATAACCATGAAACCTATGAAGCCCTGAGTCAAATGCCTCAGTTGGATAGTCAGAATATGAGTGGTAATAGTGGGATTCTTTCAAATCAACTTCTTGGCACCTTTCTGAAAGTGGGAACTTCTGATGCTCCAGCGCTGAACTCAATTCCAATGAGGTCTTTACACCCAGATGCTAAAAGGCAGTATATTATTGGATTTGAGGGGAACGCTGTAGAATTGATAGACAGACACATTAATCGCTCATTCATATTCTCTCTATTCTCCTAAATACCCCAACTGAGAATGGTGAAATCTGATGATATTACCAGGGTCTCTATGGCTAGATGAAATAATTTCAGGGCTGTATGTTATCTCAGCTCTGAGGCCATAATGAAATTTATTTGGTTCAGCCGGGAGGAAATAAAAAGTGAGGGTTTGGCATTGCTTACTTTTGGCTCCGAGGAGGAAGCTGCTGCATTTTTAGAACCCCCAAGATCGCTTGATGCAAATCGTTTTGACTTGAGTGGACCTAGTATGAAACTGAAAGAGGGCTCGGATTCGGATTTAGTTGAACCTCTCAAAGGTGTAGCAAATGCAAAAGGTTTTCCTTGGCTGGAACCAATGCTCTCGGCCATTTTGTGCTCCAATACTTCTTGAACAATCAAAACATCTGTTTCATAGCCACCTAACCATACAGAACTTGAAATAATTTCTTGGAACTCTTGTGACTATGTGAATTTATTGAAATGGCACTGCAATCTTACTAGTGACGAACAACCAATGATAATTATTGTACAAGAATCTATGAAAACTGAACCCTTTCTAATGGATGGTTACTCTACCTTTAGCTCGCCAGCTAAGAGACATCAACATGGCCGCCCCTTTGGAGGCTTAGCGATTGCAATTAACACCTCACTTAAAGTTCAATCTAAATCAGTTTGGGACTCTGTAAGTTTACTAGGTATCCATCTTGACATACCTTTAATTAGATATTCCTCATTAATTGTTATTTCCTTATACTGGAACCCTGCCAATGTAACAATAGATGAGTTGCTTGATGACTTGGATGCATGCTTAGAATTCATCGCTGGCAGGTATCAGAATAGTGAGATCATTGTAGGGGGGATTTTAACTGTGACTGCAGAAACGCGAATGAAATAGGCCTTTCTAACTCATCAACCTTATCGTGTAGGAGAGGAGCTAAATTCAGAGAACTCCTAACTGATTGGGATTTGGATTTACTAGTGTCTATTGACATGAAATCCAAAATAACATGGGAAAGAGGAGTGAAGAACTCAATGATAGATTTTATCTTTGTCAGTCGTAACCTTATCACTCACATGGCTCCGTTAGAAATAGATCAGATATTGATCAATGATCATGCGCAACTTACTACATCTCTGAAATTGAAATGTCAACAGCTTAGAGCTAATAGTACACTAGCATTGGTGGAAATCAATCGCCCCCAACATTCCATTAGGTGGAACAATGGGGTATGCAACCAGATCGTTAAACAGATATCGCTAGAAACAGGGCGGCTTGGGCAAGACTGTGCTAACCCTAAAAAACTGTCTTGCACTGAGTACTCTAGAATAGTTAAAACTGTATTGAATACATTTCGTAAAAACCAAAGTATTGTGAAACATACTCACATTAATGATCAGAAATGTAAACTACTGAAAAGGGAAAAAAAAATCCCTAAGACACTTGAAACAAAGCAATGTAGGTAGCAAGGGATTTACGGAATGGCGGAGACATTTTGTCCCTTTACAAACACAACCTAAGATTTGCGTGTATTTTAAGACACAACGAGGATAACTGTGAATTAATACGTGCCATTGCGTCACATGATACCCGCATCATCTGGCGCACCTTAAAACCTGACTCTAAAACTATCTCGCTGCCTATGCCAAATTGCACCTCTGATCAGACTTGGGTAAATTACATAACGGCCAAATATCAATTGCCCAATAAATTTCGGCTTGTTCCGAGTTTGTTAGTGGACCAAAATAATATACCATGGCCTAAGTGAAGCCTTAGTGACATCATTTGGGCAATCTCACAGCTGTCGTACTCTAAGGCTGCAGGTCCTGATGGACTTCCCCCCTGTCTTTATAAGGCGGATCCCGTTATGTGGGCAGAAATCACAAACATCAAATTTGAAAACATCTTCAATACCGGGGAAATTCCACCATCATGGCTAACTGTAAACATAGTCCTGATATTTAAAAGGGGTGATCCTTCTCTTCCTGAAAACTATCGCCCGGTTCCTCTAATCGATACTGAGGCAAAAATCTTTGCGATCTTACTCTTACACGATCTGGAGAAATTCATTGAGACAAAGGGCTTATATTCAAAATTTCAAACTGGTTTCAGGAAGTGCATGAGCACAACTTTAAATGCAGTTATCCTTGATCATGTTATCGCAGGAGCAAAAAACAAGAACTCTAACCCAGTGTATATTGCAATGATAGATATGATAGATATGAGTGCAGCATTCGACAATGTTGTTCGTAACTTGTTGTGGTTGAAAATGTTGGTGATGGGAATTCCAAGTGTTCTGATGTATTGGATTATGAAATTGCACACACATACATTGTATAGAATAAAAGTATCAACGGATGGGGGTACCACCGCTCCAATAGGAACAACATTGGGTTTAAAACAGGGTTGCAACCTTGCAGCAACCCTGTTCAACCTTTACATGTCTGATCTTGACAAGAATTGGGAAAACAAGAACTTGTTCTCTGTGAAGGTCGGGAGTATCTCCCTGAAATGGATGGCCTTCGCAGATGACATCATTTTGTTTGACCCTACCCCGGCAGGGTTACAAACTAAATTGACACTCTTTGTGGAATTTGCAAAGGAACATAACCTGACCCCAAATCCGGCATAAACTGCCATTATGAAATTTGGAGTGAAACAGAAAAAAGGCAATTTCAGATGGCATATCATGGACACACAGATATCTTGCATTAACTGCTATTTATTTAGGGTACCACCTCTCGGCCCAGAGTTCTATTAGTTCATGGACAGATATTATAAAGTGCAAGACCAGGCCACTCCTTTCGCAAATGAAAAAGATTTACTCACGGTTTTGAAAGTTTTCGTTAACACTGTTAATTGAATTTATGTCACTGAAGACCGAGAGTGTTATCCTTTATGCACTTGATATTTGTCTGTGCGATATGACTACCATGCTGGATTTCTTACAAGGATCACTTTTGAAAGCCGCAATGTTTTTACCAATGTCTATACCAAATGCCATCATCCGACATGAGCTGGGGATGGTCGCACTGTCGTCTCGATGGAAATGGAGACAGCTTTCCAACTATGTGAAAATGCATTATCCACCTACAAATTCATTATGTGTGGATATGAATCAGATGCTGGGTACACGTACTCCTGTCTCATTTCATAATCACCATTTGAAAATGCAACAACTATTAAGCAAAGTGAATATTACAGTGAATGATGTTTACCATCGCCCCTGTTATGCTAAAAAAAAAACTTTTTGATTTAGATTGATGTTTAACTATCGATCGGATCATGACCTATAAACTATATAAGGAATACGGGGCATTTGTCAAGCAGCGCATCCCTCGATATGACCACATTATACTATTTCCCTGTGAAATTACTAGGAAAGCATATATTCGTTTTAGATTTAATCTTTACCACACAAGAGAAAGAACTAAGAACTGGAAAGTAAATAGCATAAAAGATTCTGTGGGATGTCGCTTTGATAACTGTAACGAACCTTATGAAACATTGAAGCACCTCATACTCTATTGCCCTCATTTCAAAAGAATTAGGACAGATAGATTGAGGACATTTGTTAATATTGAATATGAGGACTGCCTCGAGTTTTTATGGTCTCGAATGATGCAAGGAGTTCACAACCGTTTAATCTATGAATTGGTAAGCTTTTGTAAGCATATTGAAAAAGAACTCGCATTGTTTTGAAAATGAAATATTTACATGGCAAATTGATTAGTAAATATTTCTTTTAACATGCTATTGTTGAATTGCAGTGAAATTGACCTATATATGAAATATGTAAATGATGACTTGGATATGAATATTGTACAAACTCTATCATGCACTTTGTTTTAATTTAGTAGTATATGTTGAGGTAATGACATTTTTGTATATGGATTTTATATTTTTGCAAAGGTTCTACATGAATTTATTCTTGTAAATGAACTAAAAGCAAATAAAATAAAAAATAAAAATGTTCATGCCATGGCCGCTATGGGGGATCATTGTCTAAAGCAGTTTTGCAGCATATGACAACCTATTTGCATGCTGTGTACACATGGACAAAAGTTAGAAAAAAGGCTAGCGAGCTCAGAGCTCTGGAAGATGTATCAGGAGGAACACGAAGACCCGCCTCCTGAGGGCTGGATGCTTATCCAGTGTAAAGAGGGGGCTGAAGAGCCTTCTGCTTCCCCTACTGTGACTGACATAAATGGCGATAGTCCAGCGGATGAAGGATTATATCCTTTGAGAGAGCTTAAGCAGCAACAGGGTATAGCAATCCAGCGTATAAGTCACTTGCATGTAGCAGTGACGAGAGTCTGGAAAAGACTCCAGAAAGAGACGTAATACCTAAGGTCCAATGGGACAAGGAGAAAAGGGATAAAGAGAGAAGTGACAAACCAGCTATGTCTTTGGACAAACAGAGAAAAATAAAGAGATGGAAAGGAGAGAAAGATAAAACAGACCCGGCAGCACTCATGCAGAATGAATAGATGGGTGGTCAGATATTGCTCAAACTTGATGGAAAGAGCATTGAGGAAGTAAGGCAGAGGGAAGATCAGGATGAACAGGATAGAAAAGATAAATAATGAGAGAAACGATAGGAGCAAAGGAAACATGATAATAGGCAGTGATGCATCGAAGAACGAGACAGATTAGAAAAGAGAGAACAGATTAAGAGATAAAATAATTCAAAGACACAGAGATGAGGAAGTGCATAGAGCAAACGAGAGAAGAGAGATGAAGAGACAGGAAGAGGACAGGGTTAGAGAAGAAATGGAACAAAAGAGAAGACCTTGATTGCATAGAAAAATAATTAATGGAGCCTAATTCAGCAGTAGCATGGGAGGATCTAGAGGAATTCTTCCTGACATATGAGCCATTGCCAGGTCCGTCTAGGCTAGACCTAGAGGATGACTATGACATAAGAGGTATAAGAGAAGAAACTGATAGGGTCTTGTTTTACATCCTTTTCTGAAATGAGGGCCAAAAGTGAATAAATAAATAACTGGAAAAATGATCGATTTGAAAGTGCACAGCCGCCAAGCAAAGAGGAAGGTCTATTTAACCTCAAGCACAAAGCCTTGTTTTTTGACAGGTTGAATCTGAATAGAGAAGAGAAAGAAAGCAGCCACACCAGTTGAGGACAGGATATTTCAGACGAAGACAGAGAAGCCTTCCGTGGTGAAGAGGGAGTTGGAGCATGTGGGTCCAAAGGGTGTTCTCCGACAGACAAAGAAGTGAGATGTTCAGATCTAGACCTACCTAAACCGAGGATGCCAGAGCCATTGGGATGGCTAGACCGACCCATAGCGTGAGGGGAGACTCGCCACCTTATGTGAGCAGGTTAAGGTCATTACCCAGAAGAAGACGGTGCGAAACCATTGTCCCTGCTATGGACAGACAGACGATGGGGGAGGAATGCGATTTTTGGCATCTCACAATTCCCGTTATTAGAGAAAGGAGGGGTCAGACCACAGTATATACCATGTCCCCAGATGGATAAGGATAAATTAAGGTGTAAACTCCCGAGCCTGATGGTGGGTGCCTGAAAATGGATATATGAGTTAGAAAAAATGACAAGAGGTAACACGCTAGCTATAGGGGACATTAAGGGTCTTCTAGCAGCTATACTTGGGGAGAGGGCTGACAACATTTGGTCGTGAGCAGGATATGCAGGAGTCACTGCTCACAACACTGCTCATGATGGAGCGCTGTTTAATAATTGCAGGGTGGCAGTCTGGAAAGCACTTCGAATGCAGTATCCAGACACGTCTGATATGGGAGCTTCAAAGGCACGAAAGATGCAGGAAAGAGAAGAATGTTGATTTACATTCAAAATTTCCAAGAGCAGTGGTCTTTGGAAACGCAAGAGCCGTGGTGAAAATATATACCGGTATTCTATCATATACTATGTCAAGGGTTACCGGGTAAGGTACAGAGACAGCTCAAGAAACTGGTGGGTATGGAGGCAAAACCATGGCCAGAAATACAGCTGACCATAGCGCATCATTGCCGATTGTTGCAAGAGAAAAAACAAAAGAAAGAAGAGGGTAGGAAGCTTGAAGAGGCTAAGTTGGTACAGAAAAAGCTATCGAAGTATGCTATACAAGGGGCAATGTTAACTAGCAGAGAAGGGCCTGGATCGCAGCAACCAACAGGTATGCCACAGGTGAATAACCAACTGCAGTTCGATGAAGGATGGAACATTTTTTATGTCGGGTAATGCCCTGAATGCTCAAGGTTTCACAGAAGCTACAAGTAGAGTTCCTTTTACTGAAAGGTTACTAGTCTCTATAGGAAAATGCAATATGTCTGTTCCATTGTTGTATTCAAAGCAGACACCAGTTAATATACTAGGTCGATATTTAATGACGAAATTGAATATGACATTTCTTTCAATGATGAAGGCACAGTGTGTTCTACACCAGGGATACATTATTTAAATGTGAGTGAATTTATCATGGCATTTACAGGGCAAATAGCCATACGAGGAGTACCGTTGGAACCAGAAGTCTTTCATTATGGGGTGCGCATTCTGTTAACATGGCTGCCTGGTTTAGTGGGTAGGATTATGAAAATACCTGATGAATTTCTCTTTAGGCCAAGAATTCCCATGGATGAAGAACCAGGACGAATTTTCCCCTTAGAGCTGCAAGCAGCTGTAGTGCGAGGAGTTTTGGCTATGCTCATAAGATTTGATGATAACGGCAGATCATGGAGCACAGTAATTGCTATTGGGGAAGGTTACAGATTGACTGACATCATGAGTGAGGACCTATTCAAGGATGACCCATCTGATGACGAGGTAGTGTTTGAAATTAGCATTACATATTGGGTTAGAGCAGAAAGACGTGAGGTTCCTCAGAAAATGATGATAGTGCGGCATCGTCCCGCATTTTTTGATGAAGATATGGCAAGTGCCAGTTTCTTTATGGACTACAGGCTCCTATGACATAGGCCTATTAAAGGGGGTTGGAGAAGTCAATATTAAATTAAAGCCAGGAGCAATTTTACGTCGAGTACAACAATATCCCATGTCTCGAGAGGCAGACAAGGGTATTTTCAAGACGATATCCACCATGATGGATCAGGGCATTTTAGTGACGTCAGAGTCACTGTGCAATACCGCAGTGTATCCTGTGAAAAAAATCGAAGGGGAGTCGTGGCATTTAATCCAGGACATGCGCCCGATTAACCAGATTGTAGAAGCTGAGTTTCATCTAGTTCCTAATCCAGTGGCGATCTTATGTAGTATCCCTGTTGAGGCGCGATATTTCAGCGTGATTGACTTGAAAAATGAATTTTTCTCAATCCCATTGCATAAAGAGTCCCAAGATCTGACCTAATTTACATTCAGACAGACTAAGTTAAAGCACAGGATTACCTCAGGGGTACTGTGAGTCTCCATCAATTTTCAAACGAGTCCTGCAGATGGACTTAAGCAATATTGATTTGGCAAGTGTCGTGCTGCAATACGTAGATGACTTTTTGGTCTGCAGGATGTCAGAAGAAGAGTGTAGATATGATTCAGTTCAGCTGATGATTATTTTAGCTGAGAAAGTATATCAAGTGGACAAATAGAAATTACTATATTGCCAAGAAGAGGTGTTATACATAGGCCAGTTAATTTTGCATGAAGGAAAAAAGTTACACCTGAAAGGGCAGAGGCAATTTTGAAAATGGCAAAACCACACACGATGAAGCACATGCAGCAATTTCTGGGACTATGCAATTATGTGAGGGCATGGGTGTTTGATTATAGTTCATACACGAGGCCATTGTTGCAGGCACTGAAAAAAGCACAACAGAATCAAGAAAAGATTGTATGGACTGAAGAAATGGAGGAAGAATTTGATGAATTGAAAAAGGCAATTTGTAGGGCTCCAGTTCGAAGGATTCCCAATTATTCTGCACACAAATGGAATAGTAATGATGGCAGTACTCTCGCAGAGAACTACGTTGGGGTACAAGCCTTTAACATATTACAGTGGGATTCTAGACCCAGTAATGAGGGATCAATTCCCCTCAGAACAATCTTTGGCAGCTGCCACATTCACGGTTGAAAGGTCTGCCAGCAAAGTAATGGGGTGTTCCATGACGATGTTTGTCGAGCATGTATTATTTGCGGTTCTAGAGAAGCCTAAAGGTACACTGACTTCTCAGAGAGCTTCTGCTTATGAGCTGGTTATATCAAATCCACCAATTAAAATAGTAAGATGTAAAACAGTGAACCCTGCCGCGTTTGTAGCAGAGCCACTGGCAGCAGACGAGTATACGCACGATTGCTCAAACTATTATGAATTCTATGATGAGATTCCGAGGGTAAAGGAAAATGCTTTGGCAGCTGGGGAGATTCTCTTTGTTGATGGTTCTTCAAAATTCAATCAGACTGATGGACAGAGATAATTCAGGTACTGCTGTGCTAAGACATATAGCTAATGGGGAATTTGAAGTCATGACGAGTGCACGACTACTGTCTCACTTTTCAGCACAGGCTGCAGAATTAGTGGCGCTGATTGTCACGCTCGAGAATCATGCAGACTAGGAAGTAACCGTGTGGAGTGACTCTGCCTATGTGACGGCAACGGTACACGCAGGGCTAGCATGTTGGAAAAGGAGGGTCTACCTCTGAGAAGACAGCACTCCAGTGCAGCAGACCGCTTTATTGGACAGGATTATTAAGGCACGACAACGACAACTCCCAGTATCCATTGCGTAAGTTAAGTGCGCAGCGCACACTAAGAGAGCAGACTTTATCTCATGTGGAAACCAAGCAGCAGACGAGGAAGCCAAAAGGGTTGCATATTAAGTAGACATCATGAGCTTTGATGCACCTGATGTAAATGAAAGAATGGTGGTAAAGATGATTGGAAATGAAAGCTTTAATAATCTGTCAAAGACCCAGTTGATGGAAGTTCAGGGTGAAGCACCACAGGATGAGAACGATCTGTGGATGCAGAGGGGGTGTTCTTTATCCCCTTCCGAGGCATTGTGGTGGCGGGAAAGCACTGGTAAACCAGTGATGCCTTTAGCCTTATTAAGGGAGGCATTGGAACAGCTGCACTACTCTGCGTATGTCACTAGGGAAAGCCTTGCAGCATCTGTTGCTGAGGAATGGTTTGTACCAAATTCATTAGAACACTTTGCATTTTATGTAGTAATTTGCATCATATGTCAAGGTTTTACTGCTGGGCACATGTTCCGAACAGTCAGATGTGTTATCCCTTGACCTAATGGTCCATACCAGCATTTGCATATCAATTATGTTGATATGCTGCAGGTCTGTAATGGCTACAGATATATGATAGTGGTGGTGTGCCCTTTCTCTGGTGGGTCGAAGCTGGCCCGTGCACACATCCAGATGCCACTTGCATTGCGAGATGTTTAGTTCGAGAAGTATTTCCCAGATGGGGAATTTGTGAGGTATTAAGATCAGACAATGCCCCACATTTTGTTAATGAAGTGTTCGAGCAAATTAGCTTATTGCTCAGTATAAAGCATACGTTTTTTCAGATTATCACCCGCAAGCAAAAGGGATATGTAAGAGGCTCAATGGCCTGCTTAAAGAAAGGGTTGGCAAGCTTAAATTAACATTGAAAAAAGGATGGCTGCATTGCCTTCCTCTTGCATTATATGCACTGAGGAATCAACCAGGCTCTGATCACCATCTTACATCCCACGAACTAGTAACAGGGAGGCGAATGGGAATGCCTCTCTCCTTCCATCGAGGACTAGAAATGATGCCCAGAAAACAGCAGAATTGTTAGGAGATGAGTTATCTGCGTACTTAACATGTATGACTACAAGTGTCTCTGTCATTTCAGATCAGCTCAAGTGGACGGGGTGTAGGTCTCAGAACACAGATGAAGACCATACAGCAACCATTGCCTAATCTGTTTTCTGTTGATCGAGTATTGATCAGGAGCTTTGTCCGTAAGTGGCATCAGCCAAGGTTTAACAGTCCTTTTATCGTAGAGGACGTCACTCGATCAGCAAGGAAGGTGCAATGGAGATGCGCTTGGATATTTCTGGGAGACTTGAAAATCTAAAACTGCAAGACCACCACAACCTCACCCAGTCAGAAGCAAGCAACAGAGAAGAAATTCAGCATGTGCAGACTAGTTTGATGATGAGGAAGAACAACACAGAGACTGTTCAGTAAACAGATAAAGACTTCATTGGACTGTGGTTCAGTCGAGACACTATTTGTAGCGACTACACAGAGTGAAGAAACTACTGTTCTTGAGCCAGAGAAATATATGGATTAGAGACTTTTGGAATGAAATGAAGAATGCCAAAATTGAACTACTGTATCAGCAATTGGAAGAGAGAGCAATATACAGATTCTTTTTTTCAATGAGTTTCTCTTTGGAGGTGCCCATGCTGGTGTCTAATGGCAACGTTCATCTGATCATTTTTGCTGTTTTCCTCTTCATTCTTCGTGCTTATCCTGCACTGGTTGGGAGAACCGTTGACATACACATGTTCCTGCAAGATCCTAAAAATGCTCCAATCATGAGGAGACTGCTCACAGCTATAATCGAGCAGATCCTCCAATTTCCTGAGTACTGTATGGAAAAAACAAATGCCCCTATCTGATGATAACGCTCAGAGACTAGTTCGAATGGTCTTTTATTTCTTGATTGACGAACATCCGCATTTTGTTGGAAGACAAACTGATGTTCGTTCATTTCTGAGAGATCCAAGGAATCAAGTTGCAATCAATCAATTGCTATGTGACATCATAGAGCACGTCTGTCTATTCTCTGAGACAATCCAGTGAGTTTCCTGATGGTGTTGACGAACAAAGACATTCAAAACCTCTTAGCTTTGGTCTTTTATTACCTATTGGAAGTTCATCCACATTTGGTTTGGCGAACAGATGACTCTTTTGTATTCATCAGGAACCCTGTCAACCATCCTGCAATCAGCCAGCAGCTTGTGGAGCTTGTGCAGCAGATACAGCAACTTCCTGAATACTTTGAGACTGCCCGAATACAATTTGGTTTTTCCTTCCTTAAAAAGAAAGAAAATGGGCAACATAGACAGCAACAATAATGTGAAAAATATTGAGGGACGACCGTGACGTGCAAGAGGCTATTGCTGCATCCGTTGGATCTATTGGTATATCATATATACCTGTATTATGTTCATTATCGTACTACTTTCTCTCACAGTACGTACTGTCTATTATGTAGATCCAAACAAGGCAGTAGTTCCTGTATATCTTTCTATGCAGCAGGAGGGTACAGAAGTGGCAAGTGTAAGACCACCAATAACTTATGTAATTGTCTCTACTCCAGTGGTACATGAGAAGGTGCCTAGTGCTGTGACAAATAAATCTAAGCATCCCTATGGAGGGAGAACAGGTTTACAAGTCTTTCAGGATATTTGGTTACCTTCATATTATATCAAAAGAAAGACACATTTTGTGACTGATCCTACACCGATAGCACATGTAATGACACCAGTTCCACTGACAAAAGTTCCTATGATTCCCCCAGTGAGAAGGAATTATGCTGACATACTTCATGAGATGATTATAAGAGCTCATGAGGCAAGAAGGAGACCTAAGAGAGGTATACGAGAAGATGATCATGACTTGAATGATTATCTAGACAGTACAGCACATTTGGGAAACAACATGTGGTATCAGCACATGAAAGAGGTAGGCAAACGAACATCGGAGGAGGAACGTTATGTATGTGCACTCTTGCCTTACAGTATGGGGAAGTCTAAGATATTCATAGCTATTGAAATAGATGTTCAGACAGCAGACTGCCTATCTCACATTGCACTATGTCCAACAAGAGGTCAATTTATGGGTCGAACAGCCTATCTAGCATGGGCAACAGAATGGACAGATCCAGACGAAGATGATTATGTGGAAGACACAAAGACAAGAGCAAGAGCCCACACCAAAAATCATGTGATAAGATATGACCAGCCAGGAGTGAAATGGGATGAAATCAGAGGGGAAGTAAACCGAAGACTTGAAAGTCCAGGAAAAACCAGCAGAAGATATTCAAAGATGGAAGAACAGAGGTTAGATGCAAATTTGGGGATCGGTACTTTCTCCAGATGGCTGGAAAGGAGGAGTGGTTATTTGCAGAGCATGGGTAGTGATTGGATTCTACATACCGACTATTGACATTGTACAAAACGGATGCAAGCCTTTATGGCCGAAACTTGATAAACTACTGAGATGGGTCGATGTTAAGGGAGGACCCTTGCAGATTGTGCCTCTGGAAAATGCAAAACTGTGTTTCAGGAATAATGGCACAAGAAAACTAGGATAAAATCAAAATGGTGGTTGAATTTTTGACTTGCCAGGAATGTGCATTGGAACAGCAGTAATAATGGATCACTACTGGGCCTGTGGATCCAAGGTTTACATGAAGCTGCCCAAAGATTGGGGAGGACTATGTTCTATAGTCAACGTCCACGTTCCAGCGTTGGTGATTCCTAAAAGTGACCTGGACATTGGCGAATTTCCCAAAGCAGATGCCCACCTGACAAAGAAGAGATCTGCTGAGTTCCTGAATTGAATGAAGAGAGACAACTACTTCTCAACCAAATCGATAGAAGCATTTGATGCCATCCCTCATGAACATAGGTTGTTTAGTAAGACTTCATCGATATTCACGATAATCTTCATGCCCAGAATCCAGGCGGATGCAAACACTAAGTGGTTGCAAATAACCAGGTGGGAATTGTTGCAGACGATCAACACTACCATAAAGGGATTCAATGCTGTCAAGGAAGAGCTGAGAGCCATATGACTAATGACTCTCCAGAATAGATATGTCCTGGACATGATCACAGCTATAGATGGAGGTGTGTGTGTCAAAATCAGAGAATCATGTGGCACGTTCATACCTTCTCACAACGACGACAATGGTACATTGACAGAGGCCATAGAAATGCTGATGAAGTTACACGTCCAGATGATAGATGAAGTGGAAGACATTGCTGATAACAGAAGACTGCAAAGAAAGCAATAGGAATGAAGATCATGATCGACATTGAATCAGGATGGAAGACCAAAGAGCTGACAGATGAAGAAATCGGAGACTATGTGAAGGCCAGCATTCATGCACCTGAGGGAACGAAGTTCTTGTATCCGAAAAACCACAAGAAGCATGTGGGGAAATGGATTTACTGCAGTCCAAGTGGTCAATGCATGCTTATGTCTTGGAGTAAGGATGAGCATGTGAAATTAGCAGGATGCCTGAAAGGAGTTATAAAGATATGGGTCCCAAAGAAGCCTTTCTTCAAAAAAGGATGTCTAGATGTGATGGCTGATGAGAGAGTGGTCGATGAATCGCTCAGAGGGGGGAGTGTAAAGGTGGAGCCAAGTACCCCCACCCAAAGCTCCTCCCCTATGCTGCCTATATGTTGGAAGCTAGAGTGTGAGACGCGTGCAATACCAGTGATGATACCTATACCAAAGAAAATCCTGGAAGCAAAGTTCCCATTGAGAAAACCATACATGCATACACAACAATATGATGGTCCTTTGAATGAATTCACGGAGGAAGTAGGAAAACCGAGCAAAAGAGCAGATTGGTGACGTCACAGAGAAGCAGAACTGACGCACCCAGAAGAGATGCAGAAACAAGAGAACGTAAGCATTCTATAGAATAAAAGGAGGAGGTGTTAAAGATGAGCAACATTTTGGGCTCGAGATGAAGATGCTCATGCTACAGAAAATAATGATGAAGATATCAAGTAATTTCACAAGTGTACAGTCGCAGCAACGCAAGTAGACAAGTATTCTTTAAGGCTGGCTAAATAGTGAATAGAATCGGGGACATGGCACTAATCGGCATAACCAGTAAATTAGTCGATGGAGTGTCTGTAGCCTGCAGGTTTAAAGCAGGCAGTGCCTGGGGCCCCAGGGTTGTCCAACATGCTCTGTGACAGTCTGTGTGTCCTTTAAAGGAGAGGAGCGCCGGGAGCCGACTGCTCTGTGTCACTGGCGCCTTAGTCATCTGCCTTTGCCGCTTCGAGTGGGAAATTTGCTTTTCACAAGATCTTGTGACTCTTCTGCGGTGCCGAGATCTTGCAAGCTCTTTACATAATGCTCGATATCCACCACACAGGCTGGGACCCTTTAGCACACTGTATAAAATAGCACGTCCCCCAAAAGACAGAAAACCTTGTCACAAAGAAGACAAGAAAGTATGCTTTCCATCTAACTTGCATACCTTGAATGCTTTACTCAGTGTTTCAGAACTGGAAGGGACTTCCAGGGATGACTACTAGGTGGCGCTGTGGCATGTGCGCTTTTTAGTTGAAACAGTCTATTGTACTGTGCAACTTTGTGAAGGCACATAGGTGAACATATGGAGGGCACTAAACTACAGAAAGTGCAAGCAGTTTGTATGTGACTGCTGCTAACGCCCATTGCAGCTCTGCCAAGCACATTGACTTTACACAATTTGCTTACCTGGTGAATGGAGGAAATTGGATTTACAGTCTACTGTGTTTTAATTCAGGTTTTGGGTTGTCAATTATTTGAAGCAAAGGTAATTATTTAAAAAAGCTAATGCAGTACTTTCATTATTTCCTTTTGCTGGTAGTATTTCGCCCCACCAGATTTATGTTCGATCAGAGTGAATAAGTGGTAGATGCATTTCACGGAATTCATGACACTTGATTTACTGAGCGTTTTTCTTATTATTATTATTATGGTATTTGCTGAGCGCAGACGTAGCTTCGGAAAGCGTCCAAGCGCTTACAGGTCATAGGTGGGGGAGAACACAGTGAGGGAATCAGAGATACAAGGGAGCGGGGAGCAAACAATGGGGGAAGGGCAGGCTGTCTGGTAGCCAGGGATCTACAAGCAGCAGGGGAGGAAACAGGGCAGCAGATCACTGAATCCTGGTGGGGGGGTATTTGCCGCATCGTCCCCTTTTCCAGCAGCACTGCACTTACTTCTTTCCTCCTTTTTTTCAATCTCAGTCCTGCATTCCGCCAGCCTACTCAGGCATACCAGGACAAGCTGAGGACGGGTCTTGAACAAACTGAAAGTTATTTTTGGGAAAATAACTTTTGGTTTTTCCTCCTGCTGTAATTTCAGACAACCCGCTACCCCCGGCCCCTTACTTACATTCTGCCGGCACACAGCGAAGCGTGCCGCGCCTCGCAATCCCTCTGCAAAACTGGTTCCCTTCACGCACATGGAAGGGGACCGGCGCTGCAGGGTCCTTTCCTTTTTTCTTTTTTACTTTACTTGTACCAGCTTTCCTTTTTATGGAAGCGGGGGACACCCCCACCACTCCCGAATTCCCTTATTCGACATTTTGACTTTTGAGTATTTTTCACCGTGCCGAATTCTGCATTTTCTCGAGTTCAGTTTCTTATTTTCGTGATTTTCTATGGATACCGTCTTTACCTACACACACACTTTACTAAGATCAGCCAGAGTAAATGGAGCAAGGAGCAATTCTTCCACAAACCGTGGCTGATTTAAGGACCTGCCATTTTGGAGGCCACAAGGCTAAAACATGTGTATGGGGTTGCTGTGGTACTCTTGTTCAGAGGAGAATTGCCTAGCATTTCGGTGCTGGACTGCCCCTGGGCAGGACAAAGACTGATGTGCAGGGAAATTTCTTCTCTGTGAAAAGAACAGTGAGCTAAAGACTTGGTTGGGACTCTCCCAGGGGCCATCCACCCAAGAACAAGTCAATGGGCTGCGTTCGTGCTGGTAGAGAGTTTCCCAGACCCCCCCTTGTTTTGCATAAATTAACTTTGGGTCTAACCCTAAGTTACCAGGGCGATCCAGACGTGAACCCCTTGCTCACTGTTCTTAGAGAAGCGCAGCTTCACCTCACTCATGATGCCCAACAAGGCTGAAACATGTGTATGGGGTTGCTTTGGTACTCTTGTTCAGAGGAGAATTGCCTAGCATTTTGGTGCTGGACTGCCCCTGGGCAGGACAAAGACTGATGTGCGGGGAAATGTCTTCTCTGTGAAAAGAACAGTGAGCTAAAGACTTGGTTGAGACTCTCCCAGGGGCCATCCACCCAAGAACAAGTCAATGGGCTGCGTTCGTGCTGGTAGAGAGTTTCCCAGATCCCCCTTGTTTTACATCCTTTTCTAGTTTAAGCAGCAACCAGTGTTTGTAGGCGTTATTTGTACCAGAATAGCAAGAGTAATGAAGATGTCATAACTTATAGGTTTAATTGTAAGATCGTTTACGTGGGATGATATTGTGTTTACGTGTTCATGGTTCATCGGAAGCGGCTGATCCCGTGTTTGTTCTGGTTGAGTTCAGTGCGGTTTGAAGACTGTGTGTGCCAAACGTGCTAGGCGTGTAAGGTTCTTTCCTCAGCTGTTGCCTGCTCTAGCACGGAGGGCAGAGATTAGAGCGGAGAGGGGAGAGGGAAGCTGAGCAGGAGAGCCGCAGAGCCTGGAAGCCTGTGAGCAGGAGAAGCCGGGTGAAATTGCAATATAAGGCACATATACGGCGGCTGCTTTCCTACACCTTTTTCAGCCTGCCGCTCATGCCGTTGCCCTCCATCCTTTCGTTGTGTGTCTCGTTCCCATGGCCTGCAGTCTGCAGTCCCCCTGTGGTTCGTTGGACATTGGGATTGAGGTATTGTGGTTCTACAGTCGGCTGGGCCAGTTGACTACAGTTAGCTCGAGCAAAAGCTGCTGGCCTCTGCTCATGGGGGGTAAAAGCTGGATGACAGTGTTTTTTAAATTGTTCTGCTGCCGCCTGCTTTTTGACGTTTACTGTTTACTGGATGCTGAGGGTGATTACCCTGTGAGCTATCCGGATTTGAACTCCTTTGGAGAGTGTGTTTATTTTGCTCTATGGAAGCTCTGTAGTTTTTATGGCGTTGGCTACTGTGGTAGCAAATTAGGCTGCTTGCACATGACACGCATTTATGAATGACTTTGGGAACGCAATGTTTTGTTTTAGTTTTTGCCATGTAGATGTTTTCTGTGCTGTGATTTTAATACTGCCACCAGTGTAAGGATTCCGGACCTGTGTCACTTCCCTATGCCGTCATTATATCGCTGCTAAATTTGTTTACAAGCATATTGGATTAGAATAATTTACTGATTGAATGAGATATATTCTCATTGTGACACTACGAGATTAACATCTGATTGTACACAATCTGTGACTATGAATCTGAAGAATGCAAAACGAGTGGGTCTTTGGAGCGACGCACTCCTTAAGGGAAAACAATGGCGGAGCCCTGGACCTGCTCATAAATCCAAGGACCTCCCAAAGAGAAAAAGGGGGAAGAGAGAGCATTTGATGACGCAACCCACTGTAGAGAAGTCGCGAGAGCCCCGCTCTCGCGAGATCTCTAGGAACCGGAAGTCCCGCCCCCGCGCGCTCCGTGCGCATTACGAGCCGGGCCGAGGACGCAGCGAGAAGCGCCCTGCCGGCTCCTCTGAGAACGGGGCCCGCAGCTCAGTTGAGGACGTGAGCTGCACTCAGCCGCTCCCAGCCATTCCAGGCCCGTTGGCCTTAGTTCATAGAGACACGCAGTTTGCGTGTATTTGGGGCCGGCTGGAAATTCACAAATAAAGCCCTTCCAGTAAACCAGCAAGTCTCCTGTCTTCTGTTACTGCATTATACTACATAAATTGGCGACGAGGATCACCACAACCCACGAAGAAGCATGCAAGGAGCAACGCCACCGCCACCCTTCCTCCAAACTCCAGGTAGGCCTGCCATTCCGTGGCCACAATGGCAGCCCCTATTCATGACCTACGTGGAAGCACTGGGTGGAGCAGGGTTCTCGGCGGCAAGGCGCAGGGCCATGTTACTCAATGCCCTGGGGGTAGAGGGACAAAGAATTTTCGAAAGTCTGACCCCGATCCCGGTTGCTGGCGACAACGACGACGTGTTCAAGGAGGCAGTGAGGAGAATCATTAAGAGGTTTGCCAGCAAAGAAAACACAGTGCTGCACAGAATACGGTTCTACGGTCGGAAGCAGGAAATGTCGGAACCAGTAGATGATTACGTCACTAAGCTGAGGGAACTAGCGGCGTTATGTAACTTTGGCAACAATGCGGAAAACCTCATTTGTGACATGTTGACCGTTCACACGAACAGCAGGAAAGTCCAAGATAAATTTATCATTGAAAAGGAACTGCAGTTGGAGAAAGCAATCGAAATTGCCAGAGCAGTCGAAGAAACGGCGGGAAGACGGAAGGAGCTCACAGGAGCCCAGAGCTCCGCTGAAATACAGGCAGTGGGCGTCCATTCAAAAAAAAGAAAACCCGACATCGGACATGAGAGATGTGAAAGGAAACAGGAAAGAACCCCTCAAGTGCCACAGGTGCAACAGTACGAAGCACTTAGCGTTTGACAGAGAGTGCCCAGCCAGAGATAAGGAGTGCTCCGTCTGTAAACGCATTGGTCACTTCTCAATCGTGTGTCGATGGAGAAACAGGAAAGTCACCAGTCTCAACGCAGAGCGCATCATGGAGAGAGAATCATCCTCAGAAGATGAAGGTAGGCCCACAGTTATAATGGTGAACAGCACAAGAGCCAGGAGAGAGAAGCCCCATTGCACGATTAAAATAGACGGCAATGAAACTAGGGTCATGGCAGACTCAGGTTCGGATCTAACCATCATTCCCCTGAGGACTTACAAAGAAATGGTGGGAAAAGAAAAAGTACAAGTGCTGACTACGCGGCACAAGCCCACAGTTTTTGGGGGAGCGTCGATTGAACTCTTGGGGTACATAAAGGGCAAAGTCGAATTCAAAGGGAGAGTGGCAATCACTAGAGTTTACTTCAGCCATGAAGGTCCAGCAGTGTTAGGTTGGGACGACCAAGACAAACTGAAAATTAGACTGGATCCCAGCACAGAGGATCAGGTACTGTCACTCGGTGCAAAGGACAGACCTGTGGTCAAAAACGATTATCCTACATTATTCTCAGAGGAGCCGGGGCACATTAAGGGTTTTCTCCACAAAATTGTGCTCAAAAGAAATGCTGTCCCAGTCAAGCATCGGGTGAGGCCGGTACCTGCCACAGCCAGAGATGCCCTCAGAAGACAGTTAGACAAGATGAGGAGGGAGGGGATCATATAAGAAATCGAAGCATCTGAGTGGTTGAGCCCGGTGGTTCTCATAAAGAAGCCCCAATCCCAGGAATTGAGGGTCTGCATAGACCTGCGCAGCTTAAACTTGGAAGTCATCACGGACAATTACCCCCTTCCAAGCATCAATGAACTCATTCTACTAATGAAAGAGGCCAAGATATTTTCAAAACTCGACATGAGAAATGCTTACCACCAAATACAGCTCCATGAAGAGTCAAAACCCCTCACGGCATTCATCACTCCGTTTGGGACATACCAATTCACCAAAATGCCGTTTGGGTTGTCATCAGCAGCATCGGCTTTCCAAAGGATGATGGATGTCCTGCTACGCAATGTTAAAAACGTAGTGTATTTCCAGGACGACATCCTGGTGTATGCAGGGGATGAGCAGACCCACGACTCCACGTTGAGAAAAGTTCTCAACAAGCTACAAGAAGCAGGCATCCGCTTACGCCATGAAAAATGCATGTTCAAGGTGAAAGAGGTCGAATACTTAGGGTACCTGATCTCGGAAAAAGGCATCAGTCCAAAACGGAACCTCATGCAGGCCATCAGTGGAGCTCCAGAACCCACCTGCAAAGAAGAAGTGAGGTCATTTCTTGGACTCGCTGAGTACTATGCCAAATTCATACCAAAGTTTTCAGAGACCACAGCACCCCTCCGCGACTTACTCAAAAAAGGGTCGGAGTTTACGTGGCAAGAACCGCAAAAGATTGCGATGGGAAGCATAAAACAGCACATCATGGATTCCCCATGTCTTCAACTATTTAATCCAACGTGGGAGACAGTCATCACCACAGACGCCAGTGCGTATGGACTGGGAGCAGTATTAACTCAAAAGAAGGGTGACACGGAACATGTGGTAGCCTTTGCGTCGAAGGCGTTATCGGAAGCGGAACAGAATTACTCCACCATTGAAAAGGAAATGCTGGCGTGTGCATGGGCAGTGGAACATTTCAGAACATACGTGTGGGGCACAAAGTTCAAGCTGCTGACGGATCATAAACCGCTCATCCACATGCTCAGCCCTGGAGGGACCAAAACATCCACACCCAGATTAGCACGCATTGCAGCCAAACTGCAGGAGTACACTTTCGAAGTCCAGCACATTTCAGGTTGGAAAAATACACAGGCCGACTGCATGTCGCGGCTGCCGGAAGATAAGGATAAAGCAACCACATTCCTACATGGGGAATGCATCGTGGCATCCGTCATGGACTTAAGAGCACCCGACTACCTAGAACTCAGTGAAAGGCACTGGGAGGAAGAGGATGGGAAGGACCCCACCATGACCAGGATTCGAGAATGCATCAAAGAAGGCTGGCCCAGTGAAAAGGTGCTGCCCGAAGGCATGAGACCATATTGGAAAGTGTCGGATGAGCTGTCCGAAATCAAAGGGATCGTCATGAAAAATGATCAAATCATTCCCCCAATAGGTATGAGAAAAATCATTCTCTGCCGGGCTCACGCGGGACACCTCGGAAACACGATGACTCGCCGCAGAGTGAGAGAGGCCTACTGGTGGCCGTCCATGGACCAAGAAATTCGCACCATGATAGAGAGGTGTCATGAATGCTTAAACAGCGACAAAAGACTTAAGGTCCGCCAGGCACCCCTGACACCCACAGAAATACCCGAAGCAGTATGGTCCAAAATAGGCATCGATTTCATAGGACCACTGGAGGCTATGTCGCCGGAACATAGGTATGGCATAGTGCTGGTGGACTACTTATCGAAATGGGTGGAGGCAGAGTTTGTCCCGAATATAACCACCAAGACGGTCATAGAAGTACTCACAGAAATTTTTCAAAGGGAAGGCCTCCCCAAGGAGGTGGTTACGGACAACGGGGTACAACTGGTCTCTAAAGACATGGAAGATTTTCTAAAAAGAAATCATATCATTCAAAAGAAAGCTGCCCTGTATCACCCTCAGGCCAATGGGCTTGTAGAAAGGGCAAACAGGTTCATAAAGGGCGCCATCCAATTGGCAACAGCTTCAGGAATGGACCCGCTCAAAACCACCAAAGAGGCCATAGCGGCCCACAGACTCACTCCAAATGGCATCACGCAGGTTTCCCCGTTCAAAATGTTGAGAGGGAGGAGTGCGGCGTCCACGCTGAGTCCACCATGGCTATCGAAAGTACGAGAAGATGAGGCTGTGGACATGTCAGAAGTAGTGTGGCGAATCCAAAGCAGTAAGGCACGCATGAAGTCATGGAGTGATGAGAGAAGGAGGGCCAAACAAGCGCCAGACATAAGAAAGGGAGACCTGGTTAAGATCAGACTACCAAAGAAAGATCAAATCACAGGGTCCCGATACAGTCGACCCTGCCAAGTAATTCACAAAGGAACAAACTACATTCGCACGGAAGACGGGCGCACATGGAACGTTGAAAGAGTAGCACTGTACCAGAGGCGGCAAGAAAGAGAGAGGTCTCCGGAGAGATCACTAGCAGGGACTGAGAAGAACTATGGGAGAAGCGAGGAACGCGAACATGAAGGAGACGACAGAGAAAGGTTAGAACCTGAGATCGAACCGGAAGAACTCGAGGCAGACCCGGAACCAGAGCAGCAAGAAGAGTGCGCTGGAACCAGGGAGCGGCCCAGAAGAGAGCACAGAAGACCGGTGAGATACAATGACTATGTTGTACAGTGACTCTATTATCAGTTGGAAAAAGGGAGGTGTGTAGAGAAGTCGCGAGAGCCCCGCTCTCGCGAGATCTCTAGGAACCGGAAGTCCCGCCCCCGCGCGCTCCGTGCGCATTACGAGCCGGGCCGAGGACGCAGCGAGAAGCGCCCTGCCGGCTCCTCTGAGAACGGGGCCCGCAGCTCAGTTGAGGACGTGAGCTGCACTCAGCCGCTCCCAGCCATTCCAGGCCCGTTGGCCTTAGTTCATAGAGACACGCAGTTTGCGTGTATTTGGGGCCGGCTGGAAATTCACAAATAAAGCCCTTCCAGTAAACCAGCAAGTCTCCTGTCTTCTGTTACTGCATTATACTACACCCACAATACCAGGATACTTTGCAGGGGTCGGAAAGGAGGGACTGAAGGACAGTAGTCTGGGACAGTTTGGGCTTGTAGACTCTGGTCTGCCGTCAGGGCATAAGGCTAGCCTGGAGATGGAAATGGCTGAGCAAACCCTGATTGTGGACGAGGTCAGAGCCCCTTGGAGATAGGGGTTGGTGAAACCCACAACCCTACCAAGGTTATTATTGCTGACTGCTCTTCTTCCATGCACTCCCTGGACAATAATGGATCCTTGCTTAATCTATGTAAAGCCCTGCAACGTCAACCCTTGGGAGTGATCCCACAACAGAATGATGTAAGTTCCATGGGTAATTTATCCCTGAGCCCTGACATGGACCACCTATTTGGTGGCAGGGCACACCTAGGAGGTAGGGACGTTGATAAAGGATGGGAAGTGCCACTGTTGTGGTGGATGGCTCTTTCAATATTGAATACAAATCCATATCAGAAAGATTGAACAATGTCCTTAGGATGTGTTCCAATTTGGTGAAACACCAGCTCCATACACAACAACAGTTGGATTTTGTGATTAAAGCCCTGGGCAAACAACCCACTGGTCCAGTGCAAACAGGTGAGGACAGTAAAACGTCCCGTCGATTGCTGCAAAATGACGCAGCCGGTATAATGGTACAACTGGCCCAGATAGGCAGGTGGATCAGGGTGAAAGACAGAGTTATATCTCCCTTGATGATACCGGGGACACATGGAGATCTGAAGATTCTGTCACTATTGCAGCTGCAAATGAAGAGGATGCCCTTGAGGCATTATGTGCCGAAATCTCCTTGATGGGAAAAACTGAACAAAAGCCACCGGAGAAGAGACCTGTGGTAATGCAGAAGGAAAAACAGGATACAACTTCAGCCTCGTCAAAATTGTTACTCATAAATCAGGAAGACTATGAGAAAACTCTTTTGACAGATGTAAAAGGCCATATTGGTTTTGTAAAAAATAAGAGGGTAATCCACACCCTGGCCGATGGGTCCAGAAGGAGTGTGACTCTACGAGGCCCATTAGATAAGGCGACCCGCCCACAGTATGGGGCTGAAGTACCTTCTGCATCTGTTGGGGTCAAATGTGTGGGATCCACTGGGTTGTGTTCTGCTTCCAATATTGTACTCAAGCCATGTATATCTTCTGGACAGGATGTGGGCAGAGGGGGTTTTACATCTGATTGTAATATAACCTTAAGTACACCAGGGGTTAAATTTGTGGAAGAGATGCCGATGCGGGTGACAAATTCTACCCTTTGAAGGTAGTTAGGGAGGCTGGCTGAGTCCCATACTAATTTAAATGTAAAAGATTGGGGAAAGCCGGTGAAACCTATAAGACCTGGGTGTGCGATTAAGCTAACGTAAAGAAACCCTAGAGCAGCCAGTCCCTTTTTGAACAGGACCAATTCATTAAGATTGTTTGCTAAGGTGCCTTGATAGTGCACTATCAGATCTGTTGATATTCTGGAATTGGCTCTACCAAAATGGGACAGCTCGACTAATTGGGTGTTGCTGTGTGTGGTCAGCCCTGCAGTAGCTGCCCTATTATGTGCCAATGTTAATGCTCTTGAATCATTAGGATTGAGACTTTCTGTAAGTGGGGAGATAGTGACAGGAGTCCCTGTGGGGAAACAGGAAATAGAAGGTATATATAATATTGCAGGGGTATTAGGATAGCTGGAACCCATGCAAGGTGAATGTGAGGCGGTGGTAGGGTCTGCTCCAAGTGGTTTTGATATGCAAACCTTGAGTAGTCTCTCCATGCCTCACTTCCAGGATAATGCTCATATCCACTGAATTACTAATGTGATTAGCTGGAATACTTGTGGGCACAAGCACCAGCTACATAAAGAAGGCTCATTACAATTTTTACTGGGCCATGAGATTATTATGTTGCAGGAGACCTGGCTAGATTGCCCTGTATATTACGAAGGCTATCACCTGCACCATTTGTTTGCAACGAAAGGCAAAAGGGGAAGACCTTCTGCGGGGCTGGTTATAGGTGTTAGCCAAAGGTTGTGCTCTCGCGAAGTCTGGCAAATTCAAGATGATGGGTTTGCACTTGGGGTGGAGATTACCCGTAATATCGGTACAGTAAATTCCACCCTGCTGGTAGTTAATTTGTATCTACGCCCTAGCTTGAAATCCATCAGCGGTTTTCTGCAACAGTTGGAGCAGGGTTTGGCAGTAAATCTTATAGAAAATGGGGATGAAGGATTCGTTTTATAGGGGGGGGTGACAATACCCTTGTTCCATTGTATTCTAATGTTGCCCCTAGAAGTGTAATGTTGCAGGGTATGGAAAACCTCAGAGGGATGCAACTGGTAGGGTTCTTTAAACACTGGGGTATCCGTATGTTGAATGGACGTACAGATGGGGATGTACCAGGCCAATATACCTGGAAGGGGCCAAATTCCACTGCCACTTTGGATTGTTTATTGGGAAATAATGCCTGCCTGTTGGTTGTTAGAAAGCTTGCTGTCAAGGATTTGGGATTTAGCGACCATTACCTATTAAGCCTGACCCTTGTAGCACCTGATGGATTAAAATTGAAAGATGATGAGGCTGGGTGCTCGGGTTTGTTGGCTAATCATTCAAGATGGAATGAACGGAAATTGGGTGAGATTGAAAGTAGGGTTGCCTCTCTTGATACTTGTGACATAGAATGCCTGGGGGTTTTGGGTGGGGATGCCATAGAAGACTGGATAAAGAACATGGCTATGTCTATCGGTAGATGTTATATCAGGCAACATGTGATAAGTTCTCAAAATAACCACTTATACGATCCTGTGGTTCGTGATGCCAAGCGCGTTATGAATAGGGATATAAAGAGGACTTATTCTTCCGTTATATCTAGAGAAGAAAAGAACATAAAAATAAAAATGATTAACAAACACCCATAGGGCTTGGTGCAAGCGCCAGGAATTTTCCATTAAAAACCAATGCTGGCAAGAAATGATTGGTGTTCTCACTAAGAGAGACACAAAGGAAATATGGAGGAAGCTCAACCCCGTTAAGACTGCAAATGAAGGGAGGAGCCTTAACCCAATCCAGGAAAAGGAATGGGTTGATTATATTTTTCAGACCAATGAGGTTGGTGTTGTCGCCTCTCCTGTGGGATTCTGCCTGCAAGGTTGGAACCTGAATATAAACGAGAGTGCCATAGAGGAAATAATCCTGAAATAAAATAATTCAAGGGCACCTGGCCCTAATGGCCTAGCTAATGCTGTATTAAAACTTAATCCAGGCACATGGGCAAAAGCGTTGTATATCCGCTTTGACAGAGTTTGTTCCACTCAGTATATCCCTAGATCTTGGCAACAGGCGTTGCTGGTTCCAGTCTATAAAAAAGGGGTACGTACCTCACCTGCAAATTACAGGCTTTTGTCCCTCCTCGACACAACAGGAAAAAATGTTGGTTCTTTTGTTCTAGTAGCCTTACAAAAATGAGTAGATGATTCTAAAAATTTTAATTTTGCCCAAACTGGGTTTCAATCCGGCAGTAGCACTACACTTAACATCATAGTGATGGACTCCCTTTATGAGGAAGCCTCGGTCACTCGTGGTAAGGCCCTTTATTCCATATTTGATGACTTTAGGGCGGCCTTCGACCGGGTATGTAGGCAAAAACTCTGGGCAAAAATGGAGCGTTGGGAATGCCCGGGGTGGCTGCTTAATGTTTTGAAATGTCTGCATTATGAGACATCTGTACGGGTTAGACTGGATGATAAGGGGGGACTCTCTGCACCAGTGTATACCACTGGAGGGGTTAAGCAGGGGTGCACATTGGTGCCCCTTCTTTATTGTATTTACACAGCGAATCTTCCGCTCATATTTACACAAACCTTGGGCTGTTGTCCCAAGATAGGAGCAAGATTGTTACCTTGCATGTTATATGCAGACAATCTTGTTTTGTTTAATTTTACTTACAGCGGTATCAAGGGTATGTTTGAGAAGCTTATTGAATATACCATGGCTAATGACCTAACAATAAACATGGACAAAACTAAGTTGATGATCGTGGGCGCAAAATTTATTAAATGTCCTATTTTGTCTACTAGTTTAGGAATTATTGAGAGGGTTGAAATGTTCCCGTATTTAGGACTTGAGATGAGCCCATCAAAATCCTATGTTTATATTAAGGAAACAAAAAGTCTCAAAGCAAAGCAATTGGCAAATTTAATATGTACATTTACATCTCAAACTCCTGGATACTCGTTAGAAGTTATCCTTGTACTATATAAACAGTGCTTTAGACCCATGATACTCTATGGTTTGGATGCTCTGGCAATGAGTGATACGCGGTGGCTTGTTAGAGTGGAGGCTTATTTTTGGAAGAAGGTTCTTGGCCTCCCTCGCTCTATGCCCATAGAATACATCAGCCTTGAGTTGGGTTTGTTATCCCTTAAGGGACAAGCTGCCATGAGGCAGGGAGTTTTATACCTTAAAAAGAATACCTCCCCTCAATGTGAATTGTTATCACTCATGGCAACTACATCCCGAGACATGTTGAAAATTGCAAGTAGGAATTTTGACAGATGTATAAAAGTGTCTACGGAAAATCACCTGGAGCCCAGATTTCAGACTGGGCACTAGCTTTCGTGTCTTAAAGAGGTTATTTAAAAAAAGGTTATGCCAGTGGGATTGGCCCAGTAACTACGAACACCTGTTCAGCTTAAGATCCCATGCTGAAGTAACGACTGTCACCCACATATATCTAAAGGCCCAAAGATATATTAAGTGCTGTCCGAGTCCGGCTTTGAGAATGTTTTTGTTTAAGCTTAGGACCAATCAACTACCTATATTGTTGAACGAAGGGCCTCGCTATAACATTCCTCGCCCTGCGCGTACATGCCGGATTTGTAAAAGTAACAGTCTTCTAGAATCTGCCAGGCATCTTTTTGCGGAATGTAAGGGATTAATATCTGCAATCACATACGGTCATACTGTTTAAACACTGAAAATAGAAGGATACACATTGCATTGTTTCATATATGGAAAATGATCCAGAAATTGAGTGTAAAATCTCTGTAAGAGTATGGTGAAGCGGTGGATTAGACCCTGGAATGGGGGCATGTAAATAGGCTTGGACTCTTATAACGGTTAATTTTGAATCTAGACTGTTATTACATGCACTACAGTTTTATTCTATTTATTTAGCTATTTATTATGAAGTTTATCCTATGAATTAAGTATGAGTGGGTCTGGTCGGTGTAAGTGTTGTAATGATGTAATGAGTTACAATATACAATGCTATTTGATGGTGATAGGGTTTGTGCCTATACATATTTATATTCATTTGTAATTGTATTTGCACTCCCAAATCAAAGTAGACCAAATTTAATATATATGTATATTTTTAGCACTGTATCATCATATTAGTATCTTATCACTGTTGTTCCCAAGTGAATTTTAATTTGTAAATTGAAATTTGTAAACGTTTTATTACTGTATACAAATCAATTATATATATGTGAGATCAATAACATCATTGTGTTGCTTAACAATTAGCAAAAGTGTTAAGAGCATTGGTAAAATGTTATGGCCCCGTTTGTGTTATTACAATCTAAAATCAGGAGTTTTCTTTTCAATGTCCACACCTTTCTTTGTTGTGAAACCTGGACATTGTGTGCTATCCTCTTACAAGCGCACAATAAGGAATACATTTTTTTCAGTTTTACCCATGATTCCAATGACTCGCTGAGCTGTAAAGAATAGAGTTGTGAGAATATAATCTAATTCTAAGAATGTGATACGCTAGACATAATACCAGCAAAGCTCCATTTACTGACAACATATTTATCAATTAAAAAAATGGTACAATTCATCTTTCAGTAATTATGTATTCATAGGCGATTTTAGATAAATGATCAGACAGCATGATTCTGAGTTCGATTGTTTTCTCAAATGTATTTGGTTCCTTCTTACAATAAAGGTTCCTGATAGAAGGCCTGTGAGTGTAATATACGCAATGTTGATGCTGAAATTTGGTAGGAACCGGAAGCAGCCCTAAATCCACACAAAAAGTAACATTTTTGAAAAATATAGTTAGTATTTTTCACTTATATTTGTTCCACTTCTGAGCACTGCAGAGGGTTACAAAGTGTACAAATCCAAGCCCCTTTGAGATACAGAACTGCAGGGTATCCCCAATACTTTGGTTTTATTGGTTACCACCATTCCCCCAGGAATGGAGCTCGCCAAAGTCAACCGCATCTGGGGACCTGTGCAAGAAAATGCATTTCTACAGCTTTGAAAGGGGGTCAAAATGCATTTGCGAATTCAGTGGGCTTATGCTATGGCCCATACCTAAAAGTGTCTGGGATGATCCTTCTTTGCACTGCGCTTCCCCCTATGCTTGTTTAAAGTAAGGAAAAGCAAGGCAGTTTGATCATATTGGGGCTCATTTTCGAGTCCCCCTCCCCAGAGCGTAAATGGAAGTGCTAAAGAAAGGGGACGCCTGTTAAGACAGGTGTAACATTGTTACGCTTGTCTTAACGCCTCCATTCACGCTGCAGGGGATTTTCATTGTGTTTGAAGGCGGGAGCGGAACAGGAGTTATGTTTCCACCTCCCGTTTGCCATCTGCCTTCAAAAGCAACTTGGTTTTACATCGGCATAAGATTTTCATGATTTCCTATGAATTCATGCTCAGGAAATCATTGTAAACGCTGCCTGACATACTCTATTTGCACTGCGGAGTGCAAAAGAAAGATGTAAAGAGACTTCCACTGGCGCTTTATACTACTTGTTTGTAATATGCAGGGAAAATGTTTGTTTATGCAAATGTAACCATTCCTCTGTGGGGAATTCACGTTATGGAGGAACATTAGGTGCGTTGTGTGTGTATGGGTACAGGAATGCATTGAGGCTCATATTGGAGTTCCCTATAATTCACCAGTGGGACGCGTTACTTTTACACTTTGATGTACACGGTGCCGGCCACCGACGTTTCCTCATTTGCACGACAGAGTACAAAAGGGGAGAGCAAAAAAGCGTTGTATATAACATTTTGCGCTCCGCCGTGGAAATTGTGTAACGCTACCAGCTATGCATGCATGGCTGGTGGCTTTTAGAGTGGAATCCATAGGAATCCCCAGCATTTGGTCCAGCATGAACATCCATGCCGGCGCAAATGCTGGAATATTTGTATGGCAGAGAGGAAAGGAGTGGCGGAAACCTAAGTTACGTTCTGCCCCTTCTATCCATGGGTGTAATTTTAGGGGGGAACAGGGGTGTTTTTCCCCCCAACTTTCATGGCACACCATTTTGTCCCCATTCATTTGGCGGGGGCACCTTATCTTCAGATGTCATGCCCCCCCCAACATTTTCAGCAAAGTTACTCCACTGCTCCTGTCCGCCATACAAATCAAAGAAAACGGTGTACCGGAAACGAAATGCGCAAAAGCCTTACGGAAGGATTTTACGCATTTCTTTTCCAGTTCGGTGAGCGAAAATGAGCTCCAATATGTGCTCATATAAGTGCGGCAAGTCCCTCCTGAAAAAACTCATATTTGTGCACATTTCCAAATTTGCACCAGGGTGTGAATTGGAGATGTGCTTGTACAAGATCCCATTTATACATTGGGCACTGCTGACATTTGCAAATGTTCACAATACAAATGGAGGACAAAATAATCCACATTGGGCCATAAATACATGTTAAACTTTGATTGGATGTCTTTGACTATCAACGGTGATTTCTTTTTTAAATAACAGCGAGGTGGCATTACGTGGGACTGAGGTGAATACCGAAAAACATCCCTCACATTTTATTTACCCATCAGCCTGCAATAGATAAGCTTCCTTCACATCAAAGTCGCTGCTTTGTCTCCAGATACGTCTTTACATTCCGAGCACGTGTGTGGCCCGCATTCTACATCAGGTGACTCAAAATTCATTTAATTCATGAAACAGAGATCATATTATTCTCACGCGTGAAAAAACGGTTGCAAGACAATTCGGAACAGTGACAAAACATGGCAAACAGACTGCAGAAAAATGCTGTGGGCGTGCGCCACGAGCCACTGCCTGGGGACTTTGGCGGGTATATGCCTCTGTAAAAAGTGTCCTGCCTTCTTTTTCATCGGCAACAGTGGCCCAATGACCCCTGTAAGTATACCATGTATTAGATTTCTGCCCATTTAGGGGTCTTTTCCTCCACATGCTTGAACCCCCCACCCTCCCCAGAATCCTCTTTTGTGACCGTTTGATGATGGATTTTATCAAGTTGCTCCGCCTCTTCCGGCGCGGACAGCGTCAGTGCGGAGGACGAGTTTGTGAACTGTTGCGCATTGTAGTAGTTCTGTAGATCAGAAAGCAGCAGCAGGGACAGTCTGTGCGTCGGGAAAAAGTGAAAGAAGTTGCAGCATATATGAACGTGGACTCCTCGGGTTGAAGGGCCTCAGTGCCTTCTCTTCAACTCCCTCGCCATCTGGCACAGGACACAATTACCGCATAGGCACATGCACAGAAAATCGTTGCAGATGCTGCCCTGTGAAAGGAAAAGGAAACAGTCTGCTCAGTTTTTGCCCAGTTCTCTGGTGGAGAGGTCGTCAAGGCATGTTCAACAGGCAATGGCCATGATGGGGTTGTAGAGCAACGCACATGCAGCATCTGTTCTATTTCCCCATTGAGTTTGTGGCAAGGTGTGTGGGGGGGGGCTGTGTTTTTTTAAAATTTTATTTATTTATTTTTTGGATTTGTAGAGCGCACTACAACCCAGAGGCATTGAGGCGCTGTTGCATGAGATTCTAAGAAGGGTTGGTTCTAGGTTACATTGAACGGGAAGCCGAACAGTAAGATTTTCTTAGTTACAAATACAGGTAGTTCAGAATCATACATACATGGTTACATCTTTAGCATAGAGTACAGTACATGAAGGATTCATAACAGATAATACTAACATACTGACTAAAAGAGGTAGTTGGATGACTGGCCGAAGGAGCAAATCGATAGACCTGTGTTAGATGGAAAGAATGGGTGTGAATCAGAATGTATGAGGGAGGGGTGTAATGTGGGAATGAGTGACCCCGGGGTGCAATGGAGAGCGATAGGATGATGAAAGGGGCAGTTGGGCATTTGAGTGGGTGGCAGGAGACTACAGTCGGATAGGGATGTTTGCAAGTCTTGTAAGCTAGTGGCAATGGGCGGTTAGGTCTTGGTGCAATATTCAGGCAGGCCTTTGGAGGGGTGCAACAAGCGAATGGTTGCATGGGTGGTAGAACTTTGTGTGTGCGGTTGCTTGTCAGGAACAGGTGGTATAGGTTGGTGGTTATTTAAATATGTGGATGGATCTGAAGTGGCCATTTAAGTGGTGGGGCAGCTCTGTGGGTGTTTACATTTTGATGGCTGGTAGGAGGGCACTGCTTGTGGCAGTTTGTATCGGTGGGAATTTGTGTTGGACTGACCAAGTGAGATGGGTTAAGTGAAAGGTGAAGGAGTAGGTGGGTGACCGTACGGGTGGTTTATGGGGACCCCTATAACAGGAGAACTGAAGGGGAAGGTAGGATCGGTGCCGAGGTGGAAGCTGAGGTGTAGTTTGATGGGGCTAGTAAGGGGCAGGTGAAGACGGCAGCGCTGGGAGTGGTGGATCAGGAAGGTAAAATCAGTAGGTGAAATGGAGGCAGAAAGAGAAGGGACACCATAGAAGAAAGCAAAATACGAGGCAGGGATGGTACGGCTGTACAAGATGTCAATCTGTGCAGCTGCAGCAGGACTAAGCATCTTTGCTACACCACTCTGGTCATTCTCATCACAGACACTTGGTTGACAGGTTCTTCCACCCCCAGACTATCCAACCTAGTTCCTAACAACTAATCCCTTAGAACTGTGGAACTATGTAGCTGGTGGTGGGGGGCATTTGTAGTGGGAAGGCATGTAGTGATGTCCTGTGAATGAGGGCTACCCCTCACCCACCACCAGCCACACAATCATCAGCATGCAAGCAGATGAGACATTGCACTCATGCTACACAATCAGCACCTGCTATCTCCCTCCTGGCCCTCTGACAAGCAATGCCTCTTGCTTGCCTAGTGGGCCCCATGGCTTTACATGAAATACCATGGCTGAATCCTGATCAGGCTCCTGTATTAGGCCAATTGGCGCCATAGCTTCTGTCGTCTCCAAGTCTACTCTTGTTTCTGAGCTGTAGAGAAGTAGAGGGGTGACCCTGAGTGGAAGGATTGGGGGCTAAACAAGGTTAAGGAATTAAAGGTGTCCTGCCACTTACACATGTAACATACTATACATCATGTATGAAACCATTCTTCAAAGGGGTGGCTGGAATGAGTCAGCCCTACAAAAACCCTTCAATTCTACAACAATAGTGGACACTAATCATCTAGGTAGAGGTATATATATACCTTGCACCAACATTTCATGCAATCAGACCTTTTCAAATTTGGTTAAACCACTTTCATTGGTGTTTACCATCTACTAATACATTGGTAAGCTGCTTTCTTGCATTAATCTCAAGCAGTTTTTACTGGTGTTCCCTTTTTTAAGCATTTTTAAAGTTATTTTTCTAGAACATAATTGCACATTTGAGACAAAGTGTACAATTGTGACACAAATATATATATATATATTTTATATTTTATTGCTTTATTTAAACCTTTAAACAGAAATGAAAAGGACAACGCATTTATATCGTCACATTGTCACAATTACTCTTCATGTGGTCATGATTCTGGCGTTCCTCATTAGCAGTTCGTAATTCAGTCCATCATATGTGGCTGCATGCTAAACTGATTCATCACAATTTCTACCACAAGATCTTTTAAGTCTTTCAAGAAAAGCGTTAGTGCAAAAATCAGCTTTCTATCAGTCCCATCGAACATTGCCTACCTCCAGTCATCCGCACTCGCCGTTCTTTGTTTGAGAAGTGCAGGGCCTAGGATCCTAGTTCTTAAGGTTCGTAGCTTCCAGCAGAACAGTGTTAAATGTTTTAACGTTTCGTTATGTGAAATGCGAAATCGGCATGTTAGATATATTTTGTCGAGTTTTGACCACATGCTTAGTCGCTCTTTTGTGTTAAATGCATTTAATCTAAAGTGCATAGTGCGGACTGGGGAACAATGCGACATAATTTTGTAATTCACTGTGCGCTCTCGCCTCATAAGGGACATTTTTCATAAGCCTGGATTTCCCTCTTGATTCGCCCGTCTGAGTCCAGTCTGATGACCAGTGTTTCTTCTTTGCCAATTCTGGATTCTCATGTAATGTGGTTAGGTTGATTCCGTTTCCTTCCAATACTTTAAGGCATTGCGCGTTCCATGTGGATAATATAGAATTAGGATTCCCACCTCCAGGCTTGTGTAGTATTTGAAACTGAGCGAAAGGGATTTCCATCATTGTTTTCCGAAAGAGGCTCAATAAGTTCCAACACACTCGAGCATTGATCGATATTAAGCTTAGTTTGTAGCGCAGGCACACGGTTGAGGTTCCTTTGGGTAATTGAAGAACTTTAACCCAAAATATGTTTTCCAAAGTAGATCAAAGCTCATGTGGGCATCCAAAAGCATGTTCAGCTCTGAAGATTAATGTGGGCACTACCTTTTGTTGATATAAATTAATGACTGGTTTTAACGAAAATTTGCCATATTGTTTATTTAAGACACTTGCTTGGCTGGCCAAAGAACGACATTTGCTTTTTGCTATTGCCACCCATGGTGCGTCGTTGATCTTGGCACTAACCATCATACCCAAGTATTTTGTCTCTGCTGTCATCTTCAGTCTCTCTTTTCCCACACGCCAAGCAAAACCATCTTTGTTGTTATTTTTTCTCATTCTTGGATTTTGGAAGCACATGATTTCACATTTTTTTTGATTGATGTGAAGGCCGTTGTTTTTGACGTATGCTTCGACTGCAACCAGTTTGCGTTGAAGTCCGATTGGGGTCATGTCGAGTAGAATTAAGTCATCTGCATACATCAGCAAACTCACATGAGAGCCATTAAGTTTTGGTGAAAAGGAATGAGCTTCGTTGATTGCCGGGCCTACATCTGAGATGAAAAGATTGAATATGATGGATACAAGAGGACAACCTTGTTTTAATCCCTTGTAGGTGTTAATTGGTGATGATAATGTCCCCTTGGAGTCTAGCTGAATTTTGATGCTAGTGCCAGTGTGAAGTTCTTTAATGGCCGCCAATAAACTAGGAGGACACTCCCAATTCTTCAATTTTTTCCAGAGTTTACATCGATCGATGCTATCGAAAGCATGTGCGAAGTCTACGAACGCCAAATAGATTTTATCTTGGTTTCGTAGTGCTTCCATTTTGAAGAGGTTTAGGATTAGGAGATTCAGGCAGCATCCCACACCCTTCACAAACCCTGTTTGTCTGATGTCAATGTGGTTATTTTCTGTGGACCATTTTAAGAGTTTTTGTTGAAGGAGTGTTGCGTATACTTTTCCCAAGTCGTCTAACAAGGCTATCGGCCGATAATCCTTAGGGTTAGCTCTGTTTCCTTTTTTGAAGATCAGCACGACGACAGCAGTTTTCCACGATCTTGGGGTGGCCTATTGGGTGGTAATTCTCTTGAATAGGATGTCGCAAATGTCTGCCCATCTTTTGGGATTTCCCCTCATTGTGTAGTTTGTGAGAGCGTCCGGGCCGGGGGCCATAGATAGGCTTGCCATTTTTAATAGTGCTTAATATGTCGTCTTTTTCAAATGTCAAGTCCCAGTGTGTAAGAGTGGGTAGATTCAAGTCATCCGTCACACTTATGTTACTGAAGAGTTCAGTGTAAAAGGCAGTCCAGGCAGCCTCCAAGACCATATTTGTCTGTAAGGCAGCCAGTGGCGCACATTTGTTGTTAATAAGCTTCCAGAACTCCGAGGAGTTTTGATTCTTCAGTTTTGATAGCATTAGTTCTGCATCATTTTGTAGCATGACCACTTTGTGGGCTATGATCCAGTTTTTGTATTTCTGTTTAGCTGTTTTTTTGGTAGCCAGAAAGATTATCGGATCATCCTGTGAGATGTTTCTTATTTCACTCTGCATTAGCCATTTGTGCTTCAAGATTTCCAAGTCAAATATGTGTTTTGGCACAAAGTTACAATGTTTCAGGCCTTGTTTTATCTCCATGAATTGACAGAGCAAATGCTGATATTCCATCTCCTCGTCTGCATTAAGGTATTTTCGAGCTATTTCATTCACTGCCTCATTCGTGAGTTTTAGTCTTATTCGACTTGAGTCTTCTAACATATCGTGTTTCCATTCAAGTTTGCCATTTTCGCCTGAAAAAGTTAACTTTAGTTTCACCATATCGTGGTCACTGAAGATCATGGGTGTAACTTTTAGACTGTCCACCATGACATGCAGGGCGACAGATACAAAAATGTAATCAAGTGTTGACCTTTGATCTGCTCTTCTCCATGTCGGGTTGGCTGGAATATCACCGACGGTGTTGCCATTTAGCATGAATATCTTTCTGAGGTCCACCTCAAGACACCACTGAGATGCTACATATCCTTTGGCATGCCTGCTCGTCTCGTTCTTGTTTTCAACTTTACCACAGTCAATGTTGAGGTCACCACAAATGATTATGTTGGGCAAGTTATTTTCTTCAAGTATTGTGTCCAAGATTGCAGTGACTTGATCTATAAATAGGGAAGTTCCTGTTACAATGTGGTTCCAACATAAATGGATGATATATAAAAGCTCAACTTCGCCCCTGGAGTTCTTTGCTCTTGTGACAGTTGTAACTTGAATAAATGCAGACACGTTCTCAGATTTAACGATCCTGAAACCAGAGGATTTCTTAACCAAGGTTAGGAGACCGTCCATTGGTCTTCCTTCAGCTGTTTTATTGCCGGATTTATTGCAATTTTGAATCCGTTCAGGATTGGGCATTGTGAAAGCCATGTTTCTTGTAAACATGCTAAATCTAGCTTGTTGATCCAATGTGTCTGAAATAGGTGCATAAAACCTCTGGTGTTCATTGTTCTAAAAGTGCAAGGGATGGAATCACTCACATTCTGGCATTAGGTTTCAGATTTTTGATGCAAGGTGGAAGCTAGCCAAGACCAGTCATTAGGTTTTTCTTGGTTGTCTTTGGGGAGGAATTTTTCTCCACTTGTAGAAGCTTGATCACCACTGCTGCCTTCGATGGTGATTCTTATTTGGTAATCAGGATGCAGTTTTGACGTTGTTGTGTCTCCACTTCAAGGCTGTGCACCACTACGGTGCTAGATTCCTCCCGGGCTGCGTTCACTTTGCTGACAAAGACCTTTCCACTATCATGAAGCAAGCTCCTCTGTGGCGCGTCTGTGTTAGATGGCTTGTACAAGCGGCTATCAGTCTCCTGATCTGATGCCTTGTGTATGTCAAATCCCAGTGACGCGAGGACCGAGGCAGCTTCGATGAGAATGTCAGATATTATTCTGGACTACAGATGGACAATTACTTTGTCATTCGCCGCCTCATCCGGGAATTCTATTGTCATTAGATCTTCTGATTCAATAGTTCTAAGACTGGGCACGAGATGCAACAACCGTAGCACATTGTGCCGGTTGAGGATTAAGTCATCACTATTATCGATCCGTTCGAGCCACAATCTATGGGGGGCTTGCATTTTGCATTTTAGTCTTTCCTCGTGTGGTTTGTTTATTATTCATTTGGTGAGAGTGACTTTGTTCTTCTATGCCGCCCCATCCTTGCGTTTTTCTCACTTTTTCCAACACTTTAATGGGCATGGCTAATTCTGTGCGGCCAGCATTGCTGTTAGTCCAAGACACAGGACCTTTAACGATTAGTACGGTTGTAAACTGAGTTCCGCCTCAGAGCATGTGTTTGTTGAGCCAGGCGTTTCCATTTATCATTTCGAGTTGTAAACGTTGGACTTTTTTCATGGGCTTCCAAGCTGGACAGTTTCTCTCTCTGTACTAGAGTGAAGATCCTGGCAGATTTGCCTGGTTTTGGCAGCCCAGTTGGAACCTCTGTGGTGGACTCTTCCAGGGCTGCATCATTTGCAGTGATGGGAGTGAGAGACACACTTCTCTCATCCTCCTCTTCATCTTCATAAATTGACAAGTTCAATAACTCTACAGGTATGTTGTCAATGCAGACTATCTCACCATCACCATCTTGTTTTGTCTGGGGCTCCAGCTTTTTCTGAAGATCCGCCTCATTGTTCTTTTTGCTTTGCATTAATGACTCCCTTTGGTTGGTGCTATTAACTATGACATTGACTGTCTTGATATTACAAAGGAATTTACTTGAGTTATTGTTACACCTTGCTTTCCTGGCAGTCTGATTCTTAGTCTTTTTGATTGGTCCATTCTTTAGTGTTGGTTTAGAAGAGGTATTAGGGACTGCAGCAGAGGCTCCTTTGAATATGTAGAAGATGCTGTTTGCATTGCTGTTCTCTCTGATGTCGCAGGATTTTAAATTTCCATCACAGGAGTAATACTTTGAGGCATTGGTGAGGAGGAAGTGGCCGTTTGAGGATTCAGCAGAGCAGGATTGACTGTAGCCATGCTCTTTTTGACGGCCATATTATAGGGGGTAATCGGCTCATCTCCTTGGGGTGATGGGGACTTCGCTTCATTGTGATCGCAAGCCAAAAAGATAACTTGGTCAACTTTGGCTTTATCTGTTTGGTGCAGAGCTGAGGCCACTTCACTACCAATAAGTTGGAGCTCATTTTTATGATTAGTGGTTCTTTCCGAACTCACGTCAACCTTATGATTGCATGAGCAGCCAGGTGATTTGCCTAGAGCCATGATTTTGTTGGCGTGGGTCGGATTGGCCTCAGGTCTCCACATACAATCTATGTTGTTATGGCGTTCTTTGTTGTGTACTGGATGCTGAGGATTTGGCTCGTCACTTATTGGAGACTCTTGGTCGAAATTGCGATCCTGTTTATGGCCTTCTCCCAAGCAGGGCTTTTTGTTTTTAAAACATCCCAGCGCTTCTTTTGCCACCTCAGCCAAGAGTTTTTTTCCCAGGCTATTGTTTTTTGTTTGTTCAGTCACGATATTTAAGGAGTCTTCAATTGTTTTGTTTAGATCCAGGTGACATAGTTTCAGCTCGTGGTTGTCGTGTTCCAGTTTGAGTATTTTTGTATTGGTTATTGTGATCAGAGTTGACAGGTCCTTGATGGTATCGTTTAGATGCTCTTACAACTTGACAAATGGAACAATTGTGATGGCCATTGATGTCATTATAGTCGACTGTATCTCGTGACTAAAATTCTCCCTTTGCAAGCCTGTATCTTCTACATTTTTGCATGGTAAATGAGGCCTAGCAGCGTTTTTCCCATACCTGACTTTTGGGAAGTCCGGTTCCATGATTGAAGAATCGGTCGTGGAAGACTCGGAAGTTGTTGAGCTTCCTGTGTCAGATCTTACTAGTTGTTTTGCTTTTGATTCAATTGTTATTTGAACCTCTGTCCTGTTATCCTGGTTTTGTAAGATTGTTTTTCAATAGTTCTTCGCTGAGAACATCGAATGCTGGGAGAGACACTAGACTCAGTTGTTCTGCGTTTAGCTTGCTCATTTCGCCATGTGTTTGGTGGTGTGGTGAGTGCGGCGTCGATTGAAATGGGAGCTTTATGTTCACCTGTAACAGGGTTGTCTCCTAAGGCACTTTTGGAGTTTCTTTCTTTGTTTATTCGCTTTAGGTCAAACGGCAGTTTGTTCACGACTTCTAGAGAGTTTCGTCTCTCGCTGTTAATGTTTAAGTCATGTGACGATCCTTGTGTGGAGCCTTGGAGACCACCTAATCCTTTAGTTATAGTTTCGAAGGAATCCGAAGGTGAATGAAATACCTCATCGTCGTTTATTATGGACATATTATCAATCCCAAAGCCCATGTTTAGGTCCACAGAACTCGCAAAAATACTAAAGAATTGTGACCTCTCCCTTTGTATTTCATTTAGGGATTTTTTGATTGTGCTTTGATGTTCACTTTCCGGAGAAGAGATTGTCACATCTGAGGCGCCTTGTACTTTGTGACGCTCCGAAAGATTCGAATCCTTGCGCAGAGTTTTTTCTTTGTTTGAACTTGAGCGTCCTTTGCGAGCTCTCCATGCTAACACACGAAGCTGAGGCACTATAAACAAAGTTAGCCCCGTAAATCCTGCAGTCGGGTCAACATCACAAGGAGGAGCGTAACCGGCCGCATAAAGCGTGCTGATCGAACCATCCATCTTCCAATCTTTATTTCCAGTGACTGGTGGAGTCCTCTTTTCTCTTTGTGTACAGGTGCATGTGACTCCATTCTGCAGATTATCATCTCAACTACTGTGATTTGAAAGGTGATTTAGATGGATGTTGCACAAGGACTGAGGGTTTGATTTTTGGTCTTTATCATTCGAAGGCTCGTGGGAGTTACGTGGAGACATACTGGGATCCGCTCGACCAGTCAAGAGGTCAAGAGAATCACGGAACCAGCAGCGGAATCAACAGAAAATGCAGAGGTGACAGTAGTGGGGACATCTGTGACGTGGTTGGGTGAAGCGTGTGAGGACCCCCAGTAAGTACTACAGTAGTGTGTTTATCAGGAACACTTACTTGGTGGCCTTGACGGCCCAATGGAAGAAGAGATGGCACACCAGTACCAGCTACGGGTTGGGTGCAGCAGGCTTGAGGAATCTCGAGCCTCCACTGCGCTCGTGTCTTTGGTGAGGCCGCTTTCAGTTTTATCGCGTGCGCTGCAGCTCATTGCTGGTCAAGGTTGATTTGACACGCGGTCAAGAGACCAAGCTTTCCACTTCCACCGACTCCAAATGACCCTGCTAGACTCCGCGACCGCTCCGCGGTGCAAGTCAGTTTATGAGAGTCACGCCTCCAGCCAGGGAGTGGGAAAGGGAAGACACACTCAGCCAGCAGCAGCAAGGGAACAAAAAAAGCAGTCCTTCCGCGTCTCGCGTCTTGACTCCAAATGACTCTGCTAGACTCCGCGACTGCTCAGCGGTGCGAGTCAGCTTATGAGAGTCACGCCCCCAACTAGGGAGAGGGAGAGGGAAAGGGAAAAGACACTCAGCCAGCAGCAGCAAGGGAAAAAAAAAAGCAGTTCTTCCACGTCTCGCGTCTCGATTCCAAATGACTCTGCTAGACTCATGTGTGACCATAAACTGAACCGCACACACATCTTATTTGCACTTCAGTGCTGGTACATAGTGTTTTACTACAAACCAATTATTATAACACAGAACTGAGCGTGTTGACCTTAGCATGACACATCAATAGCATGAATCAATTCGTATGTGTGTCATGTTTTTTTACCTGACCTAGGTCATGCTGCTGGATTGAGCACTTCTTAACTGCAGCATGACCTATGTCAGGTCAAAAAACATGACGCACATACAAATTGATAAATGCTATTGCTGTTTCTGAGCTGGACTACCATCTCATTTCACAATGTGCTTCCACGCTTGGCAGGTTTGGGTCCGCGATTTTACATGGGAAAACTTTGGTCTTCGTCTTTCCTGCTGCCAGATTCTCCCTGGGTGGCTGTCGCACCACTGCTGTAGGGTCTTACAAGGGCTCCAACCAAGCCCCAACTTCCAGCAGGATGCATACCTAGCCTGCTTCTTTTTCCCCAAAGACTGAAAATAATCCCAGTGTTGCGGTTGGGTGAAATAGGTGTAACCAGGATTGAAAAAATATGGGAGCTGAATCTGGGCCTGCAAAGGGATACGCACACCTGCAATACCCCCACATAAACCCAACTGAACCACTGCCTTCATTTACACCTAACTTTAGACCCATACGCCCCCTCTCGCACACCCACACCCTTCCCACATTCATAGCCAGCCTCTAACACACCCAGATCTCGACTCATCCACCCCCACATGCCTCCGCCAACTTCCCCCTTCTTCCGCTTGCCCGTCCTGCTGTGCTTGGCGCTCTCCTCAATGCATGAGGGCCTGGAGGCGGCACATGTTCAGCTCATGGGGGGTAAGCAGGCTCTCAGTTACACACCTTAGCTTAATGCCAGTGTCTCCAGCAAGGAGTAGTCATACTTACTTCGATAGGGGGCGTGGCCTGACGCGCATGGAGTGAGGACGGCGCTTCCTTGAGCTCCGGTTGGGCCGCGCAGTCGGATCCTTTTTTCGGGCATTACGAGAGTAGCTGTGCCGTCTACTCACCGGTACAGCTGCTCATAAGGCGGTTGCCCGTGTGTGGCATCTTTTCCCGAAGAAAATCGGAGCCTGGGCACCCGTGGAATCGACTCAGCCCGGCTCCCCCCACCTCCCGAGGGAAGTCTCCAAGATGGCGGCCGCATCACGTCGTTGACTCCGGGGCTCCGGAGCACCCGCGGAGATCGGGACGCCCACCAGACTGATCACCCGCCCCTCCGGATAATAGCAGCCATCCAGGGGCCCGAGCCACCCCCCGAACCGAGGCCCCACAGACCTCTACCAAGATCGGACGGCGGCATCGCGGGGGCCCTCCACTTCGCGCCCAGAACCGGCGCCCCCGCGGATCACACACCGCCGGCCCCGCGGACTCTGAGCCCTGGCCTGTGGGGCGCCTGACACACTCGCCGCCACCCGGGGGCCCTGGCCGCACACTCGGGCGGACTTCCACACCGGGGCCGCATCTGGCCTCCAACTGGGATTGACACAAGGACACTTCATCTGGGGCGTGTGCCACACCTGCAGTGGGAGCCCCCCCCACCCCATCTAAAAGCCGACCCCACCATCTTCCTGCGAGCTTCAGTCCACCGGCCAGACGACGGGGGCCTCCTCACCTCCCCCAACTGGCACCATCCTGCCCTGCAGCAACCAGCTTTGACCGGCTCCCCCCACCACTCCAACCACATCACGTCGTCGACCCCGGGGCACCAGAAAGCCCGCGGAGATTGGGTCATCTGCCGTCCCCTCTGCAGACTGTTGTCACCCAGGGGCCCGAGCCACACCTCGGAACGAGGCCCCACATACTTCAACCGGGATCAAGGGACAGCATTGTGGGGGCCCTCCGCCTCCCGCCCAGAATCAGCGCCCCCGCAGATCAGACATTGCCGGCTCACTTGGGTGGACTTCCACACTGCGGCCGCGCTCGGCGGCCTCCAACTGGGACCGACACAAGGACGCCGCACTTGGGGCGTACACCATACTCACTACGGGAGCCCCCCGCCCCATCTAAAGGCCAACCCCAACATCTCTTGCGGGCCTCAGACCAGCAGTCCATCAGCCAGATGACGGGAGCCTTCCCACCTCCCCCAACCAGCACCCCCCTGCCCCGCAGCAACCAGCTTTGACCGGCTCCCGCCACCACTTCATCCTCGGGCCACAACGACTTGCACGCCCCCACCACGGGGCAGCTGCACACCTGTCACAAGAGGTGCACTAGGATTGGCGACACGACGCACCTAACAGACACGCAGCGGTGGGCTGCCTGAAGTCGCATGCTTACCCACTCTGCGGGAAGACATTGAACCCCCTGCCTCACTCATCGAAGCCAAGAAACTCCACTATGGCGGCCGCAAGAAATAAGGCCAGAAATGCCACCATGGACCCTTTCGTTACATCTAAGTCTCAGCCAGCCTCCCAGACCACCCCGACAGGCCCAGCACCGCGAGCCAGCTCGGAGGACGACACCAGGCACAATCAGGTATTGGATGCGATCGCCGCCCTAAGATCATCCATAGAATCGAAGATAGGCGAAGTCAAAGCTGACATCCAACTGATAAGACAGGATGCCCGCAACCTGACGGAACGTGTCACCGCTATCGAATCTTCCCAGAAGGACAGGTCCGACGACACGGCGGTCCTAAAGTCGGAGGTTGCAACTCTCAAAAACAAGGTGTCCCTTCTGGAGGCGAGGTCCGAAGAGGCGGAGGGCCGCGCCAGGCGCAACAACATCAGGATACTGGGGGTGCCGGAGGGGACAGAGGCTATGGACCCGACAGCCTTTGTGGAATCCTTAATCCAACAGGAGATTGGGGTGGCAAATCTCTCCCAGGGCTTCGCCATAGAGAGGGCTCACCGATCCCTCCAAAAGAAACCCCCCCCAGGCTCCTACCCTCGCCCCATCATTGCGAAGGTACTCAATTTTCGGGACCGGGAGGTAATCCTGAAATTCTCTCGAGAAGGCGGAGAAATACAACGGGGCAACTCTAAAATCACTATATACCCCGATTACACCCAGTCGGTCCAGAGGGCCAGGAACTCGTTCGTACCAATCAAGGCTAGACTGAGGAAACTCAATCTGAAATATATGCTGCTTTACCCCTCCAGACTGAAAGTGCTTTTTAAGGGAAGAGCAGTGTTCCTGGAAACTCCGGAGGCGGCCACTATGTGGATGGAACATAACGGCCTGGCCGAGGTCCCTGCGGATGCTTCTCTCGGACAACATAATGAAGACAGCCAGGGATGACACAGATGCCCCCCCAACACACCAGAAATGGTAAAAGAGTCCCGACCCACCTGAAGCAAAACTACAAAAAGAGTTCGCTAAACGAGTGCGCGGCCCGCCGGACTCCCCATGCGCG
This sequence comes from Ambystoma mexicanum, assembly GCF_040938575.1. NCBI lineage: Eukaryota > Metazoa > Chordata > Amphibia > Caudata > Ambystomatidae > Ambystoma > Ambystoma mexicanum. The sequence goes on from NC_090922.1 coordinate 542,737,198, forward strand.
TACATAGACCCCGTTCCCGCGAGAGACCAGTGCAGGCCAGTTGCCAGCACATACTTACTCGCGCTAGACACCCGGATGGGGACAGACAGTGCGAGAGCACCCGAGCACTGCACCGTTGTGACAGGAGCTGGGTGCACCAGTTACAGTTGTGTTTTTCAAGTTGTTGTTGTTCTAACTCTCCCGCCTCCGAGAACTTTTACCGGCTCCAGAACAAACTCAAAATTAAACTTTGAAACGGATCGCCCCTCACGGTTTGGACAGGTCATGGCCCGAGACAAAATACGATCAACCCTTGGAAGAGTGGGGGTATCTCCGCTGACATCTGAAGCCGACGCACAATGGCATCAAAACCTAAGGTGATCACGTGGAATGTCAGGGGAATGGGATCCTACCTTCGTAGAAACCGGATACACTCCTATCTGAAGAGGAAGAAGATATCCTTCGCTCTACTACAGGAAACGCACCTCTCCACAGACTCCGCGGACAAACTATTGAAATACTGGGGTGGCCAGGGGCATGGCTCATCCTACTCGAGATATGCACGGGGAGTGTACACATGGGTAAGCCCAGGCACCCCTTTCCAACAACTGGGCGTAGAAAGAGACAACGAAGGAAGATACCTGATAATGTGGGGCATGCTGGAAAACACTCGGCTATGCATAGTGAACTCATATTTCCCCCAACACGGCATTCCCTCTCACCTCGGGAAGCTGTGCGCCAGGATCATGCTCCATAGGGACCATACCCTAATATGGGGAGGGGATTTCAACTGTGTCATGGACGCTGAAATGGACAGGTCTATCACACCACGCGCACCCAACAATCTTTCCTCCGAAGCCCTTCGCAGAGCAATGGAGGAGTTGCACATGACCGACATTTGGCGGGACCTGCACCCAGTCGATAGATCCTACTCGTTCTATTCGGCCCCCCACAACCTCCACACCAGGATAGACTATCTCTTCATAAACCATGAGCTGACTTCACAAGCTGAATCTGCGTCCTACCTGGGCAGATCGATATCGGACCACTCTCCGCTAGTACTGCAACTCTGTCTGAGAGGCCCTAGACCCCCTATCCCGATGTGGCGCATGCCAACAGAGGCCTTGACCGATCCCGCATTCAAGGAAACCCTAGCTGAGAAGCTTGAGGAATATATAGACCTCAATAAGGGCTCAGTCGACAAATGGAGTACACTCTGGGAAGCAATGAAGGTGGTGACGAGGGGAGAGGTAATTGCCGAAGCAGGCGGGATCAGGAGGCAATTGAGACAAGTACTAGAGTCCGAGGAGGAGGAGATCAAGCACCTTGAGAGTACACTCCCCCCAACGATGGAGACGGAAGCCAGGCTGAAGGAGGCTAGAGAAGACTGCAAAACCGCATGGGAGAGACTCTCGAAGTTCGACTATTCCACTCGGTCTGCGAAGGCACACAGCGAAGCGGATAAACCAGGTAGGATACTTGCCTGGTTATGCAGTAAAGAACACCCAAGGTCGGCACTAAATTTGATTAAGGACAGCCGGGGTACACCCCACAGGACACAGCAAGCTATAAACGACACCTTCTCTGATTACTATGCCGAACTATACGCCCATACCAATCGCATACCCAAGGCTGATATCAAAGACACCTTGGAGGAAGTCGGTCTACCCAGACTGAATCAGGAGCAGAGAGACATGCTGGGGGAGCCCATCACGCCCGAGGACATTTCCGAGGCGATCAGATCCCTTTCCACGAGCAAAACCCCCGGAACAGACGGCCTTACACCGGAGTTCTACAAGGCATACGAGGGGCTCCTATCCCCCATACTACAAGAAGTCTACGCGGAAGCATTCGAAACTGGGGGGTTACCTAGCAGCATGAGGGAGACCCTTATAGTCCCACTGCTTAAGCCTGGCAAACCACCTGAAAACTGTGACTCATACCGCCCAATAGCGCTCCTGAACTACGACAGCAAAATACTAACAACTATTCTGGCAAAGAGGCTCTCGAAAGTAATAGGAACCCTGGTACACGAAGACCAAACTGGCTTCGTTCCGGGACGCAACACCACGGCCAACCTGCGTAGACTCCAGCATGTGATAGCATACACGGCCGAATCCACCGAAGACCTGGCAGTATTGTCGCTAGATGCCATCAAGGCTTTCGACTCGATCTTCTGGGAGTGGCTGATTGAGACCCTGAGGGAATTTGGGCTCGGCGATCAATTTGTTCGCTGGGTCGAGGTGCTTTACAACAACCCAGTTGCGAGAGTGAAGACTGGCAGCATGATATCGCGGGCGTGGCCCATCCAGAGGGGAACCAGGCAGGGATGTCCCCTCTCCCCAATGTTATACATTCTGGGCCTTGAACCGGTGGCGATCTATTTCAGGAATCAGCTCTTCGATGCCGGCATCAGCTTGGGCGGAACAGACAATATCATCTCCCTGTATGCTGATGACGTCCTCCTATACCTACGAGACCCCCAGATAAACGCCCCTATAGCCCTGGATATCCTAGACAACTTCGCGAAATACTCAGGGATAAAATTTAGCCGCCAGAAATCATGCTCCTTCCCCCTGGCTGGACTCAGAGGCAAGAGCGCTGACGAACTCCCTACGATTGGGATTAAATGGCAGGTGGAGGCGTTCCGCTACCTGGGCCTCACCATTAAGCACACGCCGGCCTCTACCCATGACTGCAACACGGAGGTGGCCATGTCCGGAGTACGCAGATCTATTAAATTCTGGTCGAAACTGCCGCTCTCAATGATGGGTAGAGTGGCAATATCCAAAATGATAATATTGCCCAGATTTCTTTACTACTTCACAAACATGACATACTACATCCCACCACCCTTCTTCAGGAAGCTAGAATCCCTATTAAGAGACTTTCTGTGGGGCCGGACCAGACACAAGCTTGCACTGAACATCCTTACGCTCCCCTACGCTGAGGGTGGCGTTCAGCTTCCCGACTTTCAGAGGTATTACCTGGCGGCACAACTGACCCATATCGCAAAATGGCTATGTGACGACCCCTCGGCAGAGACGAATCTCCTGCACCAACTAACCTCCCCCATGCACCCCAAGGAGCTAATATGGAACAAGCAAGTGGGGCCTCATGACCCACCCATGATAGCACAGCTGGGGCGACAGGTATGGACAAAGGTCACAGCTATGCTGGGGCTACGGCACCCGTACGCACCAGAGATTCCCATCCTGGCAGACGTGTGCAAAACCAACAGCGACTTATCGGCGATGAGGAGATGGGAGCACCACGGCCTTTACTCATGGGGAGACATGTTCAGCGATGGGCTGTTTAGAGACTTTGAATCACTGCAACAGACAGATGGACTCCCCCCAGGACAATTCCTATGGTACCAGAAGGTGAGACAGGTTGCCAAAGAGAAATGGACTGAATGGCCTGAGGAGCCGGACACACGCCCACTTGTGCAGGAGCTGTATGGTGTCGGCGACGGCTGGAAACCGACGTCGAGATTGTACATCCAAATAAACGACAGGACCAACCCAAGAAGCGCACGCCTGAAAGAGAAATGGGAGTCTGACTTAGGGACCGAAATCACAGAAGGAGAATGGTCAAGGGCCCTATCATACCCAAAGGAGATATCCCGGAATGCGAGGTTCAGGCTGATTCAGCTCAATATCCTCTACAGGACCTACATGACTCCGCATAGGATAGCCACATTCTCCGACAAGGTGGCTCCGACCTGCCCATGGTGCACTGCCGACCACGCCGACATGATCCACATGTTCTGGACCTGCCCTAAAACACAGAAACTCTGGTCCGCCGTCGAACAGACCTGTAGGAGAGCTGGGTTGGAGACATATGAATGGACACCTAAGGAATGCCTCCTGGGTACCCACCCCAGGTTGAGTAAAATCAAACACCTGGTGAAGTTTATGGACATTGCATGCGCACTCACGAAGAGAACAATTGCCATGGCTTGGAAATCCCCGACTGGCCCCAGACACGAACCCTGGACTAAGGAGATGCTAAGATGGACGGCAGCCGAAACCAGGGCGTGGGAGGAAGGGATAAACCGAGGCGGAGAAGATCCAAGCACCGCGCTGGAGGCTTGGAAGTCCCTCCTGAGAGACTTGATTTCCTCAACGAGCCTCAAGCCCCCTTGAGTCTACCCCCCCTGGACCATCGAGTAGGGTCGACCGAGACACTGGAACATCAAACCCACACTCCCCTCCACAAAACGCTCTAGTATGATCGGCCAGCCCTCACCGACCTGAGACGAGGGTCCGACAACAAAGCGATGAGCCCAACATCCCGGAGGACATGCGGACAGTTAGTGTTATTTTTGTTATTTGTTAAGTTAAGTTGCCCACCCTTACCAAGCTTAAATTGCATATATGTTATACTTTAGGTGACTCACCCTCACCACGCTCTTGATGCTTCAATGTACAAGCATACATAAATGCCAATAAAAATATTTAAAAATAAATACTTACTTCGATACGCCAACGCTCCCTCATGGCGGTCCTCAAAGCAAGAAAGGTCCCAGGCAGCAGAGGAAGGCAGAAGCACTCCCCGAAGTCCTTAGACACCTTGCACATCAGGTAACAGGGTATGAAGGTGCCACAGAGGCCTAGAAAGAGAGAAGAGGTCAGGGCAATGCCAAGTGGGATCAGGGTAGTCAAAGGTGTTTTTGATGCTCTGGACAAAAATGGTGGTTTGGTCCCCTGTAATACATTTGCAGTGGCCCACCCGCATGACCAACAGGAGGTGATTGTATGTGAGAATTCCCTCTTTATGTATGTAGCTGGGGGATGGGCATGGTAGAGCAAAACCTGGCTTTGTTCAGCTGTACATTCTATAAAGGATAGAAGTGCCTCCAGGGGTCAAGTCCTTGAAAAGAAAACATACCAATTGAATGTGGTGTCACCAAAAATTATTATATCAAGGTGTATTGAAAAAAGTGGCGGACTCCATGCACCCACGTATACCCCGACTTGAGCCCTGGCGTGCCTCACCTCAAACTCCTTCCACTCTTGCTTGCCCCACCCCCGCCTGCCCTGGTTGCCCCCCCAACCTCCACAGTACCCATCTTATCCCCAGGTACTGCCATTATTTGCCAGGCATTGCTACTGTGCGCTCTGTTCGTGTGCAGGTATTGCTATCATAAACCGTGCACTGCCATCATTTGATGATGTACTCACTAGGCAGTGACATCATATTCCCAGCTACTTGCACAATATGCCAGGTTTTGCTTTCAAATCCTCAGATACAATAGTTTGCCAGGTATTACCATAATGTGCCCAGGAAAACAAATTGCCAGGCATAGCCACACCTGGCTTTGGCTAGGAACCCCGCAATAACCAAGTGTTTGCCATAATGTGCCGGGCTACTCCTACCATATGTCAGTTTATGCCATAAATCACCTAGAAAATCAGACCCATTTTTTGCCAGGTGCTCACTTCATGTGTCAGATGTTTTTCATCCTATGTCCAGCTACTAATATTGTACGCAAATGCATGGATGTCTTAGGTGAGGAACAGAGGTGGACTGGCCTTTAGGGAACTCTGGAGATTTCCTGGTAGGCCTTTGAACCTGGGCCTCTTTTGTGTGGGAAGCCATTTTATTTCCATAGGAAAAGGGTTAGGCTTGCTGAAAATGTGTAATATGGGGCCACTTAGAACATTGTTTCCAGGGCCTCCTTTGCTTCCCAATCCATCCCTGGTGAAGATCATGACGTTCCTACATTCCATCTTTCCCACCGCCTCTTTGCCAGCTTGGCCAGGGTGGTGGACTGGGCAGGTAGAAAGCAATGACGCTCTGCTCTCTCCTGACACTCTAACGGTGCTGGTATGGGAAGAGGATTGGAATGTCCCTGCGCTCCCCCTTGGCAGGGGGAAGTGGATGAATGCACAACAACTCTTCTATGCCTATATTGCAGCACACGGTGTGTGCGGTACCCCTCCGCAGGGTCGAAGAGTACGCAGGTGCTCTGGGACCTGGGCACCCCCGCCAACTGCTGGAAAAAGCCATCAGCGCTAAAAGTCCCTATACTTTCAATGGGACTTCCTAAAAATCTGTCCACCGGCACCCCCTTGGAAAATCAAAAGTCAGCTCCCCTGCCCTACTGTGTTTTCTGTGCTTCAGATAAAATACCCAAGAACCTTTTCCTTTTGAACCAAAACAATACATGCTTCACCAATCTTATTTGAACAAACATACAGCATTATTTTGCGTATTTGGTAGCACTAATGCCACTAAAAACCAACAATTAAATAACCACTTAAAATGTATTTTATTTTAGGAAAATGCAATGGGGTGGAACATGCCAAAGCCTGATGAAGCTGGCCTCTCCCCTTTTATTCTGTACTGGTTGTTCCTCTTATGTGGATTCCTCCAAAATCTTACCGTCTCCACAGCACTAGAGGTGAGATTGGAGACGGGGCTCCAAACAACAGACCTGACCCACAAAGGGCACCCTTAAATGAACAGAAGAAACAATATCTTTCCTGTATCCAGGACCCCGATTGAGAGGAGCCCTTCAATGCTGGTGACATGTCTGCCTATTTTGTTGGAAGGAAGTGATGTGCCCCGGCTGGTCCCAAAACTGTTGCTCTGGAAGGGAGTAGTTTCTTAACCGTAACTCCATTTCTCCAGCGTTGGTATCTTTCATGGATTCACATGCTTAGAATATTCCCCGTCGTCAGACTGGGAACCCTCGGTACACATATATAGTCGTTTCCTATAGGAAAAAACTTCCGACACTTGTGTGTCCTATCCACATCTATGTCCTCTCCGGGGCCGTCCACGCATGCCCCGTAGGACGTAATGGTATAAAAGCCCCGCCCCCGCGGGTCCCGTCAGATTTCGGCCCCTCCAAAGTAGAAAGGGGAACCTGTTTATGCACATATCTTGCACATTGCATTTCGGGGAGGCTGGCGGGCGCATGTGAATCCATGAAAGATACCAACGCTGGAGAAATGGAGTTACAGGTAAGAAACTACTCCCTTCTCCAGCATTGGATCTTTCATGGATTCACATGCTTAGAATAGATTGTATAGCAGTATCCCAGAAGACGGAGGTGAGAATGCAATGCAACATACATCACAAAAACCACTCCCAGTCCAAATATATCTATATGCACGTAAGCAGCAACATATATATATATATTTTTTTTTATAAACATATTCATAATACATAAAAACCAACATAGGTAAGTTAAGAGACAACAGCTTCACCATATTTGGCTTACCTCATTGAAAAAGATGGCGCAGCACTGCCCTTCCCATCTGTACTTCATCCGCATGCTGCCTTTCCAGACAGTAATGGCGTGTGAACGTGTGTGGGACTGACCATGCCGCCGCCTGGCAGATGTCTGTCAGAGAAATTCCTGCCCATAGCGCCGCGGAGGAGGCTGTCGATCTCGTGGAATGGGCTCTAGGGTGCCCTTGTAGGGGTCTCCCGGCCTTGGAGTGACTAAAAGCAATCGCCGAAGAGACCCATCGAGCCAGTCCCTGCTTGGAAATTGCCCTTCCTCTCGTCGACGGCTCATATGCGATGAACAGCTGTCTGGTAGTTCTGAGTTCTTGTGTTCTTTGCAGATAAAACTTTAACGCTCTTTTCACATCAAGAGTATGAAGAGCCTGCTCCGCCGTCGACGACGGGGTCGCAAAGAAAGTAGGGAGAACAATGGTCGAATGTTTGTGATAGATCGTCGGCACCTTCGGGATGAAAGTAGGATTAGTTGATAGTATCACTTTGTCCTTAAAGAATCTCATATATGGAGGGTCTATGACTAATGCCTGTAATTCCGACACTCTTCTAGCTGACGTAATGGCAATTAAGAAAGCCAGCTTCCACGATAGGAACTGCATGGATGAAGAGGACATTGGTTCGAAAGGAGGCTTCATTAAGGCCGCCAACACCACATTTAGGCTCCACGATGGTGGGAACCGTTTCGTAGGAGGAAAGGTTCTAAAGAGACCCCTCATAAAATGTTTCACCAGCCTGTCGCTGAATAACGGTGAGGACTGTCTCCTCCTCGTGAACCTTGAGATGGCCGCCAGGTGCACCTTGATGGATGACGAGGATAGCCCACTCTCTGCTAGGTGAAGAAGATACGGCAAAATTTGTTCTGGAGTTACTTCCAAAGGCCGTATTTCGTGCTGCGTTTGACACCACATACAGAACCTTCGCCACTTGCATATGTATGACTTGTTAGTGGAAGGAGCCCTAGCCGCCTGTAGAATTCTCCGGCAATCCGACGAGACTTTCAAATTGCCAAATTCTGAAAAGTCAGGAGCCAGGCCGTCAGGTTGAGGCTGTCCGGATTGTGATGCCACACCGTTCCCTTGTCCCTGGACAGGAGATTCGGAATTTTCTGGAAAGTTATCGGTTGTTCCAATGACAGATGTAGTAGGTCGGAAAACCACGGTTGTCTCGGCCAATACGGTGCCACTAGAATGACCTGGCATTTGTATCTGCGAATCCACTGTATTGTCCTCCGCATAAGGGGAAACGGAGGGAAGGCGTACAGGAACTTGTCTGTCCACGGAAATGAGAACGCTTTCCCTAGGGATCCTTTCTGAGGCCATCTGCTCGCGAACTGCTCGCATTTCTTGTTTTCTTTCGTTGCGAAGAGATCGACTGAGGGATGACCCCACCTTTTGAAGATTTTTTGCAGCTGAATGGTGTCCATCTCCCACTCGTGTATCTGAGCCATGCTCCTGCTCAGGGAATCCGCTTGTACGTTCTTCACTCCTGGGAGATGGTGAGCCACTATAGATATGTTGTGTTTCAAAGCCCAATGCCATACCTTTTGAGCCTCCACAGAAAGGGTCCTGGATCTCGTGCCGCCTTGTTTTATCAAGTAGAACATGGCTGTCGTGTTGTCTGTCAGCACTCTCACTCTCGAACCCTTGATATGTGGGAGGAATGATTTCAAGGCCCATCTCACTGCCCTCAGTTCCAGCACATTGATATGTAGGCGTGATTCGGTCGGAGACCATCTGCCCTGGGTTTGGTGGTTGTCCATGTGTGCTCCCCAGCCCGTCAGGGATGCGTCCGTGATGATGGTATTCCTAAATTCTGGTTCTTGTAGAGGAACCCCTCTGTCCAGGTTGTGAACACTTTTCCACCACTGGAGGGCTCAGATGATACCGTCGTCGTCGACGGTTAACCTGTCTGACCACCGGCACGTGGCCTGCTTCCATCTGTCCGCTAGGAACTCCTGTAGAGGCCTCATGAACAAACGACAGTTGGCTACTAAGTGGATGCAAGAAGATATGGAACCTAGGATCACCACATACTTCCTCACTGAAAGTGTGCCATGTAAGCGTAGTTGACTTGTCAGTCGATTGATCTTTGACCTTCTGTCTAGGGAAGGTTTCACTATTCCCGCCTGGGTTACGAATTGAGCACCCAAGAACTTTAAGTTCTTTGATGGCCTTAGAGAGGATTTTTCGAAGTTCACTGCGAACCCCAGTCGTTGCAGAAGCTGTAAGGTGTCTGTACGCTGTCGTTGGTCGACGCCGAGGAGGATCCCCTCACAAGCCAGTCGTCGAGTTACGGGTATACATGATGCCCTTTCTTTCGCAGCCAGGCTGCCACGGGTGCCAAACATTTTGTGAACGTTCTTGGGGAGGATTTGAGACCAAACGGGAGCACTGCGAATTGGTAGTGTGTCCGACCTACCATGAACCTCAGAAACTTCCTGTGTTTTTGACACATAGGAATGTGGAAGTAAGCGTCCTGCAGATCTAGAGACGCCAAAAAATCCCCCACTTGAACGGACCTGATAACTTCCTGCAGCGTGAGCATTTTGAATTTCTGGCTCTGCAAGGTCTTGTTGAGGTCGCGCAGGCCGAGAATGGGACGCCATTTCATTTTCCGTTCGGCTATTTTACCACAAAACACCGTGAGTATACCCCTTGGCCTTTCTGCGATGCAGGGACTAACTCTATGGCACCTTTTCGAAACATATGTGCTACTTCCTGCAGCAAAATGTTCAGATGTGGTTGGGGTAGGGGTATCGGTGGACATTTTGGAGGTTTGCATTTGAATAGTAGAGAATGTCCGTACCTCACTGTGTCCAACACCCACTGATCTGTTGTGATGTTTTCCCATTCTTTGACGCAGCTTGACACTCTTCCTCCCAGAACGGTGTGCATCCCGTCATTGCTGGTCTTTCTGTTTGTTCGTCGACGACGAATAAGTCGGTCGTCTCTTGGATGACTGGAAGTTTCTGCGCCGGCTTGAGTTTTGAGAGGCGCGTCTATATCCTTGGGTAGGGTATGCCGTTCTGCCAAAGGATCTATCCCTGGGTGTAGAAAATCTTGAGTTGCCAGATGCCCCTCTAAAGGGACGAAAAGGTCGAAAGTGTTTACCACTCTGAAGAGAACCCAACGAACGTGCTGTATCCGAGTCCTCTTTCATGCCCTTCAAGGCCTCGTCCACCTTTTCTCCGAAAAGAAGGTCACCTTCGAAGGGCATGTCCAATACTTTATACTGCACCTCGGGTCTGAAGTTGGTGCACTTAAGCCAAGCCTGGCGTCTTAGAACAACTCCGTTGTTTATCTGCTTAAAGCCCGAATCTGCCAGGTCCACCGCTATGTTAATAGCATGATTCGACGCCTCTTCGCCCTCTCGTACCAGAGACATCGCCATTCTTCTATGTTCCTCCGGAAGGTGGTCCAGTATAGGGGCTAGTCTGTGCCACATCTCCCTGTCGTACCTGGCCACAATAGCCAGAGAGTTGGCTGCTTTCACAGTTGCAGCACCCACGGAAAGAACCTTCTTACCAAACACGTCCTGGCGCCTTGACTCATTATCCGGAGGGGTAGAGCACTTGTGTTGGGCCTTCGCTTTCCTCGTCGCCGCTGCCGACACCACTGAATCAGGTGTAGGTTGGGACGAAAGACACTTCGGGGTAGAGTCTGGCACTTTAAATTTCTTTTCAATTCGGCCTTTGACGGCCGGTTCAGAAAACGGGTGACGCATGGTTTGAACACCCTCTTTCCAGACATGATCTAAAATGGGTATTGAGAATATTGAACGTCTATTCTTACCCATATGGTCGAACAGAAAGCAGTCCTTTTTCTCCTCCTGCTGAACTAGGCCAAACTCCTTGCATGCCTTTTACATCATTGAATGAAAAGCGCCAATATCGTCAGGTGGCGACGGGTGAGTAGGGCTCTTTGGTGGTTCCAATTCAACATCCGAAACCCAGGATGGATCCCTAGATGGAGACAGGGAGATATCCGATGCTGACCCACGGTCAGATAAAGAATCCGAAAGCTCACCCTCCTCCTGGACTACTGGAGTCACCGGAACTCCGATCGTTTTGGTTGGACGGTGTGACGGGCCGGGTTCGTCGACAGGGGGAGTCGACGCCACAGGTGGAAGCCTTTCATCCAACGATTTCAGCAGCAAGTGTAAGGAGGACAGGACCTCCATGGACAGGGCCGATTGAGAGTTTGGAGGTTGGGTAAACACCTGAGAGCAGGTTGCTCCTGATGGTGACTTGGCTCGTAGCCCAAGGTCTTCCGGGCCCGCAATCCTGAAACCGTCGTCTTCCTTCGAGGAAATCGACACTGCTTGTTCCTGCAGTAATGTGTCCGGCAACCCCAGATCAAAAACTTCTGGTCTCCAGGCCAGGACTTCGGTCGACGAGGACATCGTCGCCGTCGTCGTCGTCGGGTTGATGACGGGGGAGACCAACTGCGTCAGAGGTAGTGAGAACACTGACTGGTTCGTCGTTGTCGACAGTGGGCCTGCAGGTGGCTTAGGCGGTCCCGCCTTAACGGCGCTCTCCCTGCGTTTATCCGATTCTCTACTCGTGGCAGATCTAAGAGGATCGCCCGAGGAGGATTTTGGCCTTTCCTTTCCTTGTTTTTTCGACGATGATGATGATGTATTTTTTGAAGATTCTTTTGAAGAGTCCTTGGAAGAGTGGCTTTGTGGATCCTTTTCCACCGGTCGAGTCTTCTTCGCCGGTGGTTCCGACGAGGTTGAACGGCGCGGGGCTCCCGATGTTTTCGTCGAGGCCACACTGCGCACGGAGCCAACCTCCGACTGAGGGTATGCTCCCGCCCCGTCATTTAACCACGAAACCAGCCTCCGACTCCGATCTTTCAGGGTTTTCTGGGAAAAACCTTTACATATTTCACACTGCTCTGCCGAATGGTGAGGGTGGAGGCAATAAATACAATCGAGATGGCCGTCCCCCTCGTAAACCTTCTTCAATCCGCACGTGGCGCACGGGCGAAAGAGAGGTTTTCCTGACATTCTGGTAAGACCAATAACCTCACAGGAGCTCGTTCGGTCAACAAAGCGAGTAATATCAACGATAGCCTAGAAAGTAGAGACTACGCGAGGAGATCCCACTATCTTTGGAGACGGTTGAAATCTGACGGGACCCGCGGGGGCGGGGCTTTTATACCATTACGTCCTACGGGGCATGCGTGGACGGCCCCGGAGAGGACGTAGATGTGGATAGGACACACAAGTGTCGGAAGTTTTTTCCTATAGGAAACGACTATATATGTGTACCGAGGGTTCCCAGTCTGACGACGGGGAATATTCTAAGCATGTGAATCCATGAAAGATCCAATGCTGGAGAATGGCAATGACTGGGTGCGTGGTAGGCTCAGACAAGCCTGTAGGGCAATGCCCAAAGTGCCAGCCGATGATTCAAGTATGGGCCATTGTATTTTGCCAGAATAGACTACTATTTATGGACACAGCAGGACAGTTTCATAAGTTTCCTACTAGTTGCAACCAATTTTACTAAGCAGATATGCTTTCAAATGAATTATTTGCAAATTATTTTACCAAAAACGTCTTCTTGGGTAGAACTTAAACAGACTGTTCTGAGATCGTGGGCCACATTTTTATTTGTGCCTCACAAATGTATGTACCAGTCTGACCCTGGACTACTTGGAGGCCAGCTGGCCAGAAGGGATACGTTATGGATGACTTGCGACTCTGCTTCTCTGTGGCAGGAGTATGAAGGTTGGAGGGTATATAGGACGGTGGACAGCATGTTGGAGAGAGTGGGAGCCCCGTCTGCAACCCGTAGATGCGGACTGAGGCTTTGGGATCTGCCAACTGTGCTGGGCTTTTATCGGTGATGTGTAACACCCTTCCTGACCCATATGTGTAAATTAGCGGGGCCTCAGGTGGTCCAATCCAGTAGGGGGGTGATGCTCCCCTGTAAGGCGTGTGGAGCCTAGTCTAATGGCTACACTGTTATCAGACTCTCCATTAGAGATCCATTGTAATCCTAGATCCGTCACGGGCTGGGTGTGTCTTAACATGGAGGTAGGGGCCCAATGCTTCCACTACTGCCAAGACACAGCAATGACTGCCTAATTCAGATGCTTGTATCATTAATGAAATCTGACCTTCCTTGGTGCGTGGATCTCTTTCTGTGACACAAGTCATTAAGTGGTGCTCGTGGGGGTGGGGGAGGGTGCATTTGTGTGGTGCTGCATGGGACCTACCACAGGCTACTTCATGTCAGCTAAAGCAGTAGGAGGCGGTGATCTCCCCCCAGCCCAAGCTCTTTGAGGTGTATACAGATAAAGAGTTCAGGGAACCACCTCCTAAGCCTCCACTGGATGACCTTAGTCCCCTCAGCAAAGCCTGGGCCAGATGCACACTGAGTTGTGTCAGGATATTTGAAGGCTTCTCGTGGTACTCTAGAGGGAGTTAAGAGGTGAAGTTATGGCGATCTGGTAGAAGGTGGGCGACACAATGAAATTGGCAGTGTCTGCCTTCACCGATGGGTCGTAAGACCCTGGAGGATGGCTGGACAGGTTGGATGACTAAGAAACGGATTACTAGATAAAGGCTGGGTATTTAGACTACAGAATGTGCAGAGATGACATACACATCTGGGAGATAGTCTTGAAGCCATTTGAAAGGCCTGCTTGCAGCGAGTTTCAAGTGGTGAAAGTAGAAGTTGTGTTGAGTCTGTCGGGTGCATTTTAAGAGGAACCCTGCTAAAAGCTGGACCTGGAGATAATTTGTTAACGTTTAATGATTTTCAGGTCAAGGAGAATGTTCTCTCAGCTGCCAAGCTGTTGAACATTCTCAAGTGATGGGCACTAATGAGGGCTTTAATTTTGGATCAAGCCCCCATCATTCAGACTAGGGGCCTCATTACGAGTTTGGAGGCAGCCATGGTGCTATTAGCGCCATGGCTGCCTCCAAAATTGGCCCGGGTCCGGGTTCCTTGAATGAGGAATTACCGGGCCATTCCAACCTTGCAGGACCCGGTAATTCCTCATTCAAAATACCCATCCCCATTCGAGCCCCCATAGGGCTCAATGGGAATGGGGAGAGAGCTAATAACGGGCCCGTTAATAAAGAACCAGGGAGCTAATAACAAGCCCGTCATTAGCTCCCTGGTTCTTTAGCGGCTCCCGCTAAGGGCAGCTGGACCCGCTAAGGGACCTCGTAATGCGGCGGTAAGGGGTTAACGGCACCGGCATTCTTACCTGTGCCATTAACCCCTTACCGCCGGACTCGTAATGAGGCCCAAGGAGTCAGGCCATGTCCAAGTGGACATACTGCCTGCCTGAGGAGGGCATGCACTCCCGATGGACCTTTGCATTTGGAATCCGCTATGGATTAATAGATGCAAGCAATATCATCTGACTGGCAGAGAAGATGGCATTCTCCTGAGGGACGGGGAGTGGATGCTCTGTCCAATGAGGGTTCTCATGGTGGGTTGCCAAAGAAAAATCTACCATGGATCGGGTACACTGTAGGGTGGAGGGAAGGGACAGCGGAGGGTACAGGAGCTGTGCCATGGAGCCCAAGCTTCCTTTGACTAGGGAGTTGTCTGGTATCTGCAATGGAATCCCTTCCACCCCCCCCCCGTCTCCCCACGGGTGTGTCACTACATTTAATTTTGGGACATTTCACTGCATTTTACCATGAGAAGCAGCAGATAAAGGGTAAGATGGGAGGTGGAAAGGAAGGAGGCAGTAGGAGGACGGGAATGGGGAGCGGGTGCTGACCCCCCCCCTATTAAAATGACATAGCAAAATGGAGTGAAATGTACACTGCATGGAAATGTCACTGATCCACCTGCAATGTTCGAGCATTTCTGGTGCCTGTTGAAGAATGACAGTAGTGTTATGGACAGGAATGGTCTTGGTGCACATTAAAATTTCTATTCTAATTCTATTTTCCTGGGTTATCTGTTAACAAATCATTCTATGTGTTCCTTTTCTGTGTCCCCTGGTCTGGAACGCGTGGTTTGGTTGTTCTGTACTAACCTCTTGTTTGGTAGGACCGCAGTTCGGACTGCATTATCCTCTTTGATGCCATCTCTGGTGTGCACACGGAGGTCAGGGGCAGGGGGATATTTACCACAGTCTGGTAAATGATGGAAACATTGGTAAGAAAAGTGGGGGGTGGGTGTGCAGAAGGTTGTTGTTCAAATCACCATTTAGTCGATTAAAGCCATGGGCAGATTTTCCTTATTATGTTTCTGTGAAGGCCCAGAACTCTGTTACAAATGTGGGTCCTTCTACTTGTGTTCTCTTTTCACATTACTTAGAACTCATTAGCCACTCGGGTTAACAACTGCAATATGTGCATGGTGGAATGCCAGGGCAGTTTAAATGGCAAAATACACTTCTGGGAAGTTTCAGACCTGAGGCCAGATGACAGTCAACGACTCATGGGTGGCAGATACTAGAAGCAGCATTTTGCATCATTTGTGCTCAAGGCGGGTGGGGTGGCAATGCTTTGCGATTCAAATGTTCCCTTAGAACTCTTTTAAGGGGAAGGATGGGAGATATCCTCTTCTGAAGTTCAGTGTGGGCAAGATGCCATACATAGTGGATTCGATCTATGCCTGTAATATAGGACAAGACAAATTCATAAAAGAATTGATGTTGACGAATTTAGGATTTGCTAAGGGTGGACTGACCTTGTTTGATGACTTCCGTGTTTTTGGGATTTGGTCAGGGACAAATCGCCGACCATGTGCCCTCCGACAACACATTTACTGAGTGCCTTAACTAAAGCTGCTTTGCGTGAAATTTTGAGACATGTACATCCTGAATCACTTGCTGGGTTGTCCATCTTTGGGACTCAAGTCCCTTCTGAGACGCAGTGGGTATAAAATAGATGGGTGAGCTGATCTGGGTACTTCACCATCTGGGCGTTGTAGCCCTACATCACCCCCTGGGCCTTATAATCGGCCTGCTGCAGCATTTGTGGGTCGGCAGGCCCCTTTCATCATGGCCGCAATGTTGCCGTGAAGGCAACAGCTGATGTTCATCAACTGCTTTGACACTGTCCGGATTGGCTGTTGTGCCACTTAAGGCATTTCGTGGCCCAGGCGCCAGCACATGACACGGCCCCCATCTAAGGCTATCCTTTAAGGGCCTTCTACCAACCATGTCTGGGCCTCATTCACCATCTGGGCCTCGTGGCCTTAAATCGCCCCCTGGGCCTCATCATCGGCCTTCTGCAGCATTCGTAGGTCGACGGGCTCCTTCATCGTGTTTTAATGATGACGTACCAGTTTTGATAAGGTTTGGTTTTGTCGCATTTGTTGATGATGTAAGAAATTTAATAAATGCGGCATAATGCCTTACAAAGTATATTTGTGTCTGGTGTCACTCACTGAACCTATCGGCTGCGCCACCGACAATAGCGGCACTGGCATTTAGCTAGGACGGCGGTTTGGGAGGCACAGTGGTGGGCCGAGAAGGGAGGGACACCAGAAAGAGGGGTGGACCACCCCAGCGCTGGGTGGCATGGCAACATCACTGGCTGGTGCCACCACTCGTCTCCGGAAGTATAGAGCCAAGGGGTTCCCGGTGGGTAGGAAAATTGGGGGCTTAAGGTGCGCTCCCTCCCTTTTGCCCAACCCAGGACCGGTTAGCTGCAAAGGCAGCACTTTTGTCCGTTTTCCCGCCCGCCCCCCGTTAGATCAGGGGTTGAGAGGGTGCGTTGCGGTAGGTTGGGGCACATTTCATTGAATTAAGCTATGGGTTCAGCCATATGGGTCACTGGAAGGGAGCTATATTGCTGATTTAGCTTATGGTCCTATGTTCGGCACGGAACGGTGAGGTGTCATGGCAGGCCCTCACTGGTCCGTGCAAGGGGGCAGCGGGTCTGGTCGATTTAGGGGGTCACATATTTCACTCAGGCTTGTCTGGAGCGTGGGGACATTGGCCACAGCCACTCCCCCACGCTCAAGTACGCAATGATGATGTGATTAATGATGTAAGTCATGTATGGCTTTGTCGCATTTGTTGATGAGGTAATAAATGCAGCCTAATGCCTTCCAAAGAATATTTGTGTCTGATGTCACTCACTGGCCCTGCCGACTGAGGCGCCCTTATACGTTAGTCTTTTGAACGAAAGTTTGTCCAATGTAGAAATCTTGGTGGTAAAAATGGAGACAGTGAAGACAAGGGCAACCTCACCATCGAGTTTGTGCAGCCTGCTATAAACCATAATCTTGGAGCCCTCATGAAGCACGGTGCCAGCTGTGGCCGTGTAGCTGTAGGCAAATTAGGTCTCAGTGAGGCAGAGGAAATCCCTGTCAATCTCTTCCAGCAGGTCATTGATGTTAGAGGCATGTCTAAGTTGGGGTCCTACCATGGAGACTGCTACCAAAAAATAGTTCCTAGGTATGAGCAACTTCCATAGTTCCTAGGTATGAGCAATTTCCTTGGTGGAGTGCCAGTCCCTGGACAAGGCTGAGGAGATATGTGTGTCTAGACAACAACAGATGCGTCTGTTGGGTACTTCCACTTATTTATTTTTTATGGGTGTACCAGACTCAAGTGTGGAAGAGTTTTAACACATATCTAACTGTGGGAGAATGGTTACCCCTCCCTTAGTTTAGGATAAGTTGATTAGTTGATTGAAAGTTGATTATGAGGTTTTTCTGTGCTCCAGGCTCCTAAAAACGAGAAAGATACTGAATAATAGCAAAATCGTTATAACTGCACCTTTTCAGACTATGTGGGCAGTAGGAGCAATATGATACTAAACTAAAATCATAAACTAAAATCAAAGCACAGCCTCATATTAGAGAGTTGTGTGTCTACAAACATGATATAAACCACAGTATACTAAACCGCAGTCACAAATGTCTTGTGTTTGACAAAGCTGTTTTGTATTAGCAGCAAAGCGTAACAATCGTCTGTTTTTTAATGACTTGTTCAGTATTGTCAATTAATATTTTATGTTGGTTGCTTAAGCCGTTTTTCCAAGGTTTTCAATGCACACTGTAAAATAAATAAGAAATGTGTCCAAGAACAAATGAGTGACATTCCCCTAGCCGGGTTCACTTTTTTTCTCTTGAGCTGGAGGCACTAGTGATAGCTAACAGTTTTGTAATTCAGATAGTGTGAGCATTTGTGCTTCTCCTAAACTTAGGGAGGGGTAACCATTCTCCCACAGATACATATTTGTTCAACAATGAAGGCAGCAGTGCGATGCATGTTGGGGCCCTGGCTGAGGCACAGCAGGAACCCCTAGGGCAGGGGGGTATAGGATGGCAGCAATCATTCAGAAGCAAGCATGTTCTTAGGGTATTTGGGGTATTACAGCTCCATTCTGGTAGATGCTAGGGGCCAGGCGAGTACTGGCACAAGCCAAACATTCCATCTTGTTCTAGCCTTTATCCCACAGGACCCAATAGATGAGTCGTTAGTCGGAATTAAGGATTGCCAGGCACAAGGATGCCAAGAAAATCCAAATGTCATTCACTTTCTCCCTGGATACCAAGTTTCTATAGGTTCCTGCCATGGGCCTCCTTGGGTTGCATTTCAGGAGCGCCTTTTACATTTGTTGAAGGCTGTTTGACTGGGAAACCTGGGGGGTAGATAACAGTGAAGCACTTAGTCAAGATGGATGAGGTAGAGGTGTTCACAGAGGATCCCAGAGGTAGTTGCTACAGGAAGTGCAACCAGGGAAGCTTGCTCGCCTCGGAAGGCTAAGTGAACATCAGGTAGAGAACAGAGAAAGGCAGTGGTAAGAATAGATTGGAAAAGAGTACAACTGCACAAGTAAATGAGAGCAGGCTGGATGTGCAAGCGTGCAATGAGTTGCTGCTGCACAAAGGAACGCAAATGTTTGCACACAGGAGTGAGAGGACAAGATGACACTGAACGCAGGTAGTAGCACAGCTCAACATAGTGTAAAGGAAAGAGCCATGGTGCTAGTAGAGGAAGGGGGTCAGTAGCTTTTGAACCCCCGACTAGAAGGGAGAAGGACGCTTTGAGTGATCCTTTACACATTTTTGGGAGAAATATATTTTACAATCTCAC
The DNA here is from genome assembly GCF_040938575.1 of Ambystoma mexicanum. NCBI lineage: Eukaryota > Metazoa > Chordata > Amphibia > Caudata > Ambystomatidae > Ambystoma > Ambystoma mexicanum. The sequence goes on from NC_090922.1 coordinate 542,756,469, forward strand.
TCCCCGGCTTATTTCACGTGTTTTAGGGTCACTGGACAGTCGTTACGGCTACCAATGCAGGGGAGTAACTGGGAGGGGGAGAAGGGGGGGCCTTTGAGTTCGAGTACTAACTTCTTTATACAGAATACTGCCAGGAAACACGGTTTCCACTTTATTTCATTTTTCAGTTTATTTGTTACACTTTCAAGTGCATCACTGGCAGGATTGTCGCAGGGGTACCCCTTTTAAGCATTTTGAATGCATTACGGTATCCCAGTATATATGTTCTGCCACAACGCCATTTTTCCAAAATGGCTCAACCTTGTGTTGTAAGTCCTGCCTTTATGTTCTTGTTGGCCTTCTTCCTCCCGACAAGGGTTGCAGAGGTCCATATATGGTCATGCATTCCCGTGGGCTTCTTGCAAGAGGTCCAGGGCAGGCCCTGTGGGAGTATCCTGACTAGAACTCAATCAGGGATGCAGACTTTCCCAGTGCACATTCTAGCCAGGGTGATGTCACGGTCTCTGGCCAGTTGCTGAGGGAGCTGGTTGACGAGAACTGGACTGCCACCCCCTGGTTGAATGGTGCATGGGTTTCCAATGGTACACTGGGGTTACCCCAAACCAGGATTTAAGATTTCAAGAGGGGGGTGAAAGTCCCTCTAGGCTAAAGGAGGGAGGGCTGGGGGTAAGACAGAGCCACTATTAACCCTGTGGACGGCTGTAGCCTCCGAAAAGGCCACATCCCCAAGGACCCTCCCCTGTGCTCGAAATCTATCTGTGCAGACCATTATTTTTACTAGCCCTTACCGTAGATGCCAGATGGTTGTCGGCATCCTTTTTTTGTTCATGGAAGGACAGTGTCCGCAATGTGGGACCGAGGTGATTGGCGCACAGAGGAGGTGGAGCAGGGACCCAGGATGCAACCAGATCATTGTTTGGAATGGACAACAGCCATCAGAGAGCTGGAGACACTCTGAGAGGCACACACCCAGGACTGTGGGCTGCCACAACAGAGTGAGTTGCCCAGAGTGTGCAATGCCGGTAGCCTCGAGACTCAATGTCAAGAGGGGAGAATGCCATGCAGGAGAGCTGTCCAGGTGTGGCAGACTGGAGAACCAGGTGGAGCAAGCAAGCCACACTAGGCTGCTCGTGTTCCGTCCATCAAAATCAATAAACCACAGATAGCACTAGGGAAAGAGAAGCCATGAACCCACAAGGTACTTACTGGGAACTTCCAGGATATGAACCTGAACTGGTATCTCCCTTGACCGTCATCGATGATATGCAGTGGCCCCATGTGGGAAAGAGGGTAGGGCTTAGCCCCTTTTTGATGACTTGCTCACACATACACATCCTGGGCGGGGAAGCTATGGGCAGATTGACCAGGGAGAAATGATCAAACCCCCGAGAGGGAGGGCAATTTAAGCAGGGGACAGGAAAAAGGAAGTGCGGGTTGTTCAGGTGAGGCCACAGGAGGTGGTGGACCAAGTGATCAGCAGGAATAAGGAGAGAGTGGCGGCTTGTGAAGGAGATGTGTGCACCATGTGAGGTATTTGCTAAGGCGTGATAGTGGTTCTGTAGTGTGAGTGTGTGTGTGTGAGACAGGAGTTTAGAGAGGTTGGTGTGAGTGTGAGAAGACTGGTACAGGGTGAAAGAGTGACTGAGTAGGTGTTTGGGAGGAGTAGTGGGAGGAAGGGAGGAATAGTCTAGAAGTGAGGAGTATTGGTCTGGAGTAGGAGTAGCAAAGTGGAGTTGGAGTGAGAGGAGAGGTAACATCAAAGGGTGGAGGAGAGAGCTGGGAGGAGTGAAACATTCGAGGGGCAGAAGTGTGGTCGGTGGAGAGTGTGGTCGGTGGAGTAAGAAGGAAGGTGAGACAGTAAAAGTAGAGAAGAGGGGAGAGGAGCTTGGGCATTGAGTGAACCAGTCCAACTGAGTGAGTGTAGGACAGTATCCCAAATTCCCTAGGAAACAAACAACTGGTTAGAGTAGAGACAGCTAGGAGGCCCCTGAGGGAGCGTAGCTAGCCAGCATTTAGTGAGACCCCTGTAGCCGAAGGTAGTTATAAGACAGTAAGTGTTATGGCTTGGTAGAACCCACCAGGGTTACAGATGCTGGGGTTAAGGAGAAAATCCAAGTGAGATGAGAGAGAGAGAGGGAGAGAGAGAGAGAGAGAGAGAGAGAGGCCTAGGGCACCCAAACAATCTTAATAAAAACCTGTGAACCATCTTCAAGACTCGGAGTGATTTGTCTTCCATCTGTAAAAGGTATCAGGGGAGTTTCTGGAGCCATTCTTTAGTCGTCCACCAGAGATACAGTTCCAAAGAAGAGCCCACTGATGGAGGCCAGAGTACTGCTGTTAGTCACCATTGGCCAAGCAAGTCCACCACTGAGGTGAAGTTCTACTCTTTGACAGGGCAGACCTGTACCTGGTGCCTCGCTAGTCACGCATTCCGCTCTGCTGTGTCCTTTCTCTGGAGCTCCGAAGAGTTGCTGAGTCAGTATGTGGCTTGCATCCTTTGGAATGATGACTTCTCAATTGCATGGGCCTTGTCCAGTGAGAACAGCACAGAGCAGGGAAAGTCTAAGAAGACCACAAGAAGGTCGAAGGCCTTAAATAGGGGCTCTCAGGAACACAAGAGGACAGGAAGGGCCAGCCCACCGCCAGCAAGAAGCACAATCAGACCATAGGCAACATGAAAGACCAAGTGTAGGACTGTGGGCGGGGCAAGTCGGTAAAATGGTGCAAACTAGGCAGCAGGCTACCGGGACGTACCAACACAGAGTGATGTTATAAATGTGGACAAACCAACGAGGCGGTATGAAGATCAAAGCAAGTAAAAGGAAAACGAGAGAGCAGGGCAAGGCAGAAAGAAAGGAGAAGGAGAAAAATAGTAGAACAATACGAGTGTAGAGGGAAGCCGAAAAGTAATGGTGGGCACAGAGAGAAGGCGGTGTAACCTTCCAAGAGAAGGGTACAGGAACAGCCAAAACCAGAGTGGATGGAGAGGGCAAGCTCAGCTAAGAGGGCTTAGCCTTTGCCAATCCTCACTTTACTGAGCTATCGCCTTAACCCTTAAGAGGAAGTGTCCAAGGCCAGGTCACGTGGCTGCGAGTAACCCAATCAGGCCTGGAAGGTACAGCACAGAAGGCAAGGCTGGGTCTCTCAGCAGTTAAGCAGGCCCGCCTCTTCCTCTTCCTTATCATGGAAAAGGCACTCCTCCATGGAGGATCTCCATGCCAGCACGAACGACTGCCGCTCAAACTTACGCCGAATAATTAACATTATTATTGCCCTTGCTCTAATCATATGGCATGCGACTGTTCGGGGTGCCTAGTGTCCACCGTGAGCACCTTACAACACACCTACCTCCTAATGAAGCGGTTACGAAAAGTGAAACACTTGTTGAGGACAATGGGCCTCATTATGAGGTTGGAGGTAAGGGGTTACCGGCACCGGTAACGATGCCGGTAACCCCTTACCTCCGTATTCCGAGGTCCCTTAGCAGGTCCCAATAAGGCCGGCTGGGTTTACCAGCCGCCCTTAGCGGGAGCCGCTAAGGGACCATGGAGCTACTATTAGCTCTTTCCCCATTCCCATTGAGCCCTATGGGGGCTCGAATAGGAATGGGGAATGGTTTTCAGAATGGGGACTTACAGGGTCCTCCAAGGTTGGAATGACCCGGTAAGTAACCATTCCGACAACCCGGACCCGGAATGCAGTAAGGGGGTAGCCATGGTGCTGATAGCACCATGGCTACCTCCACCCTCGTAATGAGGCCCAATGTGTTTGAAATATGATTTCTGTCTGATAACTGTATACGTTTTTGAAGAAAATCACCAACACAGTGAAACATGTACTGGAAACGTTACTTTTAAAAGGACAAGATATATAAAAACAAGCAATATACTGAAACCCCACGTAGGATTCTTGTGTTTGTTTTTAAATGGTAACTCAATCCTGAAACTGTGAGGCAGTTGGCACAAAAAGCACGAAACTCTTCTCACCAGCTGGGGCCGTGAAGCGGTTTCTTGCCTGCAGCAAAGGCCGTCCCACCTCTTGCTCAACCACCGCCGCCTGGCCATTGTGCTGCCCTCCCTTCTGTCGGTCCCTTGGCAGCGATGTCCTGTGTGGGATCGGCAGCAGACTCGAAACCATTGACATCGAGTTCCACACCTTTATTTATCAAGCTTAGTAGGTTGGAGATGGGTAAATGCCTAGAGGGTTGTGTTTTGGTAACCACAATAGTATGGCCTGCCTGACCTGTTTAGTACAAAGGCGGTGTACATGGATGTGTTGAAAGGAAGGGTGTGTGATGAAAAGCTTTCCGACTGCTCAGAGGGCAACGGTCGGAACTTCCCAGTGCCTCCCCAGGTTGACCTATAAGCTCTAGCTTCTAAAAGGGGCAGGGTGAGAGAAACGCCTAACCGTCTGGGGAATGTTCTCGAACTGAAATAGAGGACGACTACACCGGGGGTGTTACTTAGGAGGCAGAGCTACACAGGCAGATTCGCAAAAACATGTGCATCTCCGTCAGATGCACGATTGCGGAAAGACGCACGTGCGCCGTTGTGCATCTCGTTGCGACAGATGCATTCTCAATGAAAACACAGGAAAATGCAACGTGGGCAACACAGCACAAACGGCTCTGCAAATGAGTGGACATTGAATGGCACTTCGGACTTCGATGGACCTTGTGCATATCTGTGTTTTATACGCATATTTTGTCACACAACACATTACTTTGAGAAATGCGTGCACTGCATCAGATGTGCCAAAAAGGAGTACGTTTGCCATCAAAACCTTTGAGAACTAGGAACTACCCCGCCCCTCCAACACCTGTGTTTCACCTGTTGTGTTGGTAAAAGCAAAACCTGAGCGCAGGAGCTTCATGCATGAGCAGGGCGGGGAGAAGGGCCATGGGTTTCTCTGCGGCTGTGAAGCCTTTCATATTTTACAGAGCACTAGGACACACTCTTCCAACTGCATGACATGAGGTCAAACATTGCTGTTCACAGTGAGCTCTTACTGGCTTATTGCCGCTAGAAATGCTCTGACTGTTGTCCACCGGACCCCCACTGAGGTGAAAAAGTACTGGGGAATGTGGACGACTAGAGGCACGAGGGAGAAGCTGGCACACGCCCATGCAAGTGGCACTGGGGTAAAACCAGCCATGGTAAGCACCATGGCATCTATTGGAGGAGGCAGTGTCAGCAGTGATCCACAATGTTGCCCTAGTTGGCACAGGGTGTATAGACACAGCTGCTGAAGAGCCAAGTTGGCATCCACAAAGGTCCATGGTACCTTCTGTCAGGGGCGTTGCTAGGGGGGGGCTAAGGGGGCTATAGGCCCTGATCTTTTGGTTTGTGCCCCGGATAGAATCTCAGGAGCTACAGCCAAAAGACTAGCTAGCCCCCAGTCCCAACAGTTCCGACATCAGCTTAGCCCCGGGTCTTTTCCAGACCTAGCAACTCCCCTGCCTTCTGTATGCATTGCCAATATCTCGTGTGTGAAAGAAAGGGTGCTGCAAGATTGGCTACCAGAGTGTATAGCAGAGCCCTCCTCCAAAGCATATGTAGAAGGGCTCTGCCCCCAAGACTATGTAACCTCCTCCCCGTCAGCAGCAGACTCGCCCCCAGGCTCATACAATTCAGTAAAGATCTCAAGAGCCACTTCTTCAAGGAGTCTCCCCTCAACACCTATGCCATCACATCAGTCCTTGCGCCACCTCTTACTCGCTAGATGCCGCCTGTCCCTCTCCTCCCTGAGGGGTACAGCTGTACCCCTCCTCTGTGCCCCTCTGTTTCCAAAGGCAAAAGCGCGCCATTATGGGATTGCCGAGTTCAGGCGGATGGGGAGCGGCAGGGGGGAAGTGGTAGGTGGATGCCTGTTGAAACCAGTACCCCCAGCGGGGGGCCGGGACGGCAGGGGTGGGCGGCGGTGCCAGTCTGGACTTAAATAGAGCCCCTGGGGGACGAGGAGAGCACATATATCTGCCTCGTCCTGCTATGGATTGTCACCGCCATGCCTACACCGCCCGCCTGAGCCATCGAGCGTTGTAGGATTTAGTTTTGGAGCGCCTCTTGTCCTGCATTTCTCCTGGACACTGGTGCCATCGCTGTCTCGCTGATCCTCGGGTGAAGAGGCAGCATTACGTGGAGCTGGAAGGGTGGATCTCCCGTCTTCGCATGGGGACAGCGAGCAGTAAGGTAAGTTGGGTCATTTGAGGGAATGAGGTGGCATTGTGCAGTGGAGGACTGGGCTAAGGCATGTGGGCAAGGTCAGGCTGTTTGGGGGAGCTGAACGATAGTATAAGTGCTGCTGCGATAGTTCATGCAAGGCACCGTGTGCACTGTTAGTGTCAGTGTGGGATTTTCAATTGTGCGTGCAAAATGTTCCTGCGTACAACATTGTTATACGTGGGTCTTCCAATTGTGTGTGCATAAAAACCAGGCGTCTATTCCAGGTCCCGCGAGGGGAAGAGGGAGGCAACAACGGGACACTCATAATGTGCCCGTTGTTACCACCATCCCCATTGAGCCCTATGGGGGCTCAAATGGGAATGGGGAATGGTTCCTGCAAGGAGGACAGCTATCATAACTGATGGACAAAGTGGCTCAGGAAATCAAATTGGGGAGATTTGTTGGTCCATTCACTTTCCCTCCCCTGAGAGGGTTGGCGTGCTCCCCGTTGGGCATTGTCCCAAAGAAGGAACCAGGAAAGTATATGTTGATTCATAACCTATAATTTCCCAAGGGGGCATCAGTAAATTATGCCATTTATAATGACTTGTGTTCAGTAAGGTGTACGCCTCCTTTGACTCTGTGGTAGCACGGCTGTGGCAGATGGGGCACCGCTAGCAAAAGCAGACATTGAGGCCGCCTTCCAGCTACTGCCAGTGCATCCGGAGGACTATCATTTTCTGGGTTTTCATGTAGAGGGAATATTCTATTATGATAAATGCTTACCCATGGGGTGCTCTATCTCATGTGCTTACTCCGAGACATCCAGAACATTTCTGGAATGGGTGACTAAGAAGGAATGTAAGGGGACACAGGTCCTCCATTATTTGGATGATTTTCTGTTTATGGGGTAAAGGGACACAGATAAATGCACTAGGGTTCTGAAGACATTTCAGGAGGTGGCAGAGAAAATGGGGGTGCCACTGGCGGCCGGGATGATGGAGGGTCCCAGCACCTCCCTTTGTTTTCTGGGCAGAGATTGATTGTGAGGAGGGCGAATGCCGACTACCAGAGGACAAGGTGCGGACTTCAGGGAGGCCGTATCTGCTTGCCTGAGGGCTTAGAAGGTGACATTGGGGCAACTCCAGAGTTTGGTGGGACAGCTGAATTTTGCACTCAGAATTATTCTCATGGGGAGGCCCTTCTCATGCTCTATCGCAGGGGCTATGTCAGGTTCGCCAAAAACACATCAGCACACCAGGTTGTCAAAGGAACAGAAGCAGGACCTGTTGATTTGGAACGTTTCGGGGTGATTTTAGCGCGGTACAGATCTAGTCAAGGGAAATTGAGAACAATGGCAAGTTGGGCCTATTCACGGACGCAGCTGGGAGTGTGGGGTTCAGGGTCATCTTGGGCAACAAATGGTGTGACCAGCGATGGCCAGACAGCTGGAAGAATGAGGGACTGTGCAGGAACAAGTAAGAAAATGACGCACATGCTCGTAAATTAGGTAGAAGGGCATTCCACAGTACCGGGGCTGCATGTGGAAAGGACCCAGGAGCAACACAGGACAATTTAGCACATGGGGTGACCAGCAGGCAAGTATTGTTAGACCGGAGAGCTCTACAGGCCAGAAGCCACGAGAGATGTTTAGCCAAATATTTGGGACCTTGCCCATAGACACAATGATGGGAGATGCAATGGACCCGAAACAAAATGCACTTGCTCACAGGGGCCAATGTAGGGCTCTGCGAGTATCAGACACATGGTCTGTTCTAAGAAGACCTTCAACTATGCACACTACATTGTCCTGGATAATCTGGAGCCGAGATAGATCCCCACAATAATCAAGTCTTTTCCAATTATAGTAGCCTTAACTATATGAGAGGAAGAGTTGAGGGTTAGCGATGTGGTTTTTATGGTCAGACAGCATGTCTGTAGTCTGCTCAATAAACAGCCCGAGGGCGGCGTGCCCATGGTGCTGAGGTTGCTGAAGAGATTGGTGTTGCTGTGTCTAAGGGGCAATATACGGCAATATACGCTTCCAGGCAAAACATGTACCAGGTGTTCTTAACAATGCAGCTGATGCTTTGTCTCACTTTAAACTACAGGAGTTCCAGCAATGGTTACCAGTGGCGGACCTAGCAATGTCATTCTTCCCCGAGATACTATGGGAACTTGGTGCTCGGAGTTAGAGGTTTTGGTGTCAAAGAAGACAAAAAGGGCATAAGAAAGAGCATTTAAGGAAATCAGGGAATTGTGTGGCGTATGGGGCCTGGAGGAAATTTTCCATAGGGATGCAATGATAAAATTCCTGGGGCACGTGCATACAGAGGGTTTAACAGTGGGCACGTCCAGTACAAAGATGGCAGCCACTGGGTTTTTCTCAGGATTACAAGGAAGGTCCCTGCTATCTGCAGAGTTTGCCATAAAAAAGGCCTTATACAGCTGGATGAGGGCGGTGGTACCAGGGGGCCCCTAGATCTGAACAAACTAACAATGATAGTATGGGTGGGGGGAGGGGATATGCAGCGATGACTGGGAGGTAGAGATTTTCCAGTGGGAGCCTCCATAGCCGACTTGTTGGGGGGGTTGTCCAGGGCTGTCTTGTCATTTGAAGGAGGTGTCCTGGCCCACATATGGTTGAAGAAGTCAAAAACGGACGAGGAGGGAAAGGTGGTCAAGGTGACAAGGACGGTACATGCCATAACAGACATCTGCCTAGTAGGGAGGCTGCAGGCACATTTGAGGTACAGAGGGATACGGGGGGCCTGTTCTTACACAGGGCCAGGTCTTGGCCACCCAGATACCAGTTACAGAGAATTTTTAAAAGGCATTCGAGAAATCAGGGCTGGGGGGCATGGGATTCACCCCATATTCTTTCAGAATTGGGGCAGCCATCATGGCCGCAGGATACAGTCACGGAGAAGAACAGATCAAGGCAAGTGGGTGGTGGAAATCTCACGCATACAAGGTCTAAATCAGGACCCATCTCCTGTGCTAGAATGATGCAAGAGGGAGCATGAGGGTGATGAGAGGAAGGGTAGGAGGTTTGCAAAAAAATATATTTTTTAAATGTGGTAGAATACCATGAGATGACTAACATGCTGTCCTTTGGGTCATTTTGAGGCAGGAAGATGGTGAAACCAGTGGTGTGGGTCATAGGACAATTGCTCATAAGAAGGATGGAACAACAGAGAGTGCGGGAACACCCGGGGTTGCTGTCTGACATGACAGCCTTTGATATCCACTGGTTTAAACACGGGGGTTGCAAGTGTGCCAAGTACATTCATTGGTGGAAGGGCAAATAAGGAGGGGGCTGCCGAGCCCTGTCTGCACATTGGGGGAAATTACTTGTTGAGATTAGGAAGGAAGGAGCTGATCAGGAACTTGTTATATTTGTTTACCTGGTTTGGACGGGCCTGCCGGGGGAATCGCTCACCTGGTCTCAGATCATTCTTAGATTGAACTGGGGGTGTCTGGGAATGGCACGCTCATTGAACATGTCTGCATGGAAAATGAACAAGGAATTGGCCCGCTGGCCGCATGCCACTGGCGCTTGCAAGTCATCAAGAACGGCCTGTTGAGGGGCCCAGGAACTTGTCACCAAGACGGGGTGCATTTATCCCAGCACGGAACTAAACTATTATTACAGAACTATTTGGCTATGATAAGAACATTGGTACGGTTGGGGGGCGTCAGGTACCGGTGGGTCCACACCCCTGTGGCAGGTGGGGGCGGACCATGGGGACACTGAGATCACTTTCCAGGGGACACCGAAGCTGGCATGGGGGACGGCTACATGACTCTCCCAGCGGGGGAGTGGGGCAGCGGGACCGGGGTTAGCTGGGCCCGGTAAGAAAGGGGTCTGCATCCCGGTAACACCTTCCCGAGAAGGGCATGGTGGGGAGGGGACAGGGCCTCACCACCATGCGATGCTCCTGCGGGGCAGGAAGCCATGGTCCGCCTGGACCACCTGCCAGTAGAAATGTTGGAAACTATGTATTGATTATTAATGAATGTGTATTTGAAAAAGTCACATTTTTCGGTGTTGATTTATGTTCGCTGTGAAATTTAAAAAATGTGGCCAGTATGGCATCCAAAAAGATACGTGACACATGTGTTCAATCTACACCTTGGCATGCCCCCTGCTCAGCCTACTACCCCCCGCTGTATATCTGTTCTGTTGTTACTTCTGAAAAGCGCTCCATCATGTATCTGTATTAATGTATACCTTTATCAAACGCTCCATTACTTCTCGAAGCTAGGTCTGCGTTCAATGAATATAATAATAATATAGACCAATGAATGACCTGAGTAGCCAGTACTGTGTGCCTGTAACCAGTGTCCTGTCCCCTCATAGTGTGCATTTTGGTCGAACTCTAGACAGCTGCGATGGCTGCTCGGTGTGTGGCGATTCCCCTGAAACAATGGCAGCAGCATTAAAATACCCTGTAGCCAGAGTGCATGGCTGTGTGCATTAGTTTCAAGAATGCTGCATCCACGTATTTAAGGGGAAATGTGTATAATTAGGCATAGGGCTATGATGACAAATGGTTGCAGGGTGATCAGCGAAGAGTTTATAAATGCTGTACAAACATGTCCACAGAGCTAAGTGAAGAAGTAGTCGGCGTGGCTGGGGGCGGCATTGTGGGCACATCGAAGACCCATTGAGGTTGAAGCAATGGGCACACTACCTGCATCGTTTGATACACTCACTGCCAACTCAGAGGCATCAAGATGTGCACCAACACAAGCAGGAATAAATCGGCCTAATTAATGGTCGTTCAATGACTGGGAAGAGAAGATTTGCCAGCACCAGCTGTCCACTCACCGCCCTCCAAGCATCGTCAGTGATGTTGCTTCTACCAGACTGGTCCAGGAAGCCGGGGGCAGGAGGAGCCGACGTGGTTGTGAAGAAGCTTGGCAAACTGAGGACTAGCATGCAGTGCCGTGGATGGAGGAAGAACCGATTGTCTTTTCGGCAGCATTCCAAGAACATAGCAGATTGCAATCACATTGCTGCTGCCCTGGAGGTATATGCGACAGCCAGGATGATTTCTTGCAGCTCTAGATCCCTGTGGAGTGTGGCTTCCCTCTTACAGAGTCCACAGCCTCCGCCTACCCTGTAGGTTACACCACCTGATGGTGGAGAACATGGCTCTACACATGTGCAAACCATCCGCTGCAGCGTGTGGCGTGCCCTTTAACTTTTGGGAAAACAGTTGGGGTTAGGATGTTTTGCTTTTCATTGTATACATCGTTTGTATAGTGTCAAGACAGGAAATAGAGATTATTTGAGCTTTGTCCGGAATCACATTTCAGTTATGCATGTTTTGGCACGGGGTGGTCACAGGTTTCGTATGGGAATTTCACAGGTGGGAGAAGTCGTTCCCCGTTGATGAAAATCATTGAGCCAAGCCCATGGCAGAGTGCATGTAGAAGTAATTAACATGTGCTTATGGACAAGTGCCCATAGGGCAAGAAATGATAGGTGTATAGGGCACCCAGTAGGCATGTTGATCTTAGTCCCTCGGTTTCATCGTGCCAGAAGTGGTATACGCTCCTTTTCTATCGCAGCGGCCAAACTATGGAACGTCTTACCACTCCAACTCAAGACTACCAAAGACCACTTACAGATACATAGCTTGCTCAAGACCCATCTTTTCTAGTCCTCGGATACTCTTTCTCTTTCCAGCCTCCCTGCTGTATCCTTAGCGCCAAGAAGCCTTTCGTGTATGTGCGCTCTACAAGTACTCCTAGCATAACATAATATTCAAAGGGGTTGTGGTGACCTTCATGCAGTGATCTGGACTTCATGTGATCTCATACCGAAATATGTACATTATGACAGAGGCAGGGCTGCTCATTGTCCTCTTGTATTGCCATATGCTATAAGAATGAACATTATGACAGAGGCAGGATTGGCTGCTAGGGGTACTCATTGTCCACTTGTATTGCCATATGCTATGAGAATGAACATTATGACAGATCAATGATTAGAAGAATGTCAAAAGCAACTATAACAACAACCTGAGAAGAGAAAAAGAATCAACCAATAAAGCTCAAGGAAAGTGCTACAAATGTGGCAGATATAGACATAACAACAATGACAAAGAATGCCCACCGTATTCTGCAGAATGTTATAAGTGTGGTTATGCAGGTCATTTTGGAAAAGTATGTCGTAACACTAGAGGAAGAGGGAAAACAGGAACAAATCCCATGAACAGGATGCAAAGAGATGGTAATCAAATTGCAAAATATGGTATGTCAAACATAAAAGCAGTGGAAGGAAATCCTGGCCCAAACAGTCTAATGTCTATCATCAATGAAATGGAAGAACATGTACAGTGTAGGGTCATGGGTATCAATGTTGATAAATGGTGTGCCAATGAGAGTAATGGTTGATACTGGTTCGCCGTACACCATGGTGGACATAGAGACATTTGAGAAGGAACTACAAGGAAGAAATACTAGAGTAAGAACCACAGGGTATGGTAAGACACCCATCAACATAATTGGATATACATGGGTGGACGGAAGCGGCTGCAGTACGTATGTTCTTTGTGCTATTGCAGTGACGGTTTGATGGTCACGTGTGTGCTGGGTCCTTTACTCGGATTTCTCGTACTATGGCTGTGGATTGAAAGGAGCTGCGAGCCGCGGGACACCGCATTGAATCAGGAATTGGGAGTCGGGCCCCGTATGGTAACCCTGATTCTCCTCGGCCCCGGTGTTCTAGCCTCTACCTACAAGCGTGCCTCCTATGCCCGCCTCGTCTGCCACATCGTGAGAGTAGTGAGCGGACGTACCTGAATAAGGTGGCTAAGGTGGAGGCTTAGCGGCACTGGGCTGGTGAGTTTTTCTTGGCCCAAGGCGGGCGGTGGAAGTTAATCTGTGAGGTTGTGCCTCACCAGCGTTTGAGTCAATCTGCCTGATTGTGATATCAATCAGGTTGTGTGTGCCTTCGGGGCACTTGTTTCAAGGAGTGTGATTTGGCTCCAATCTGCACACAGCTGGGAGGAGTGCTTAGTTGGAGCATTCTCCGTGTGTTTGTATACTAATGGCTGGGCGCAGCCTAACTCTGATAAGTCGGTGAGGTTGAGCTCTCTAAATACCCGTGAACCAGCCTACTGGTGGGGATTGCAGGCAATCCACACGGCTGAGAGTGGATTTGAGTTTGCTCCGTTTCCATTTCTCACCCTGATGTGGGTGCATGAATGAGTGTATTTACTACAGGAATTAGTCTGACTGAGACAAGAGCGTGAGTGCAAGCTCCCCAGCTTCTTTATCAGCCAAGTTGTGGGGACTGCGGGCAGTGCCTTTGACCCACACGGCTGTAAGTGGAGCAGTTCTAGTCAGACTATTTTCTTTACCCTGAGTGATTAAAGGATTGGGGCTAACTGTGTCCTTTCCTTGTATTTGAAATATGCCCCCTAAAAAAAGAACTGCGCAGTCTAATTATAACCTGTGCAAGGGTAAGGTGGGGTCAGTTACCGAGGATAATCTGAGAGCTGGCGATAACAAGAAAGCTAAACAGCAAAAACAAATCCAGAATGGTAAAGGAACTATACCTACCTTCTTTCCTCCCAACGCCATAGAAGAGGTGACCCCAAATATTCTGGGAAAGGAGCCTGGGAACAATCTGTGTGCTAGCAACTCATTTGATAGCACCACTCGGCTCATGATTGACAATAACTCCTTGCTGGAGTTATGCCTCTCGGTGCAGAGGTCTTTGACTCCGGCTGTTGTAAATCCTGTTATGGATAATGGCCCAGGTGACATAGTAAAAGAGGCCGTACAACTCGCGGCTAGCCAAGAGAGACTATCAATGTCCCCGAATCTTATGATTGACTCGGACATTTCTGAGCCGGAACAAATTGGAGGTTCCCCCTCTGGAAAAACCATCTTGGTAGAACTCCAATCCTCGATGGCATCTTTACAATTCGCTCTAAAAATATTGCTAAAGATGTGTGGCCGTATACTTGAGAATACAATCAACTTGGCCAATGAAGGGAGAGACAAAGAAAGTGACCATAATCTGTCTGAAGCCATATTGATGTTAAATGAGCCATCAATCCCTGTTGAAGCTGAGACAAGTGTAGCTAATGACTCGGAGATTTACTTCTCTCGTAAACAACGAAGATTAGCAAAAAGGGCTCAGAACAAAAAAAGAATATCAAATTCGGCCTGCCCGGCTTCTGAACCAGCTCAGGTGCCCAAAAATACGAAAAAAATGAGAAAAAAGGCAGCAAGGGCTAAGAAGAGATTGACTGAGAGAGAAGGTAGTCTCACTAGCTGGCTCATTGCAGATAAAGATAAAGAAGTCTCTGAGGTAGAGGAAGAAGTACCTCCTCTTATACTATCACCAAAGGAACCGGCGGTTGGGAATCCTTCATCGACACCAAATAGCACCAGGCGAACCGATCAACTGGTGATGTCAAAGATGTCCGATTACGAGGATACTGATGTGCAGTCGAGTGTTAATACAAATAAGACATGCTTGATCAAGAATTTACACCAAAAGCATGACCAGGATTGGCTATCACGGTCGGAATTCCTGGTCCGGCTACATTCCATTCCTCAGTTACGAGTACTAACATCAGATGACTTCGAATACATCGAGCCATTAAAGGTACAAAATACTAATGTCTCCGCCGTCCACTGTAAATTTCAGGCTTCGGTTGATTTGCTACGAGCACACAAATGAAATCTGTTAAAGGTAGATGTGGAAATCGACGTTGACCCTGAGAAAAAAGACCTAGAATGTCCTAAGAAAGTGACAACTGTATCAGAAAGTAAGAACATTATGCCTCTACTACCGTCAAGCAAAGTGGTCCAGGTGGCTGACGTACAGAATGTCCTAAAATGGTTGGCTGAGTCACTTCCCACTGTACTTAAGAAAGATTGAGAAATTTCGATTCTCTCGTGAAATACTAGGGGTTTCAGCCACTTAATTAATCAGAATGTTTCATTGCCTTACATAAATGATTTCATGTGTATAGGTCTGCAAGAGGTGTGGCTGACTACCCCTGTGTTGTTTGAGGGATTTACTGTATACCAAACGTTGGCCAAAAAGGGTGAACGGGGAAGACCGTTCGGTGGCTTAATAACTGGCATACAACATAAAATAAAATCCCGGCATTTCCCAGTTATCTAAGATGACTTTGTGATAGCTATTGAATTATCGTTGCATATTGAAAGTAAGGCAGTGAACATGCTGCTGATCAATCTCTACAACCCGCCGGGGGGAACTCAAACAGAAAGCATGAGAGAAGGAAATAGATCCATTATGATTATGGGGGATTTTAATTGTCATATGACTGGTGGGGAGGGTACCAAGAGCAATCCTCATTTAAAATCGGAGAGTATAATGTCACATAAGAAATCTGAGTCAGAGGGCCTGTATTGGTTGAGTTTTTTTGAATTATGGGACATGGAAATGGTCAATGGAAGAACTAAAAGTGATTGTCCAGGACAACATACCTGGGAGGGTTGTGGGGGTAAGAGTACGCTTGACTACACTTTTGTAACCACTGATATTGCAATGTGTGTTGGGGACATGAAAGTAACCACTAATAGTTGGAGTGACCATGCAGCGCTTGAGTTAATTATAGCTGTCGATACTGTTAGCTCAGGTACAAAATGCATGGGAGATTTAAGAGTTAACCATGCTGCAACCCGTATCTCCTGGTCGGAACATGATATAGCAAATACTAAGAAGACACTATCAACAGACTCTTATAGGGACCTAGTGGCATTCCAGACAATGTCAATAGAGGAAATTGAGCAGTGGATTTCCTCCTTTGCACCGTCCCACGCCTGGATTAGATCCGGGGATGTGGTGACGAGTTAGGAACTGAGAAATCCGTACGTTTGGGAGGTGAGAGACGCCAAAAGGCGACTGATAGCGGTTATTAGGAAAGCGAAGAATTCCTTTCCTATAAACACTATATGGTTTTGAGGAAGGAACTGAAGGACAAATATCACTCATGGCTAAAACAGAAGAAACATCTTAAGAAACTTCAACAATGGCAGGAGACCCTAAAAACATTGTGCTCTAAGAATACTAGGAATATCTGGGCTCTTTTAGGGGAAGTTAGCGGTAACAGTACTACTGCAATAGTTAACCCGACAGGAGCTGAGATCTGGGAACGTTTCCTCCGGGAACGCAATATAGTGAACAAAGGCATCTACCAGGTGGCCAGGCATAGTAACCCCCCTAAGCCACCCATCAAGTTCTCAGTTGCAACTCTGAGAAAATTAATAGGCTAAAATCCTCAAGGGCACCTGGCCCTAATGGTATGGCTAATGTTGTCCTAAAACGTAACCCTGGTTTTTGGGCTGTAATTCTAAAAATCTTGTTCGATAAAGTCCTGTCCGAGGGTAGAATACCACGCTCATGGCAAACATCCATTTTAATACCTGTGTATAAGAAAGGCGACAGAAATGACCCAGGCAATTACAGGCTCCTTTCGATGCTGGATTGCACTGGTAAACTTTTCGCCGCCCTAATCCTTGAAGAACTGCAAGACTGGGCTGAGAAAGAACAGATCTTCAATCCTTTTCAAAGCGGGTTTAGGCGGAGCTACTCAACAACTCATAATCTCATTACCTTAGACTCCCTTCGTACTGAGGCCAGGAAGAAGGGTAGCCCCCCGCTTTATGCTCTCTTTGTTGATTTTAAAGCCGCTTTTGACCTGGTAAATAGAGACATCCTATGGTCTAAACTTGAGCTGCTTGGCTGCCCTAAAGGGATTGTATATTACCTAATGCTTTTCCATCAGAATAAAACTTTCTCCCTTAAGCTTGATCCGAAAGGCAAAATGACTGAGCAAGTGGATCAACATAGAGGCGTAAAGCAGGGTTGTGTAACAGCTCCTACTCTGTATAACTTATTTACATATGATCTGCCATTAGCAATTGCTCAGGCCCACAACTGCCCCCCGAAAATAGGTGATAAGCACTGCCCAGTCCTTGCATATGCAGATGACCTGGTGGTTTTAGACCATACCTTTGGCGGCATGAGGAGATCAGCTGAAGCGCTATGGTCATACGCAAATCGCAATGGGCTGGAAATAAATTTACAGAAAACCCAACTGATGTTATTCACCAGGAAGAAAACTGCTCGTATCAGCTTGAAGATACAGAATGCTGAAATTTTGTATACTCCAAGCTATAGGTACCTGGGAATTGATGTCGAAACGGTTGGCGACTATTTACGGTGTAGACAGCATAGAAAGATTAGGGCAGCCAAAATTACTTCGTTGGCCTACCGTTTCGTTATCACTCAGTCAGGTTTTACAATTTGGGCGGCACGGCTATTATACCAACAGGTCTTGGTTCCTATGATGATTTATGGCATAGAGGCCTTCCTAAACATGGACCTGAATTGGTTGCAGGTTGTGGAAGGGACATTTTGGAGAAAGATCTTAGGTCTCCCAACTTGCAAACCGATGGCCATAATTAGGCTGGAACTTGGTCTGATTTCATTAAAATCCCTTGTTCTTAAAAAAAGGGCATCATTATACCTGATGATGCGAAGCAGAATGGGTAACCCTTTGGTTGACACACTGAGAGTGGAATCTTGTAAGGAAGCTGGTATCTTTCCTCTTAAAGACAAGGTTGATAGTTATCTGAAAGATATTGGGTGGTTCATTCGATTTGCAGAGTTTACTCTCAATACTAAGAGGGCGCTGACTAAAAAAGCAGAGCTATATGACTGGCTAACAAATTACGCCCATCTGGAGAAGCTAAAGTCCTATCAATTTAGTATGTTTATACTGTATTCATATAAAGAACCGCAGCCCTATCTTAATCTGTTTCCGGCAGTCAGACTTAGGCGTTTCATAATGTTATTAAGAGTGAATCACTTGCCGGTCCTGGTATGTACGGGGGTTATTAATCAACTACCACAGCCTGAAAGATTTTGCCGTCTATGTCAAAACCAGTCAATTGCAGAATCAGGGAAACATGTACTCACTGGTTGTCCAGAGTTACGTATGACATACCATGTTCATTATGGGAAATATGTACATAATCTTGATTTTATTTCAGAACTGGCCTTCTGGTGGAACAGCGTAAACTCAGAGCATACAGGACGTCTCCTTGCGATGTATAATGTCTGGTTGGTAGTTGAACGCCGACTTGGTATTTCTATCTGAAGTATTGGTGTGTAACGATTATTCTCCTTGTTTTTACTGGACCAATTCATCCTTTTTAAGCCTCTATCCTTTATGTGCTAAGGAACACTTATTGAATTATGGCTAGGGAGCTATGCTACTTTTAGCCCAGATGCATAGGCATGTTGCTTTGTGTTATTGTGAGACAAGGAACATATGCTATCGTATATGGTTTTATAATTTGTGGTTGATTTTGGATTTTGGTCTAGATGATCAATCAGATTCTGTTAACAAATGTTATTGGTATTAATTAATTTATGATCTTATGTTTGTAAATAATATGTATTTGTGCTTTTGTTTTACTAATTTCTTTTTCACTATTTTATTATTCTTTTTTTTTCTTCTTTTTCATGTGTAAAGTTTATTTATAAACTGTATCACATTAAAATAAAAATAAATATACATGGGTGCATTTTAGTTTTAAAGAAAGGAAGACATAATGAAAACTATATGTGGCTTGGAATGGATTTTCAATTGTAGGATGGTGGGAACAAGCTTCCTTACACATTAAAATACATCCGAGAGAGATTGTACCAATATTGGGTATCACTGAAGTAAATTGTGAAACTGGTGAAAATTTAGCAAAAAGTTTTCCAAAGGTGTTTAACGAGACTATTGGTACATTAAAAGGATTTAAACATAGGATTATATTGAAAAGAAATGCCAAGCCAGCTGTTAATAAGGTGAGAAACATTCCATTTGGCACAAGGGAAGCTTTACCGAAGGAATTAGTAAGACTGTGTGAACAGGACATTATAGAACCAATAGAAAGTTCAGAATGGCTCTCGCCAATTGTCATTGTACGCAAACCACATGGATCAATAAGGATGTGTGTAGATCTAAGAGACTTGAACGCAAATATTTGGGTGGATAGACATCCGTTACCAAACATAGGTGAAATATTAACAACAATGAGGCCGGCAAAAATGTTTACAACGTTAGATCTATCATCAGCCTATCATCAGGTGGTATTAGATGAGAAGTTGAAGCACCTCACATCATTCATTACCCCATTAGGAGCATTCCGATATAAGAGGATGGGCCTCATTACATGGACGGCGGTAAGGGTTTACCGGTACCGGTAAGGGCACCGGTACCGGTAAACCCTTACTGCCTTACTATGAGGTCCCTTTGCGGGTAGGTACTTTAACGCCTGCTGTTTAGCAGGTGTTAAAAACCAACCCGCAAAGGGACCAGGGTGCTAATTACGGTACCGCAATTTGCGGCACCGTAATTAGCACCTTCCCCATTGCCATAGACCACTATGGGGCAAACATGGGAATGGGGAAGGGCAATGGGGGAAGGGGGAATTACCGCCCTGCCAACCTTGGAATAGGGCGGTAATTCCCCTTTCCACCAAGGCGGTGCCGGTATTTTACCGGCATGGACCAAGGTGCTAATAGCACCCTGGTCCTCCGCCTACCGTGTAATGAGGCCCGATGTCTTTTGGATTGGCATCGGCGGCAGCTGTATTTCAGAGATTAATGCACCAATTGTTTGATGGCCTCCAAGGAGTTCATTATTTTCAGGATGACATATTAATATCAGCAATGAATGAAGAAGATCATAATGCAAAATTATTAGGCATTTTACAAGTCATCCAAGAAAGAGGTCTCACACTCAAAATAGAAAAGTGTAAGATAAAGAAGAATGAAGTGATGTATGTGGGTCATTCCATAAATGTGGAAGGAATAAAACCAAGACAAACTCTAGTTAATACAATTCTGGGCATTCCAGAACCTGCAAACAAGGATCAACTTTGCAGTTTTATAGGGTTGACAGAACAATAGGAAGTTCATATGGTCAGAAGAATGTAAAAGACAATTTGAACAATTGAAGGAATTCATTAACACAGCTCCAACACTCAAAATGTTTGACTATGGTGCCAAACGCATAATTTCAGTAGATGCCAGCGGCATAGGGTTAGGTGGTGTCCTGGAGCAGATTCAAGGAGGAAATGTTGTACCTATCGCTTTGGCTTCCAGAATGCTGAGAGGTGGGGAAAATAATTATTCCACTATTGAGAGAGAGGAGTTGGGAGTGAGATGGATCTTAGAACATTTTAAGTATTTAATATGGGTTGGTACCGATTGAGTTAAGAACTGATCATAAGCCATTGATTCATGTGTTGAGTTCTAAGAGCACACAATTGACATCACCACGCATCAAGAGGTGGACTTTAGATATTATGCAGTATCATGTTACAGTTAAGTACACACCAGGAAGATATAATGTTGTGGCAGACTGTCTATCGAGGTTACCTTGGAATTGTGATGAAGACAATGTACAAAATGATGAATCTATGAAGGAACAAGCCACAGAGTGTGTGATAGCACAAATAAATCCAAGCTTTTCAAAAGGAGAATTGGGCAAAGCAATAGATGAAGATATTGAACAAGGACATTTGAAAAGAGCAATCAGAAGTGATTGGAAGGATGTTGACCAGAATATTAAGATGTGGGATAAAATAAAGGATGAGATCTCTTGCGATGATACATGTATATACAGAGGAGATCGAATTATTCTGCCGATTTCAATGAGAGAGAAAATAATGGTCATTGCTCATGAACGACATGTGGGAAGAAGCCTTACAAAAAGGAGAGTAAGAGAAGTATATTGGTGGCCTGATATGTGGAACAATTGGTGAAAAATTGCACAGCATGTGCCATCAGCGATAAAGGAAAGAAAACACTGCCTACACCATTGCAACATGTTGAAGTTCCCAAAACGATATGGACCAAATTAGCTATTGATATAACAGGACCATTTGAAATATTGGGGCCACAAAAAGTGTATATCATAGTTTTGATGGATTATACATCTAAATGGGTAGAGTGGGGTGTAGTGGAGGAGACTGTTACTGCTATTAAAGTAGTGAAATTCTTAGAAGAAATGTTCAATAGGGAAGGTGATCCTCAAGAAATGCTATCTGATAACAGAGCCCAATTCATGTCTTTAGAGGTACAGAAATTCATGAGAGAAAGAGCCATTGAACATAAAACAACGGCTTTATATCATCCAATGATGGCAAATGGACTAGTCGAAAGAATGAATGGATTTATAAAGAGCATAATTCAATTAGCAATTGTCAATAACTTGTCATGGAAAGAAACTTTAAAGGAAGCATTGAATACTTATAGAGTTACCCCGCACTCAGTCACGGAGGAAGAGCCTTTTACGCTAATGAGGGGCAGAACAGCTTCGAATAGATTAAGACCTGCCTGGTTCGAGTTTTAAAATAAATAAAGAAATTAATATGGAAGAAAGTATAAGAAAAGTGAAGAAGAGACAGACTGAATACAAGAGATATTATGATGACAATAAGCATGTGAAGGAGAGCATTATCAAAGAAGGAGATTGGGTTTGTGTTTAGGAACCAAGGAAAATGTTCAAAGGAGAATCCAAGTATAGGGTTCTGCAAAGAGTGGAGAGATGTTCAAGTAAGTCTGTGATTCTGGATGATGGTAAGAAGTCATCCTGTGATGACATAGTATCATCGAGAGCAAGAATTCCTTCAGAAGAAGAACATTTTATGAAAGAGTTCAGAGACAATGATGGGAGGAGTAACATGTCATCAAAAAACAGAAGAATTATACAAAACTTGAAAAAAGATTTTGTGTATTACTAATCTGCACATGATTTCTACATTCTTTAATGAGATGGAAGAAGTGGACGTCAACACATATCCTTTGCATAGTTTGTTTACTTTATAATTATTTTGTTTCTTCAGTTATTATATGTTGTTTCTACCAGTTGTTAATCTGTTAAATTGTGGAGGGGGAGTTGTATATATATAACATTCTGTTGGTTTCATGGAGTGCTCATGATGTCGTATGATTCTGGAATCCCTGGATTCCAGAATCATACGATGATGAGAAAGTACTGAGAAAGGTTGCACCCACCCGGGGACCTCAATCTTGTATATACTAATAAATATACAAACAAATATATATATGGTCAGCAACTCTTCTTTATACAACAATGTGTTCTGGTAATATGTTGAAATTGTATTAATTGTTATTATGTGAAAAGTTTGGAATAAGCTAAATCACATTAAAGAACATACATAAACCAGGCCATCAATGCGTTTTGGGGTGTGTCATTTCATACAAGTAACAACCTTCTTATCTTCGATTACATACACTTCTTAATCCTCACAATTATGGCAACTTTCTGTGCTAATTTGGAACGTTAAATGATTCAACTTTTAAACTCTCAAGTGTTCACAAACTACCCAACAATTCCCAAAGTAGGCGTTAATGTGCGATTGATATGATATGATATGATAAGGCATTTGTAACGCGCCTATACACAAATGTTTCAAGGTGCAATTGGCGTTGTGGTCATATGTGCGGTCACGTGGACACGTGTTTTTGCATGTGTTTCTGTGTGAATGCGTGCTCTGAAGCTCGAGCGCAAGCACCTGCATACATGCAGATGCACGAGTGGGGGGTTGTATGTCTGCATAGGTGCATCCGCCTCTGTAGGGGGTTCTGAGTCAATGCTTGTGTGGCTGTCTCAGTGCCCGTGTGTGCCGCAGCCTGGCAGAGTGGGCGCGAGATACTTACAGATGCCCATGTCGTCCATGCAGTCCATCACCTCTGTGTTCCACGTGCTGCTCTGACTGCTGTAGCCCGAGCTCTGAGGCTGGCTGCTGATTGGATGGCTCATGTCGGGTTCTAGAAAGAATACAAAGCAGCAAAGCGTGCATTACAATCACAGGCATGGCACCAGTTATGTTCCAATCCAAGCGAGTGCCTGATACAAACTCAGGGACACCCTGTAGAGTCCCTTGTTTTTACCCCGGCTTTAGAACTCTTTACCGACAGTGATGCATGTCCTCACTCTCGGGATGGGTCTGGGCACTGATTTATGCAGGGGTGGCATGAAATACGCTCGTGTTCTCTCTCTCTCTCTCTCTGTCTCTCTCTCTGTCTCTCTCTCTCTCACTTTCTCTCTCTCTCTCTCTCTCACACACTCACTCTCTCTCTCACTCTCTCTCCAGTTGAAGAAAGTCACCCGCAGAGATCAGTGAGACTTTGTAACGGTAGCCATTGGTCCATGCGAGGCATAGGGAGGAAGGCAGCCCACAGGAGCCAACTGCGAGCCTCAGTTGTGGGTGAATTTCATATTTCTTTTACAAGTCTGTTGATGTTCTTCAAGGTGCCAATGGTTTTTACATGAATGCTCTCCAACAAAATAGTTCATGACCGTTCCAAATGTACCTTCAAAAAAGGGCGTTTGGGGAACTTTGTCCCCATATTCTGTCATATAATCACTCTTCCTAAGTTCACTTTTCAATAGGATTCTGGGTAATATGGCCACAGGTACAAACATGCGGCAGTTCTCTGGTGTTATGCTTGCTCGCTCGGTTTCTAGGATCAATTTCCAACATGGAACAACAATTATTTACATACCAATGATTGCCTTTCTTCATTCTCTCAAGCTTCTCTAGGAACTGCCGCTCCAAGTCCCAGCATGCACTTTTGCCCCTGGTATTCCCTTTCTCATTGGCTTGTGGGCTTCCGCGTGGCACGGGATGTGTCATGTCCATGCTTTCTCACACTCATTCTCTCGCGCTGCAGTGGCTGGGGTTGGTGCACAAGCTCTGCCCTGCATCTTGCTTTTTGCCTCTCATGTGTTTCCTCAGCGTGATAACTGGCTCTCCAGGCTTGGCCATCACGCTTTTGCATTACTCTTAATATTGCTGATGTGGTCGCCTTAGCTTTGGCAGCGCAAGGAGCGAGTTAACAAAATGTGGTGCCCCCTCCAACGGCAGCCGCTGCCCAGGCGCTGCCAAAGCTAAATAGATTGCTGCTGCAAAACCTGCAACGGCGCTCTATTTAATGAAGCGCTTAACTCCCCACTGCATGTAGGAGCGTGGAGGTAAGCATTTCAATACAGCGCAGTTTGACAGAGACGCTGTATTGTAATAAAAAGCACCCGCTCTCCTGCAAACACACACAGGGCCAGCAGGAGAGCGGGTGCATTGCATTACAATAGGGCGCCTGCCATACCTTCACCCACCATGCCAACTCAGGGGCGCCTTTGAAAGACTCTTCCGAGCTGGCGTGGCAGGGGGCTAATGTGGCACCTTGGGCTGTCGCCCTGCCCACCCCGACCTAAAGCCGGTCCTGCTATGCACCCAGCTTCTGCTGGGCCCTCATTCTCATACTAGCTGGTGAGCACTTCTGTGTCTGGTATTGGAGGACCTTCTGTTGCTCTGTCGGCCTGTCCAGGCGTCGCACTCTCCAGATGCGCATCTGCACCGCAGCATTTTACGGGCTTCTGCGCATCCCTGTGATGGTCTCTGGTCTGTTGGCTTTTCTGCCAGCCGCTGTCTCGTGAGCTCGTAGAAGAGGCAACAGACCAGATATGTCGAGACCATCACGGGGATGCGCAGAAGTGCATAAAATGCTGCTGCGCAGAAACTCGTCGGCATGATCACAAAGACTGCTAGTGGCATTGCCAGACACACTTTACAAAACTCTCCGATACTGTAACAAGCCCCTGCTACCCTCAGGAGATACAAGGCTCTCAATGATGTGCCCCTACAGAAGCGGACACCCCTATTTTCATGAAAGGCGATGTAGCCACCAATGAACATAGCGTCAGACAGCCATACTCCTTTACTCATATGCCTACATGCAAAGGTTTACTAGAGAGTGAACCTCCCCTACAGTACAGCGGGTGAAATGCAATACTGAGCCAGAGTGGTGGGAGCGGAGGAGGCTGAGTAGGAGTCTGGGCCCTCTGATTGGACGTTGACGGGATGTACTTTGAAGAGTAGGGTCTTCAGTTCCTTCCTGAAGTGCATTTCAGAGATATCGGGCCTCATTCCGAGTACGGCGGTTGGGGGTTAAAAGCACCGGTAAGGATGCCAGCGCCGTTAACCCCCTATCTCCGCATTCCAAGGTCCCTTAGCTGCACCCGCTAAGGGACCAAGAAGCTAATAACGGGCATGCTATTTGTGGGCCCGTTATTAGCTCCTTCCCCATTCTCATTGAGACCTATGGGGGCTCGAATGGGAAATGATATTCAGAATGGGGACTTACCGGGTCTGCCAAGGTCGGAATGTCCTGGTAAGTCCCCATTCTGACACCACGGACCCGGACACGGGTTTGGAGGCAGCCATGGTGCTATTAGCACCATGGCTGCCTCCAAACTCGTAATGACCCCCATCTTTCCGTGCATCAATATACTCTTCCAGAGCAAGCCTGCAGCCTTGTGTTCGTGCGTTGTTTTCTCGCCGGCTGATTCTCTAGCTTCTTGTGTTGTCTTTGCCTCTGAGGGTAGTGATTTTGTTTGGCCACTTAGTTAATGTTAATGTTAAAGGATATTTATACCGCGCACTATCACCACCGGAGTGGTCCCCTGGCACTCTGGCGGCTCTGAAAGAGGGAGAGGAGGGGGGTGAGTTAGTGGGAATAAGCTAGAAAAGTGCAAGAGAGCAGTGATGTGCTGTTGGCAGCCTCAGCCCGGTGGGTCCATTGGCTGGGCTTGGGTGTTCTACGGTCGGAAGTCGTTGTGTGCTGTTGTGCAAGTCTATGTGCAGTTTGTTTTGTTGTTGCAGTGTAGTGAAGTTTGTGCGGATTGCTGCGTTTTAGGCTTGTGGTTGTGTTTGGTTAGAGTTTGAGGGGTGTATGCAGAGGGATGAAATTGTTAGTGGATTGTTTAGTTGGCCTTGCTGTCCCTGCAATTATGTCTAGGTGTGATGCTTGCCATCATTCACCATTCCATCGGAGTGTGGCGCTTGCCAATTTCAATATTCCGTCTAGATGCGAGGAAGGCTAGTGATCATGATTCCATTAAGATGTTGCACTAGTCATCATTCACAGTTTCATCTAAGTGCGGCGCTAACATTCACGTTTCTATCTAGATGTAACACAAGCTAGAGTCAAGGATTGGAGGTGCAGGGTGCATTCGTTGCCACTGCCTTTTATGTGATGCTGGCTTGCAAGAGAAGCCACTGCAACTCCTTTGAGGTTGGGTGGGATATGGTGAAATTGCTTTGCATTTTTGATGAAACAGGCTGCTCTATGTTGGGGAACTTTTTTTTTTTTTAATCAGAGACCAGTTGGAGGATGTGGCACTTGCAAGGATGGTGTTGACTGCATCGAAGTAACAGAAGACTAAATATCTCAAGTCTGGTGCTGTGAAGAAGGGCTTCATCTTGCCCAGAAGAGTGAACTGGTATTAGGCTGGTTCTGCTTTCTTGTAGATTTGAGGCTTGAAGTAGAGGTGGGTATCTATCTAGTATCCAAGCGAATTAGTCAATAAGTGGGATACACAGTGATTCAGCCTGCTTTGTACTTGGGTGCGCTGCGTGGAACTTTTCAAAATGCCGCATTCTGTATTTGTGGAGTTTAGTTTTAGGTAGGCATTTGATATCCTGACTTGTACAATGGAAGGGCAGCATTTTAGTTGTTGGATGTTGTCTACACAGTTGTTCTCCAGGCACTACAAGGCAGATACTTAACAACACTTTTCATCATTATTGCACCTACATCAAAGCTCACACACCCCTCCTACATGCAGAGCTACACTTCCACCCCAATGCACACACATTCTTACTTAAATAGTCATCACCTGTGCACCATAAGAGAGTCAGCCAAACGTTGATGCCTCCAGGGCGCACACACACCCACAACACATACACACACACAACCCAAACCCCAACCACCACACACACAACACACCTAACATACACCCAACACACACCAAACAGACACACACCACACACACACCAGCCATCCCTCACTCGCCCATGTCTGGAATTTCTATACTTGTGAAAATCTCATAAGGATTCACACATTTGATGTGAAGACCCATTGTACCAGTGAGGATCCAAACCGTTAGTTACTGTACTTGCATTTCAGCACGCGTGTGTCTGTGTGTCTACATATGAATGTGCCAGTGTCTCTGTGCATGTTTATATGTGTGCACCTGTATTTGGATATGCAATTTCAACGGTATACTGTCTTTTTTAAGTGTGTACTTATGTTCCAGTGCCTGCATGTCTCTCGGGTTGAGTGTGTGTTTGCCTATATGTGCGGAAATTGCTTATGTATGGTCTCTTGGTCAATGAAACCTGGCAATGTGGGGTTTCCAAGACATTGTGGACATTGCCAATCTCTGTTGTCCGTTATGATGTACAAAAATGTGTGCATTGACGGATTATTGTGCACAGTATGAATGTGCATTTACTTGAGAATTGTGGAAGCTGAGAATGTATACTTATCTCGACTTTTTAGAAACTAGCAAGGCATGCATTACATGGCATTAAGTGCCTACTCCTAAATTATAGAAGATAACAATATTGCCATATTGAAGCATTGTAGAACCCGTCATTGTGTACTGTTTGGGTTGTTGTGCAAAATGGCGTTGTGTGTAATGTGCATCAATAGCTCCCCAGGAACCCTGTCAATGTTTAGCTACTGAGACCTGCCTTGAAACTGACAATATGGGCCTTAATGAGGCAGCCTGCAAACTGGGAGGGCATGCTCGGTCTGGCGCTTTGTGGCAACTCACGAAGTGTGTTTACAAGGACATTTTGGGAAATAGAAATGCATACATTGCTGGGGAATTGCAGACATTGTCAACTGAATCAAACAAGTGTATGCAGGAAGTTGTAGATCCTTTTTTATAAATCACAAAAACGAGTTAACATATGTATATCATATCAAAATAATGACACTTAGCTCCATTGTAAGATTACAATCCATTTGAAACTTGTCTCCCCGTTGCAGAACTACCCCGGAACAGCATATTTGCCAAATGAAACCTGGCAATGGAGGTTCATTGAGGAATTGGGAAGCTGACACTTTGTGCTGAGGGATATTTTGGTGACTGGGTAAAGCTGTGTTTGCTTTGGGGCAGTTATGTTGACGATCATGTGTTGATGTTGAGTAGTATGTGCTACACTGTAGGCCGGATGGGCCTATTGTACGCCAAAGAATAGTGTAAATAATGTACTGGCATTAGATAAGTGATGCTGCTGATATGAGGGGCCCACATTAGATAAATTAAACAGTTTTTACATATACGTTTACATTTACGTTTGTTCTTATCAAAAGTAGATTTTTACAAAAAAAGACATATTTAAGACATACAATACATTTTCCAAAATTCACAGAGCCAGAGGTGCTTCATGCATTCCTGTTTTTATTTATTTATTTATTGGCATATTTATGTTTGAGTAAAACATTTTAGCAAAAAGAACAGTTTCCCATTCTCTCATGGTTAAATTAAAAAAACATTGTTTTCCTTTTTAGTCCTTTACATTAATCCAGTCATTAAATGAGACTTAACAGCTTTTACAACACTGGTTCTTGAATGTTCCAATAAAATTGAACCAACGCAGTTAACAATGACATTTGCGTTCCTCCTATTAATCAGCGCCACCAAGCTTCTGTTGACAAAGATCTAAACTTCTCAATGAAACGGCCAAAATATTCTGTACTCTTCGAGGTAAAAGCTGAGCAGATAGTGAAGAGATGACAGAGAGTTTCTTTGAGTTCCAATTTTACTAAACCTACACCCAGGATTTATTACATCTCCTTGGGATCTAGCTACAATCATTTAATTGGATCTACATAGATTAAATCGGATCCTCATGAAGGCTGTCTGTATTTTAGGGTTTGGACATTTCCAAAGTTAAGGATGTAGGTCACCTTGTTTCCTTGATTCTGTCGCTAATTGCGTATGTAATTTTAGTTTAGCAACATCATCCATAGTCTGTATCCAATCACATTTATAACATTTTCTTTTCACCCTATCCGGGTTTAACAGGAGCTCTTCCATCGAACAGTTGATCTCATTTGGGAGGTTGTTGCACTTAGTAGTCCAATCATTTAGATATTTATTGGCGGTCGTCAAGCGTTCGTTATTGATCACTTTTATCAAGGCTTGAGTGTACATTTCCATTACTTTTTCTTCAGTATACTCGCCTGACAAGCAAGCATGCCGGCTTTCAATTTTTGGTATACGAAGAAATTAGTGTCAGTAGGACTTCTTGTGATCCAGATCCCCAGGTATTTAAGGCGCGTCACTTGTTCAATTTCTAAATGGTTAAGAAACCATTTTGCCGCTTCTTTATGCACTATGCAGCCTTTTTTCAGCGTAAGGATCTTAGTTTATTGATATTGATCGCCAAGTTGTTTGCCTCTGTGTATTCATGTAGGTGATTTAATTGCCTTTGTAGCCCTACGGCAATGTGATCTAGTAGTACGAGATCATCCGCATATAGTAGATGGGTTATTCTCACATCTCCCATTTTAGGTGGAAAACATCTGCAGACTTTCATAAAGTCCCCCAAATCGGAAATGTAGAAATTATAGAATGCGGGTGCCAGAGCACAGCCCTGTTTTACTCCTCAATATGCTGGAATTTCTTCAGTTAGGTCGCCTTTCAAGGATAGGCAAATTCGTATGGTCATGTTTGTGTAAAGACCTTGTATTTGTTCCAACAAGTCGGGCAGACAGTATTTCTCTGACATTTTCTCCCAAAGAAGTTGCCTATTCAGGCTATCAAAGGCCTTGGTAAAACCCACGAATGCCAGATGGAGTTTGGTGTTGTTCTCAGTGGTTTTGCCTTTCAGTAGATTGATCAGATGTGCTGGTGGCACAATTCCCAGGCCTTTGACAAAGCCTGCCTGAAAATGGTCATTCAGGTCATTGGTCTGCGTCCACATAGATAGCCTTTTCAGGAGTAAGGTTGAGTACATTTTCCCTAGCACATCTAGTAGTGCTATCGTCCTATAGTTGTTTGGATCAGTGTGGCTACCATTTTTGAATATCGGAATTATAAGTGCCTTCCTCCATGATAGTATGACTTTAGTTAGGAGAACATTAGTAAGGACCAGCTCAAGTATTGATGCCCATTGCTCAGGATTTTCTCTTAGAATGATGTTATATAGACCATCAGGTCCTGGGGCTCGCAAAGGACTCAAACCTTTGATTAAGATGATCAGATCTTCAAGATCGTCTGGCAGGGTCCAAGAGAGAGTTGTTGTTATCTGGTGTTTTTCTATATCGCAGGGGGAGGCAAACAAGGAGCCGAAGAATGTAGACCAAACCGATTCCGGTACACATTCCACCTGCAGAGACATTTGGGACAGGTTTAGCACCCTTATAAGGGACCAGGTTTCTGCCAAGGTCTTATTGGTCAGGGAGAGTAGCATGAATTCCGCAGCTCCCTGGTATAGGATGAATCTATGGCTAATACACCAAGATTTGTAGTTGGATTTTAGAGTTTTAAAGGAATG
This sequence comes from Ambystoma mexicanum, assembly GCF_040938575.1. Taxonomy (NCBI): domain Eukaryota; kingdom Metazoa; phylum Chordata; class Amphibia; order Caudata; family Ambystomatidae; genus Ambystoma; species Ambystoma mexicanum. The sequence goes on from NC_090922.1 coordinate 542,787,077, forward strand.
GTTCTCCCAAAATTTTTTATTTCAAAAATAGATAGGCAATATAAAAAAAAAACGATTGGCATTTTTTTTTTCTTGAAGTCCCTATGTAAACTTTTGAGCAATTCAAGCTCAAAGATAGCACATGGGGGCATCCATTTTGTGAAATGGATGCCCCCCGCTGTGCTCGCTTTGGCTTTTGCGGCACTAATGAAGGAAAAGCCAGCCAGCTGTAGTAAACAAAAGCTACCACTGGGTGGCTTTTCCTTCATTGGTGCTGTACGCGGAGGACGGGGACCGGAGACTACAGGCAGAAAAGCTGCAGCTGCATCTCGGTAAGTGCTATTTTTTTAATAAAAATAAACACTAGGCTGGAGGAGCCCGGAAAACTTAGAAATAAAACCGCAGCTTTAAAAACGTTGTATTTATGTTTGCGGTAGCTTTTGAAGCGACCGCAAACATAAATACAACGTTATTGTGTTTGAAAACGCTGCGGTTTTTCTTTCTTAGTTTCTCAGGCTCCTCCGGCTCAGAGGAGCCTGAGAAACTCAGAAAGAAAAACCGCAGCATTTTCAAACACAACCACGCTGTGTTTCTGCCTGCCGTGGCTATCACTTTGTGTCTCCGGTGCTCCCCCAGAGGAGCACCGGAGACCCAAAGTGAAAGCAAAGGCAGGCAGAAACACAACGCGGTTGTGTTTACATGCCGCAGTGTTTCTGCCTACAGCTGATTTCCCATTTGGGGCTCTCGGGCTCCCCACGGGGGGCGTGAGAGCCCCAAATGGGAAATGCTAAATGCTGCAGTGTTTCTGCCTAAATCTGCTTTCCCATTTGGGGCTCTAGGGCTCCCCGTGGGGAGCCCTAAAGCCCCAAATGGGAAAGCAGATTTAGGCAGAAACACAACGCGGTTGTGTTTGAAAACGCTGCGGTTTTTCTTTCTAAGTTTCTCAGGCTCGGAGGAGCCTGAGAAACTCAGAAAGAAAAACCGCAGCGTTTTCAAACACAACTGCATTGTGTTTCTGGCTGCCGTGGCTATCACTTTGGGTCTCCGGTGCTCCCCCAGGAGAGCACCGGAGACCCAAAGTGAAAGCAAAGGCAGGCAGAAACACAACACGGTTGTGTTTACATGCCGCAGTGTTTCTGCCTTAATCTGCTTTCTCATTTGGGGCTTTAGGGCTCCCCACAGGGAGCCCTAGAGCCCCAAATGGGAAAGCAGATTTAGGCAGAAACACTACGCGGTTGTTTTCCGCAATGCTGAATGCTGCAGTGTTTCTGCCTAAATCTGCTTTCCCATTTGGGGCTCTAGGGCCTAAAGCTCCAAATGGGAAAGCAGATTTAGGCAAAAACACAACGCAGTTGTGTTTGAAAACGCTGCAGTTTTTCTTTCAAAGTAAAAACCGCAGCGTTTTCAAACACAATAACGTTGTATTTATGTTTGCGGTCACTTCAAAAGCGACCGCAAACATAAATCCAACGTTTTTAAAGCTGCGGTTTAATTTCTAAGTTTTCCGGGCTGCTCCAGCCCGGAAAACTTAGAAAGGAAAACGCAGCTAGTGCTTATTTTTTTAAAAAAATAAATAGCACTTACCGAGATGCAGCTGCAGCTTTTCCGCCTGTAGTCTCTGGTCCGCGTCCTCCGAGTCCCAGCACCAATGAAGGAAAAGCCACCCAGTGGTAGCTTTTGTTTACTACAGCTGGCTGGCTTTTCCTTCATTAGTGCCGCAAAAGCAAAAGCCAGCACAGGCGGGCATCCATTTCACAAAATGGATGCGCCCATGTGCTTGCTTTTGCACACTTTTGAGCTTGAATTGCTCAAAATTTTACATAGGGACTTCGAAAACAAAATGCCAATCGTTTTTTTTTATATTGCCTATCTATTTTTGAAATACAAATTTTTGGGCGAACCATTCCTTTAATTTCCATGTCCATATTACTATACAGGTACTTCTTTTTGTTTATTTACTGGCACAGAGGTTTTCTAGTCTCTTTTCTCTTCTTGACCAGGCCATTATAGCAGTGATGATGAGCTTTGATTTTGCCTTGCAATCTACTTTTCACCCTGTATGTCATCAGGACAGAAGTGTAGTCTACTGTACTTCGTGCTTCATATGCATGCCTGTTATTACATGTTAAATGTACTAAGTGACAGTGTACTACGGCATTCAGGTTTCTAAACTGCCACTTTAGTAATGGCTTAACTGCCAGTAAGATGGCTCAGCAGGTTGAGCGCTCGCTGCTGTGATATATGTGTGATTGCAGGTCGCAGGTTTGAATGCCAGCAAGCCCAACTCAGCCTTTCATACTTCCGAGGTCGATAAATGAGTAGCAACTTAGGTTGGAATGATTAATGTATTTAAATATGTTCTATGTACGGCGCTTAGGCGTAAGCACTATAAAAATAACACATCATTATCAAATGTACATATCTTATCCCTACAACTTGTTAGGGCATTCCTGTTGGGTGTCAAGGTTTTTTTTCTTTGTGTAATTAACTGGCGAGTTTGACCTTTTTACAGTCTTTTTTTTTTAATCATTATTGGTTTGAAGAACAGATATTTTGACAAAGGCTTTACTTTTTAGGAAAACCATTAATGGAGGATGAACCATACAGCTGTGTCCTCTATTGTTCCATATGTAGTGGGATACATGCAAAGGAACACAAATCTGAATGTCCCCATTTACGTGCCATTTTGCTGCTTTAGCCAGACATTGTCATGAAGCCCACGTAGCTGTACATTGGTGTGCCAGCCAATGGTGGCAACGTTGGAACTGGAAGCCAGGAGTAACACGCACTGGCAAAGCCAATAGGTCTGGCTTCATAAATGTACATTTTGTTTTGGCTTGTTGCACAGGTCAGGCTTTAGAAAAAGAGCAACTAAAATAAAAATGTAATTCAGCAAAAAAGGGGAAAACATCAATGTTCCAAGCAGCAGGGGAAAATGTTTTTAAAAGCATCATTCATACATTTCCCCCCAATTTTGACAGCCCCACCTGCTCCTACAAAATCCTTGCTGGTTTAACAGAGCGTTCACCGGGATGCGTTTGTTCTGCATCCCAACACCTGACTGACCCATGGCCCTTCTATGACATGCATCTTCAAGACATCTGTCAGAAAGCTAAAGCTCTCTGCAGCCAGATCTAGAAAGGGCCATGTGGTATAATAACTGTCTGTGAAGCGTCCTTTAACAGAAGATACTTTATTGACTAAAAATCCTATCTATGTTGAAAATGTGTTTTTTTTAAACATATATTTTTTATCGAAATTCCGGTGAACATGGTACAGGAATAGCTTTGTATGGTAACCAACAGCAAAAGGAAAACCGCATGGCATTGAAATGTCAGTTTTTTAAGTATATAACTGTTATGCTTTACACAGCCGTATAATCAACAGGTGAAAGTTAACGGAGAAGGGAAGATAGGAGAGGGAGACTATAGAAGAGGGAAAAGAGGAGGAGGTGGAAGGGATAAAAAAGAAAAGGAAGGAGAAGTAACCCGTTGCCGACATTACAGTCTTTGACTTGAGGTAATTGAGGATCTCATCCATTGAAATCGCTATTATTGAGTCATGGCTTTGTGAGGTGTCTCAAAAGCCAAGGTTGGAAGAACATCTGCTCTTTGTCTGCCACATAGTCCAAGAATGGCCCCCATATACGTGAGAACTTGGGCAACCTCTCATTTGCCAACGCTGTGAGTTTCTCCATCCCCATCAATTCCCACACGTTCACCCACCAATAGGAGATGTGTGGCCCGTCCACTACCTTCCAGGATCGTGCTCGGGTGATTTGGAAATGTTTAAATGCTTTTTCCCTTTCCAGTATTTTCCAGTCAGAAGCACAAACAGTACCAGATTTTGTTTATAAAATACTTCTCTGCACTCAAACAATGCGCTTTCTCAATTACAAAACTGAACACCATGCAGATTTGTATGTTAATTAGGGAAATAAATATGCTGATGTCGTTAACATTGCCTGAGCCCGCTACACGTGTTGCCATTTTGCCAGGTCTGCGTGCTTTCCTTGATCTGAAACACACTAAATCGAGCATTTTGCACACCAGCACAGAGCAACGCATTCCACTGTGTGCAAGCGCACACCATTCATTCAATCTTCATAGTGTGTGCTTGTGTGTATACCTTCATGCCTGTGGTGTCAGGGAGGGTGCACCCATGGTCTGCAGATGGGCACTCTGACCACAAGCCCTTTCTGCAACAGAGCGTTGGTGAAGGGGCTTCAAGGCAGGGGGACGGTGAGGTTCGGGGGTGGGGGGAATCAGAGGGTCTTTTGACTGCTGGATTTTGTGTAATCCGGGGTCTTTCCTTCAGGGTTTGTGCTAATGCTGCCCCTAATGTACAGCGACCTTCCTGGGTTTGGGTATTTTAGGAGTGGGGTCATGTTGCATAGGGTCATGGCTACTTCTATATAGAACCGGGCCGGCGAAGTGTGACTTGGGCCCAAAGGTGATCATCTTCCTGAGGAGCGGCCATCGGGCTGGCACCCGAGATTTACAGACCTCTGCTTAGACTCTTCCATAGATGCAATTGCCGTCTGCACTGGAGTAGTGCCTTGGGGTTCTTAGCGTCGCAGGCCAGGAGCCATTCAGCGAATTAATGGTCTTATTGCCTGTTTTTTGGATACATTTTGTTAGGTTTCAAATTACAAAGAGGCCAAATCTGAAACAACAGTAGTGCCACTGGCTGTATCCACAATGTCCGAGCACCAACTCGGGCCAGATAGAAGTCAATTTAGCTAAGACTGACATTTCCCCAAATACCCTCACATACAAGTGGCCATTTTCCTAGACCCTGGGGAAGGATGAAAAGAGAAAAGACTCACTGAGTAAAGAGAAAGGAGGTAGGAGTGGTGCAGGGTCGTGGGGGAGCAAAACCACTAGCTCGTTCCAGGCCAAAGTCTTAAGTGGCGTATTTTCAAGTCCCAACCAAGGCCTGAGAATGGTAAATCTCCACAGGATTTGCCCTGAGCGCTGGGAAGAACTAAAAGGTTCTTCTTTAGATCACAGAAGTGTGGCGTGTGGGGTCACTGCACTTGAGTCATGAAGATGATTGGTGGCAACCCTTGACGTGACTTCAAATTCTGAATCTTAAAGAGCTTCTCCTTGGCGCTCTTGTAGACATTGGAACTTTCCTGGAGCACCAAGATGTTATCAAGCTTCTGAAGTCCAAAATCAAGGCCAGCGGTCTGCATCCTTTGGCCTTTGGATGGCTTGGACTACAAATCCCATCAGCCTAGCTACATTAGTTAATGGCAAGGGCTCATGGAAGTCATGGTGCAAAATATACAGAGAAGAAGTCAGGTTGCAAACCCCTGCTCTAGGTAGGCCGCATTCTAGGCCACCTCTAGCTTAAGCATAAACCACTTCAGTTTCTCATCTAAGCAGAGGTTGCAGTAATCATGCTTTCCATGGATCAGTGGTCATCCTACAAGATGGAGTTCAACAGGTGGCAAATAAGAGCTAATTGAAGTCATGTCCTATGTGACAGCTTAAGATAGTTCTGGTTTGTGCCAATTATGAAACTAGTTGCATTGTTTTCACCATTATATGCCTACGGCTATGTGACCAAGCAAACACAATAAAACAAGGCGTGACTGAAGGTGTCACATATGCCACGTGACATTTGGCATCTTTGAGGATGGAAAGGAGTGGGATCATACTAGAGGTGGCATGGGACGAGTGCTGGGGGGGTGTCCGCGGATCACAAGTTATCTCTGGCTGATCTGTCTGAAGATTGTCTCCATCGGAAATTACATCTAGGGATTGAACTTGAGTTTAAAAAACAATCCAGGTTTCTGCTGTGTGTCTCCAAAATATTCCTTATCCCAGAGAGTTTGAATGGGAAATTCAAGTTTGAGTTAAATGTAAGTGCCCGGCGCTCCATTACCCAGGACGTTGACAGGGCCAGAATATGACGCTCCTCTCACACTCGAGGAGGTCCACTCATCTAGGCCCTCTTGCATTTCAAAGATTGTCCAGCGTATTGGGACCGGGCTTACTAGGTCGCCCCTTTTAGCCTGGAGGAGTGTTGAAATGCACTTGGATAAATAGATAAGCTAATAGAAGGTTTTCCGCTGTCACAACTTAAAAAGTGCAAACATTAGTTCACATTTTCCAAAATATCTCACCCGTGTCAGTGGAAGATGAAAGCAACGTCATGTTGACTGCTAGAGCGAATGAAAAGAGGGATTCCCAGAGACATGCAAATTAAGGAAAGGACACCCCTCCCCAACACAGACCGCCCCCCCTCACCACCTGCCACTCTTCACACGGGTAAGTGCATGGGCCACCCTTCATGGGAACAAGTGAGTGCCAACTAGTCTGACCTCCTTCCTACCTAATGCGGGACCTTAGCAAAGAACCTGGCTGCCCGCGGCCAGCGCAATGTGTCTTGATGGGGTTTTAAAGACAAAGACTTGGGCAAAAAATAATATGTGTTTAAAGACCACATTTTTCAGTCTTGGAGGCAACATCTGCAGTATTGGGCCCACTCCTGGAGTCCAGAGTTTAGCATACTGAGTTCAAGTGTAGAGGCCTCATGTGGGGTTCTGTCTATTTCTGGGGCTTGTCCTGAATTTATATTTCAATTTATTTAGGAAGAGAAACAATTCCAGCATAAGTGATTAACAGAATTGATAATGGAGGCGGTTCCCAAATTCCCCAGCACTGTGTCATAGCTCTCAAACATTTGCGTCGCCAAGGCGGTTGAAAACACACGATTTCTTTTTGCAGGTGAGAGCCCATTGAAGTGAATGGGCGTGCAGGAGGCTTGGCGGGTGAGTCCGCTGTTTTGAAGGTGGCGACGCTCGCCAGAAGCGTGTGGGATGAGAGCTATGCTGTGCCCATCCCTTTAAGGGAGGGTCTCAAACATTCAGCAGTGAATACCTGCTTCTTCGCTTGAAACAAATGTAAAGTTTTCTGAGAATCGGTTCCATAAATACCCTTCTACACAGGCCACGCCCCAAGCATTACAGCCTGGTACTGAGTGCACACCCGGGAAACGCGACCAGCTAGCGTCTGCGCACACCATCAAATGTTAGCTCTAAGCTGCCAGACGAAAAGTGCAACAGTCACCAGGGGCTACTTTCTGCTATGTAGGGAAAGAAAAAGAACCTACCATGGGTCCCTCCCGTCCCATGCACACTGACATATATCCACCTAAAAGGTAGTAATAAGTAGCAGTTAAAAAGAAAAACACTCTAGGTATTCTTTTGTTAGAGAAAATATGACTTATACACCGAATTTGTAAAAGCGCTCAGTCAAATTTTTTTATGATATATAACATTCAAGTAGCACAATGAGCAAAGACACAAGTGTGTTCCAAACAAAATTCACGGCTTTACGCGTTTCGAGGATTCAACCTCTTCATCAGAAGCCTGTGGATCATTTTGCTGATGCTTGAGGAGGTTAATACATGTTGAAAAAAGATAATAAAGAAAGTATAAGCGGTAAGGAAAAACAAAGAAAATCCTTTTGATTAAATCATCGAACAACCGGATAGTTCTTGAAAAAAAACAAGCATTTTCCTATGGTTTAAATAACTATTACATAGGGTCTAATAAGTCAATGATTCCAATCCAGGTGCTTTCATTCCAATGGAATGCATTTTGTCAATGACTATAATAATTGAAAAGAAAAGGCCTTTTACAATACAGATCACATTTCTTGCGCCAATATTCAGAATCACCTACGGCTCCAGAGGGAGATGTACTTCAATTAAATACTAGATAGATCAGATAAGGGATCTTGACAGATAGGTGTGAGTTCATTTTTTAAGATGACCCAAACGGGAGAGTACATTGTTAATTATATGACAAACCACGGATGTTCACATCCATATACATGCAAAAGCGCACCAGGCTGCTAAACATGTGTTTCAATGACTCATAGCCACATGCAGAGTGCAAGCCGAAAAGTAGACTCACCCATGTGTTAATATAGACTGTGCGTAGCTATCTGAGGATTTCTCAGAGAGGGTAGTCAACGTTCACAACGGGGCTTTAGAAATCCCAATTTGCGAGGTATCAATACCTATAACAAACATATAATAGCCACGTCATTGCTAGATTCAAAACTGGAGGATGGCCGTGCGTATTTACAAAGAATTTTATATGGAGAGAAAAATGTATTGGAAAGGTACGTACCCCGAACAAGTAAAAATGAGCCTTGGGGCGTGTTTCTGGCTGATTTACTAACGGATGGTTAGGCAAACCCAGTAAAAATGGATCATGCTTGTCTGACTCTCATGACACGTATCCTAAAAAGGGAACACATATAAGGGGAGTTAGGGAAGAAATTAGGGAAGCTACTTGTTAAAATGCAGTGTACCAAGTATGCTGAAACGTAAAAGTACTATTTATATTATGTGGTAGAGGCACACACAGATCGTGGGAATGGATGTCATGAGAGGTGCTTCAATTCAGTGCTCTTCCGTGAACGAGCCCGGTATTCAGGCGCGTAAGAAGATTTCAAAGAGGGAAGTAAACATATACCGTGGAGGGTAATACGATCAGGGTTTCATATACCTAAAGGGAAGCACATACTCAGTTCAGCATGCATTCATCTGATAATAGTATTCAGAATAGAGCTTCTGTGAGATACAGTCATAAGTTTAACTATACCTTCTAATCACCATTTGAGTCATGGAGAAAGACACTGCAGGAGCTGCTCACGCGTCCATGGTCACCGTAACCATGGAGGCCGTGTAGCAGCATATTTCTATATAGTTAAGTTACGTTTCCAGAAACATAGAAAAGGGACTAAGCCCAAGGGAACAAAACGAAAAAATTTAAAAAATCTCGGCGGCCATCTTAGACGTGTAAATTGACTATCAGCAATCATGTTAATATATCTTCAATGTGCTTGAAATACTTTGCAAATACCTGGTGTCCAGCACAGAATCCAAAGAAACACATGTTCAGACCCCCGCGCGCATGAACATATATACATATTGACCATCAGAAAGGTACGTAATTCACTACACGGCAGCATTAATTAAGAACAAATTCAAAATCAGTGTAAAGACGGTACCAACTGAAGTCAAAACATCCGTTTCCACCATTGCTAAATTAAGTTCATTATATAGTTTCTCCCATTTGCATGATAGTGTTAAACTCAAATGCCAATCAGTGGACCTGTTAAACCACATCACGTACATAAAGATTGACCTATTAGGGTACAGGAATAACTTTCCTACCTATATCCATTCTTTCATTTGTAAAGCAGAGTGAAAGCATCAAGGAGAATAATCGACATATGTGCAAAATACTCCAATATACATGGCACATAACACCATATGAACATATATATAGGGTTTTCACCACAGACCCATTTCGGAAGAAGATCAAAAGATGGTATCAGAGTCAAAGTGCAAAAGTTAGATCAAGGGATTTTTAACCAATTTTTAGATGAAACAGCTCAAAGAGAACTCATCATTAAGTCCTCTAAGTTGTAAGGTGTCAAGTTGATCAATCCAGAATTTCTCTCTATGTGAAAGGATGGAGAGGTAATCTCCACCTCGTTGGGGCCTCTTCACTACAATCACTTGGAACTTGATTTGCGCTATGGTATGGTTATTTTCTACAAAGTGGCAGGCTACTGGTGGTCTCATATTTTTGCATCTGATGGTGGATTTATGTTCCGTCCATCTATCTTTCACAGTCCTGTTGGTTTGTCCAATATATAGTTTGCCACAAGGGCATTTAATGCAGTAAATTACCCCTGCTGACAAACAGGTAGCGAAATAATGTATCTTGATCTTCTTCCCAGTATGTGGGTGGGAGATAGTGTCACCCTTTATCATATTATTACAATGTTTACAGTTAAGGCAGGGGAATGTGCCTTTCTTCTTTGTTTTTAGTAGTTGTTGTTTGGGCTTATTTGGCCTTTCTGCTCTCACCAATCTGTCCTTTAAGTTCCTACCTCTTTTAAAGGCCATCATCGGTACTTTTGGGAATAATTCTAACAAAGTAGGGTCATTATGCAGCATAATCCAATTCCTTTTTATTGTTCTGCTGATTTCGAAGCTCTGGCGTGAGAGCTTCGAGATATAGAGTAAATGTATAGAGTTGTTCTTTACTTTGGGTGTCAATAGTTGTTCCCTACTGAGAGGAATTGTCCTTTCTATTGCAGTGTCGAAAATTTCTACTTGATACCCCCTTTCCTCAAATCTATCAATCAGTTTGGAACATTCAGAGTCAAGCCCTTCTGGATCCAAAATAATCCTTTTCAGGTGGAGCATTTGGCTGTAGGGTAACCTGCTCAGCATTGGTTTAGGATGGAAACTTGTGTAGTGTAACAGATTGTTTGCATCTGTAGGTTTATGGTATATGGAAGTGGAGAGTCTTCCTTCTTGAATTTTAAGCTCCACATCAAGGAAGTGTAAGGATGGTGAACCAATTTCCTTCCATTATGAACTTAATTTTTGGGTGTACATTGGTTAAGTATTCAAAGAAATGGTCAAGCTCCTGCTTGGGGCCACACCATATACCGAAAATATCATTGATGTAACGCTTCCACATCAAAATCTGTGGCGCCCAATGCTGATGTTCCAAGACATATGTGTGTTCAAAACGATACATATATGTGTTTACCTAGACTGGTGCCATTACCGACCCCATTGAAGTTCCAGAAATCTGGCCAAAAAACTTCCCTTGAAAATGGAAGTAGCTGTTCTTTAGGATCAAATCCAAAAATTCCACTGTGAATTCTGGGTTGCCTTTAATGTCTGGTGGTATAGAGAGTAGCCATAATACAGATTGAACTCCCTCGTCACGGGGAATCGATGTGCATAGGCTAAAGACATCCATACTAAAGAGAATGCAATCATTACTTAGTGCTGATATTTCCTGTAAGCAGTTCAAAATGTCGGTCGTATCTTTTAGATATGTAGGGATTGCCTGTACTAGAGGTTGTAATATATCGCAAGGTTGTCAAATATGCTGTCGGTCCCTGCGACTATTGGTCTCATTGGAGGGGTTGTGTTGTTCTTATGTAGCTTGGGCAACCCATAGAAATTTGGTGTTATTGAGTGCTTATTCAGTAGGAACTGACTAGTCTTCTCACTAATCCACTCGTTCTCAAGTGCATGGTTGATGGATTCAGTAATCAAGGTATTAATTGTTTGTAGCGGATCACCATCCAGTTTGACATAAGTACTGGTGTCATTAAGGAGTTCAAGGCATTTTTCAGTGTAATAAGTGGTATCCATCACCACTATTGCACCTCCTTTATCCGCGGGTTTAATGGTAGCTTCTTCGTCTTTGGCAAGCAACTCAACATGTTCTAGTTGGCTGTTTCTGATGTTGGTAGGTGCAGTCCTTTGATAATTAATTTTCTTCAAATCCTTTAGAACACTTTTTTCAAACATGTCCAGGATAGAGTTCTGGATTTGGGGATCAAAGCGACTCTTAGGACGTAATTCGAGGTATTCACCTCTTGAGTTCATCAATGTTTCTTCAGTTTCAGTGTTGAAGAACATTCTTAGACGGAGTTTTCTCATTAGCCTATGTAGACAATTGTTTTCTTCAAAGAATGAGGTGTTACAGGTGGGAATGAAAGACAGTCCACGGTTCAATGTATCTATTTGTGCACTTGACAATATTTTACTCGAGATACTAACTTCAAGATTCTCACTCACTTGTTTTTCCCCTTTGAGGTTTTCTTCCCTCTCCTTTTCTTTTTGCCTGTCGCAAAGGCCTACAAAAGCACCACTAGTTATTTCCGTTGGTTCTCCTGTATCTACTTCAGTAGTTCTTGAGGGCAGGCTATTCCTCAATTCTTCCTGACTTGTGGTAGGTTGATTTCTCTTTGGTCTAATGAGTTAACGCGCAAAGCTGTGAATTTTGTTTGGAACACATTTGTGTCTTTGCTGATTGTGCTACTTGAATGTTATATATCATTAAAAAACTTGACTGAGCGCTTTTTACAAATTCGGTGTATAAGTCATATTTTCTCTAACAAAAAATACCTAGGGTGTTTTTCTCTTTAACTACTACTTATTACTACCTTTCAGGTGGATATATGTCAGTGTACATGGGACGGGAGGGACCCATACTAGGTTCCTTTTCTTTCCCTACATGTGTATATTAAGCCGTTGTTCCAAGGCTTTGTTTCCTCCCGTGCACCTCTATACTTGCAAACCAGCTATGCTGGCTCTTAACTAATTTCTCCACTAAAACATTAACTTTAAGGTGTGCACCTAGTTCCCCTTTTTCCGCTACTTTCTGCTATGTCAGGTTTCTGCGAACTTCGGCTCTCCAGATGTGTTTTAGTGCAACGCATGAGGGGTGAGAGGTGATGGGAGTCCGGAATCCAAAATATCAGGGGAAACAAAGGGGTCGGGGCCCATGTCTTCTGGGTAATGGAGGTGCAATAACATATCAGGAAATTGCAAAACAAGTCAAAGCCTCTAAAAATGCTGGGAGAGCTGGGGTAGAGTCAGTCACGTGGCAGACAAAATATGAACTATGGTCTGTGTATGCAGCACAAACAGGGACCAATGCAGTGTGGTTTATCTTGGTATTGAATAGGACCGGGTGTAAAATCTTATGGGAACTAGCATCTGCGAAGAATAGATTCTAGGCAAGTGGAGGACGCAGTCTCCCCTTGGACACTATTCCCACATATCTGCCTGTGGAAAACACCTGGGATCCCCAAACAAACTGGACCTTTTCTTCCCAGGTTAAACCAAAATGCTTTGTGTCTTGAAGGGTACTGCTAGCTTTTCACTTTAAAATGCACTAAAGGCTTTCTAAGTCATGGCATGCTCAGGAATGCATTTGGGCTAATGTGCATAACCACAATGCTTTGCTTAGATGGCTCTGAACTGGAGGTGAACTTCCAGTAATGGCCACTGGGTGGCGCTGTAGTACGTGTTACTTGGCTCCAGTGGCTTATTCTACTTTTACATTTCCAGTGGAAGGGTTTAAATCCACTATACCTTTGCTAGTGTTTGTTAAGTCATGCCTGAAAGAGATAAATATTCACATAAGCATCAAAAGTAGTCATACAGGAAAAAGGAAATGCAGTTCCCACAATTCATATCCACAACCTACTGGAAGAGAGCAGCTCAGGTGCTGTGGGAGCAGGCATAGGCAACCTTTGGCCCATGACTGCAATGATCCCTCACCATTAACTAAACTGCTCGGCCTATGTCTCCCACTCCATGACTATGGGCGATGTTACGCATGGCGGATGGGGGTGGTAGGCCAAAAACATCTGGAGAGTTGCAGGTCATCTACGCTTTCCCCAAACGACTGGACTGAACGGGCCCCTTTCATGTCTTAACGCCCAACGCCTGGCATCTGGAACCAGCTGGGTAATGAAACACCAAGGGACTGATTAGATAGAATCTTCCTGTCATCAACAGAGCAAGACCTGTAAGTGACTGCCCACCTACCTACAGTTCTGTAAAATGCAGCTGCTAGAGTGGTAGGTGGACACCCAGGCACGAACACATTTACCAGATGCTAAAGAAGCGTCGTTGGCTCCTGAAGAAAACAGGTCTTGACTACAAGATGCGGACTATGGTTCACAGGGCCTTATAGGGCTTAGCTCGTTGTTACTTCTGTGAGCGTTTTAAATGGTAATCCCCGTTCAAAGCCCTATGATTTACAACCAAATGAATGCTTTCTGTCCCTCACTTCAAATGTTTAAGGGCCCCAGGCAATTCGCTGAGTATTGGCGGCCAAGCAATAGCACTCCCTTCCTGGGGAGGCCCGGCCTATGAGTGACCTAAGGATGCTGAGACCATCTGACTTTAGACCTTTGCTAGCCTCTGCTCACTGATCTTACACTCCAGGCCTTGCTGTGAGCACATAAATAAAAGAATTGAATTCAAATCAAGCAGCGCCTTAACGTGCACAGATAAAAAACAAAGACCGAAGCCACGATTCCTCAGAAAATTCCGGCAGGACAAAAACAAATGGCAGGTTAGTATAAAGGGGAAGAAGATTGAACACACCCACATACACCTTAATGTAGCACTTTAGGTGGGATCAGAAATCTAGATGGGAGCCTAACGAACCACGAAACAATATTTGTTGGGAGGTTGCGCCGAGGAGTGGGGGGGCGGAGGGAGACTGGGAAGTACTGCCATGGCCTAAAAAGCTCACATACCTAACGAACCTCTGCCAGAAGTGCTGCTTATGTAACTAAAGGAATGGCCTAACAGATGCAGCCGAGTTTTCCTATATTACAAAATATAGCTGACGTTAGTTAAAGATAACAAAAAATCCTAAAAACAAAGGTGGGCTTACCAGAATATAATTAAGGCTCCCGGTTTTATTTTTCTGCCATTTCCGTCTGTATTTATCCATATTTATTAGTTGGCCTTTTGTTTATATGTATCCACATTTATTGTTATCCTATATGAAAAGATAATTTTCAAATAGTATTTTTCTGCATTTATTTGAATACGAAAATGTATTTATTTAAACACACATGCAACCATACAGGCATGAAATGCCAGCTCCATTTTTGCCATAACAACAGATGGTTTCTCCTGCGATTGCTGCTGACTTAAGGTATATGCTGTCAGCGATTTTAACTTCAATGCTACTTTTATACAACTTTTACACTGTCCATGCTGCCCGTCTGCAATGTGATTGGCCTATGATGCATGACTGACAGCATAGGGAACCGAACAGAAAGACCTGTGTTTCCGTTTTATTCAATTTTTATAAATAAAGACATACGGCTTCTGCGCCATCCCATTCTACGGTGGGTTCTCCGCAGCCCCCTCATGCTATCTCCCCTTCCGGATATTAATTTGGGCTCAAATTCCAGTTTATATTTGAATCGGGATTGTACTGACAAAGCCAACACTGTTGCTTCATCTGCTTCTATTAAGGGTCTAGGCGGATTGGATGATGAGGATGATGAGACTGTCGAAGGGGAAGAGAAGGAGGAGAAGGTGACAATCTATCAATGGAGCCCGGTCAGCAGATCCCACTGGTACAAGCCCTGAGAACTAAGCAGATCTCTCATAAAGTTGAAAATGGGAGCACGATAACCAGGCAGGACCATGGAGTTCAACATATATTGGATGGCCTTAGCAGAGGTCTACCTAGCCCTTCCAATCCACCTAACACAGTAAATCTGAATGCAGATCTTATTGAGTCTTTCAGCTCTGTTGAAGAGTTTTTGTCACTGGCAGATAGCAAACTAGTTAAGGAGAAAAGTGGCATACATGGAAATGACATCTGTCCATCAAAGCCTATTTCTGATCAAGACCCCCTTGGTCGATAGGCTTGGCTGCAAAATGTATACATTGTTGGATGGTTTCTGTCCGTCACTTCAAATGTGAAAAATTATTTTTCCAACAGCTAGGAAACTCACTTCTTCAAAGGGGAGATGCTATTCCAGCGGCAGAACCTATGGCTTTGGGTTCTGGTACAAATGGCTTTCCATCAGTAATATTGCCAGAACTGTTAACTAATCAAGCCCATTTATATCAATCATCAATGGCTGGCCTAACTCTCAGTACATGGCTTGAATGCCAAGGTATTGACTTCTTGGAGCCCACAACGGAGACTTAAAATTGCACCGAAGGCCCAGGGCACAAGCAGGTGGACAAAAGAGTAAGAACAAGTCGTACCCAAGCTGGCCCGGAATTTAAACGGTATAGGCTTAGCTATAAGCCCAGAAGCAGATATCATCCGGCAGCCCAGAAAAATGCCTGAACTAACAGCTGGATGCTGCTGCAAATGTAGGCCCAACCCGTGCCACACTGCTACTACTGCCAGGGCCCGTTTGGAGCCAACGAAAACATAGTTCAGCAACAAGGAAACTCTAGGCAACATCTGGAGTGGTCTATCTAGGTTAGAGGCCATGGACAAGGGCTCCAGGTGGTCAAAGGTATTAGAGAAGAGCGCATTCGAAAACAAATACTATTAGAGAAATGCTTGGACCTAATCAATGATTTAGTAAATCAAGGTAGGTTAAGATATGATAAAACATCACCAGCAAGAAGAACAGTACGTGCTACATTTCGATCAAACGCGCACAATGCCGTCATGGCAGCCAGCCTTAGTACAGGGGAAATAGTAATACAAGAGGGTTTACACCTTTTTTCCGTGTGTACTCAACAAGAGACTCTAGAATCAAGGGCCATAGGATAATTTGTTAAACTGGTTGATAATGGGACCATCAGCGATCTACAAAAACAGCAATCCGCGCAAGCACTACAGGGCTGCTGTCCCAAAAAGTGCAGACTGAACCATCAGACAGCTAGTCATTTTCTAGATCCCAAACCTTATAACAGTAACTGCAACAGAAATTCCAAGTGCGTGCCTCTTCAAGCAGTAAAAGAGAAAGTAAAGCTGAATCCTGTTATAAGTAATCAGGTGGACCAACTAGATGGCTGCGGAAAAAAGAACCTGATCAGCACCTTTAAGGGTTGCTTCCATGGAAATACAAATGCTTAAAGTTACTAAGGGAAGGTCTGGGTATTATAGGGAACTCCGACAAGATGTTACCTATGATACGTATATTATCAGACTGTATGTACTGTGGTGGCTGCAGTATAAGAGTGACTTTTGCAGATGCAAGTATTTGTAACATATTTTGGAACGAACGTGAATCTCTCTCTTTGCTACACATTGAAGTCTTCCCAGACAAGGGTGCTCAACAGTGCCATCTTCATGAACATCGGTATCTGCCCACGCTTGCCCAAAAACTTAAAGAAGGTAACACTGCTGGGTTAGATATCCACATGGAGTTGTGGGATCGGCCCGACCATTTGAAATGCCTTGGATCAGCTGAAATCATGGATGTGGCTCCCTCAGCTCTGCAGAGAGCCTTGAGCAGCTCGGCGAAACCTGACCTTTCTGCCCAGGCCATGGACCCAGTTTATAATGCAGCCCATGGGTGTCTGAGAGAGGGGGTCTAACATCGTTTGCCTTGTGCCTTAATGTTCTACCTTGGAATATTGCCGGCTTGAAATCTAAACTCAGGGATACTGAGTTCATTTAATATATATATGGTTTTGAGGTTTAACTTTTTCAGGAGACGTGAGGCCTAGGATTTATACCTGTTCCAAATTTTCTAGGGCATTCGGTTTCGGCAATTCAGAGCCAAAAAGGGAGAAATAGCAGAGACCTTGCTACATATGTTGAAATCCACTCAGGCACCAAATGTAGCACAGAATCCCCTGCGTGTGCTATCTGTTATTAAATGTTATAATGCCTCGCATTGCAGGCCTTTAGGACCCAATCTCATCTCTCTACTGAATTGTTTGGATAGTCTTGGTTCCGATGTTGTTTTTGGAGGCCTTCTGTAATAGTGGGGGGTGACTTTAATGTAAGGCTCAGTGACTGTTAACCCAGGAAGGCAACAAAGAAGCAGATGTGCCGCACTAAATACACCATCAACGATTATGACTGATGGGGAAACAAACAGACCAGGGGCTAATGATGTCCTGGTGCAGCTAGCTGATCACAGTCTGCGATCTGTAAATTGAAGGTTACCTGTAGATCGACCAGGCCGCTATACTATCAGCTTCTCTAGGTCCAAGTCAACAACTGATTACTTTTTAGTGTATGCGCTTGATTGGCAGTATTTGCAGGATCTAAAAAATGAACAATGACCTGAGAGTAACCGTGATCCATTGATATTGTCGATCTCTTATGGCAACAATACTAATGCTCATACTGTCTCAAGCGCACACAGGTATGATACATCCATTAGCAGGAAGCATATAAAATTAGCAGCAATAGACAGAATTTTGCTCCAATAAGATAATAGCCACCTGCCTTCATTTTGTCTGAGCTCTGTTCCTCTATTCGTAGGACAAAGCCAGCGTATCTACATATCTATGACAGTATTATTGACATCTGTCAACTTAATATGACCACTATCCATCAGACGAGTAATTGAAAACTCTGAAAATCATTATGGTATAACAAAGACTGTAGAAGCATGAAGTCCATACTTCTGAGAATAGCAAAGGGTCCGTACCGAAATAATGTAGATTTCGGTCAAGTGAGGCTCCTATAAAAAAAAGTCCCTAATTAAAGCCAAACAGGCATGGAAGATTGAACACTGGTAAGAACTGGAACAGGCTGCTTAAAAACCAAATAAAAGTCATTTTTGAAAAATTAGTTTCATCGTGTACTGCCCCCCTCCCCCACACCTCTAGAGACACATTGAATGAGTTCCCTACTTCCTTAGCATGGACTACCACTTTTCCAAGCTGTTCGGTCGAAGTGGAGATAAAATGGCTGTAGAACGATAGCTGCTTAAATCCTTCTCATGCTATAAATAATGGATCCGTCCTTGAGTTTCAAGTTATGAAATAAGGGAAGCTTTGTTTTCTATCCCTCCCGGAAAGGCTTGTGGTCCAGATCAGGTGGTGACAGACATATTTAGGAAGGAGCACCGTATAATGGGTTCCGGTGTTTACTAAAATCTTTAACACAATCTTGGCTAGAAATATTTTCCCAGATGGCTGGAAGGAATCTGTAATAATGATTTTTTTAAAAAGGAGATGAATTAGATCCAAGTTGTTACCGGCAAATACCCCTGATCGACTGCAAAATGGGTAAGCAGGGTGATTTATCTTCGCATAGCGAATTGGGCAAAAGAAAATTGTTTACTGTCTGAGGAGCTATACAGTTTCAAGGCAGGGTTTGGTACAGTGGTGCAAGTCCTGAACCTTAGTTTGATCCTAGAAAAGTATACTAAAGGCTATGGCTGTCTGGGGTTTATGGACCTTAGCCAAGCGTTTGATAAAGTAAACAGTGAAAAGCTGTGGTTCCTATTACAGTCCATGGGCTTGCCAGCACCTATTTTGAAAACACTGATTTCATTACAGACAGGACCGAAAGCAGCGGTTAGGTTGGACAATGAAGGAAAACTAAGGGCCTCATTACAACCCTGCTGGTCTGGTAACAACGGTGCTGGTAGGCTTACCGGCACTATTGTTACCGGACCGGCAGAGTGCAAGTTTGTGGGCCGGGTGCCTTTCCCCCGCCAGGTCTGACCTTGCAGGCGGAAAGGCACCCGCTCGCAGACTTTGACAGTAACACCAACATGGTACAAATGGTGCCGGTGCTACCATCCTCCCCATTCCCACTGAGTCCAATGGGACTCAAATGGGAATGGGGAGTTCCTTTTTCCGGCACCTGGCTTCAGGGATAGCCGGGGCAGCTACCGCCAGGGTTGTAATGAGGCCCTAACTCCTTCGTTTGACATTTTATGTGGGGTCAGGCAAGGCTGTGTCCTGGCCCCTTTATTGTTCAACCTCTACGTCTGTGGCTTTGGTTAGTTCCCTTGCCAAATTGCAAAGGATACACCTAGATTTGGGGGGAGACATTTTACTGTTCTGTCTTGTACCGATTATGGAGTTTTGCTGGCACGTACTCCACTAGCACTACAGAAGGTTTTTCATGCTTATCTTAAATACATGGACAGCAGAGATTTGTCAGTAAATGTAAAGAAATCTCAAGTTATGTCTGTCGGCAGGCAGACTAAAAATCTACCCCCTTCATTTTCACATCCGGACAAAAACTTGCCTGGGTGGAGACATGTACTTATCTAGTGGTGACCTTTAACAGTAGGGCCAACTAGACAGACCATATATCTGAGGCAATGCAAAAGTTCACCCAGAATTGCGGTGCGCCATATAGATTTGGTCTGGAGATGGGTGGGCTAACCATTAAGTCAACACTAGATATTTATCGAGCCAAGCCTGTTGCATCATGTAATTATGGTGCAGTAGTGTGGGGCCTGTGTTCAATCCAATCGATCAAGGTCAATGAAAACAGCTTCTTGAAGAGTATTTTGGGGCCTGGAAGGCCCTCCTCAACTTATTTTCACCACCAAGAACACTAAGCTTGGATTAGATAGTAGATCATATACGCTTAAACCGCTTGCTGTTTTAGTTAAGACTATGGGCTCAAACTGAGACTCATTTAGATCGTACAAGAATTGATATCCTCAGATATCTGCAGGAATATTAATTGGCTGAATAAATTGGATAAAATATCTGGTAGTCTTGGCTTGCTGGGTCTTCATGCTGCTCCGGCAAACGTTTCTAGTGCTGATAACAGATTGGTGCGGAAAAAATATATGGAATACCGAAGGGCTCAGCGTAGCCGTTTTGAGATGAAGAACCGGTCGGTCTTCAGGTATTTTGATTATGGTTGCAGTGGGCTAAATGCTGACTTTATGCATTGGTTTCACTGTAAGCGAATCAGGAGGGTTTTGCTCCACCTGAGGACTAGCTGTTTTCTGTCATTGATTGAGGGCCATGGTAAAACATATACGGTCCTGAAACCAACTATTTGCTGCTCCTTTGGTGTGATTTCAATGCATGAGACGGTACATTTTGTGTTCTTTAATCCACTTTATGAATTGAGGTTACACATTTTTATACCAGTCGTAAGGAAGTCAAATTGGAGGTCGACTAAAGAGGCATTGTGGTTTGTAATCATTTTTCCATCTAGAGAGGTAACATCGGTGTGTATATGTTTTTAGAAGCGATAATACAGCTGTTTGCGGGCAATTTGCAAAAAAGACTTTTTGTAATGATGTACATTTCATGGATTTTTATTGTATTGTGTTTTTATAATTCAAAGTATTTTGTCATTTTTTATAGGTTTTTTGTATGCTGTCTTTTATGGAGCTCAGTTTTTACTGATTTTTACACATAAACACACACAGAAAACACAAATTCCTTTCAGTATTTATTTGCAAAAAATTGTTAAAAAACAGAAACGCGTGTCCCTTGATTGGATCTCTAAGTTGTCAAACATTCATGGCAGGTCAGTGGTTGGACCATAAGATAAAGGTTGAAAAATGAATGTTTTTATTTCTTTTTTAGGTTGTTTAAATGACTGCACATATGCAGCACTTGACTTGTGCAAGAACAAATCTCTAGGAGTTTGCCCATTACAGGGATTACCAATGTGTTTTCATCGTGTAAATAAATGTGGAAAAATAATAGTTATAACTTATTTTTCTACACAACAACAAATAGATATGGATAAATACTGAAAAAAATACCAGGCAATAAAAATGGATAAATACAAACGGAACTGGTGCAAAATTCAATACCATAACACCAGGGGCCTTATTTATGGAAGTAACGTTTCGCAATTCTCTGGAGCAGTGGAACCTTGCCTGCATCCACAATTACAACAATTGGGGCACCGGACCAAAAGAAAGCACGACCTGCTGTTCTGTAAACAGGTGCTGCGGGTTCACGGGAACGCCCCACAGGCTCTCCTGGCAGGAGCAGAGCCACGCCCATTGCCGCTTGAAATCGAGAAACAAACCGCAACGCTGTGAACACATCCCAGCCCAGTAACAGCACGTCTCTCTCAGGCTGCAGGCGGGAAGAGGAGGACCTGGGAAGAGCGGGAAAGTGGAGCGACGCCACATCTGATAGTGTGCCCTGCTTCTCACAGGACAAAGCGAGGCCCATTTCCTTATGCACTCTGCGGGCGGCACATGAGGAAACAAGGGGCTGCTTGTACGGAGAATCTGCACTCAAAATCAACTTCAAGCAGGTTGAAAAAGAAGGCCCCATATCCTTCTAGGAGAAAATCCAGAATGCTTGTCACCAGATGAGGGGAAAAAAACCTCGGATCTAAAACGATTTCCTTGCAAACACCTGGAAGAAAGCAGCAAGATGCACCAACAGTGGCGTCACCAGGAATCAAATTTAGAAGGGGCACAAAGGGGTCCAAAGACAAACGTGGGGTGGGGGGCGCAGACAAAAGTGTGGGGGGGGGCACCTATGAAAGGTAATGTATGACGTCCCAAGCATTCCTGCAGAGAGGCTTTTGTGCACACCAACTACTCACACCTTACTGCACCTCCCCCCTCCCATCAGAATGCAGGCACAAAACCAGTGACTACTGCCCCATCATTTCAAAAAAGGTAGCAGGCGCTCCTCTCCAGAAAGAACATGGCAGGATAACCGAGATGAGAGTTTGCAGCACACGGTTTTTGCTCACTGTACCTTTCGCAGATGGGAAATATCCATTTGCATATCAGTCTTTGTCCCGCACACATGGGCAGTCGAGCACCAAAATGCTATGTCAATTCCTCTCTGAACAAGAGTACCAGCAGCAACCCCATACACGTGTTTCAGCCTTGTTGGGCCTCATCAGTGAGGTGAAGCTGTGCCTCTCGGAGCACAGTGAGCATCGAGTCCACGTCTGGTTGCCCCCAGGTAACTGCGGGTGACCAACCCCAATTTCCTTGCAAATATTTCAAAAAAGGTAGAAAGCGCTCCTCTCCAGAAAGAACATGGCATGATAACCTATTCTGAGATGAGAGTTTGCAGCACACGCTTTTTGCCCACTGTACCTTTCACAGATGGGAAATATCCATTTGCATATCAGTCTCTGTCCCGCCCACATTGCCAGTCCAGCATCGAAATGCTATGGCAATTCCTCTCTGAACAAGAGTACCAACAGCAACCCCATACACGTGTTTCAGCCTCAATGTGGTTAACAACCACTGAACAGGTTATCATGTCTTGTTCTTCCGAGAGAGGGGCGCCTGCTACCTTTGTTGAATTCTTTGAAGGAACTTGGGGTTGGTCACCCTAGGTTACCTGGGGGCAATCAGACGTGGACTCCCTGCTCACTGTGCTTAGAAAGGCTCAGCTTCACTTCACTGATGATGCCCACCAAGGCTGAAACACGTGTATGGAGTTGCTGTTGGTACTCTTGTTCAGAGAGGAATTGCCATAGCATTTCAGTGCTGTACTGCCCATGTGGGCGGGACAAAGACTGATATGCAAATGGATATTTCCCATCTGTGAAAGGTACAGTGAGCAAAAAGCAGATGGCTGTGAACTCTCAATGTGGTTAACAACCACTGAACAAGTTATCATGTCTTGTTCTTCCCAGAGAGGGGTGCCTGCTACCTTTGTTGAATTTTTTGAAGGAACTTGGGGTTAGTCACCCTAGCTTACCTCGGGGCAACCAGACGTGGACTCCCTGCTCACTGTGCTTAGAAAGGCTCAGCTTCACCTCACTGATGATGCCCAACAAGGCTGAAACACGGTTATGGGGTTGCTGTTGGTACTCTTGTTCAGAGAGGAATTGCCATAGCATTTCGGTGCTGGACTGCCCATGTGGGCGGGACAAAGACTGATATGCAAATGGATATTTCCCATCTGTGAAAGGTACAGTGAGCAAAAGGCAGATGGCTGCGAACTCTCAATGTGGTTAACAACCACTGAACAGGTTATCATGTCTTGTTCTTCTGAGAGAGGGGCGCCTGCTTCCTTTGTTGAATACTGCCCCATCATTTGCAGTTTCCTGTGCTACATTCTGATGGGAGGGGCTGCAAGCTGGGCCATCCTTAGGGGCAGCAGAGCCCTGGGAGCCCTAGTCAACAGGCCTAGGGGCGGGGCTAGGATGTGGCATTTTTTTTTTGCAGGAGATAATGATGTGAATAGGGAGCATCAGCACCCTATTGTTATTAAATGCGCTCTGCCGCCGCGGGCGCCTTTAATAATAAAGAGGCGCCTGCTGCGCCTTCTGCCACTACGCCAGCTGGTGGGGGTCTAATTGCGCCCTTTTGTTATTAAATGCGCCCGCGGCGGTGGGGTGCACTTAAAAACAATAGGGTGCTGACAACAGCACCATATTGTTATTAAATGCGCCTGCACCGGCGGGCGCATTTAATAGCAATAGGCTGCCTGCCGCGCCTTCTCCCACAACGCCAGCTCGGGGGAGCCCTTGAAAGACTCCTCTGAGCTGGCATGGTGGGGGCTAATTGCGCCACCCCCCCTAAGGCCGGCTCTGGCTACAAGCTGCTGTGCACACTTTGGAGGTTGCTGTGCAGAAGCCTGGCAGGAACACCTGAGAAGTGTCTCGTGCTCCTGTTCATACCGATGCCAGAATACATACTAAGATCACTGCTAGCTTTGAGACAAAAGGAGATTATTTGCTGTGTGATATGCAGACATTTGCCTTAGTGAGTGTCACAAATAACACCACGAGAGAGAACACAGCCTTAGGTAGGGGGGCACAAGAGGGGGTCCAGGATTTCAGAGGGAGGGGGGGCCCAGGCTCCCCAGTCCCTTCTCTAGCGACGCCACTGTGCACCAATAAAGCATTATCGATAGTAATTGCATTTCCATATGAAGTCATTGGATGTGGTCGCGCAGGTGTGTGCAGTTGCACAAAACCCATGTTTTGGTGTTATAAGCCTGCCCCAGGGTTAAAAAATGAGGGGAGCCCGGAGCTATTTAGCGCCTGCTTGCAGCTTAGAAGAGCCTTGTTAGCTTGACACCAGTAGCTACTTTTGGCTCCCCTGGCCAACTGATGCTGAGCAAGTACTCCTATGTGAATTTAACTCTGTGTGTTTCGGACAATCTAGGAAGAAACATATTTATATAAAATTTAAAGCATAAGGGGTCATAAATATCTGACAAATGGATGTTCTTACAGCTTAAGTTGAAGTTAGATTTGCTGAATGACATGTACTAGCTTCTTGTCCGGTCTTAGCAGCTGCCGGCTAATGCTTAATGATGGATACCCAGGAGCTGCTTTTACCTCCTGCTTATCCAGTCTTAATTTCGATCCCTGTTGTCCACTTCCTATCAGAGAGAAGTCGTTTTGATTTGTTTAGTATTTTGTATTAACAGCTAGTTGTTGGGTATCACACAGTCCAATGGAAAGTGTATGTGCTCCAAAGCAGATCAGGGAAAGGGCAGAGGGATACCAGGTGCTACGTTGTGTTATTGTTTCTAGTTTTCCCTAGAACTGGGACGGAGCAGATAAAATATGCCAGGTTCTTTGCATTTTGTTTGATTTTAGACGGGGAACAGGGAACGTACCCCGTAACCAACCATATATGTGTTCACACTTCTGAGCTGCCCCTCATTTTAAGGAATAGTGCTGATGATTTCCGGTTCCATGTAAAAGGAATAGTGCTGATGATTTCCGGTTCCATGTAATAATGTCCCTGCAAAAATATCGCATGCAAAAAAATCGCACCCCCCGCTGCCCCTGTCCCCATATATATATGGTCACCCAAATAATATCGCCACAACTTTTTCCCGGCGATATTATTTACGGCGACCATATATATGGGGATAATATTATCTGATACCTGATTTCCACAGCTTTAATTGACAATTGTGTAACTTTGCCCAATTTAAGCCGGTTCCCCTCTATCGCTCCAGATGTACCTCTGTCCAACCATCAGATGCTGGCAGGAATGTTCCCGATGTTGGTTGGTGAGGGATCAGGTTACATGGCCACTATATTAGGAAGCTGGAAATGCAGACATTTTCTTCAAGGTTTACTAATAATAATATCTCCTCGTTGTGTATTAGACTATCATTGATGTGTGCAGTTCTGCCACTTATATTTCTAACTGTACTACTGATGTGCGTAACCCCCTCTTTGCTATGGGAAGTCCCACCTCTGATGTGTACAGACCTATCACTGGGGTGTGTTTGCTTATGGTGGGGATTCACTGCCATATCTTAAGTGGCCTCTTTTGCACTGCCATGTGTCCCTATTGCCCAGTTCCTTTTGAGTGCCATCCCTTTCCCTGTTTTTGGGTGTCTCCTCCCTCCCCGCCTCGCGGCCGGCTCCTCATCGTGCTTCTCGTGGAGCCTAAAAGCATTTGTCATTGAAGGTCCCTGTGCAGCCTCTTATTGAACACATGTGGCCATGGTTAACAGGGCATTATCTCTCACTGCAGAGGCCTCTCTGAAAAGAGGCCCCGTAGAAAGTTAGAACCGTAGAGCTAGACTGTCTGGGCTACACCCGGAGATGATCAGGTGGGGAGAAGAACGCAGGTGGAAGTGGAGGGAAGTATGGAGGCGGAGGGAAGGCTGCAGCTCCAATGGATTCCATTATCAGCAGAGATAGGATAGAATAGGTTATTTATAACGCACGTAATACCCAGAGGTTTTTAAGCGTGGATCCAGGGATTGGACCTGGGGTGCTCCATGTCGTCTTGCTGCCAGGGCGAGCATGTTGCCCCTGAGCTATCCTGAGGGAGTAGATAGCGATCAAAGATTCTATGATCGGATGAAGTGAAATGTGCAGTGGTCACAATGATCCCTTAACCAGGTGGATTGAAGTCTGCGAGTAATCCAATGATCAGATGGATTGACGTTGGCAGATCTCTTGGAGGTCACCTTGATCAGGTAGAACAAGTCCAGTGCTCTTCCAGCGTTCCTGTGACTCGACGGTGGACATTTTGCACCTCTTCCAGTGATTGCATGGTCACATGGCGTGTAGTATTGGGATGCAGGGCGTGATGGTGTGCTGAAAATCACATAAGGTATTTGATGTGTGCTCCCCTTTACATAATAATGGCCCCACCTATGACATATTTGTGCCTAGAAGCAGCATCTCGCAGTGCTGGCACTTTGGCGCTACCCCCTTGCTTCTCCCACCTATTGCCATTCATTTAGCTTTTTCTGAACAATCGTCCCAATCCAGAATCCATGGTGCACATTCCAAAGGATATTTTTGGTGCACTGCTTTCCTGGGTTCCCCCTTTTAATTCTTCACTCTGCAAAGTTGCAACGTGCTTTTTATTGCCCTTTTTTGATGTTTGAAAAGCATGGTGTAAAAAGTAATAAAACCTCTTGCTTTTTGTTTCCTCCTACAGTTTTTCTGTTCTGCTAGTAATGGCACCTGTGAAAAGTGCATTTGGAGGGTAGCGGTGGTCTGGAGGATGTTCAAAAACGTACAAAAAATGTCCTGCAAATAGGATACCTTGTAAAGGCCGGAGAAGCACATGAAAGGGTGAAGAACAGTTCATGCTGCAAAAAAATAAATGAAGGCTGGGTGGAGAGGTGAGCTCAGGAAATTTGAAGACAAGATTGAAGGCAACGTGATCAAAGGGAAATTGAAAAGCAAGTCTAGCAACACGGATACACACGAGAAAGAAATGGGTTTGATAGATCAGAACAGAGGAAAACAGAAGCGAAGCGAGAGGGGATGGCAAAATGGCATCAATAAGTTCTGCTTTGCGGCGCAGGAAATGGGCTGGAACAAGATGAAGTGGCACACCTGCAAACAATGTCTACAAACCGTATCTGTATTATCACACATATTACACAAACCAACAACCAGCTCTTCAACACGCTTTCAGACCTCTTGGCACCAGAGCCTGCATACAGAAACATCCAAAGACTGACATATAGGGACTCCTCACAGTTTGGTTGGTATCTCAGCAGTAGTCCTGGATACTGGCTGTGCTAGATCAGCAGATCAGTCCTTCCCCATTGGACCCAATGGCATTACCACCGCATATAATGGTTACTGCCCAACTCGTGATGACCCTGACAGTGCTGGAAGTGTCCAACATGTTATATATGTCCTGCAATTAACAGACATCTCTTTATTAGGGTGAATATTGTGACCAATCAAAGCAGAAGAGTACGTTATTCAATTAAAAATGTTTTTTTACTGAATCATTATAAGACATGTTTAACATTTAAAATTGTGAACATTATGATGTTCCCATAATGCTCTTTGTTTTTCTGCAAATCGCCAGGATTGGGGTCTATGAAGAGATACTGGGCCTCATTCCGAGTATGGCGGTAAGGGATAGCGGCCACCGGTAACGAGACCGGTGGCGGTAATCCCTTACCGCCATACTCCGAGTTCCCTCTGCGCCCTCGCCCTTAACGCCTGCTTTGAGCAGGTGTTAAAGTCGAGGGCGCTAAGGGGCCTCCAAGCCAATAACGGTGACCGTAATGAACGGTCACCGTTATTTGCATCTTCCCCATTCCCATTGAGCCCTATGGGGGCTCATTTGGGAATGGGGAAGAGCCTTGGTGAATGGGGAATTACCGCCCCGCCAACCTTGGAATGGGGCGGTGATTCCGCCATCCACCAAGGCGCTGCCGTTCCGGGTACGGCGTCAACCAAGGCGTTAATAGCGCCATTGGTTAGCGCCGTACTCGGAATGAGGCCCACTGTGTTGCACAACCTGAATGGAGACACTCCCCCTGAACCTGCCTTTTCATCCCCTCCTTCCCACAGCCCCGCCCCTCCAAAGAGGTGACAGTTCCCCCAGTTAACTGTTCCCACTTCCAGCACTGCTGCCATGGATATACCTTTGCTCGATACAGCTGCCCCTGTTGTCACTTCACAGCCACATGTTATGGAGAATCCAGTCCAGCTTGCAACCACATGGCAAGAGGGGGAGCAGAAACCTGGAACCCCTGTATCTATCTTACTGGGTGTCATCGGTGAGGTGTATCTGCCACTATAAGTACAGAGAGCACGGGGTCCATGTCTGAACTAGCCTTATAATTTTATAATCACAGGCGTAGACTGACACCCCAAGTGTTTCAAAATGTGTAAAACGATGTGTAAGGCCCTCTCCATGGTATTCGGTCGCCTTGACTACCGTGCTAACCTTTATTTGGCCTTCCCTCTACCCTTTCCCCTGCTAGACACCCTTTCCCCTGCTAGACAAAATACTCAACTGCACCCTGCACCACAAGCAGCCTCTATCATCTCCCCCTTTCCACCACTGATTCCATGTGGGCAGGATGGCTGGGAGAAACCCGTCCCTTTTCAAATTCCTACTGTTTGTCTTTAAATCTATCCAAGTGCTCGCCCCTATCCCCTTTACCTGCCCACTGGCCACCCCCTGTGGCTACTGTTATGCATGCAACTTCTCCTCCCCCTGCATCTCTTACCTCTTCTCACTTCACTACCATTCACCACCTTACTTTGTTCTGTCCTCTTGCCGCCTATCTTCACCTCTCTCCCTTATGTCACCGATACTCCCTTTTCTCTCCTTCCTTTACGGATCTATGCGATCACTCTCGCGGCCAAAATTCTGATGACGAAAATGTTGAATCCGAAAATCGCGCAGTGATCACATAGATAACCTTCTCCAGCATGGGGTCTGGCATGGATTCACATGCTCATGAATATTCCCCGTCGTCAGGCTGGGAATCCTCGGTAAAGAAAAAACCAGTATCAGTTTCGTTTCTGATCTGTCTTTCGTAGTAATAACCAATCACTGGTCTCTGCGTCATACTGACCACAGCCAATGACTGCCCTCTACCTAAGCACCGCCTCTGGCAGCCATCTTCAGATTTTTACCGCACGTTCATGTGTTGGGATCCTCGTGCTATTGCTCTCGAGCGTTAGTGCTATTTTTCGCGCTTTTTCAAAAAACTTCGATTCTTTCGGTCAAAAGAGCCTCAAGCTCCACCGATCCTACATCCGATCAACGGGGACCCGTGTCGGATTCGTCTGCGCCCCTCAAGGGTGAAGATTTCGTCGAGCTACACTTCGGAGGACTCCAGAAGCTTCTCAGGCCCGGTCTCGGATATGGCCCAGGAGAAGGGAAGCTCGACGCCCGGAAAGCTGTTCAGGGTCTGCCCTGGATGCCAGCTGCAGAACGTCTTTAAGGAGGACGAACACTCTTTCTGCCTTTACTGCCTTCATGAGGACAAGACGCACGTGGAGAAGTACTGTGCGTTTTGCGGCAACATGTCGGAACGGACCATGAAGGACCGCCATCAACGTCTCGCCAACTGGCTGGAGGGTAAGAGCCCGTCTGGCGAGAAGAAGAAGAAATCCGAGCGGTCTTCTAAGACCTTTGAGGGCGCCCCGGCGACGGGGGCCCAACATAAGGCTAAGCACCGCGAGTCCGCTGGCACCGGGAGCGCCGAACGGTCGGGCTCTACGGGCGCCAGGCAGGGCGCACCCTCCCCGGCACCATCAACCACGAGCCAACGCTCTGGGTCGGGTAAGAGGAAGGCCGAGCACCCGGCGAAGCTCCTGGAGAGGCCCCGGTCGAGCTCTAAGGCAGAGGAGGAGCGTGGCAGTGCCCCCTCCCTCAAGGATAAGGCGGTGAGCGCACCTAAGGTGGTGAAGGCCTTGATCCATCCGACCAAGCCCTCTATCGAAACGGTCGCGGCGGCCCTGGTTCAGCCTGTGGAGGCTGCACCAGTGGTGGCGACCTCGGGGCCCAGAATCTCCCTGCCTCCTCGGAGGGAGTCTTCTTTTGTGCCCATCGATAGGACCCCCGTGAAACCCTCCGTGGGGAAGAAGAAGGGGGGGCAGGGCGTCGTCGTAGATTCGGCCTCAACCTCAGAAGAGGAGCTGATCGAGGTCTTAAGCCACGGCCTAGGCGTGGAAGAAGGCCAGCCCGTCGGAATGGACCCCGACGCAGGTGACGACGACGACATCGTCGAGGATACCGACGGGGCCCCTGCTCGCCCGTCGGATTCCCCTCTGCCAGCGCCGCAAGACAACTCGGCGGCCATTTTGTTGGCCATACAGTCCTTATGTTCCGAGATAAGGACGAGGCTACCGTTACCGACGGAGGAACCTCTCCCGTCGGGGGATCCAGAACCGGGACCTTCTGGTGTTCCCCCTACCAAGAAAAGAAGGATCCATCCACCACCTCCTTTTCAACCGTCGCGCCCCGTCCAGCCCTCCTCCCCGTCCACCCGAGGGGATGATACGGGGACTGACACGGCAGCGACGGGTACGGACGACGAGGCATACGACGAGGATATTCCGTCGTCGCCTCCCGCCAGGGCTTCTCCGCCCGACGAGATCGGATCTTTTCACTCCATGATCTCCAGGGCTTCCGAGCTTTTCCAACTCTGCCCTGAGGAGAAGAAAAAGGAAGGCTTCCTTTATCAGCGGCGCGAGGCCAAGAGGAAGACGGTCCTCGCAGTGCCTCTGTTGGACGACATTTGGGATGAGGGCCTTTCCCTCCTCAAGAACCCTTCCACGACGCCAGCTAGAAGAGACCGGTACGAGAAAAAGTACCGGGTCCCGGACACGGCCCCCCTGTGCTTCCGGGCGCAGCCTACCCCGGATTCCGTCGTCTCCGCGGCAGCCAGGAAGAAAGCGGGGGGGGGCGCGGCCTCCACATCGACTTCCCCGCCGGACGGCGAGGGAAAGAAATTGGATGCTATGGGACGTAGAGTCATCTCGTCGGCAGCGACGACGATTAAAGCGGCCAACGCCTTGGCTATCGTGGCTCGCTACGACAGGGAGCTCTGGTACAAGATAGCTCCCCTGCTGGATTTTCTGCCGGACGACAAGAGGGCGGAGGCCCTGGAGATCCTGCAGGAAGGTGAGGTGGCCTCGGACCACGCCATCACCGTGGCGACGGACATCGCCGACACTGGGTTCCGCCAGCTGGGCAACAGCGTTTGCCTTCGACGTCGTGGATGGCTCAAAGCTACGGACTTCCGGCAGGACGTCCAGACCAGAGTCCTGGACATGCCCTTCGACGGGAACAACCTGTTTGGGAAGACAGTGGACGATTCCCTTCAGGCCATCAAGGCGGATACTGAGACGGCCCGGGCCCTTGGAGTTCTGCAGCAACGACGGACGCCCTTTCGGAGCAGCGGAGGCAAGGGCGCCTCCAAAGGTTCCGGCGGCGGTTTCGCTTCCTACCGTCAAGCGGCCCGCTCGTCGTCGCAAGAGGCCTACAGAGGACGAGGCAAGTCTAGCGGACCCCGCCGTCGTCGCCAAGGAGGTCAAGGCGGCAAGGCCGCGTCCAAGCAGGATTGAACCGGCCGTGGGGTCGGGCCCCCACCGAAGCACCCCGGTGGGAGGCCGGCTGGCGGGCTTCGTCAGCGTGTGGGAGTCCATCTCCACCGACCGTTGGGTGCTGGACGCCCTGGCCCGGGGCCACGCGCTCGAGTTTCAAAGAAGGTGCCCGCGCGTCCCCCCCGTGGCCAGGAAAGAACTTCACGTCCCTCAACTTCTCCTGGAGGTAAAGGCGATGCTCAGGAAGGGCGCCATCGAACTCGTCCCAAAGAGGCTTCGGGGCTCCGGAGTCTACTCGAGATACTTCCTCGTGAAGAAGAAGACGGGAGGATGGCGCCCCATCCTAGACCTGCGACGTCTGAACAAGTTCATCAAGGCGCAGAAGTTCCGGATGGTCACCCTCCAGCACGTCCTGGGTCAGCTGGAGGAAGGAGACTTCCTATCGTCGTTGGATTTGGAGGATGCCTACTTCCACATTCCCATCCTAAAGGGGCACCGAAAATTCCTCAGGTTCGTGGTCCAAGGGCGTCATTACCAGTTCAAAGCCCTTCCCTTCGGACTACGGTCGGCACCCAGGGTATTCACCAAGTGCCTCGCACCGGTGGCGGCGCAGCTGCGCCGCGAGGGGATCCACGTCTACCCCTACCTGGACGACTGGCTCATCCGCGCCAAGACGAGGGAGCTCGCCGTGGTCCACACGGCAAGGACCGTCCAACTCCTCACGGAACTGGGATTCTCTGTGAACTACGCCAAATCCCACCTGGTGCCCGCGCAAGTCGCACTGTTTCTGGGAGCGAGGCTCGACACAGTGTCCCTTCTGGCCTCCCCGTCGGAGGAGAGGACCAGGACCATTTTGGGCAAGGTGCAACGGATGTTGGTGGCCGACGCGGCCAAAGTGAGGTCCATCAAGTCCCTCCTCGGGATGATGTCTTCCTGCATCTACCTCATTCCCATGTGCAGGCTCCGGATGCGCCCGTTGCAAGAATTCCTGGATGCGCGCTGGATCCAGACGACGGGCAGCTTCGAGGAAAGGATCAAGCTCGACGAGAGCTTCCGACGAGCGATACGGTGGTGGGGCACCCGCGCGCATCTGACGGCGGGCATGGACTTCCAGACCCCAGCCCACCAGGAGACTGTGACCACGGATGCCTCCCTGGAAGGGTGGGGAGCGCACACCGAAAATCTGCACGCAAGGGGACTCTGGCTCCCGACGGAGAAGTCCCTGCATATCAACGTCCTGGAGCTCTGTGCAGTGTTTTGGGCCCTCAGGTCCTTCCTTCCGTCCCTCAAGGACAAGGTGGTGAGGATCTTCACCGACAACACCACCACCATGTTTTACATCAGGAAACAGGGCGGAACCAGGTCCCCAGCGCTGTCCAAGGAGGCGCAGGACCTGTGGCATTGGGCCGTCGCCCAAGGGATTTTTCTGGTGCCGTTTCATCTGGCAGGGATAAAAAACACCATCGCCGACTCACTCAGCAGGGAGCTGCGCTCGTGCCACGAGTGGGAACTACGGCAGGATCTGGTGGATCGCCTCTTCCGACGGTGGGGCACACCCCAGATCGACCTGTTCGCGACGGCGACGAACACCAAGTGCCGGAGGTTCGCCAGCAGGTTTCCCCAGACAAGGAGCATGGGCGATGCTTTCTCGTTCCCCTGGGAGGGCCTGTTCCTCTACGCGTTCCCTCCCTTGCCTCTGCTAATCCGGCTCGTCAACCAGCTCAAGAGGTCACGGTGCAGGATGATCCTCGTCGCACCTGCGTGGCCGAGGCAGATATGGTTCCCGGACTTTCTGGACTTGTCAGCGTCCCCGCCGATCAAGCTGCCGGCGGACGC
Organism: Ambystoma mexicanum; assembly: GCF_040938575.1. NCBI lineage: Eukaryota > Metazoa > Chordata > Amphibia > Caudata > Ambystomatidae > Ambystoma > Ambystoma mexicanum. The sequence goes on from NC_090922.1 coordinate 542,820,375, forward strand.
GGATCTACTCTCCAGGGAAGGAGGCGCCATCCTCCACCACGACCCGAAGTCGCTGAACTTGCAGGCCTGGCTCCTGCAGCGCTAGAGTTTGGAGGATACGACATACCGGCCGATTGCAGAGAGGTTCTTGCAAAGGCCAGGGCGTCCTCGACTCTTAAATGCTACGGACACAAATGGAAGAGGTTCTCTGTCTGGTGCCACGCACAGAAGATTAACCCTCTACGGATTACGGCTCCCCAAGTACTGCCGTACCTGCTGACGCTGGCCAAAGCTGGTCTGGCACACGCGTCCATCAAGATTCATCTTGCTGCGATCTCCCGATACACCAGAACCACGGGGCGGACGTCCTTGTGGTCTCATCGTCTGGTGAAAGAGTTCATGAAGGGACTGTTCAGATCGTTCCCGCCGGTGAAGGCTCCGGCCCCGGCGTGGGAGCTCAACGTGGTGCTGACCAAGCTCATGGGACCTCCGTTCGAGCCTCTGCACTCGGCCCCGTTGAAGTTTCTATCGTGGAAAACAGCTTTTCTTGTGGCCATCACCTCCGCACGACGAGTGGGAGAGATCCAGGCCCTTTCCTGCAAGGCCCCGTACTTGACTTTCCACGACACGAGGGTAGTGCTCAGGACGCACCCCTCCTTCATGCCCAAGGTACCGTCGGACTTCCATCTCAACGAACCCTTGGTGTTACCTGTGTTCTTCCCGTCGCCTTCGTCGCCGGCTGAGAGGACTTTGCACTCGCTGGATGTAGCTAGAGCGCTGAAGTTCTACGTGGACCGCACGAAGGGTTTTCGAAAGACGTCACAACTCTTTGTGAACTTTGGACCTGTCAATCAGGGGAAGGCTCTCTCGAAGGCTTCCATCTCCAGATGGCTCTCCGGCTGTATCATGTGCTGTCACCGGTTGGCAAACCGACCGCTGCCTGGCCGTCCGAGAGCCCATTCCACCAGAGCGATCGCAGCTACCACGGCGTTCCTATCTGGTGTGCCCCTGCTGGACATATGCAGGGCTGCTACGTGGAGGTCGACGCACACCTTCACGAAATTCTACTGCGTCGACCGGGATTCCAGGGAGGAGTCCAGGGTCGGCCAAGCAGTGCTGCGCAATCTGTTCGCCTGAGGTGAGCCTGGTGAGGAGGTAAGATGCTTAATGTTGAGTTGATGTGATGCTTAATGTTGAGCCTTTGCCACCTCCCGTGGTTGTGCATGTGTGTACTGCTATGTATTCTTTATTCATGAGCATGTGAATCCATGCCAGACCCCATGCTGGAGAAGGAACAAGTTACTTACCTGTAACTGTTGTTCTCCAGCATGGGTCTGGCATGGATTCACATGCGAACCCTCCCGCCTACCCCTCTGCGGCTCTTCACTTGGTCATACTGCCACTTCACGTGCTTCCAAATCTGAAGATGGCTGCCAGAGGCGGTGCTTAGGTAGAGGGCAGTCATTGGCTGTGGTCAGTATGACGCAGAGACCAGTGATTGGTTATTACTACGAAAGACAGATCAGAAACGAAACTGATACTGGTTTTTTCTTTACCGAGGATTCCCAGCCTGACGACGGGGAATATTCATGAGCATGTGAATCCATGCCAGACCCATGCTGGAGAACAACAGTTACAGGTAAGTAACTTGTTCCTTTTCCCACATCCCTTTACATCCCTACTTACTTCTCGGTGGCACACTTCTTCGCAAGCCTCGACTTCCCCATCCCCTGTGACGTCAGTCCCCTATTCTCACCTTGGGTCGAAACTGCCGCCGCAGGGTCTTTTTAAAAAAACTTTATTGTGGGGGATATCTCTGCAACCCCCGAACCCCATTTTACAGGGCATGGGGACGGGGGAACCCCCATCCTCTGCCCCCCTCATTCGGTAAAATTGGATTCAGTTTTTTTGGAACTGCCGAATGACCAGTAAATGCACATTCTGCTTTTTTTCCTGATATTTTCTGGGGTACCTCCTTTACTTGCTGTTTATATCCCTCCTTCTGGGACTTCCTCAATCCTTCAATGCAGTCTTAGATCCCAACTTGCCATGGCTTCATCCCACCTGGTTATGCTTTGCCTCTCCCATTATCCCCTCCCTCTGGTGATATTTTCCTGCCTTGTTTTTCCGGAAACTGGTACTTTGTTAGCTTCCACCCACTGGTCTGCTGTCCTGCCTTTTTACCTATTCCCCTGGGTCTTGCTAGACCACCCCCTCCTGGTGGGCTTTGGAATAACTCATTGCAAAACGTCAATCAAATTTGTTTTAAAATGTGGTGATGGAGGTAGAGTGACGTGCTGGGGAGTAAAGCGAGCTCCTTCTGGCCTCAGGCAGTGGAGCTTCAATGTAGACTTAAATAAGTGGATGATGCTGGGAATGTTTTTGGTGTGTGGGGGTGCATTCTAGTGGTGCGAAGCAAAATGTCGAAGGAGCGAGCGGATGCGCAGGTTGGGCAGAGGACAGAGAGATTAAGGCGGATGTTAGAGAGGACGTTGCGAGGAGGAGAGTACTCTGAGATGATGTCAGCCAGATAGAGACGCGGCAAGCCCTGGGATGGATTTGAAGAGACAGAGTAAGAATTTTGAAAGGAAAGAAAACAGGAAGCAATGAAAGAAATGAAAGATGAGGAAGTAAGTGAAATGAAGCATGTTGGGAGGATTAAGATGAGTGAAGGAAAGAGGAGGAGGTAGTAAGAACAAGGAATGAGGACAAAGGAGCAGGAGAGCGAGGGTTGAAGAGAGAAAGTAAAGATGAAAGGGGGAGAGTAGAAAGTAACAGAGAAGAGCGCGAGAGGAGGATGCAGGAAAAGCAAAGAAGTGAGGGGTAAGGGAGTGACGAGAGGAGGAAATTAGAGGCATAAAGAGGAAGAGGGGTGAAGAGACTATGAAAGGATGGGAAAGAGAGCTAATAATAGAGACTAGGGGAGGAGGGAACAGGGGTACGAAATTGAGTGTTTCTGAGAGAATGGTGTTCGTGATATCTCACAACCCCGTGGGTGTTAGCTGGACAGGCAATGTAGAGTAAAGAAAACTGGATTTAATTATTTAACTAAGTACCTTCGGGTGCAACGAGGAAAGTGGGGACCCATGGTGTGAACAATGGGCATTGCTCACAGTAGCCTGCATGCAACAGCGGGACACAGACCGCTCGCAGTTGGGAGTCCCAAAATGCAGGCATATTCATTATAATGGCTTCTTTCTTCTTCTTGCTCACAGATTGCATCCATCAGCAGTGGTTATTGGATGCCGAGGCTTGAGTCTCATTGCTCCATCCTCTCGTGTTGAGTGTGCAGACATGGGTTGGATTTTACATGGTCTGTGTGGACTTGTCACAGTAAGGCATGTTTCACAGGGTGTTTGTCGTGATGGCCCACGGGTAGTGGTTGAATGGGTTTGCAGTGGTGGCAGTGAGTCTTCTGATCAGAGGGCTCAGGTTCTGATCCAGTCCTTGGCAGAAATTCTTGCTCAGCTTCACTAGATGTTTGTCCAACATCTCGATGTCCAGTTATCTGTGAAGGTCAGCTATCCTTGTGAAGAGTAGATCTCCAGATGCTATCTGCAGGGCCTTGTTCTGGACTATCTGAAGACTCTTCCGGTGTCGCTCTGGGCAGGTCATCCATACTGGATAGGCATGATGATCGCCTTGTACACACTAATCTTTGTCTAGAGGGGCATGGACTTGGTCTTCAGGAGTGGGTACAGCGCTGCCATCTTTCCTGATGCCTTCTGCTGATTCTTCCCGATATGGCTTTGCCAGCTGAGTTTGCTGTCCAGGGTCACAACGAGGTAGCGACTGCTGCTCTCCCACTTGATAGTGTTGGGAAGGAGAGAGGGTCTTCCCACACCCTTAGGTGATACCAAATGAGAAATAAAGGCTAGAGAACACATCCAGGGAGCAGGGGGTAGTGGGGTGCACACAGAGGAAGGTGCACAATCGCCTTGGTGAATGATTAGAGGCTATATAGAGGATGCTGATGTACACGCCATTTTAGCTACCGGCAGCCATTTTAGAAGTTAGGCCCCGGTGTGGCAAACAGCAGCATATGTGTTAGTATTGGACCCCTTGCATGAGTGTGGACATCACCCTCACCCTGGGCAGGTTTCAGAGATCCATAAAACCTGACACTTTCCTAGAAGTTACAGGCCTTTGTGCCCTGGGAAGAATGCGCCCTGCAAGGTCATGAGAAGGGAGCAGAGCGCCTCTTGGTAGTACCATTCCGCGGGACAGATAGCAAGGCCCTCCTGGCCACAATGATCCTCACATGAGAAACAAAGCGGCAGAAGAGTTCTTTGCTGATGCACTTCGATTTTGTAGGAATAAATACTTGTTATCCTTGCAAGGGGTGTCTTGGGCCTTTTTCCCCAGTGGGTTGTATTTTTTCTGATGTGAATGTGCAGGGCGGGCCTTCATTGGTCTCCCTGTTGAAGCTGACATCAGAGAGGACAACCCCAGCAGCAGCAGCTTACACGCAAGTTATACGGAGATCATAGATACACGTCTCTAGACAGAATGAAGCCTGTCCAGTATTCTGGGAAACGTGTGACGGAGATTGATTAGCCTGTGTGGGAAAAACACAGGTACACGCACAGTCGACTATAATGTGGCCACACCAGGTCCCCCTCCCAGAGCCCCCGTGACATATTCATTGAAAATAAAGCGAGTTATATGTGTGTACTGCCTATTCGATATTAATGCATTTAGCTAAGTGAGTTGAAAAAGCAAGGGAAGAGAGTGAGTCGGGCAATGAAGGGGCAAGATAAGAACCAAGGGGGAGAGGTAAGGTTGGACTGGGGCGTATAATATCCCTAGCACCAATTAAAAAAGGTACCACAATCACAAATGGCAGTCGTTACCTTGCCTGGCAAAGTGGGTGATAACTACAGCAAAGTTTTTGGTGAAAAAAATGAAAACTGCATTTGTAAGCATATTCGGTCTGTAGCATCAGTGAAAACTAAGAGTTGCACATACATGCAGTATTTCATCCAAACTGGCCCAGTGTGACCTCAAAAAGCAGGCCCACAACAGCCTGTAGGTCCCGTCCATCCAGCATTGCCTGGTTAAGCCAGTGCAGTAGTGTGTCCACAGAGTGGCCTGGTGTGGCATGTGCTACCCCTGGAATCTGTTTTGCCACCGCAGGTGCCACCCCATTATCCAAATCTAGTGTGTGTGTGTGTGTGTGTGCGCGCGCATACTTCGTGCCATCCCTGCATAAGTCAGTGCCCCATTTGGGCCACCCCAGTCAAGAGTCTGGACACGCCACTGAGCCAGTGCATCCTGAACTGAAGAGAGGGGGCAGGGAGATTTGGTAGGCCAGTGCACCCTGAATAAGAGGGTAGGGATATTAAGAGGAAGACGCAAGTAGGGGGAAATGTGCATTTAGCACCTTTTCCAACTACTCCTCACTTGCCACGCCCAAAAAGCTGCCCAAGCTTTTACATCTGGTGCCCTTGGGTAAATCAGACGAAATCAGCGCTGGGCAATTGGCCGGCTCTTGTTGGCCCAAGATTCGGCATCATATGTCTCCCCAGATCTCAGACCGAGCCTGCCTGAGCACTGACAAGGCTTTACCGAGCCCCCAGTTTCTCCAAGGGAAGCTGGGGCAGGGAGATCTGATCTGCTCTATGCTCCTCTCCCCAGCCATCATTGGCGCGTTTTCAGGGTTTATTTGCTTAGCTTGTTTTGTTTCTTCTGGCCTGAAAGGGACACCACGGGAATGAATGGACCATGACTAACACTGCGGTGGGGGCATCACTGTTAAAGGCGGGGCTTTCTTCATGCTGGAACACTATTGTTTTCCAAATGTGCATTTTACGCTTTCATCGGAAAAAAAAATACCAAATTCAAAAATGCTGCTTAAACTGGCATTCACTCATTTTCTTTGAAATGTGCTTCTTTTTTTTCAGACTAGCACACAGATGTTTGTGCTCCTTCCTTTGTGGTTATATGTATAAAGATGTTATATGCTTGTCAAGCTGCTTAGTCACAAATGGATGCTTCTGTTGTGCTAACAGCAGTTATTAGGAAAGTAAACTGTGGGTTCATGGGTGCCAACTTTTGATTGTCACTAGAGGGGCAGCCACCCCCCACCTCTGCCCTGAGTATAAGCAAGTGACAGCCCAACCCATCCCCTGGCTAAACACAATTTATAGCACTTTTTTAAAATAAGGAAATGTATAAAGTCATACGATTAACAACCAGTTTTTAATATAGTATATCTCAGCAATGGTCTCTGAACGTGCTGAGCTACCCTGGTAGCCTTCTACTGTAGAGCGTGTCCATGGGTCCCTTAATGTACTAAACATCACTGCATTACCAACAGTATTTAGGGTGCACCACTGCCATGGAAGCGATTTAAAGTGGAATTGATGTACAATGTGTAGTTTGGGAAAGACGCCGCATGAAAGAATTGGCACCATTTTAAACTATTATTTTGAAATGTTCCTTTGAGCAGAGTTCAACTGCCAGCTCCGCACCCTCGGCACTGCGCCCCCACCCTGGCCCTCGTAGCGCCCACCTTTAAATTGTTTCCGTTTCCACCACTGAACGTTATGATGTTACCACCTGTGGCCGTCTACACATACGCATCCCAAAAGAAAGCCTCTGTCGATGTCTTTCGGGGTCCAATCGATGCTTTGGTCCTAGAACGTGACTTCGCTCTCCGGACGCCTGTCGTGGCGGGCGGACGGGGGGGGGGGCTCGGTGGTGGTGGCTTTATTCAACAGGGAGCAAGCAACTCGTTTTTTCACGCGCCTGACTGATTTTATGGAGTTCGCACTTCTTTCGTAACATGCCAGTGACATCAAACTTCTTTCGCAAGTTTTCAAATCTTTCAGTCCCACCAACGGCTTTGATCAGAACAAGCAAGACCATCCAAAATTAAGGACGGGGCCGGGAAAGAGACAGGGGGCAATGTATGCTTAGAGACCTGCAGATCAACAAACCCCAGGAACAACTCTGCTTTTTATCTTTCTGGATAACCTAACATGGCTACCATTGCAATACTAATGTGTTGCTCATATAGTGCTTAAGCCTACGCGCTTAATTACATACATACAATATCCCCAACCGAAGTGGATAAGCATTTATACCTCAGAAGGATGAAAGGCTGAGTTGGCCTTGCCGGAATTTGAAACTGCAGATCATACATAGATTGGAGCAGCAAGCGCTTAATCCACTGAGCTACCTTACCGGCAATACGTAATTCAACTCCTATTAAGCCAGCGCATGCAGGCAGTTGTGGTTGCGACGCGCACTATTACAATTATTGCTGCTATTAATTACTAGGATCACAATGTATACAGTATTCATTTACATTACTGTTATAATATTTGTATTGTAGTGAAAAAAACAGGAAAGTTTGTGTATAGAAGCAAAGAAGACGAAATGAAAAGAAAAGAGACGTTTGAAGAGATAAAGGGGGTCCGAGGGTCGGCCTCTAGGGGAGCGGCGCTGCCCCCGTTTACTGCCCCTACCGTGTCCACTGGTTTTCTCCAGTGGGGCCGGTGTTGAGTGCGTTGTTTCCGTTGGGGGGCGCTGGCTGCCTGTCCCTGTGCTCGGTGCCGTTGGGTGTTGCCTTTTCTCTGGAGCGGGCTGGGGGTGTTGTGGGGTGGCGGGTGCCTGCTCGCATGGGACGGGTCACCGACCTACTGTGAAGCAGACCATGCTTGTTCTTCTTCTTGCTGATAGATTTTTATCCATCAGCGGTGATTTTTTGGATACCGAGGCTTGAGCCTCATTACTCCATCTTCTCGGGTTGAGTGTGTAGTCGTGGGTTTGTATTCTTCTTGGTCTGTGTGGTCTTGTCACAGTAGGGCTGGTTTCACTGGGTCTTCGCAGTGATGGGCCGCGGGTAGCGGTCGAAGCAGACCATGCTCTGAGGTGCCACTATTTATACGCCCCCGCCCACCTGCCGCTCCCCCCTCCCCCCCCACACACACGCACACGCACACCGTCTTCTCTCCTTTCAGGAATTCCCTTCATGCAGTCCGACTGCTGGCGAGGAAAGTGGGGGGGGGGGGGGGAGTCTGGGCGGCACACCCTGGGAAGGGGCAGGGCTGCACACCCTGGGCAGGGGCAGGGCAGTTAACTGCCCTGTAGTGCTCAGGTGAAACACTCAAATTCTTCGCCGGCATTTTGAAATAATTACAATATAATCAAAAGCTGTTTTTTTGTATCAACTGGCAATTAAAGTACTTAAATGTACCTGCTCACCCTGCCACACACCAGTCCAGCACTGCCTCCCGGCCATCCCTTGCACTTGGGTCTGTATCTGCAACCATACAGCCCCCCCCCCCCCGCCCTTTTTTCCTGCACTTATCAGACATACCCTGTCTGCTGCCTCATACCCAGCACTTGCTGGCTGCACTACCTCTGTTTGTTGCCTTTTATTATTTATTTATGCTGATTATTTCTCTGTTTTTTCCTTTGATCCCCACTTTCCATTCCCCCCTACCATGCACTTTTCCCCCTCCCCCTCTCCCATGCACGTGCACGTTCTCAATGTCACTGGGCCTAGTAAGATCGTTGTTTTTGGTCTCCCTTGTTCCCCTCCATTGCCTTGTGCTCTGAAACACTTGTGTATGAGCGCAATATAAATAAAATATCAATTCAATATTAAGTAGACATAGCAGAGTAGACAAAATTGCAAAAATGTATTCCAATTTCATAATTCTCATATTTATAAATGCATGCACTACAGCGCGCTCCACTACAGATTTTGCTTTGGTGTCGCTAACATTTTTTATTGCTTCTGCAGAATGCACCGTTTCCTAATTTTGCTCTCACCTGAAAATTTACTACAGCTAGCAGCCCACATTCAGCCATGACAGATTGCACATATGTTTTCATCACATGTAATCCACAGGGCTGTCACAAGGTGTGGTGAGGCCCGTGGCAAAACGTTTGGTGAGGCCCCCTTATGATTTTTTGTACTGGGCCAGCGGCGGCGGCGCGGCAAACAGGAGACGCTTGAATCTCCCCTTGTGTGTGTAGAGGAACCCACATATGGTTCATTATTATGACAGCAAATTAACTACAGCAAAGTTATGTTTCTCTACTGAAGACAAGTTCACTCCAGACTAACATTTTTGCCATATGCATAAATATATATACGATGGCATAACGGCGGGTGGTGCGTGACGCCGGCTTCAGGGAGGACTGCCCTGCCCCTTTGTGCACATTATAATACACATCATACACAATTAGATGATATTCAGTGGCAGCTGATTAATTTTTGAACTGATAATTGTTTGCACCAATTATGTGGGTTTGACAGAGCACAGTGAGGGAGCCCAAACCAAACAAGGGGTGCTTGAGAGGGTCTCTCGCCCCCAAAATTGTTTTGAAACATATAAAAATGGTGCATTTTACAACACTTTCTTTAAAAATTAGGGTAAAAAGCCATAGAGTTTGCAGTTGGTTTTGTATGGTAGCACATGGACAAACACAATAGATTTAAGTCACAAACCGTGCAGAGGAGCATTTTCCATTGCATTTCATGCCACCTTTGCCCACAACATATGCCAGTATGAAAACATGTTAATTCTGGCTGTTCCCATACATGCCCATGCAGACTGCATCAATATATTTTATTTATTTATTTATTCAGCGTTGGTAAAGTGCCCCGAACCCAAAGGCATCTGGGCCAGTATTACCATATAAGGACTCACAGCCAGCAAAAAAAGAAAACATGCTACGGAATGTATACCTAGACTAGCTGTGCACCATTAGTGTTATTACTGGCTAGAATGCCCAATATTCAATGCAGGCCAGTCTAGCCACCTGATAACAATTATGGTTTCTTTACCTAGGCATGGCTGAAGATGAGTTGGTGCCCATTTCAACATGACGGTTGGGGGCCCCCCATTGCTTAGAGCGGAAAACAGCCTGGGGCACCCGTTCGGTGCATACATTATAATGGAGACAAAGAAATACAGCTAGGAGTTAATAGCCGCTGATTATCACAAGACGGCCTGCCAGCAGGGAGCTGAAACACTAAATGCCCACTGAAAATCTTAAAATCCCCCTTTCTTAGAAGTTGGCTGATGTGGAGGAACCGATGTTAAAAGGCAACAAAGTGATAACACTTCTGTATACCCCATGGAAGTGACTGCTGAAAGGGCTCCAGCAAACGCAGCTGCAAGGCAAGCATTTCAAAGCACTCACTTTAAGCCCCAGAACGAAAGAAATATAGAAAGGAATATATTGCTGTGTTAAAAGACTGATGACTGGCAACATGGAGTCACTTGCAGGGGTCCCCCGAAGCCACTTTCAACTGAAAGAGCTGAAAGGCCCCAGCGAGACAGCCAGCTAGCAGGGAGCTGAAACACTGAATGCCCACTGAAAATCTTTAAATCCTCCTTTGTCAGCAAGTGGTTGATGTGGAGGAACCAGTGTCAAAAGGCAACTTATAAGGCAAGCATTTCAAAGCACTAATTTCAATCTCCAGTGACGGCCCTGCATAAGTCTCCGTATAGAAAGGTGCAACGTTGCAAGTTACATTGGGCATGGTATTGGCACTAAAGCTAACATTCATACTTTCAATGCATTTTCGCATCAGGGCAATGAATTGTCCAGTGAAAATGCCATGCCTTATTATCAATAGGACAAATATGGCCCTGGGGGCCACAATGCATTAAAAGAACACTTTTATTTTACTGGGACGGTTTTTGCCATAGCACATAACTGCACTTGCACCAGTGTAAGTTTAATGAATCGCACCATGTCTGTCTAGATTTCTAAGTTAAGCACGTAGGCGTAGTGTAAATGAGGTGCAACAACTTGCATTTTTGACACTGAGTGCAAATAATATTACAGGCGTTGAAAGGCAAAAACGAAGGCTAAGGCTCATGATTGCCATGAGCCTTTCCATTCCAGGCATGGCCATGCAAGCTGGGGTGCGAAAAGACCTGTTTCTGGATCCTGCTTTCTGCTGGGCCTGGCCTCCCCCAGGGCAGACCATATCCAGTAGAAGGAGCCGCAGAGGTGGGTATCCCATGCAACATCGTTTTAAGAATAAGGGATGCACTCGGGATGGAATATGCTTCCCACTCCCCTCGCACACCACATTCATGTGTATGTTTTAGTTTGAAGAACTGGGCATGTGCCAAAGTATTGTCATATTTAATGTTCTTTCTGTGTATCAATCCACATGCAAAAGGCATGCATCTTTCACTCTAGCCTGCACACTCAGCACATGTAAGTAGAGATATATATTTTTTTATGAACGTGGACCTGTGTTTTAAAATATCAAATAATGAAAATAAAGTAATTAAAATGCACTTGATGGTGGGACTGAAACATCATAATATCCTGGGCACTGGGCAGGTGGCGCCGGCGTGACTGTACAATGTAACAGTTTGCCTGCCGGCGCCCAGGGACCATGACCCGCACTGCTCCCCCCATGCTGTGTGTAACTTATTTTTTTTCAACTTTTTTTTCCATCTTTTCTTCTGCTGCAGCCGGCAGCAAAAGACACCTCGTGTTATTTTCTGCTACGCGGACCGCCTCACGCTGTCATGTCACTCGTGCACCATATCACTAAAGATCAGCCGACACAGAGCTGGGGTGCAACACGTCTTTATTCATCAACTGCGTATCTCGAAATAACCGTGTGTCGGTAACATCGCCCCTTAACTTCCTGTGGGTCACAGCCCACTAATCAATGGCAACAGACAGAGGACTCATCCTCCAAACGCAATGAGACTGGCGACACCACACCCTCCCGACACTAAACATTTAGTCCTGCCATCAGTTCATCTCTTCAATGAGACAATGTGGTTTCTTCCTTGTTCTCTGGGGTCGACGTTCCACTCTGGCTGGTGAGCCAGTCTCGGCTCCTGACGTCGGGTCACCTTCAGAGTCTTCTCTGTCTCCTTCATAGGGAGCATCCCATTGAGAGAAGGTGCCATCCCGGCTCATGTCACCTGAGGGTGGGGTTCCGGGCACTCGTCTGAAGTGAGATGAGTTTCATGTTACAGATCTGCTGTCTCCTTCTGCGGTGATGAGTGATTCCTTCCTTTTGACGACGATGAGGGGTTCTTCGCTGAATGGTGCCATGTTATTGCGCTGTGGGGTTGGCAGACCACAACCAGGTCTCCTGGTGTCAGGTCATTCTCCTTGGCCCTGCAGGTGGCGTCAGCAGCCCTCTTCATGTTCTCTTTCATGAGTTTTTCTCTGTGTCTCATTTCGGTGTCCTTTTCATATTGATCCTCCTCAACCGCTATGTGTGGTAGTCATGTCCTAATTGTTCGCCCAAACATCACCTCTGATGGTGTTTTCCCGGTGGTGCTATGTGGGGTGTTTCTGTAATCTTGCATGAGTTGGTATAACAGCTTCTCGACAGGTTCTCCGGTGATGCGTGCAATCTGGGTCGTGCGTTTAACGTTGCTCATGAACCTTTCGACTGTCCCGTTTGCCTGTGGCCACAGGGGTGTTACTTTCCTGTGACGGAAACCCATGTATTCTGCGAATCTTTGAAAGTCTTGTCCAGTGAACGGAGGTCCGTTGTCGGACTTTACTACCTTGGGCACTCGGTAGGTTGCGAACATTCGATCTAGGGCTGGGATGGTGTGATGAGCCGATGTGGACGGGACTATCTGCAGGTCGGGATATCTCGAGTATTCGTCCACTACCACCAATATGTATTCTCCCCCTTCCATGGGTCCGAAGTGGTCGACAGCTATTTCCTCCCAGGTGCTTTCTGGCAGTGCAGTCATGTTCAAGGGTTCAGGTGATGTGTGGGGCTTTACTAGGGCACACATAGGGCAGTCTTGCAGTAGTTCGTCCACTGAGGTGTCTAATTGGGGGAACCATAGTTTTTGCCTTAGCATCCTTTTGGTAGACACTATCCCTCGGTGTCCTTCATGGGCCAGCTCTAGTACTTTCCGTCGCAGGCTCCGCGGAATTACGAGCTTCGTGCCTTTCAACAGTAGCCCTTCATCTGATTTTGCCAGTTCTTCCTTCACGGCCAGAAAACAGGTGATGTCTTGTTTCGTGTCATCATTCATTGATTCTCGGATTTGTTTAGCATGTTTCCATCGTCCTGTTTCTAGGCATCTCAGTATGGTTTGTATTCCTTGGTCGGTGTTGGATTCTCGAGCTATCTGATCCATGTCGAGCCCTTGGGGTGCATTGCTGTGGATGGTATATTTTATGTACTGGTCAGCTATGGAGGGTTCTGGCCCGCATGTTTCCTTTGGGTGCTGCGAGAGCAAGTCTGCAGGGTTTTGTTCTTTCCCTGGTCTGTGTGTGATGGTGAATTGGTAATCTTGTAGTCGAAGTGCCCATCGGGCTATTCTGGGTGGCATTTTTGCCTGAGGGTTGCCATATAGAAAGGTGAGAGCCTGATGGTCCGTTACAACCAAGAAAGGTTTTCCATACTGGAACAAGTGAAAATGTTCACAGGCCCAGACCACTGCCAAACCTTCCTTCTCCGCCTGAGAGTAGGCTTGTTCAGTTTTGGAGAGGCTTCGACTGGCGTATGATAGTATGTGCTTTTCGCTCTCTTCTTTGTCACCCAGTTGCGTCAGAATGGCACCTAAGCCACACGGACTGGCATCAACGATGAGTTCCATGGTTTTCTTGGGGTCGAAATATGCCATGTTCCTGGCGTCGGAAATGCGGCCCTTGATGATCTGAAAAGCCTTTTGGCATTGGGGTGACCAGACAAATTCTGTGTTCAGCTTGGTGAGAGCTCTGAGAGGTTCACTGATAGAGGCAAAGTCTCGTATGTATCTTGTGCAGTAACTTGCGAGTCCTAAGAATGATCTGAGGTGGTGGTGGGTGGCTCCGCTTCTCGGAGCGCGCTGACTTTCTCTGGGTCTGGTGTCATGCCCTTCTCAGAAAATATGTGTCCAAAAAAAACGAAGTGTTCTCTTGCGGAACTCGCATTTTTCCTTGTTTAGGGTGAGCCGTGCATCTTCTAACGCCATACATACTCTCATTAGCGTGTCATCGTGTTGTTCTTGATTCTGGCCGAAGACCAGTATGTCGTCGCTGTAGTTCAAGCAATTTGGCGCGTGCTTGATGACGTTGTGAATTTCTGCTTGAAAAATTTCCACTGCGGAGGACACCGTGAAACTTAACCGCTTGTATCGGAAGAGCCCTAGGTGGGTTGCGAACGTTGTTATGTAGCGGGAGCTCTTGCAGAGTTCTAACTGGTGGTAACCTTTGTTTAGGTCGAGTTTGGAGAACACGGTGGCCCCGTTCAGGAAGTGTACCATATCTGTTATTCGTGGGGCTTGGTGACGTTCCCTCAGAATGGCTTTGTTTGGTCTCCTCATGTCTACACATATTCGAATGTCAGAGGAGGCTCTTTTGGGCACGGATACTATGGGGGAGACCGATGGGGTGGGGCCTTCTGCTGGCTCAATGATGTCTGCATCTAGTAGTTTGGTCAGTTCATTTTCAACTTGCTTTTGAGTGTTGATGGGGATTCCCCGGTAGTGTTGGGCTATGGGTGGGTCGCTGGTGTCGATGTGGAGCTCGATCTGTTTGTCCTTCAACTTGCCAAGGCCTTTGAATAGTGACGGGAAGACTTGGTCAATGCTTGCAGTTGGGTCTCGATATTTGTGTACCATGAGGCGATATAATATGTGGATGAGTCCCATTTCTATGGCTGCCTGATAGCTCAGTATGCATCCGCTCTCGGTGGCTGCTTCTAACACATGCATGGGGATGTTTTTTTCATGTTCTTTGTATCGGCACGATACCATGAAGAATCCTTTCCATGCTAGGAGGGTCTTTGAGCCGTATGGGTAGATGAGTGCTTGTGCTGGCTGGAGGTGGGGGGCGTTTGGAATACTTTCATAGACTTCTTCGCTGATTACATTTACGGTTGCCCCTGTGTCTATTAAAAATTCGGGTGTCGTTTGGTTGACCTGTATTCTGCGTATTGGGCTGTGTTCTTTTGTCGTGTTGTTTCCGAGGGCATATAGATATCCCTTTTTTCGCAGTGTTTCTTGTTGTTTGTCGGGTCGGCGGGCTCTCTCGTCCGATGAAGTGCTTGACACACTGTCAGATTGTGACTGCTCGATGAGACATCGTATGTACCTCCGGGGTCTTCTCCTTGTTTTGGAAGATGTGGTCTTGTTGTCCCTCCAATCCTTGTTGTCTTGTCTCCTTACCAGTTGCTCTTCGTAGTGTCTGTGGCGCGTTTGATATTGGGGCTGGTGCGCCGTCCGGTGGTGATGTGGCAGCGGGTTTTGCTCTGGTTCTGTTGTGGGTTTGTTGCTTCTTCCTGCCCCTCTCATTTTGCTGCGGAATATGAAGCATACGGCCTTATAATGGTTTTCACCACCACACGCGGAGCAGGTCTGACCCATTGCTGGGCATGTTCCTTCGTGAGGGTATTCGTGTCCACACCGGTAGCAAAAAGGGTCACTGTTGTTTCTTGCAGTCCCTTCTAGTCTGTTGAGGCTTTCATGTTTTCCATGAGTGATCCTTATGTCCTCCAGGCCTTCTACTTGAGCCACGAGAGCAGTATCTGATCGCGCCAGGCGTAGAATTTCATCTAGGTTGCGTGGCTGTTGCAGTAGTCGTTTGCGGAAGTCAGCGCTTTCGCAGCCCACTATAATTTGTGACCTCAGGTCCTCGTCGTTGGAGTTATTGTTGAAATCACAGTGTTTCATTTTTGATCGTAGTCTCATGACGAACGCATCAATGGTTTCCCCTTTGTTTTGCTTTGTGGTGTGGAAAACGTGTCGTTCGTAGTCCACATTGGTGTGGGGTGTGAAGTACTCTGTGAGCGTTGTCTTCAATTTGGTGTATGTGTCTATGTTGTTCTCAGGTATTTCTTCTAGGATGTCTCGCACGTTTAACCCTACTGCATGGTTTAAGAGGTTGAGCTTCTGTTCATCCTCCAGTGGGCCAGCTGCTTTTAGGCACACTTCAAAGTCCCTCAGCCACCTTTTCCATCTAGATCCAAGGGTGCCGGTGTCTGTGAGATTGAAATTTGCTGGCAGTTGAGCTAGAAGGCTGTCCGTCATTTTCCGGTGTTCTGGTCTGGCTGGAGTCACTGGAACGGTTAGTGACTCTCCTTCCGAGCCGCTCATGAGCTGTCGCCACTCGTACCCTTCTCTTTGCTGGATGTGCTGGAGAGAAGTTTCCTTGGGTTTTGATGAAGTGGAGTTGGTTGAGGGCGCTGCACTAGATGTTGGTGGCTCGTGAACTTCTTTCCGCTGGGTGTCTTGCGACGTTTCGCGGCAAAAGATGGGGCGCTGTGCCGCGTGTTAGCGAGTCTGTGAGGCCTTGTGTGTGGTTTCACGTTGGAGCGAGAGGACCACGCCTCCACCGCTCGTCTCCTGGTCGATTCTTTTGTCGTTGCCTTCGGCGGGAGGCCAGTGCTTCTCAACCGCCCGGAATGTGAGCAGAGAATTGCTGCTCCACCTGCCAGTGCTCGGCCGTGCACACACGTGCACAGGTCGGGTTTCTTTGCTTCGTTGCCTTCGGCGGGAGACGTTCACTCTCCACCGCCCGGACGGATCACTGCACGGGGAGCTTTCACAGTTTGCTCCACCCGCCGGAGATATGTACACCGAAGCCCCGATGTGGAGCGCACAGTGTGGGGAAGCCTTCACATTCCAACCTACCTCTCCAGATGATCCCAGCAGGATGGGGCACAGCGCTACCAGCGGCGCCAAGTAATACACCACGCGCGCGGTGGGCCCGAGATGGCAGGCACGGTGGGACTTCGTGTCCGCCTCGTCGCCAATGTGATGTTCTGCTACGCGGACCACCTCACGCTGTCATGTCACTCATGCAACACATCACTAAAGATGAGCCGACACAGAGCTGGGGTGCAACACGTCTTTATTCATCAACTGTGTATCTCGAACTAACTGTGTGGCGGTAACCCCGCCCCTTAACTTCCCGTGGGTCACAGCCCACTAATCAATGGCAACAGACAGAGGACTCATCCTCCAAACGCAATGAGACTGGCGACACCACACCTCGCATCTGGCACAACGAAATGCCATCCACACGGCCGCGAGGCCCCCACTGAGCGCGAGGCCTGGGGCAGTTTGTCCCCCCTGGATCCCTCTCGTGACAGCTCTGGTAATCCATGGTATGTTATGCTATTGCAATAAATCCTGCACACTGTTGCCATTTATTTGCATGGTCTTCTGTCCCTCTGGTGGATCTGAAAGACAGTGTGAGGGTGTTAGGTTAGGGGGTGGGGGTGGGGTGTCGGGAAGCTGAAAGGTAGATTTCCTATTTTATTCATGTGTTCTGCTCTGTTTTTATGTGTTGTTTGCACAGACACATGGGCGTTTTTTCCGTAAAGGAAACCTTGCGCTATGGTGCAATGGCTGGAGGGTAGGGAATTTAAGTTGGGTGTACATAGAGGCGTAGCGTTGTTCAAGTGTGAATGGCCAGATCTCTGGCATGTCGTGTGCAGGCAGTGTAGTTTATGTGCGTACAAGAGCATAGGAGATTGACAGTGCTAGTGTGGATATTAGTGAAGTACATAGTAAGAGGCTGGCCCTTCTCCCGCAGTGGGCACTACAGGGCCAGCCCACATAGTGGACTGCCCCTCTGGCCACCAGTTAAAAAAAAGGGACAGACCATAGACATAGAGGTTGGACTAACGTAAACACACATAAAGCTGTGGTCCTACTTCTATGTTGCTGGTCTGATGCGGGGGGGTGCTCACAGGCACAATCCTCTCATTGGAGGAGAGCAGCCGGGGAGGCAGGGGGGGGGGAAATGGGGGCGTGAAAAGCATTCACACCCCCATTCACATGCAGGAAGAGTCGCGCCGGGCCTGATTTCGGGATTTTGGAATCGGCCCCCGCAAAAAACAGGACCATAGCTACTCACCCTTCCAATCCCGGGACAGGGTTTATAAAATAAAGAAACTCCTGGGACGGAGGGCGATTTCACAGGACTGTCCCGGGAAAACTGGTACGTCTGGTCACCCTACCTGGGCGGCCTGCGCGGCAGTGTTTTGCTTGGATTATGTGTATAGTCCAGTGCGGCCGACCGTGCTTCCTTGTGTATTTCCATAGGGGCCCCTGTGCCTTGGTATCACCATGCCACAATGTAGGTTTGCATTATCATTTTAAAGTTTGTAATGAATATGTGTGTTGAACCGTATGGCCGCTTTGTGCATTTTAACTCATGCCGCAATGTATTTCCTCAAGAATAGTGCAAAAGTTTGTAATGAATATGTGTGTTGTGTTATGCGGCCACCGTGCCGCTTTGTGCATTTCATGTGGCCTTAATATCATATGATCAAAGTATTGTATGTTTTTTGCACCTACATTTTGTGGCCACAACGCCACATTGTCCCTGGCAAATGAGAGTCCTGCTGTTTACATGACTATGGTTGACCGTTACGCCCGCTTTGTTAGTCCTGGTATTTAGAGACGTGGTTGGGTTTCAAGGCCGGACTACCCCTCACTTCGGGAAGCTTTCCCGAGGTCGAAAACCCACCAACACACCGCACAATTGAAAGCCTACTCGGCTTTTCCCTTGCTTGCTGCTCTTAAGCAGCTGTTTATTTTGCTTCGCCTGTTCAGAGTTTTCATTGCTATTTAGCAGTTTATGTAAATTCGCCTGCTCTGCGTTTTTAACCCCCATAGCTGCAAGTGCCATAAAAATAAACAGTGGTTTATCTACATTAACCCGTGCCTGGTAAGCTGGGTTTGTACATTATTTTCTGTCACATGGGTATTTGTTGTTCACCTCATTTACTATCCCATTACATATTACTGGTTTGGTCAAGCTAATAAAGGATCTGAGGGCCCCTCTTCAGCCGATGACAGTAATTAAGTGAGGCCTTTGTAGAGGAGAAGCCAAGCACGAGTCACACTCGTGCCGCCCATTTTGAAGTACCAGGAACATTCACGCCGAAATATGTGACGTATGATGAGCAAATAAACCAGCAGAGAGCCGCAGTTGGGCTCTGTCCAGCACCTATCAGAATAACAGCACCTGTTGAAGTACCGACATCTAAGAAAACCTGAACAGTAAGGTACCCACTGAGAAAACCATATCGACAAGTGAGACAGAATGACGATTGTCAGAATGCAATTCCCAAAGAAGCTAAGAAGATACTGAGAGAAGACGAATGGTGACGTCATAAGAACCCAACACGACTCACATATAGAAGATATGACGACCTGAGAATGATGACAAAAGAGACGAACCACCATGGATATGCAACATCCTGAGCCTAAAGTGAAACCATTGATGTCAGAAACGTATGCCATATGCACGATGCACCTATACATACATCTACCTCATAAGGGCACTTTATATAAGTATACTTCCACTACGCACAAGAGCAGAATCAACCAAAGGTTACAAAAGGTCTCAAGAGGAGAGTTTCGCAGCAAACAAATCGAGAATTAAAGACAGAGAGAAACTCAGACGAAGGTAACCATGCCAAGAAGCCAAGGTCGTATCAGCTGGAATAGGCAGACAGTGGATACAATTAAGAGAAAGAAGAACAGAGTATTCTGTTCGGAAAGGTTAAGATAAGCCACAGATGGCAAACGACTGGCAGAATTAAACAAAATACACAAAATTTCATGAAGGAAAGACCGATTTCACGGTGTTGGCATCACGTGACCAGATTAGCAGGAAGGGATGAAACTTTCACACCTACGCATGGACCTTTGATATACACAGACGCCTTAACTTTCCCAGACCAAGAAGCAGACTGGAGGCTAACTACAAAGAAATCATTGACACATGACCAGTGAAGTGATGATTGATTGTAACAATAATTGGAGGGAAGCTGGGGGTGCAGACAAACTTCCTGCACCTGGCCGGCTATTCTGCATGCTGCTAAGCGCAAGTGGAAAAGTATGCGTGGGGTTGATGCCAACCCAATCATAGTGGACCATGTAATCTAGGGTCCTATAGTTAGTAGAACCAATGAGACGTCGTATTTTTAGTGACGTTTACAGTAGCCATTTTGAAGGAAGGGCTTAGTTGCCCCACCTGACATTGTTCATCCAATCCCCTCTCCCTGTTACCATATACAAATATAGTACCTATATTAAAGTTACCTTCCGAGAACCAATCAAGTTGCATGCTGATTTTTAAGAAGTTACACGTCAGTGCTGACGAGTTTTTGGTATAAATGTCATGTTTTTTCTGAAATTAATTGGAGTTGAAGCGAGAAGGACGATCGAGGGATTGCTATATTCTTTGAACTCCTTGTTTTTTGTACTTGTCATTAAACAGACTCCCTTTGCCAAACTATTGAGTTGTCATTTTTGATTTGGTGCAAGAATATGAATCGGCATCCCCATCTATCTCCATGGTGCTGCTGCTCATCTTAAAGTGCTGTTTGGAAACCCCCATTCCTATGGGCCGGCTGGGCTCCATTGATCACACTTGGTAGCAGAGACTGATGGTTCGATTAGAATCAATTAGATAAGACACCCATTGGCCGTCGACATAAGTTACTCTGGATTCTCTGCAATATCACAAGTCCTTTGCCATCCGGCTGAGTAGAACGAGAAGCTCCCCGTATATAGTGGTTAGTCTAAGTAAAAACCCTGCATGTTAGGTCTGAATGAACCCTTGCTTTCTCCCCTAAACCCCTTCCCACTTCTACGAGCAGCTGATCGAACAAACAGCACAGAGAGGTGGTGACGAAGGCGGTGATCCCGAGCATTCAGAGAGGAAAAAAATGCAAACGGTGAGTGAAAAAGGCTAAATGCTTTGGCAAAAACGTTGCATGCCTTAAAACAAGTAAGGGAAGGTAACGGAGGGAGGAGGGACAAAAATAATGTCAGAGTAAGAATGTAATGTATATATAAGGGGGACATATTGAGTCGAGGGTAGCCGAGCCATAGAGAGAGAGATACCGGGAGTATACCCGAGAGAAGATTATACGCCTAGATACCTAGGTTTTAATATAGCGCTAGAAGAAGCCTGCATTTAAAGTCCTGAATTAATAGGACGCTATAGGAGACCAGAATCGATTAAAGGCGATCTGAAAGAAATTAGCTTACATTCCATGTTGAAATAATGATTGGGGCGGAAATGCATCTGAGGAAGCGGATGGCATGATATTTATGTAGCCGGCCAGAGTCTGTCTAGTCTGTCGTGTCTGTCTTGTGTTTCATTTCTGACGTCACCAGGTAAGAACATTTATGGATGATAGTATGAAAATTGCACGATTGGGATAATATGATGTTGCATGGCATGGATTGATGGTTGTTTGAAAAAATAAAAGCAAAATTTTTGTGAAAAAATGGGATTGGAGCTTGCAACAATTGGGGCTCACTCATATTGTTGATTTTGTTGGTGAAATGTAAAGCATAACATAGTGTTATAGAAGGAGAGGATAAGCAGGTTTAAGCATGGAAGACGTTACCCCACTAGTTCACTTGTGCAAACAGTTGCCATAACATGCACCTAAGATTAAACAGTACAGTGCAGAGTGGGTTAGAGGAACCGCAAACAAAATGTTTATGCCATGGCCCCAAGGCGGATCCCTATCTAAACGGTCCTGCAGCACATGACGACATATTTGTATGCCACGTATACTGGAAAAAAGGTAGATAAACGCCTAGCTAGTTTAGAACTTTGGAAGATGTACCAAGAGGAAAAGGAGGAGGAGCCACTGGTAGATTAGATACTTAACATATGCACAGAGGGGGGTGAAACGCCTTTTGCACCACCTGCCCCGTCTGAAACTAAAAGTGAAGCCAGTAAAGATGAAGGATTATACCCGTTGAGGGAGCTTAAAGAAGCCACGGAATATAGCAACCCGTCATATGAGTCACCTACGCAAAGTAGTGACGAAAGCACAGAGAAAGACAGAGACAGAGATATTGCCTCCAAAGTCCCGAGGGACAAGGAGAGACGTGAAAAGGGAAAAGGAGACCAAGCACAAGCAAGTACATCTCTAGATACGGGTAGAGAGGGAAAGAGATGGAAAGGAGATGAGGACAGGACTGATGAGACGGCATTCACAAAGAACGAATGGATGGGAGGTCCAATTTTATTAACACTCGATGGTAAAGGCATTGAGGACATGAGTCAAAAGGGAGAGCCAGACGATTTAAAGAGGAAAGAGTAGGCAAAGGAAAACCGATTGAGAGACAAAGGAACTAAGAAAAAGGATAGACCAAAACGAAAGCAGTTGTATTGTGAGGAGCAAGGAAGAAAACGCGATCATAATAGAAGAACAAAAACTAAGGGAGAAGAGAATAAAAAGCTGACGGGATGAGGAAATACAAAGGGCAAATGAACGCAGAGTTGCGAGGAAAAAAGAAGAAGATAGGGTTAGAGAGGAAGCGAGGAAGCACAGAGAATTTGATCACGACATAGAATGCAAGCAAAGACAGGGAGCACGAGATCTTGAATATCTGGAAAGGGAGGTTATAAAACGCGATCCAGTAGTAGACTGGGAAGAGATAGAAGAATTATTTTCCAAGTACGATTCAGTACCAGGCACGTCTAGGGCAAATATGGAAGATGACTTCGACACCAAAAGCATCAGAGAGACGATCGATAGAATATATGATGAAATGGGGCTACAAAGGGTACCCCAAGGGAAAGGAGAGGATGAGCGTCTGGAGAGCACTCAGTTGTACGACACTGAGGATGCCTCCCAAAGTAGCAGAAATAGAGATTTGTCCCTAGATATGTTGACGCTAACCAGAAATGAAGGAGGATGAGAGAAGTTGCACGAGTTGGGCACAGACAATATCAGATGCAGAAAGAGAAGAATATGAAGAAAGAGAAGGCGAGAGAAGATGCATAAACCCTTCTCTAGGGGAAGGGAATAAGATGGTCAGATTTTAGTGGATCTGCATCTAAGGCATGAGAGTCAGCCACACTATCAGACCGGCAAGAGGGAGTATCCTACGGTCAGAGGGGGGGTGTCTCCACCACTCTGTGTGATCAGACTAAGGACATTGCCAGGTAGACGGCGATGCAGGAATATTAGCCCTGCGGTAGACAGACAAATGATGAGAAAAGAAAAGGAGTGCCATGTGTCACAATTCCCTTTACTTGAAAAAGGAGGAACAAGGCCACAGTATATACCATGGCCACACATGGATCGAGAAAACCTGAAAAATAAGTTTCCAAAGTTGACATCGGGAGCTGGAAAATGGATACATGAGTTACAAAAAATGACGGGAGGGAACATGTTAGCTATCGCGGATATTAAAGGTCTTTTAATTGCCATACTTGGTGATAGAGCTGATGATGTGTGGACACGTGCAGGTTACCCCGGTGCAACTACAGGTAATACTGCGCATGCTGGAGCACCGTTTAACAATTGCAGAACTGCATTACGAAAGCATTACGATTGCTATACCCAGATATTTCAGCCCTGGGAGCTATAATAACACGTAAAATGAAGGTGTCAGAGGACCCTTTGCTTTACATCCTGAATATCCAAGACGCCTGGGTGCTGGAAACTTGTGTATCTTGGGGAAAGTCCATACCCGTGTTTTACCATATATTATGCCAAGAGCTGCCAGATCAAGTACTTAAGTTGCTCAATAAATTGGTAGGAATTGAGGCCAAACCGTTGTCTGAAATACAGTTCACGATAGCACACTATTGCAGGCTGCTGCAGGAGAAAAATCACAAAAAAAGGCTGCTTGAAAAGCTGAAGAGGCAAAATTAGTGCAGAAGAAATTGTCAAAATATGCCATTGAAGGGGCAATGATAACTAACACAGACGGATCAAACATGGAGCAGGCCAATAATCAAGGGCAGGGTGATCAAGGCAATAACGGATTTTACCCAAGAGGGAGAGGCTTCCGAGGAAGAGGTTTCCAAAGTAATCAGTGAGGGTTCCAAAACATGCAAAACGGCAATCAGGATATGTCAAATGGGCAAATAATCAGACCACTATCAATATGTTGGACGTGTGGGATGACAGGGCATCTGGCACGCACATGCAGAAGTCAAGGCATGGTGCAAAACAACCATGGTTCGAGAGTAGGGATGGTGAATCCGCCTGTGTTTTTACAGCAGGCTGGAAATGGATTTGCACACAATCACACGGTGCAGCAGCAAGCGCTGGGAGCACAGCAAAGTTTGCAACCTCAGAATATGGCAATGATTCTGCAAGGACAGTCTCAACAGTCACTGATGCAACTGTTACAGACAACAAGTACAGGGCAAGTACTAAATTCTGGAATAAGAAATAACACTGGCGATGGAGGAAGTCCATTCACTCAACATGGGACAAAGTTATATATGGACTAGGACAGCTCACTGGGAAACCTTATGTGTTCTATACTATCAGTGACACCAAACCCTCATGAGGAACCAAGGGTAGATGTCGTTATAGGGGATAAAGAGTATTCATTCTTAGTTGACACAGGTGCAACATGCTTGTGTATACGAGAAGGCAAGTTTACTTTGTCCGGCGATGCCATAAATATGCAGGGCATCACAGGAGCAACAAGTCATGTTTCTTTTACAAAAGAACTTCCAGTTTCCATAGGAGAATGTGACAGGAATGTGCCACTACTGTATTCAAGGCAAACCCCAGTAAATATATTGGGACAAGACTTATTGACAAAGTTAAACATGACAATCCCGTTCACGAAGAAGGGCATAGTATGTTCAAAATCCGGAATGCATTATTTGAACATATGCGAAATGATTAGAGCATACGCAGGACAAACGGTTATGAGAGCTGTTCCATTGGAACCAGAAATATTCACGTATGGAGTATGCATATTAATGTCATGGCTACCAGGCCTTGCAGACAAACCAATGAGAACCCCAGATGAGTTTGGCCAAGAATAGCTATGCATGAGGAAAAGGGTCGAGTGTTTCCCTTGGCAATACACACAGCCATAGTACGATGAATAAATTGCGTTAATCGATGGTTGTGATGACGAAGGCAGACAATGGTGCACAGTAATCGCCATTGAGGAAGGATACAGAGTGACTGACGTTACTGATGACGATCTGTTTGAAGAACAAGCAGGTATAGATGAAACGACAGTCGAGGTTAATCCCATTTATTGGGTAAGAATGATAAAAAGAGAGGTGCCCCAGAGAATGATGCTGGCACAAAAACCTCCTGAATATTTTGATGATGACATGGCAAAGGTGCCTGTCTCAGTGTGGACTACAGGCTCTTATGACATAGGCTTTTTGAAAGGAGTCAGAGAAGTAAAGATTAAATTGAAACCAGGGGCAATTTTACCAAAAGCACAACAGTACCCCATGTCTAGGGAAGCAGATAAAGGGATTTTCAAAACGATTTCTGCTATGATGGAGCAGGGTGACGTCAGAGTCAACATATAATACTGCGGTTTACCCTATCAAAAAATCAAATGGAGGGTCTTGGCATTTAATCCAAGATCTGCACCCGATAAATGATGTTGTAGAGGCCGAGTTCCCTCTAGTCCCTAACCCGTCCACAATCCTATGTAATATACCCGTTGAGGCAAAGTATTTCACGGTGATTGACTTGAAAAACAAATTTTTCTCAATCCCATTGCACTAAGACTCACAAGATTTGACATCATTCACGTTCAGACAAATGCATCTGAAAAGTACAAGTTTGCCTCAGGGGTACTGTGAGTCTCCTTCGATTTTCACCAGAGCCCTGCAGATGGAATTAAGCAATATTGTATTAGAGAGTGTTGTCTTGCAATGTGTGGATGACATCTTAACTTGCAGCACGACAGAAGAAACGGTGCAGGCATGATTCTATTAAGCTATTGAGTATATTGGCTGAGAAAGGTTATAAAGTTGACAAAGAAAAGTTACAGTATTGTCAACACGAAGTGCTGTACATTGGCCAACTAATCTCACATGAGGGGAAAAGGGTTACTCCTGAAAGGGCTAAAGCCATATTGAACACAACCAAGCCACACACGATAAAACAAATGCAGAGTTTTCTAGGATTATGCAATTATGTCAGGGCATGGGTCTTTGACTACAGTTCTTATACCAAGCTCTTGTTACAAGCCTTAAAGAAAGCACAGGCAACGAAAGAAAAAATAGCGTGGACCGAGACCATGGAAGAAGGGTTTGTTGAACTAAAGAAGGTCATTTGCACGGCACCAGTTTTAGGGAGTCCCAATTATGCAGAGAAATTCTACCTTTTTTCACACACGAATGGCAGTGTTATGACAGCAGTACTCACACAGCAAACCACACTGGGGTACAAACCCCTGGCATACTACATTGGGAAACTAGACCCAGTAATGAGGGTTCACTTCCCGTGTGAACAAAGTGTAGCTGCCGCAGCGTTCACCATAGGGAAAGCTACAACCGTTGTGATGGGACGCTTAATGACGTTCGTCGAGCATGCAATATTTGCCATTCTAGAGAAACCGAAAGGCACATTGACATCTCAGAGAACTTCGGCTTATGAAGTAATCATATCGAATCCATCGATTAAGATAATTCGATGTAATATAGTGAACCCAGCTATGTTTATAGCAGAATCAGTCACTGAAGGAGAGCCAATCCATGACTGCGCGAACTATGAACAATTCTATGATGAGATTCCCAGAGTGAAAGAAAATGCATTGGCAGAAGGAGAAATTGTCTTCGATGACGGTTCTTCGAGAATCGATCAAAATGATGGGCAAAGATATACAGGCACCGCTGAGATGAAGCACACGGCAAATGGAGAATTTCGAGTACTCATTAGTGCACGATTACCATTTCATTATTCAGCACAAGCTGCAGAATTATTGGCGTTGATACTCGCGATCGAGAATCACGAAGACCAGGAAGTAACAGTGTACAGTGACTCTGCCTATGTGACATCAAAAGTGCACGCAGGCCTAGCGCACTGGAAAAGGAGGGGCTACCTCCGAGCGGACGGCATGCCAGTGCAACACGAAGCCTTATTGGACAGGCTCATTAAGGCACTAAACTCCCAGTGGGCATAGCGGTCATGAAATGCACCGCCCACACTAAAGGGACAGATTTTATCTCACAAGGAAATCGAGCAGCAGACACAGAAGCCAAACGTGTGGCGACCAAAGACGAATTGATAAGGAATGTGGAAGTAACTGATGTGCATGAGAGAATGATTGTTGCACGAAGTGAACCTGAAGGTTACAGTAATCTGGAGAAAACCCAGTTAATGGAGCTCCAAGGGGAGGCACCACAGGAGGAGAAGAACCTCTGGAAGCAACAAGTGTGTTCTTTAAACCCCTCAGAGAGCTTGTGGTGACAAGATAGCACTGGTAAACCGGTGATGCCTATAGCCTTATTGAAAATAGCACTGGAACAGTTACACTATTCAGCGCACACGACAAAGGAGAATCTAGCAGCAACGATTGCTGAAGACTGGTTTATACTGAACTTGGCAGACACATTGCATTTTTTATGGTGAATTGTATAATCTGCCAACAGTTCACGGCTGGGCATACACTACGAGAAATTAGAGGAGTCATCCCAAGGCCCAATAGACCTTTTCAGCACTTGCATGTTGATTATGTCGATATGATTCGAGTATGTAATGGGTACAGGTACCTAATTGTTGTGGTGTGTCCATTCTCTAGATCAGGGGTGCACAACTGATTTTGACAGAGGGCCGAAAGTACCTTACATGAGGGCTATAGTGGGCCGAAAAGTAAAAGTGGGTGGGGCGGTAGGCGGGGCGTGGCAGGAGGCTTTTTCAACCCCCAATTTATATTAAACACATGAAAAAAGAATATGTTTTTGACGGCTATCAATTTTTATTTGCATTTCAAACTTACATTTTGTGCTACACATTTTCCATTGTTATATTTTATTTCTATTTAGTTATTGTAACTCGTCTGTTTAATTAAATTATATACATTTTATTGATCCTAGATTGGACATTCCGTTATTTTGGACTGCTATAGTTTGGTGTTTGGGTTGCCCAAGAGGAGTATGGCCTTCGTTGAGTCGGGTTTCTTCAAAAAGCAAAGGATGTACATCTCCTAACTGTGCCTGTTTTAGCTTTATTATTGGGTTCACTCTTGGGGTGCAACACTATGCCCCATGGCTCCCACCCCCAACCAAACACTATGCCCATGGCTCCCACCCCCAATCAAACACTATGCCCCATGGCTCCCACCCCCAACCAAACACTATGCCCCATGTCCCTCAACCCCAACCAAACACTATGACCCATGTCCCCCTCGCCCCCAACCAAACACTATGCCCCAGGGCCTCCTTACCCCCAACCAAACACTATGCCCCATGTCCCCCTCACCCCCAACCAAACACTATGCCCCAGGGCCCCCTCACCCCCAACCAAACACTATGCCCCATGGCTCCCACCCCCAACCAAACACTATGCCCCATGGCTCCCACCCCCAACCAAACACTATGCTCCATGTCCCTCACCTCCAACCAAACACTATGCCTCATGTCCCCCTCACCTCCAACCAAACACTATGCCCCATGTCCCCCTCACCCCCAACCAAACACTATGCCTCAGGGCCCCCTTACCCCCAACCAAACACTATGCCCGATGGCTCCCACCCCCAACCAAACACTATGCCCCATGTTCCTCACCCCAACCAAACACTATGCCCCATGTCCTCCTCAACCCCAACCAAACACTATGCCCCATGTCCCCCTCACCCAAACCAAACACTATGCCCCAGGGCCCCCTTACCCCCAACCAAACACTATGCCCCATGGCTCCCACCCCCAACCAAACACTATGACCCATGTCCCTCACCCCCAACCAAACACTATGCCCCATGGCCCCCTCACGCCCAACCAAACACTATGCCCCATGGCTCCCACACCCAACCAAACACTATGCCCCATGTCCCTCACCCCCAAACAAACACTATGACCAATGTCCCCATCACCCCCAACCAAACACTATGACCCATGTCCCCCTCAGCACAACCAAACACTATACCCCAGGGCCCCTTAACCCCATCCAAACACTATCCTCCATGTCCCCCTCACCCCGAACCAAACACTATGCCCCTGGGCCCCCTCACCCCCAACCAAACACTATAACCCATGGCTCCCACCCCCAACCAAACACTATGCCCCATGGCCCCCTAACCCCCAACCAAACACTATGCACCATGGCTCCCACCCCCAACCAAATGCTATGCCCCATGTCCTCCTCACCCCCAACCAAACACTATACCCCATGGCCCCCTCACCCCCAACCAAACACTATGCCCCATGGCTCCCACCCCCAACCAAACACTATGCCCCATGTCCCTCACCCCCAACCAAACACTATGATCCATGTCCCCCTTACCTCCAACCAAACACTATGCCCCATGTCCCCCTCACCCCCAACCAAACACTATGCCCCAGGGCCCCCTCACCCACAACCAAACACTATGCCCCATGGCTCCCACCCCCAACCAAACACAATGCCCCATGGCTCCGATCCCCAACCAAACACTATGCCCCATGTCCCTCACCCCCAACCAAACACTATGCCCCATGTACCACTCAACCCCAACCAAACACTATGCCCCATGGCCCCCTCAACCCCATCCAAACACTATGCCCCATGTCCCTCACCCCCAATCCTTTGAGGACCTTTTCAAACCCCCGGTTTCCCCTGTAATCTCCCCAGCTAACATTCCAATGGAACCTGGGCAATGTGGAGTGGCAGGGTAGAAATGTTTGGCTTCCATTTGACTTTTGGAGCCCATTCCCAATCAGGCACAAAGTCGAACCCCCCACCCCCTACTCAGCACACACACAAACATGCACCCATATAGACCCAAACCCCCCACCCCCCAACTCTGAACCCCCCTCCCCCCAAATCAGCACACTCTCAAACAAGCACCCATACAGACCCGAACCCACCACCCCCAACTCAGCACACACACTCAAGCATGCACCCATACAGACCCGAACCCACCACCCCCAACTCAGCACACTCTCAAACAAGCACCCATACAGACCCGAACCCCCAAATCAGCACACTCACAAACAAGCACCCATACAGACCCAAGCCCCCACCCCACAACTCCGAACCCCCCACCCCCCAAATCAGCACACTCTCAAACAAGCACCCATACAGACCCGAACCTCCCACCCCCCAACTCAGCACACACAAACGTTCACCCATACAGACCCAAACCCCCAACCCCCAACTCCGAACCCCCAGCCCCCAAATCAGCACACTCTCAAACAGGCACCCATACAGACCCAAACCCCCCACCCCCCAACTCAGCACACACACAAACATGCACCCATACAGACCCAAACCCCCCACCCCCAACTTCAAACCCCCCACCACCCAAATCAGCACACTCTCAAACAAGCACCCATACAGACCCGAACCCCCCAACCCCCAACTCAGCCCACACACTCAAGCATGCACCCATACAGACCCGAACCCCCCACCCCCAACTCAGCACACTCTCAAACAAGCACCCATACAGACCCGAACCCCCCAACTCAGCACACTCTCAAACAAGCACCCATACAGACCCGAACCCCCACTCCCCAACTCAGCACACACACAAACATGCACCCATACAGTCCCAAACCCCCCACCCCCAACTCCGAACTCCCCACCCCACAAATCAGCACACTCTCAAACAAGCACCCATACAGACCCGAACCCCCCACCCCCCAACTCAGCACACACACAAACATGCACCCATACAGACCCAAACCCCCCACCCCCCAACTCTGAACCCCCCCACCCCTCAAATCAGCACACTCTCAAACAAGCACCCATACAGACCCGAACCCCCCAGCCCCCCAACTGAGCACACACAAACATGCACCCATACAGACTCAAACCCCCCACCCCCCAACTCCGAACCCCCACCCCCCAAATCAGCACTCTCCAACAAGCACCCATATAGATCTGAACCCCCCACCCCCCAACTCAGCACACACAAACATGCACCCATACAGACCCAAACCCCCCACCCCCAACTCCGAACCCCCCACCCCCCAAATCAGCACACTCTCAAACAAGCACCCATACAGACCCAAACCCCCCACCCCCCAACTCAGCACACACATTCAAGCATGCACCCATACAGACCCGAACCCCCAACCCCCAACTCAGCACACATACTCAAGCATGCACCCATACAGACTCGAACCCCCACCCCCCAAATCAGCACACTCTCAAACATGCAAACATGCAGACCCAAAAACATTAAAAACCAACCATTCATACACATCCGACACCCCCCATCCCCGCATCTCAACATACACAAAGAAACATTCAAAACCAAACATTCATACACATCCGACACCCCCCACCCCCGCATCTCAACATACACAACACAAACATTCAAAATCAAACATTCATACACATGCGACACCCCCCACCCCCACATCTCAACATACACAACAGAAACATTCAAAACCAAACATTCATACACATCCGACACCCCCACAACCCCCGCATCTCAACATACACAAAAACACATTCAAAACCAAACATTCATACACATCCGACACCCCCCCACCCCACATCTCAACATACACAACACAAACATTCAAAACCAAACATTCACACACATCCGACACCCCCCCCACCCCAACATACACAACACAAACATACAGAGAAAAAGTCCTGACACACAAACACAAACAGACCACTTACCGGAGACGTGCTGGAAGGCTGGAAGGCAGGTAAACTGGAATGCTGGAATGCTGGCGAGGTAACTGGAATCGTGCTACGGCTGGCGTGGTCCAAGGCTGAAATGCCTTCCGGCATCAAGCCTTATGGACCACGCCAGCCGTAGTGCTGGCCCTCCATTGGTGCAGCACACACGCACTACGTGGCTCGTAGGAGCGACGTGGTGTGTGTGTGCGGAGCCAATGAGGGCCAGTGTTTTGTCCGGCCCGGAAGACAACAAAGACATTCCTAATGGAGGGCGGCCGATGCTGCTTGCGGGTCGCCATCCATTAGGAAAGTGTTTGTGCCTCGCGAGCCGGACAAAAGAGCATGGAGGGCCGCAACTGGCCCGCGGGCCGTATGTTGCGGGCTGTATGTTGTGCACCCATGCTCTAGATGAATAGAAGCAGGTCCATGTATACACCCAGACTCTACCTGTGCGGCTACATTTCTGGTGAGGGAGGTATTTCCCAGATGGGGAGTATGTGAGGTCATGAGGTCAGACAATGTGCCTCACTTTGTTAATGCAGTATTTGAACAGATCAGCTTGTTGCTTGGTATAAAGCACAAGTTTTCTTTGGTGTATCACCCTCAAGGGAATGGGATATTCTAGAAGCTCAACGGCTTGTTAAAGGAAAGGATAGCCAAGTTGAAGCTTACTCTAAAGAAGGGATGGCTACACTGTCTTCCACTGGCACTGTATGCACTCAGAAATCAGCCTGGTTCTGACCACCATCTCACGCTGCATGAAATCATAACAGGCAGAAGGATGCACAGGCCATTGACACCCAGAGATAGAGCTAGATGTAATGCTCAGCCATCCGGGGAAGTGTTAGGATCAGAAATGCAAAATTACTTAAATTGCATGACATCTTGTCTTACTGTAATTTCAGGACAGCTGCAGTGACGACAAGAAGGGTGCTGTTACGCTCACCTGATTCCCACGGGGGCGTCGATCTGGACTGGCCCGCTGTTGCTTCCACCAGAGTAACACGTAGAGCCGAGATGACAGACTGGACAGACCCACTTAGCTTCGTTTGTTGGACTCGTACGAATAGCTTTCTGTAATGGAGAAAGGTTATTAACCTCCCGTAATGTGAGCGTTAACCCGCCTTCCCACTCCCCTTGTCTGCCCACAGAACACTCCTGAAGTTCTCTCTTAATCTCACC
Organism: Ambystoma mexicanum; assembly: GCF_040938575.1. Lineage (NCBI taxonomy): Eukaryota > Metazoa > Chordata > Amphibia > Caudata > Ambystomatidae > Ambystoma > Ambystoma mexicanum. The sequence goes on from NC_090922.1 coordinate 542,853,043, forward strand.
TGAATATTTGGAAAGATGAGCTCTCCATCCTGCGTCGAGCGCAGGGCGCGTAGATGACCAGTTACTTCACTGGCGTGGAGGAATTGGTGAGTTCCAGTATTGACTCTAAGTCCAATTGTTCGTAAGAGTTCAAAAGTCTGATCTTCACTCTGCCAGATTCCTTGCAGGTTGCGGATTTAAACCACCAGAAGAGTTCCAAGTGGCAATTGGTAAGATCCTGGTAAGTCTATTGTGGTTCTTCCCTTTGGGGCCGGGGTACAGCGATGATGCAGAATTAACTGCGCCGACCCGAAATGAGGTGAGTACCCCCCTGTGGTAAATCAGGTAAGTCTTTGGGGTTAGGTTGTATTGTCCTTGTTTTTTTTCCCCTTAGGGGCCGGGGTGCGGCGGTGATGCGGAATTGACTGCGCCGACCCGAGATGAGGTGAGTACCCCCCTGTGGTAATCAGGTAAGTCTTTGGGGTGATTTGTATTGTCCTTGTTTTCCCCTTAGGGGCCGGGGTGCAGCAGCGATGCAGAATTGACTACGCCGACCCGAGATGAGGTGAGTGCCCCCCTGTGGTAAATCAGGTAAGTCTTTGGGGGTGGTTTGTATTGCCCTTGCTCACCTATCTGTTCTTGTCTCCCCCAGGTGTTGAAGAATGGCCTGGAGATGCTGGATTCGCGATGGAGTAAAGGAATGCAGGCCCGGTTGGTGAGTTCAGCGTGGCTCTGCGAGGTGCGTGGAAATGCACCTGAGAAGGCTTCTCTCTTCCAGATCGACGATGTGCTGGATCAAGGATTCAGGTAAGGGTTTTGTTCTGACCTCTTCTCCTTCTCCTTTTCTTGTTCCAGGTGTTCCAGGACTGAAGCGGGCGTGGCTGAAGACTGGAGCTGCTGAAGACACGGTGAGCGTTACACTGCAGCAAGCAGAATAACGCGAAGCACGTGTGGCTGTTCGGGTGTGGCTTAAATAGCCTTGGAAGAAGTCCCAGGTAAGTATTCTTCCACAGCCCCACCCGAGAGGAAAGGAGTCCCTGAGGTAAAGTAGTCCCTTTAAGCCTCATTTGGCTTGTGGCTTCGTGCAGCATGGTCTTCATCAGGGAGGTAAGCAGCATGGTCTGCAACAGGTAAGATTTCTGTAATGAGTCTGGCGCCCATGGCGCCAGGACTGACTTTATTCTTATGAGCCTTGCGCCATAGGCGCCAGGACTGTAGCCAAAGAGCCCCTAACTGGGGTTTTTGGGCATGCTTCAAGTGGCATGATGCCTGCTTCAAGGGTTGCTGGGCCTGGTCTGGCTTTCCGGGGGCAGGCATGGTGACAGGTGCAGGGCAGCACAGAAGACAGAAGGAGATATTGCAACAAACCAAATTCAGGGTTTACGTATACCACAACTGTTCCCTGGGGACACGGTCCTGGTGATAAATCGCATGAGAAAAAAGTGGGACGAGCCAAGGTTCAAAAGTCCCTTCAGAGTGGAGGACGTCACTACCTCTGCAGTCAAGTTACAGGGAAGAAGAGCTTGGATCTTCTTGGGTGACATCAAGCCATACAACGGAGAAGACCTTCTGCCCTCACCCCACCGCGTAGAGACTACGGATAACAGGGAAGCACTACAGCACGTGCAGATGAGATCCATGACGAGGAGGAAGGACGCATGACCAGCAAAGCAAAGGCAAAGAACTTTTGTGTAAAGCATGGCTTCATTTTGGACATTTCTTCTGAGCAAAATAAGGGGATAAGGACATAAACACGACACTCTGTGCATCCTAGTTGCAGGGTGAAAAAGAAAATTACATGTATAAGCCACAACATAGTCTGTTGAATCTGAACTTTGGACTGAGGCACACTGAAGCCTTGATAAGAAAAGGATATGCCAAATTTTGATCAAGGACACATACATTGGAATAAAAAATAGCATCCTAACTCTTTTAACACAGAAGCCATATTTGGACTCACTTATGGTGTCACGCAGTAGTGACATCACTAAGGACGTGTTGATCTATTTCGAGTTAGTATTGAGATCTTACCCGTCGTTAGTGGGAAGGCTCACTAACATCACCGAATTTCTCCAAGATCCTGAAAACGAAAAGACAATAAGGAGGCTGATCATTGTGAGTGCCAAGCATTTCCTTTTGCTTCCAGTGTACAACAAGGACAAGACAAATGTCCCTGTCACCAGAAGATGACAGACTAGCAAGTAATGTGTTTTTTTCGCCTAAATGAGGACTTTCCAGAGGTTGTGGGGAGACCTGCCGGTGTTGATGTTCTCACTTACATCAGAGACCCAGCGAACTCTACACAGAAGAGCATGCTCCTGCATGGTATTATAATGCAGGTTGAACTTTCCAATCATCATCAGAATTACCGGAGAAGATTGTAAACTTTCTGCCGAGGGACAGATCGCGAAAGTGTTGCCAGAGACGTCACTCCTGTTTATGCTGACAAGGAAATTACATGTCGTCTGGAGTGAAACAAATAAGAGGCATCGACTGGGAGCTTGTTTATTTTAAACACGCGCATTAAAGAATTACTGAACTTATTATCCTATTTAACATATTCATATATGGAAAAGAGACAAGAGACAATATAGTATTCAGGTAAAGAGGATAATCGTTCCAGTATCTGCAACCTGAAAGCAGAGAGCGCAGAATCCAGATATAACATTACCTAGAATGTATTAAAGAGTTTGTTTTTTCCTTAGTTGATCGAAATGGGCAGCCAAAATAGTAATCTTGTCCTCCCCCAGGAGGAGAGACGCTCACATTGGCCCAGAAATAAGTGCTGTAAATTAACCGACAGAGGAATCATTTACCACAGAGGAATCATTTACCTATGCACAGCATTCATTATTGTGTTACTGTCACTGACGATTCGAACTGAATTTTTTATTGGAGCACAAAGCGTTCAGATTCCAGTGCACCCACCTAATGATGTACGCATGAAACCTACAAAGGTACCCAGTCCTTACATAGTCATTCCAGTCCCTAGAAGGTCAGATAGAAAATTGAGTGAACTTGAGATGGATGTGATTAGCAATAACACACACACACTTGTGGTAACTGTGGGATGTCTCAACCCACTGGTCCAGGCCCTGCAACATTACTGTGTATTGCTGGCAGCAGAAACCTCAGTAATGGCCACTGGAAAGCATGCTGCTTGCTAAAAATCACCCAAATTTATGCAGTAAAAATCTGAAAAATAGGCCGCCATCAACTTTTGCCTATATTAGTGAGCACAGGAGATCACTGCCAAAACCCACCATTGGGCTACCCACAAAGTAGCCTGAAATCACTTGAAAAAGCAATGCTGATTGGCAAAAAGAAACAGAGCTGTTTGGAAATCCGTTTTCTTGATTGTCAAAAATGTGCAAAAATCATGGCTCACAAACCACCTAAAAGATCCAACCTCCTTGTGGGGTGTTCCACATTATTCTACTGCAAGAATCCACATAAATATAATGTCCACAGAAGTATATGTTATCTGAACAAAGTCTGCATTGAGGATTGCTTGCTGGAAGAAATATGTCAAAAATGGGTGTAATACCGTTAAGTACCTCTTTCAGAAGCTGGCGATTTAAAACCCATCTTGTGTAAAGTTGAACAATGAACTCAAACTATGCCAAAAAAAGACTTGCTATCAGAAGCCTAAGAGGTGGATACAATTCAAAACTATATTCTGAAAAGGCTTGAAGTAAGAAATTAGTTGATGTATTTGTGAAAAATGTGAGTTATATTTTAAGACAAGACAATTTCAGACATTGGGTTTAAGAGTTAAAGTTTCCCACACTGTGCTTCAAACACATTCCACACCTTCTCCCTGAACAAAGAAAACTGCGCGGGGTGGCTGCAGAGTGACAGTCTCAGCATTACAAACTACGTGCTTCCTGATGACTGTGTGCTTTGGAGTCTTTTCACAGTGTTTGCTGCAGTGAGGGCCGGACATTTTGTTAAAAACCCCTCTGTCCCGCAGAGCGGCCGCGGAGTGGCTGCAGAGTGGCAGTCTCTGCAGTACAAACTACGTGCTTCTTGATTACTGTGTGCTTTGGAGTCTTTTCACAGTGTTTGCTGCAGTGAGGGCAGGACATTTTGTTAAAAACCCCTCTATCCCTTGGAGCGGCCGTGGAGTGGCTGCAGAGTGGCAGTCTCTGCAGTCTATGGAAGCAAGGGCGGCAAGAGCTACAAGCAGAAAGGTCAGCGCTCTTCCATCCAAAAAGACTTTGCCGCTTGATCCAACCAACTTTGTTTCTTTCCAGCCTGAGGCGAAGGGCCCTCGCCTACGGAGTGCCAAAACAAGAATGGCCCACTTGGGGTTACTTCCGTCTCCCCCTGGTCGAGAGGTGGGACCTTCCGTGGTGAGGCAGGTGCCCGCGCCGCCATCGAACTCGGACTCGAACCCAGAACCCGCCAGTCGGATGACGCGGAGACTCATTACGGCACCGTCAGTTCATCACGGCCGAGCCTCTTCCTCCCGCTTGCTGCCCCCCACCACGCGAGGTGGGTTCAGCGCCGCCCCTCGGAGGAGAGGAAACGCTGCCCACCAAAGGTGAGGGGGTGCATGCAGGCGGGGAGGGGGACAGAGGGGACCTTGAACTGTTTGAACCGTCTGACCTCCCGCCGCCAGTGTGTGCGGCTCTCGAGCCTGCGCTCATACCCCCTCCATCGGCCATTGCTCCCTCCATAATGGAGGGGCTGCAAGATCGAGGCAGGGAGAGCGATCCCAAAACTTTGTCAAATGTTAAAAACAGTGCTGCAGGCTCGATAAACATCACAGTGGTCCCTATCTTACATCACCTCCGTCCCAAGTCGTCAGACGATCAAACAGGAGGGGCTCCATCCCCGTCAGATTGGGTGGAGGAGGGGGAGTTACAAACAGCACCTGACGAGTGGGTGTAAATCGAGCCTGCTCTGTCCACCAAAAGAAGAAGAGAGCGCCGGCGCGCAGAAAACGATGCGCCCACCAACGACCAAAGCCTGGGCTCAAAGCCCAGCCGACCACATGCCCAAGACCCCTCAAACCGTCGGAAAGGCTCCAGAAATCTCCCCAGAAGGGGGATACGACCCAGCTGGCTGCAAACAACAAGTTCTTCGCAAACTTCTTAAAAAGGAAACCAACAGTCTCTGAAGAACTTTCGGACGCCGAGATCTTGAAAGTCGTTCTGGACCAAACCTCCCTGGCCAAAAACTACAGGGGGGGGCTCTGGCGAGGGACCAGCCTTTTCGCTAGAACCAGCATGCTTCTCATTTACCAGCACGGTACCCGATGTCAGAGTCAGATGGCATTTTGGTTCACCGTGATCCGGCGCCTCCCCCTTGCCTAGACAGTCCACCATCACCTCAATCGACAAGGAGGAAGACACAAACTTGCAGTTTCTGAGGCGCTCCGAGGCGTCTCCGAAGGCCTCTTCAAATCTAGGACCACAAGCCGGAGGGTGGGCGGTCCCTCCTCTCGTATTTGTGGCCACACCACAGTGTCCATCTACGCCTGCATCGCGGAAAGGGGGGTCTCAACGACCTTTGGAGGATGTTGCAGATAGATCATCTGTACGGGAGCGCCGTATGGAAGAACCTGGCCCCGTTGATCTTACACGGGCCCCCCTCCCCTAGGGGCATCTGTGGGGGAACACCGGGCCAGAACCGAGGATTCTCCTTGAATTTTGTCAGTCCAAGCCTCCAACACCAGAGAAAGCTTAAGGCCGGATGGGGGCTCCGTTTCTGTGGCACCCGCCAGCCCAGCCACTCGCAGAGCCTCTGCAGGGGCCCAGAATTCGAGCTCTCAAACTTCATCTAGCCCTATGAGAACTAGATGCTCAAGTGAGCTAACAAGCAACCCACCGAAAGATTCCTCGACGAAGAAGACAGATTTGAGGTTAATTATGTCTACAGTAACACTGGCCATGGCTCCGTTCTGCAAACTGTACGATAAATGACTCATTGAAAGATCATACCTCCATCATAGCAATGATGAACAGCCGTCTGATTTATTTAGAGGGCTACATAAATACACTTAACAACAAAATGGAAAAACGCTCAGTGGACGAGACGCCTGTACAAGCCCAAGACGGTGCACGAAATGACAGAAGTGCGACCTTGACAGTACCAACACGAGTTCTACTTCTCGACTCAAGCTCTCAGACCCCCCATGCGTGACCGATCCCCTCACCTAAGGGGCAAACGGAAGCGCCTGGATCAGGACTCTCCATCAGGGGCACCACTGGGAGGAAAGTCAAGATGACAACCACCAATACTAACGGTGCTATCTACAATGAAACTATTCTCATCTCACCCGACCGTGAGCCAACTCATGATCCTAAAATAAAGGCTAAAGCCCCTGCGAACAAAGGATTTGCTATTTTCCAAAAACAGAAAACAGACAATCTTGCCTCTTCACAATCAATCAGTACCAGAGGGGTGTCTCCCACAAAGGAAGAGGGGCCCCGCATTTGGACGGAGTAATCCTTACACACGGAACCATCGAAAACTCTTGCCTGGCAGGAGCATGCAAACCAGAAGGAAGCGCAACCAGCTATGGGTAGCTCCCCAGTAACCAAGGAGAGCGTCCCAGCAGTGGATGAGGACTTACCAGACCTCAATGTTTACACGCTACCTGACGATCAGGTGGACAGCAGCAAACCTCATCACATGGAAGAGGAGACTTTCAAACTTTAGAAAATCGTTGTAAGAAGCTAATTAAGAAGCCCTGCTGGGGGCCGGGACCCCCTAAATACTGGCCCTAGGAACTCACCCAAACTTCACAAACTAGAGCGGGAAAAGACAGGTCAAGGTCACCCCACTATCCCTTTAGAAGGAGAACTGAGAGAACCGCCTCCTCTCCCGCATTTAGAAACGTTCCAACGCCTAGATGGGTGCATGCCACTCGGGCCAAATGGCTATCTGGCACACAAAAGTACCCAGAAACCATCAATAAGGGAAACAAGACCAGGAACAGTTCTAAAGCCAGTCCAAAGCAAGCCTCTCGGAGATCGGCTCTTTGCTCTAAAACAGAACGCACCTTTAAGATTGAACAACTGCCGGACAACAAAAAATATGTGACCATATATACGGGGTTTGCCTCCGAGTCCTCGTCTAGCAACAGACACTCACTTATCCACGAAAGACGTACCAAGGAAGGAAAGTGTGTACAAAGACCCTCTGCGAATAGGAAGATTCCCTGCCGGTCCTATGGCAAAAATTCACTGCACCGTCACCCAATCTCCTACATCAAAGGATCCAGGCCTTCAACAAACCCTCAAACAAGCCCCACTATCGCAACTATGGGCCTGGATACCGAAGGCCCTCACGCTCAGCAAGAATAAATAGCAACTCGCCAAGCAGGTCTCCGCACCACTGTCTACCAGACTAATCCTTGGGAAAGAAGAGATGTCGTTGGGGTCGTGGAACACTTGTGGATTTTTACATCTGACCAAGAAAGGAGACCTAAACCTTGGGTGCTTTGACATAATCTGCCTACAAGAGTCCTGGATGGCAGAACGCCCGTCCATGGATGGATACAATATTACATGTGCTCCAGCGACTAAAGGGATTTTTGGCCGCCCCTCTTCCGGCCTCATAACAGCCATCCGTTGCGGTTGTGGTCTACACCTCAAGAAAATGTTGAGATCCACTACATACCTTCTCGCCACGGAGGTAAACTGGGAGCGGCAGGCGGAGGAAACAGGCATCCATTCACAGCTGCCCTTAATTATCGTCAATATTTACTGGAACCCCGCAACTATGAGTGACTCATCTTTCATAGCCTTGATCGGAGAGACTATAGATGAATCTCTCGTGAGCTGTCCAGAGGCCCTGTTGATTCTTTGCGGCGACCTGAATGCTACCTGGCCCCCGCAGGAAACAAATTGGGTCCCTCCTCCTTCTTCATCGCCCAGAAGCAGACGAGGATCAACGTGGTTGTCCCTGATGTCCTCAAGAGATTTGCTCTGTGCTGGCGCCCTATTCCCCAGAGAAAATAGACCACCAACCTGGGAAAAAGGGAGCTCCCACGCAGACATCGATCATATTTTTGTAAGCAGACATCTGGCAGCTTTAACTAACTCATTCGAAGTTTTTAAGTCCTCAGCTAGTGACCACAATTTGTTGGTCCTGAAGTGGAAGACTTGTCCCACGAACAATTTGCACATGGTCGCACAAGTGGAGGCTAACAACCAACAAAACCACTTAAAATTATCGGTGGCTTCCATTTTGAAGATCAAGTATCACTACCAAAGAAAAGGAAATGAGCTCCGTCAACAGAAAGCTCCACAACTACCAGATTACCAACCTTTCTTGGTACCATTTATATCACAATCCAAAAGTTCTAGACACAGAAACAAACCCTTCACGCATGAGTACAGCAGAGAATTGGTTGAGAAAAGGCATCTAGTGAGGAAAGCGAGAAGAAAACTGCGCACTTATCCCTCGCCAGAAAACCAAGCCAGCTTCAACAGGGTCCAGCTAACCTACAAATCTTGGATCAGACAACATCGGACACATCTATACCAACAAGATGCGGAAGCCATGTTGAAGTTGGTTTGTGGCCACCATCCGCGAGAGTTCTGGTCCCTCTTAAGATCCACATCCGCCTGCTAGGAGGTATTACAAACAAACCCAATCTTTGATGTAGACTGGACGACCTTCTACAAAAACCTGTTCCAGACACCCTCGGCCTCAGATTCTTTGGAGAGCAGCACGAAACAGGAGCCCTGGGCAGATCTGAACGATGAAGCAGAGATAATTAAGGTTCTTCAAAGGCTCAAACCATCGAGAGCCCCTGCACCTGACGGAATTACCAACTTCGACCTCAAACAAAACTCAAAAGAGTAGTCCACGCTGATCAGCGAAATCTTTAAATGATGCAAACAATCTAGGCAAATCCCATCTTCATGGACCACATCAATTGTGGTGGCCATATTTAAAAAAGGGCACAAAGAAGATCCGAAGAACTACCGTCCAATAGCCCTGCTGGACACTATTGGCACAGTCTTTGGGGCACTGTTTCTACAACATCTTCAGCGATGGGCAAGACACACTGTGTGTGCCGACCCGTTTCAAACGGGGTTTACTAAAAACAACGGCACGGCGACAAACATCATGTTCCTCAGCGCTTTAAAAAGTAAAGTCCTCAGAGGAGGGCCAAGAGTCTTCCTGGCATTCGTAGATCTGGCGCAAGCCTTTGACCAGGTAAACAGAGCGAAATTGTGGGAAAAGTTGAGACTTTGAAATTGTCCCACAGAAATTCTTCAACCGATTCAAGCGCTCCTTCAAGACACCAAGCTACGTGTGAGGTTGAATCAAGCCGGTTTGTTATCCGCAGAAATCCCAGTAGGTAGAGGAGTGAAGCAAGGCTGCCCATTAGCTACGGCCCTCTTTATTGCTTACCTTGGCGATTTCAAGGACTCCGAACTATCCATTCGCTCTTTCCCCCCATCTATGGGGAAGCAGAAAACCACAAGGTTACTATATGCAGATGACTTAATCTTAATGGACATGACCCCGATCGGCCTTCAGCGCCAGCTAGACAATCAGGCCGCCTATACTCAAGCAAATGATCTAACCATTAAAGTATCAAAAACCAAGATACTGGTTCTGGAAAAAATGAAACGGCCACAAGAAAAACTGTCCTGGAATCTGGAGGGGGTCGCACTATAAAAAGTTCACAGGTTCAAATACCTGGGAATAACTCTGGACTGCTCAAGTATCAATGCAACCCTGCAGAGCTCCCTAATAGACAAAGCAAAAAAACTAGCGGCACAAGCCCGTGCGCTGGACAAGAAATTCAGACGTTTTTCTCTGCTACCAATGATCCGATTTTACTGTGCAAAGGTGGTTCCGTCCCTCACTTACACAGCGGAAGCCCTCCCACACACACCCGCACACCTTTGGTTGAAGCTAGAGGGTTATTTCTGGCGCACGGTATTAGGCCTTCCTAAGTCAACATCCATGCCGCTAATCTGTAGAGAGCTAGGTCTTCTCTCTTTGGGAGGTACCACGGAAATAAAAACCATGATGCTATACAGGAAAACGCTGCTTCCGGACTGTCCGCACCCATTAGCCGCAATACGTGCTGAAACTCTGGCTGCACGCTGAAGCGTGTTAAAATCTTGGGAAGCAGCGTGCAAAACAAAACTAGCGGAAATTCACTCTTCAGAGGTCGATCTCGTCCACTATCCCAAAAACATAAAAAAGAAGATGGGCGAGCTTGACTGGAGTAAAACCCTGGACAACGCAGCTAAGGCCAAATCAGTCAGTCACCTTCTGCCTTATCAAAGTAAACTGAACTTAGTTCCAAATTACCTGAGTAAGTTCTCCAACAAATCAGCCAGAAATCTCTTTCTGAGAGCACGTCTAAACCTGCTGGAAACCAACAAGATTTTAAATCTAAGAGGACAAAGCAACTCAGACACATGTTGCTTATGTAAGAATGAAACAAAGGTGGAAACCATTCACCATCTGCTACTAATTTGCCGAGGAACACAAGAAATAGGTGAGAAATTCCTGTTACCCCACCTTTCGGCTTCATACACTAAGGAAGCGGAATTGTGGTGCGACCGCTTAATGAGCGGAGAAAGAAACACTTGAACAATTGCCACAACACAGACTCTTAAATTTATTCTTTCTCTGTGAAATCACAGTCAGCCTTCTACACAAATCAAGCCGCTACAGCGATGCTAGCCAGAAAGGCTTTCCAGCAACACTTTTCCTCTTCTTTTCTCTCTTCTTCTTCCTCTTTGGACTGTCTTCTTTTACTGCCTCTTACACAGACTTTTTCTGATGTACAGTTTCTTCTTCTACAATGTTTGTAAAAATCATTAATTTGATTAAATCAACTAAATAAATAAATAAAGATCAAAGGAAACTTCCCCCTGCCCTTGGCTAAGAGAATGGCAGGCTGGTGTCAAAAGGAACTGGGAGGGGCACCCTGGCCTGTTTCTCTCAGTGCAGACAATGGAGTCCTTGAGCTGAATAGGAATGCTAATTCGGGTGTGACTGACAACAAACTGCTCTGGCAAGAAGAAAGCCATGTGACCCTCTGACTCAGCCCAGCTCTGGCGGCGGGCCAGAATGAAATTGTTGATTTGACATTGGATTAAATGTATGTTTAGAAAAATGCTTATAGCAGAGTGTACTTAACTGACAAAAATATGAAACTTGGAGGTTGTTAAAATGAAAAATTTGCGCACAGTTTAAGACTAATTGGGAATCTGTGCGATGTTCTGAGGCTGAACCCCAGAATTTATTCTTATTGTAGCCATTGTGTTTATGTTAGGAACATGAAAAATTACAGAAATGTGCCCAGGTGGGATCTGTATGCATGTATAAAAATTGGTGCAGAACTAACATTGAGAAACCCACCAAAAGTGTGAAAAAGTTGTCATTTATGAACCAAAGCTCTTAGGAGCATGGGACTTGAACAGAGACATGCCTTAATTAATCTGTGATGTGTATATGTAATATTAACAAGTTGTGCATATTGTAAATATGTTTTTTATGAAAAATAAGACATACTGTACAGACACAAAGGGGAGGGTTTTTCCCTAAGCCATAAACATGACACATGATGACACAGGATGACACACTGCTCCTTTCTCAAATCAGGGGACAGGACATTCTCTGACCTATCAGATCCTTAGAGGGTTGGGCATAGATAATCAGCCTCCCCACCAACTTTGGAAATACATAAATAGGGACTGCTGAGGACAGGCCAGACACACACTTTTCCCGCTCCTCAACTGATTTCTTGGCGAAGAACACTGCAGGAAGATCCAGGCTCCAGGCATAGATCCAGAGACAGACTCTAGAACCAAACTCTAGAATTTTGAAGCAGAGAGGCCTAAACCAAGAAGCTGAACCCTTTTTCAGCAGGCCTCAGAATCTTTTGCAACCTGATTCTAACCCCTAAACTTCCACTGGGCCTAACTAAACCATTCAATAGCCTGGCTGAGCTGTTTTGCTTCTGGCCAAGAACCCCGTGCCACTGTCCGGTGGCGAGTGAAGTCCAAACCTTTGACCAGATCTTTGACAGGCCCATTCCATTTCAAAGCCATAGTTGTAAGTATTTAGTGTAGAACTGTCCATTGCCAACCTCTTAGTCTTAAGTAACCCAATCCAACCATTCCATCCTATCCATAACTGCACTATTGAATCTCTTTTGTCTATTCTAAATTCTTCTCTCCTCCACATAATCCTTGATAATTGTAGTGATAATCATCTTGGCGCTAATATATATTTTCTGGAGAAAGGCAATCGTCTCGTTCAGACAGAAACCATCCGGAGGCGCCTCTGGATAGGTGGTTGGGCTGTTGTGTAGTTTGCGGCTCCATAGACTCTTAAGTGTTAAGAAATATTTCTTTCAAATCTTCAATAGCGCATCTTTCATTTTGAAATCTTGACTCTGTTTCTGAAAAATCGACCTTCACAAAAACCTCTGTAACTTTTGAATTTAAATGTCATTTTGAAGCTAACATCCTCAGCTTTCAAACGAACCCAAAACGACATTCCAATTCCTGATAGTTTTGCGGTAATCGCGTTTCCCGCACGTGGAAAAGTTTCCACGAATTTGCCATTTGGCTCAATTTCACTTCATAGAAAAACAGCTGTTTCTTGTTTTCAACTGCTGAATTTCGTTTTCAATCTGCTAATCATTCTACCATCATTGCTAGTGCTTATCTGACCTAATCCAAAGCAACTCTCACTAGTTCTGAATCCTATTTGCGAATTAAAATCAATTTTAGCATTTTCCCATTCATTACTAAATCACATTCAAAAGCATTTTTACCTGTTTTAAAATCATACCTGTTCTCTCTAAGCTTGCTGGGGGGAAGTGGGATTGAAACTGCATTGTTAATTGTTATTCCTGATACATGTGTGCTCTCTTCCACCTCTTCATATTGCATAGTGGGGGGGGGGGTGAGTAACAACAAGGGTAAAGAGTGATCATATTGTCTTTTGATTGAATTCATATCAAGTTTATATCTGTGTTGCATTTTTTCCTATCATTGCATTTCTTTGAACCATACAAAGTATTCTCTGCTACATTCTTCTTCCTATTTCTACTCCTAATTAATTAAAGAGATTGTCGATATTGTAATATTACCATTGCTGATCATTGTTCATATTCATAAGTGTGATATTCAAATATTATTCATATTCATAAAAGTGTAATTTATATATTGTTTAATTCTTCAAATAAATCTTTTAATTTGCAAAATAAACCTATTTCTTGGTTCAGTGAGACTGGGGGAATTCAAAGAGAGGGGCGTTATATGAGGGTACATCATCCAGAATTAAACGAACTTTGACATAAAAATATATAAATAAGGGTTTCCATTAGGAATCCCATACTAGGCATTGACATAGTTGGAGTGCTGGATTGAAGTCACTTACAGATTGGGGGCTCGTAGCGGGACTTCTGGATTAGGTCTACCACTTATGCAGTTTAACACAGTATGCAAACTAATAGGATACATAAATCCTGTTGGGCCACCACGCTGTGTTACACTGTAAAATCACCCCTCAAAAGGGAACGCTCTAAGGAAATGGTCTGTTTTGCAAAATAAAATAATAAACTTCTGTAAGTCAGGAAGGAAATCAATTTCCGGAATGGTGACATTAGTAGACATGAAGATAGCTAGAGAGCACCTTTTACATAGGTTATTTGTGAGAGGTGAGTGGACTGAGCAGGACCAGATAGATAGCGGCATACCTATATCTATCTATGGGAGCCATACAGGAGAAATATGCTGAAGGCCAAGATCTGGCAAGTAGGCAACTGATGGCATTAGAGAAGGCCCAATCTGATCTGGACTCTTCTGAGCAAAGGCTGCAGAGGAGCCAGGAGTTAGCAAATGAAAGCAGACAGTATATAATTAAAATCAAAGAGGATATGGGTATCCTGCAGCAGGAAAAGGCAGACCAGGAAACCAGAATTCTGGCCTTGCAGAAGGAGTACCAAGAAGGTTTGGACTCCCTACTGCAGAGCCAGAAAAAGCTGGAGCAAAAACTGGACTTCAACACGGCATGCACAGAGCAGGTAGTCACCCTGCAAAGCCACCTAGATAGAGAGAAGGCAGAGAGCAATACATTGATTTTGAAAGACCTGGATACCCAGTCAGAGTTTGATAAAGAGCGCCAGAAAGCTGGTGCCCTTCAAAGACAAAGGGACGACCTGGCGGCACAGAGGCAAGCTCTTGCTCAGGAAAGGGACACCTTAGGCCAGGAAGTCTGTCACTTAAAAGGGAAACTGGAAGAAAATCACCTGGCCCTCCAGGGACTGGGTGACCTCCAAAAAGAGCATCAAAACTTGTTAGAGCACACCATGAGGGTGGAAGATGCTCTGGCAAGGAAGGAGCAGGCCAGTGTGGACAGGACGCAGGAGGTAACCCTCCTGCAGCAAAGACTGGCCCCGTACTCAAAAGCAACCCAGGAAGCACAGAGAGAAAATGAGGCTCTCTGTGAGAATAATGACAAGCTGCACAGGCAGGTAGCCATGCAAGAGAGACTGATAGAGACTAGTAAGGCCTTGATTGGGGAAAGGAAAGTGCAGGTACTTGCAAGGCAACAGCGAGCAGGGGCTGATAGAGATGAGGTTCGCTGGGAAGGGGAAACACCTGAGCATAACCTCAGGAACCCTAGTACCAGAGGCCTTCATCTCTCCTAGTCCCTGGACTCTGCCACCCCCATGTCCCCTGGCGCACATGAGCCCAGGGCCACGGGCATGACAGATTACTATGCAGTTATAAGTATGGGGCTCCTGAACCAGCCCCTCCCAGGTATAGATGGGTGGGCCTCTGGGTATGGGCACCCAAGTACAGTGAAATTTAGTAGGGAACTCCAGGAGAGTAGGCCCACTAAGGGCATCCTAAAGACCTTTGCCCAGCTAGGACAGTGGGCGGGGGTACCCATCAAATCCTGGGAGCAAGGAGGAATCAGAAGACTCCTCTGAGCGCCGCAGGACACAGGAGACTAGGTCCCCACATTCTGCCAGCCATTCCCAGGCTCGCAGAATCCGGGAGAACCTAGAAGACCAGACGGGCACCTCTGGGAGCAGTGCCTCTGAGTCAGAGGATGAATGGACCAGGGTTACCCGAACTAAGAAGGCCAATAAGGCAAAAAAGGGCCTTGCTTAAGGACCCCTTAAAACAAATCAAGGCAATAAGGAGCTTCATCATGCCTTATCATAAGAACGCTAAGTATTCTGTTTGGGAACACTGAGAGCTCTTTGAGCAAATGAAGGAGACTTTCTATTTGAAAGACAGCAGTAGCTGCATTCAGTATGTGAAATGGACATTCTCCCCAGAATACTCCAGTTTCTTTGCGGGGCTGGAGGACCAAAATCATTCAAGATGGTCCACATATAGGGCGGCCATCCTAAAGCATTTTTCTGTTCACAGAAATCCCCAAGAGGCTCGCAAGGCAGCCTACAACTTGCAATGTGTGGAGGATCAGGCCCCACAAGAATTTGTGCAGGAGTTAAAGCGTGCCTTTGCGCAGACTACCAGAAGGGTGCGCACGGACAGCAAAGAATTTGTTAATACTTTTTTCCATGCTCTACCAAAATACATCATGACCCAGCTAGTGAGAGATTTTCATGAGAAAAGATCACTAGACTGGATCATTGAAGAAGCCACCCGGATATATGAGGTGCAAAAGCCCATAGACAACAAAATACTCAAAAAAGCCCCAAACCAACCAAGACCTCTGCTGCTGCCAAGGTGGCAGAGGGTAAAGGTTGCCCCCATTTTGGATTTGGAGATGGGTGGGCCTAAAAATCTGCCTGCACAACAGAATAATTCCAAGCCCAGAAGGCCCTCGGGCCAGTCACAGACAGGGAGCCAAGGAGGCAGTCCCACAAATGGGATCCCTCACTCCCCTGACTATGTAAATCCCCACTACAAGGGGAACAGACCCATCCTGGGTTATGTGTGGACTCCTCCAGTTCAAGGGGGGGGATCCAACCAGGCACCTAACCCAGGGAACTTCCCCTCCTAACTTCCCCCAGGAGGGCAGAAACTCCCCAAATCATGGGCAGAACTTTTTCCCCAGATATCCACAAAACATTCAACCCTAGAACAATCCATCCTTCTTTCCCCACTTTCCTGAGCCCAGACAAAATAATCCGGGAGAGGGGAGGCCAAGGGTGGAGGGGTACCCAAATCTTCCCAACCCGGGGTATTACCAGAGAAGGGATAGCTACACTTCCTGGGATCAGCCCAGGGGAGAAAACAGAACCCTGTATCAGCCTGAGCGGGTTTCACAGCGAGAGCGCCAGGTCCAAAACATGGCACAGGATCTGGATCTCATGCTGAGGGCTCAGCAGAACCCTCAGATGGGCATGCCGGCACAGAATGCCTCCAACTCTGGACCTGGTGCTCCAGAACAATGATGGGGGCAGCACCCTGACAACCCACCGGTTCCCAGGGAGGAGGCACAAGGGGAAGGGGGGTGTAAAGCCATGGAGGAAGCTTCCTTCCCCACTTGTAAAAAGCCCCTGGAAACCCAGGAACCGGAAACAAAATCTCCTGCCCCTGAAAGTCTGCCACTCAAGGAGCAGAGAGCGGGTAGGAGAAACAAAGGACCCAAACAGACACATTTTGTGGAGGAGGTACAAATCTTCCAATTTGAAGGAGAGGGATCCTCAGAGGATCCTGGGAAAAGGATCTTCTCCTTCAGAGATGGGGGAACTCCTCCCAAAGAAAATGGTTCCCAAAGGATTCAAATCCAGACTGGGTAGATGTGGGGAGAGCTAGCGACACCCATCATCCCATCCCAGAACCAACAACCTGAAAATCCCCTGGTTCAAACCCATTCTGGTGACTGCCTCCAAAAAGGGGGGCGGCCCAGAACCAGAACCAGGGGAACTCAAAACTTCTCCCATTTCTAGTTGCCACCTTTTTCTTTCAGATTCCCATGACTCTCCACAGCATTCTGCCCAAATCTCTTCTCTCTCAATGTCCAAAACGAATAAACTAACCCACCAGTTGTCCAAAAATGTACATTATCTGTGCCCCTTTGCGGAGAAGGAGGGAAGATACTATGCCCCGGTTCAAGTACAAGGGCAGGGTACAATTTTGGCACTGGTGGACACTGGATCCCAAGCTACCCTTCTGTCCAAAAAGGCCTTTGATCAACTGAATTCAGGAAGGGGGGAGAATTATCAAATTCCTCTCACCTCTCTTCCTGGACAACTTCAGAACTTTGACGGGAAGGAAATTCCTGTCGAGGGGACTGCGGATTTGGACATTAAAATTGGGCGACACAAGGTGAAGCACCCGGTCATAGTTGTGACTCCAGAGGGTACTCCTTGTTTACTAGGGAATGACCTCCTCAGAAGGTTGTCACTCCTAATAGACTATGTAAACAAGGTCTTCTGGACCCAGACTAGCCGACCAATAAAGTTAAAACAGAGTGTCAACCATGTTAGTTTAAACAGCACATGCCACATGGTTGAACAAAAATCGGACCAAGTAGAATTTCACTTCCAGAACAGCCAAATTCCAGACTTGACAGTAACAGCAGTAGGACAACAGACTGGTGATGGGGGTCCTCTCTATTTCTGAAAATCAACCTTCCTTCCAGTCTAAGGTGGTATTCCACACTGGAAGGAAACACTCTGAAATTCTTTACCAATCCACAATCAGACATTCCCACTCCTATAGTCCAGAAAGATGTGAAATCAGCTCAGAGCCTGGCTGATATTCAGCAAATTGGAGAGCAGGTGTTCCTCCCTGTTCAGTTAAATGAAGGGAAGGACTCTGTACTCGCCCGAGTGCGTGTGAACAACGGTAAGAGCTTCATCAGCGAAGCCATGTTCCGCCAACTCCCAAAAGATCCAGCCATTCCCACATTTAGACTCATAGACAAATGGGAAATGGATCTGGAAACACCCAGTTCCAAACATCTCCTGCCAAGGAGGTGTATGCTCAAAATCTCCATTGGCAACAAGAGCATAGTCCATAATTGTTGGGTCGTGCGAGACGTCACTGCTGCCTTTTACTTAGGCAGTGACATTCTCAATCGCTTTGCCATTAGTTTGTACCTAATAAACTTCAAAGCTTGGTCCCGATTAGCAGATAATCCCATGGGCTTTGATGATCCAGAGAAAGCATTTAGGTCAGCTCAACTACTGCCTTATGCAGTTGAAATTCAGATTGGAGAGGAAGTCACCATCCCAGAAAGGACCCGACAATTCTCCCTGGAAGTGAAAGTTAAAAGAGGACAGAAATTGGAAAACCCTGATGCTTATATTCATCTAAATGCTTCTCTCTAACAGCAAGGGTTTGGGTTAAACCCAACACCATTAGTTAATATAGAACATGACACCATTCCAATAGAGGTGGATAACAGCGACTTAAAAAGTATCACTCTAGCAGCAGGCACCATTATTGGAATGGCAGTTGATGACCAACATTTTTCCATTGATTTAGGCAATGAACTGTTAGGACCAATCCCCAAGGACTGTTTTGACAGTGACAGTGATGACAACACAACACCAGACAGGAACTTTAGCCAGCATGGGGGGAAATTCCTGGTGTACACTTCCTGCCCTTATGGTAAGGAAGATGTGATTTGTGACTTCAGGAGGGATGAGGTGATTGTCCAGGTCCATGACGGCTGCCATTCCCACCTAAAGCCACCAGTCCAAATCAGCACTTTGACCAGGGACATCTCCACCCAGCTGGAGGAGGCCGCTGAGATAGTGAAACCAGAAATCTTTCCAGGCTTCAGGCAGATGGTTGAAGAGAGAGTCAACCTAGCTGATGCCTGTGAGACTTTGGAGCAGAAGCAAAAGTTGAAACAAGCTTTCTTGGATTTTCAGGATCTCTTTGCGGTGGACTCATATGACTGTGGTTGCATCGACATCCACACAACAATTCCCACGGACTCTGGCATGACTCCAGTGTTTGTGAAGCAATATCGCTTGCCTCTCACATCAATGGAGTCCCTTACTGAAATAATTAAGAACCTTGAGTCCCGTGGGATAATCCGTCCAGTCCTCAGCACCTTCAATAATCCGGTGCTGGGGATATTGAAGCCAAACGGCCAGTGGAGATTCTGCGCTGACCTTAGGGAGCTCAACAAACGGGTCCATACTTCCCGATGGCCTCTTCCCTACATTGACCAAGGGCTGGTCCAGATCCAGGCGTCACAGGTATTCACTGCAATAGACCTGACCAATGGATACTGGACTGTACCTGTCAGTAGGGAGGACCAATACAAGTTGGCTTTTATCTTTGGGGGCCAGCAGTACACATGGACCTAGACTCCCTTTGGATACATCAACTCTGGCAATGAATTCCACATTTATCTACATAAGGCCATGCCCGACCTGGGTGAGAGGGGTAACCTGGCCTATGTAGATGATGTTCTCATCAAAAGCACAACTGTGGAGGAACACATAGCGGAGATCCGTTATGTTCTGACACAGTTGAGGGCTGCCGGAGCAAAACTTTCCTTTCAAAAGGCACAGTGGTGTAGAACCTATGTAAATGTCTTGGGGCATGAGATTACTCCTCAGGGTCTCTGTCTCCAGGAAAAGAAAGTGGAAGCACTCCAGAAATTGAAAGACCCCACAACTCTGCGGGAACTAAGGAGCCTCCTTGGACTGACTAATTACAGCAGAAAGTTCATTGAGGGCTACGCAGAGATCACAAGACCCCTAATTCATCTTTTGAAGAGTGGGGTCAGGTGGGAATGGGGTCCAGAACAAGCCGAGGCAGTAAAAAAACTCAAAAGAAGCCTCTCACAAGCGCCTTGCCTAGCTTACCCTGTCAGAAACAAGGAGTTCTTCTTGGAGACAGGGTTCTCTAATACATGCTTGACTGCAGTATTATACCAAAAGCATGACAGGGTCAATAAAGTAATCTCCTATGCAAGCAAGACTTTATCCTCTGTGGAGGAAAAATTCAACGATTGTGAGAAGGCACTCCTGGCAACGGTGTGGGCATTGAAGAATTACCGCCCGTTTATCCAGGGGGAACACATCATAGTGGAGACTCCACACCAGCCTCTGCAATATCTCCAAAGTGACAGAATCCGGGCCGGAAATGTGAGTAATTCCCAAATTACTTCCTGGATTCTGTCAATGCAAGGCTTTCCTGTGGAGGTCAGATATGGCCAAAACAAGAAGAGTCCCCTCGCGCAAGGTCTGGCTGACTTGCATGATTGTGCCAGAGAAAACTGTCTCGAGGACGAGAGTCTAAAAATCAAGGGCAACATGGAGGCATACCTCAATTCCTCACACAAAGTCTTTGAAGAAGACAAGTGTGAGGAAATGCCCACTGTCTATGTGGATGGATGCTCTTTCCATGTTGACAACAACAGTGAAAAAGAACTTGTGGCCGGCATAGGGAATGCATGGGTGAATGAGTCCCCAGAACCCTCCTCTGGGTACAAGATTGGTCCCCAAAGTAGTCAAGTAGCAGAGTTGATGGCTGTGCATCAAGCCATCCTCACTGCTGTCCAACATCAACTCCACGAACTGGTCATAATCACAGATTCAGATTATGTACGGACCTGGTTCATGGAGCACCTGGTTAACTGGAAAACCAGAGGCATGCTATGTGCTAATAAGAAACCCTTGAAACATGGGAAGTTAACCAAAAAGATTGATGATTTGGTCACCTGGAACGGGATGACCATCTACTGGAAAAAGATCAAGGGTCATTCCAAAGTAGAGGGACCAGACAAAATTGGAAATTACTTAGCTGATTATCTGGCCAAAACCGGGGCCATCCAAGGGGATCTAAGTGAGATTGAGTTCCTGTTGGGGGAAATCCAGGTCACTGCTATCACTAGGTCCCAGACAAATGCTCACAATGATCTCCCAACTGCACAATGGAGTAAGGAGACCCAAGATGCTGATTTGATTACGGCTCAAAAAGGGGATCCAATAATTGGTAAGTTTTATCAACACATTGAGGACCCTGGGACCTTTCCCCTGACGGATATCGATTACATTGGGAAAGAGGACCTCAGAGTGTTGATGAAATGTCCAAAAATGTTCCGAATCCAAGACGTTTTGTTGGTGAGGAAATCCCTAGCTGGCCATGATCAGTGGGTGGTTCCTACCTCATTCCGAAGCCTGATGTTAAGTCACGCCCATGATGCGGCCACAGCCGGTCATAGGGGGTTTCATACCACACTTGAAATCTTGAGAGGTTGCATACTGGCCACAAATGGGGCAGGACCTTGACCAATACTTGAAGGGGTGTCTTGTGTGTGCACAATTTCAGCCAACATCCCTCACACACCGTGCGCCTCTCCAAAAGAGGGGGATGACACTGCCATGGTCAGATTTGCAAGTAGATTTCATTGGGCCTGTGATTCGCTCCTCTAGGGGGAACAAGTACATGTTGTCCGTGACATGCTTGTTTACTAAATGGGTGGAATGTCTCCCGGCCTCAAACTGCAAGGCAGAAACAGCAGCTGCCCTGATGATCAACCACATCTTTTCGCGTTTTGGACTACCCCAAAGGATCGAGTCAGACAGAGGTAGCCATTTCACCAGCGAAGTAATGACAAAGATATGGGAGATACTTGGGGTTAAAAGGAAGCTACATATTGCTTACCAGCTAGCCTCTAGTGGTGCAGTGGAGAGATACAACAGAACAATTGTGAGCATATTAAAAAAGTTTGTGGCAGATTCTGGGTCAAGTTGGGATATTCGATTACCTCTTGTCTTAGTGCCATCAGATCTACCCCTTCATCTGCAACTAAAATGTCACCGTTTGAGCTGATGACTGGACGCAGGATGGTGCTTCCCCAGCATCTGCTCTATAGAACCCAAGAGCAGACATTGATTAATGCCTCCACAACTCATGAGTATGTTGAAAATCTAAGAAAACTCCTTCAACATGTGTTTGCCTATGCTCAGCGAAATCTAGAAAGATCTGCTGACAGCATGAAGACTCACTATGACTTAAAGACTACCAGAAAAGAATACAATGTAGGAGACCGGGTCTACTTATACAATTTCCAAAAGAACCAGGCCAAACAACGCAAATCTTTGCCTACTTGGAGGGGACCTTTTGAAATTGTAGACAAAATCTCACCAGTCGCCTACAAGATCCACATCCCCAAAGGCAGTTTGGCAGAGGGGGAAAATAAGTGGGTCCATATTAATCAACTAAAGTGTTGCCATCCTAGGCACACGCTGCAGCAACTGGAGGGGTCTTCTGGAACCCCAGAGGGAGCCACTCCAGTGCCATAAAATTACAACTCTAAAATATTCCATACATAGTCCATAAAATATAATAATGAAAATGTGTCCTGATTATCAACATATGTGTCCGCTCCACTACATTAATAGTGGTGGGGAAATGTCTACAAATATGTTTTTGCTTTGTCATCCTAGGAGATAACCTATAGTTGATTGGAGACCATGGAGACTGACCAAGGAGGACTACCCGGGGCCCAGGAGCAAAGATCCGACGGGCCCGTAGTATCGTTCAATACTCCCATCAGGACTGGCGAGGAGAACCGATCCATCCACCCCTGATGGAAGAAAAGATTATGAACTTTGCCATTGGTGGAATCAGAAGAGATGAGGCTGACATCCCAGTCTTGCAAGTTTCCATTGATGGACGATCAACCCCAATCACAAGAGGGGGGCTTGTGGGATGTCTCAACCCACTGGTCCAGGCCGTGCAACATTACTGTGCATTGCTGGCAGCAGAAACCTCAGAAATGGCCACTGGAAAGCATGCTGCTTGCTAAAAATCACCCAAAATTGCTCAGTAAAAATCTGAAAAATAGGCCGCCATCCACTTTTGCCTATCTTAGTGAGCACAAGCGATCACTGCCAAAACCCACCATTGGGCTACCCACAAGGTATCCTGAAATCACTTGAAAAACCAATACTGATTACCAAAAAGAAACACAGAGCTGTTTGGAAATCCGTTTTCTTGATTGTCAAAAATGTGCAAAAATCATCGCTCACAAACCACCTAAAAGATCCAACCTCCTTGTGGGGTGTTCCACATTATTCTACTGCAAGACTCCACATAAATATAATGTCCACAGAAGTATATGTTATCTGAACAAAGTCCACATTGAATATTGCTTGCTGGAAGAAATCTGACAAAAAAATCTGCCTAAGAGGTGGATACAATTCAAAACTATATTCTGGAAAGGCTTGAAGTAAGAAATTGGTTGATGTATTTGTGAAAAATGTGAGTTATATTCTAAGACAAGACAATATCAGACATTGGGTTTAAGAGTTAAAGTTTCCAACACTGTGCTTCAAACACATTCCACACCTTCTCCCTGAACAAAGGAAACTTCCCCCTGCCCTTGGCTAAGAGAATGGCAGGCTGGTGTCAAAAGGAACTGGGAGGGGCACCCTGGCCTGTTGCTCTCAGTGCAGACAATGGAGTCCTTGAGCTGAATAGGAATGCTAATTCGGGTTTGACTGACAACAAACTGCTCTGGCAGGAAGAAAACCATGTGACCCTCTGACTCAGCCCAGCCCTGGAGGCGGGCCAGACTGAAATTGTTGATTTGACATTGGATTAAATGTATGTTTAGAAAAATGCTTATAGCAGAGTGTACTGAACAGACAAAAATATGAAACTTAGAGATTGTTAAAATGAAAAATTCACTCACAGTTTAAGACTAATTGGGAATCTGTGCGATGTTCTGAGGCTGAACCCCGCACATTATTCATATTGTAGCCATTGTGTTTATGTTAGGGACATGAAAAATTACAGAAATGTGCCCAGGTGGCATGTGCATGCATGTATGAAAATTGGTGCAGAACTAACATTGAGAAACCCACCAAAAGTGCGAGAAAGTTGTCATTTACGAACCAAAGCTCGTGGGAACATGGGATTTGAACAGAGACATGCCTTAATTAATCTGTGATGTGTATATGTAATATTAACAAGTTGTGCATATTGTAAATGTTTTTTTATGAAAAATAAGATATACTGTACAGACAAAAAAGGGAGGGTTTTTCCCTAAGCCATAAACATGACACATGATGACACAGGATGACACACTGCTCCTTTCTCAAATCAGGGGACAGGAAATTCTCTGACCTATCAGATCCTTAGAGGGTTGGGCATAGATAATCAGCCTCCCCACCCACTTTGGAAATACATAAATAGGGACTGCTGAGGACAGGCCAGACACACACTTTTTCTACTCCTCAACTGATTTCTTGGCGAAGCACCCTGCAGGAAGATCCAGGCTCCAGACATAGATCCAGAGACAGACTCTAGAACCAAACTCTAGAATTTTGAAGCAGAGAGGCCGAACCCAAGAAGCTGAACCCTTTTTCAGCAGGCCTCCAAATCTTTTGCAACCTGATTCTAACCCATAAACTTCCACTGGGCCTAACTAAAACATTCAATAGCCTGGCTGAGCTGTTTTGCTTCTGGCCAAGAACCCCGTGCCACTGTCCGGTGGCGAGTGAAGTCCAAACCTTTGACCAGATCTTTGACGGCCCCATTCCATTTCAAAGCCATAGTTGTAAGTATTTAGTGTAGAACTGTCCATAACCAACCTCTTAGTCTTAAGTAACCCAATCCAACCATTCCAACCTATCCATAACTGCATTATTGAATCTCTTTTGTCTATTCTAAATACTTCTCTCCTCCACATAATCCTTGATAATTGTGATGATAATCATCTTGGCGCCAATATATATTTTCTGGAGAAAGGCAATCGTCTCATTCAGACAGAAACCATCTGGAGGTCGCCTCTGGATAGGTGGCTGGGCTGTAGTGTAGTTTGCGGCTCCATAGACTCTTTAGTGTTAAGAAATCTTTATTTATCTAATTTCATTTTGAAATCTTGACTCTGTTTCTGAAAAATCAACCTTCACAAACACCTCTGTCACTTTTGAACCGCACGTCCTAGAATTTAAATGTAATTTTGAAGCTAACATCCTCAGTTTTCAAACGATTCCGAAATGACAATCCAATTCCTGATAGTTTTGCTGTAATCGCGTTTCCCGCACGCGGAATAGTTGCTGCGAATTTGCCATATGGCTCAATTTCACTTCATAGAAAAACAGCTGTTTCTTGTTTTCAACTGCTGAGTTTCGTTTTCAATCTGCTAATCATTCTACCATCATTGCTAGTGCTTAACTGACCTAATTCAAAGCAACTCCCACTAGTTCTGAATCATATTTAGCAAATTAAAATCAATTTTAGCATTTTCCCATTCATTACTAAATCACATTCAAAAGCATTTTGACCTGTTTTAAAATTATACCTGTTCTCTTTAAGCTTGCTGAGGGGAAGTGGGATTGAAACTGCATTGTTAATTGTTATTCCTGATACCTGTGTGCTCTCTTCCACCTCTTCATATTGCATAGTGAGGGGGGGGAGTGAGTAACAACAAGGGGAAAGAGTGATCATATTGTCTTTTGATTGAATTCATATCAAGTTTATTTCTGTGTTGCATTCTTTCCTATCATTGCATTTCCTTGAACCATACAAAGTATTCTCTGCTACATTCTTCTTCCTATTTCTACTCCTAATTGATTAAAGAGATTGTCGATATTGTAATATTACCATTGCTGATCATTGTTCATATTCATAAGTGTGATATTCAAATATTATTCATATACATAAAAGTGTAATCTATATATTGTTTAATTCTTCAAATAAATCTTTTCATTTGCAAAATAAACCTATTTCTTGGTTCAGTGAGACCGGGGGAATTCAAAGAGAGGGGCATTATCTAAGGGTACATCATCCAGAATTAAACGACTTTGACATAAAAATATATAAATAAGGGTTTCCATTGGGCATCCCATACTAGGCATTGACTTAGTTGGAGTGATGGATTGAAATCACTTACATAACAAATAAATTGAACCGCCGGAGACAGGATCGGCAGAGCAAATATGAGAAGGGGTTGATGAAAGACCCACACACTCAAATGATGAGTGCACACACACCCGGTCTAGTGTCAATAATGGCAGAACCACATTCCAAAGAATGCCGGAAGTTTGAACGACCTACTATGAGAACCTCCACACCAAGAGAAGTTAAAAGACAAATGGAGAAAGCTGAACTTTTAAAGAGACAAAAGGAGTTGGAGAATAAACAAACAGCGACAACATTGACAAGCACACCTAATCCAGTAATGAAAGGGTGAAGCTTGAGTCCTGCAATAGAACCACATGCTGGAACAATAGCAAAGTCTACAGGGCCATTCATAACCAGAGCAAAAGAGATACAAGAGGACAAGGAAAGAATTACCAGACTTTCTCCTGCTCAATTGGTACAGATGAAAATGCCTGAACCATGGATGGAGATACCTCAGAATCCTCTAGCAAGAAGAAGCTATATGGAAGCATTTAAGGATGTGATTATAGCAAACTACTGAAAAACCTTGGGGATCAGAAGAAGCACACAAGAAGACAATAACAAACTAAACGACTACCTTGACAGCACAGCACATTTGGGAAATAACATATGGTACCAACATATGAAAGAAGTTGGAAGACGAACGTCGGAGGAAGAATGCTTTGTTTGTGCACTCCTACCATACAGCATGGGGAAGTCGGAAATCTTCATAGCTGTGGAAACAGATGTCATGACAGGGCACTGTCTGCCACACATAGCAATGTGCAAGACCAGAGGCCAGTTCATGGGAAGTTATTCTTCACTCAAATGGCCAACTGAAGCAACTGATCCAAATGAAGATGATTATGTCAGGACATAAAGACAAGAAACAGTGGAAATACAAAGAACATTGTGATCAGGTATGAGATGCCTGGAGTTAAAGGAGCAGAGATCAAAAGAGAGAGAAACCAAAGACTGAACGTTCAAGGAAAAACTCCAGAAGAAGCTCGAAGTTGGAAGAACAGAGGTCAAATGCAAATCTGGGCAACAGTGCTTTCACCAGACAGATGGGAGAAAGGAGTAGTGATTTGTAGAGCATGGATGGTCATTGGATCCTACAAAGAAACAATTGAAAATTCACAGAGGCTATGCAAACCATTATGGCCGAGACTTCCAAGACTGCTAAAATGCATCGAAGACAGAGGAGGACCCTTACAGATAGTGCCATTTTGTGCTTCAGAAACAATTGTACAAGAAAAATGGAGAGCCTTTGGGAAAATCAGGACAGCCACGCCCCTCTTCTTGGCCCTATAAGGAGACTGGAACAAAGACTGAATAGCTTTAGATCGCAAGGTCGGTTCCTTTCCCTTAACCCATTGGGTTTCCTGCACAAACAGGACATGCAGCTTAAGCCTAGAAAGTTCCCTCACCACCAAGGACCTTTTTGTAGGGGAATTCAACCCCCCCACATTCAGGGACCGCACCAACAACCTCTGCAAGGTGTCGTCCATTAGATTGGCCATATAATGTGTTCCCAGTTGTGTATAGACCGCTCTGGAAGGCCCGCACTCCCCGCTCATCTACACCTGAAGACACCAAAAAAGGACCCCTAGAATCCCTACCCCTCAGAGACCTGGACAACCTTAAAAACACTCCCAAAACCACGAAGATAATTTGCAAACCACCCCTGGCCGCCCTAATACCACCCCAAGTACCCTGATACCCTCTCACTTCAGCCCCCTTACCCCTGAGCGCCTGGAATGACTGTGGCATCTCCCAGCCACACCACCAGGCCACCAGAAATCGCCCCCACCAGGGTGCGTCTCACACCATGAAAACAGCTAACACTATGAGCCCCCCTCTCTTAACCAACAACAACCCCCAAACACCCCCACCTGAGGACACCTCCCCCCTCCCATAAACCTCATCAAAAACTGGGAACAAAGTAATGAACAAACAACCCAAGGAACAGACCTGCCCCTGGGGAAACCATCCACATTGCCCCCCAGGACCACATCCGAGAGCCGGTACAAATGGTTATATGAACTAGATCAGGGTGGGGGCTGCTCTGGGGATGGGGGCGCCACTTTTCTAAATTTCCTGTCTCCCCGCACGTGCCGACGACCCGCATATCCCGACGGGCAAGGGTGGTTTCCGTCCAATCCACCCCCCCCCAACCTCGACCTTTGAAGGGGGGTCCCCCAACAGCTCACGGGAGACTCGTTGGATGTCTGCCTCTGATGAAAGAGAGTACTTATAGCCGTCCAGCTCAAAGGCAAGGGAGAATGGGTGGCCCCATCTGTAACAAACCCCCTTAGACTGCAACCACTTCGTCAGTGGGCGGCAAAGGCACTGTCGACCCAGGGTGAGGGCTGAGAGGTCCTGATACACCTTAATTTGAGCCCCATTCCAGTCTATAGTGCCCTTCTTGCGTGCTAAGTCCAGGATCTTAGCTTTTTCAACATAATAATGGAATTTCACAAGGACCGTACAAGGCTCACCCGCACGCTCCCCAGCCCTATAGGCTCTATCAATGGTGGGCTCGCTGGTATTCTCGCCATCAAAAAGACTACTCACAATCGCCTTCACCCCTTTCACAATGTCCGCCTGAGACTCCCCCTCCAGTTCCGGCATACCAAAAAACCTCAGGTTGGAGCGACGTTCCCTATTTTCTAGGTCGTCCAGCTTGAGAGTGACCCTCTCCTCCCGCCTCTCAAGCTCTGCCAACCTCATGTCAAATTGCATCTCAACCAGATCTGCCGAGGACTGGTTGGCCTCCAGCGCCTGAACTCGATCTTCTACAGCGTCAACCTTCTTATCCAAGGAGTCCAGGCATCTGTTGACGTCCGCTCGAAAACCTCTTATCTCCTCCAGCAGGACCGCCATGTTGCGACTCACCGACAAGGCCTCTGACGCCTCCAACTGAGCCCCTGTCTGCATGGTGGCCTCCTTCCCCTCCTCCACCTCCACTCTCCGAAACTTTTGCAGGGTCAGCGCCCAGTCCATTCAGGGGGGATCAAGAGGGCACCTCTAGCAAGAGATCAGCAATCCCCTGGGAGTCGCTGGGCCGGGGCCCGCAGTCCGGCCCTGCTGGCCTCACCCCTTCTCTCACTCGGAGGCTCCACCAATGCAGTCCAGGCTCCTGGATCAGACGCTCCTGTGGCTTAGAACGCCCCCACCGCACACACCCGCACTGATGACTAGCACGGCACCAGTCCAACAAAGTCTTCAGGGGGAGGATCACTCACCCTCCACAATCCTCCACTGAGAGCGGCCACCGCGCTCCCCGAACCGGCTCAGGGACACGTGGACCAGGCTTGCCACTACTCCATTCACCACCGCAGCCCGGGATGAGCCTTCCGGCAGCACCTCACAGCACCCCCACAGTGCAGCAGGAGGGCACGACAAGCCCCACAGACCCCCTACCCACTTCCAGAGCCAATGCTCCAGCTGCGCTGCAGACAATAGGGCCACCGCATCTCACCAGCCCCTCCACCAGGCATCTGCTCCAAGGGGTATGTCACGTCGGAGCTCTCCTCTTGGCTCGGTAGCCCGCTCCCCCACTCCCGACACTCAATCCCCAGAAGAGCGGGATGCCGGTCTTCTCCCCAAACACCCCCCCACCCTGCTGCGGAGTCAGCTCTCGAGGCACCGGCCCCCTCTCCCTCCGCCTTAACCAACCTTCAAATTGGCGGGGAGAAGGGCCGCCCGTAGTCCCGACCCACACCACTCGCCTCCCCTCAAACTCGCTCTCTGTGAGGGAGGGAGCACCGCCAGAGGAAACGCCGCCAAGCTGCACCAACAACAGGGCCGCCGAACGCCCTCCAGCCTAGATCCAGCGTCGGCGGGGGCTCTCCAGCTCCGCACCTCCAGGGCCGCCAAAGTCTGCCCACAGCAGCCGCCCCTTCCAGGCTCAGTCACGGTGGTCGCGGCCGCAGGGCGGGATCATGAGGACAGGAGCAGATCACTCCAGCAGCTGGGCTGGCGAGGGATCAAGCGCCGGCTCCTCTCACCCCTCACTGAGCCACTGCTTCAACCAGACCGCGAGGGCCGGATCCCTCGGAGCGTTGTGCAGAAAAGCTCCGGACAGTCCCAGCGGAACGGGGGGGCCAGCACAACCAACAATCTTCACCTTTCTCCGGGGAGGGGTGGCCGCATTGGGAGAATCTGCACACAGGAAGGCCAGAGACCCCTTCCCCACCGGGACGAATCCTCAACCCCTGCAGTACTGCCAGCGGGAAACGGTCCGCACACAGCTTCCCCGGCCAGTGAAGTAAACTCAGTTCTCCGGTATCCCGGCTCCGCCAATGATCGGGATTGCACTGAAAGAGTGCCTGGGGGGTCTGCACAAAGCCTGGGGGGGGGTCGGAACTCCTCTCCTGGGGGTTTAAGAGGGGCTCAGACTCCTTTTTCGGCACCCTGGGGAGGAGATCAACGGAGATGCTTCAGCACATCTGTGGTGGCTCCTCGTGGACGCATCTTCGACGCTCCAGGAATGATGCATGGAACAGCAGTGATCATGGATCATTATTGGGCATGTGGATCCAAAGAATATATCAGACTACCGAAGAATTGGGGAGGTATATGCACACTAGTAAATGTCCATGTTCCAGCAGTGGTGATTCCAAAAAGTTATCTGAATATTGACAGTTTCCCTAAAGCAGATGCTCACCTGAGAAAGAGGAGATCTGTGGAACTGATGGGCCGAATTAGGAGAGAGAATTATTTTTCTGCCAAATTAGAAGAAGCCTTTCATGCGATCCCGTATGAACACAGGCTGTTCAGCCTAACCTCATCAGTGTTCATGACAATTCTGATGCCAAGGATCCTGGTTGGAGCAAATACTAAATGGTTGCAGATAACCAGATGGGAGTTACTGCAGACCATTAACCCGACCATAAAAGGATTGAATGCAATCGAGGGGGAGTTAAGGGCGATTCGACTCATGACTCTTCAGAACAGATATGTCCTTGACATGATCACAGCTATGGATGGAGGTGTTTATGCAAAAATTGGAGAATTATGTTGCACATTCATACCTTTGCACGATGATGAGAATGGGACCTTAACAGAAGCCATAGGTATGCTGACAAACCTACAGAATCAGATGATAGAGGAAGTTGACGAAGCTGATGATGACAGTTGGTTTGGATCACTGTTTTCATGGGTTGCGCAATGGATGGCAGATGCATTCAGGTTCCTAGGAGCCCTGCTAGTGATGATATTGCTTGGATTCTGTGTTATCAAGATAATAATATCTCAGTGCCAGAAAACTGAAAAAAAGCCGTAGGTTTGAAGATCATGATTGATGTCGAGTCAGAATGGAAGCCCAAGGACCTGACCGATGAAAAAATAAGAGACTTTTTGAAAGTCAGCATTTATGCAACAGAAGGAACAAAGTTTCGATATCCAAGGAAACACAGAAATTATGTGGGAAGATGGATCTATTGCAATCCAAGTGGAGAATGTCAACTAATGACTTGGAACAAAGATGAGCACATAAGAACAGCAGGAAGCTTGAAGGGTGTCATAAAGATATAATAATAATAATTATTATTATTATATGGACCCCAAGGAGATGTTTCTTCAGACCCCTATGTCTGGATCCAGAGGAGGAAATAAAAGTGGATACAAAGAAAGAAATAAGAGTGGTCAATGAATCCCCCAGAGGGGGGAGTGTAGAGGAGGTGCCAAGCATGAGTCGCACTCCTGTCGCCCATTTTGAAGTACCAGGAACGTTCATACCAAAATATGTGACGTATGATGAGCAAATAAACCAGCAGAGAGCCGCAGTTTGGCTCTGTCCAGTACTTATCAGAATAACAGCACCTGTTGAAGTACCGACACCTAAGAAAACCTGGACAGCAAGGTACCCACTGAGAAAACCATATTGAGAAGTGAGACAGAATGACGATTGTCAGAATGCAATTCCCGAAGAAGCTAAGAACATACTGAAGGAAGACGAATGGTGACATCATAAGAACCCAGACCGACTCACATATATAGACCTGAGAATGATGACAAAAGAGACAAAACACCATGGATAAGCTACTTCCTGAGCCTAAAGTGAAACCATTAATGTCAGAAACTTATGCCATACGCACAATGAAGATATTCAGTTAGTGTAAATGTGTACATATGCAAGAAACCGCAAGAAGCAAGAAATCGTGAGGCTTGCTTATGCTTAGTACTAAGATAGATTGCAGCAAGCGCCACCTATACATACATCTACCTCAAAAGAGCACTTTATATGAGTATACTTTCACTACGCACAAGAGCAGAATCAACCAAAGGTTACTAAAGGTCTCAAGAGGAGAGTTTTGCAGCAAACAAATTGAGAATTAAAGACGGAGAGAAACTCAGACGAAGGTAACCATGCCAAGAAGCCAAGGTCATATCAGCTGGAATAGGCCGACAGTGGATACAATTAAGAGAAAGAAGAACAGAGTATCCTGTTCTTAAAGGTCAAGGTAAGCCACAGATGGCAGACGATTGGCAGAATTAAATCAAATACACAAAATTGCATGAAGGAAAGACCGATTTCACAGTTTTGGAATCACTTGACCAGATGAGCAGGAAGGGATGAAACTTTCACACCTACCCATGGACCTTTGCCATACACAGACGCCTTAACTTTCTCAGACCAAGAAGCAGACTGGAACCCAACTACAAAGAAATAATTGACACATGACCAGTGAAGTGATGGTTGATTGTAACAATAATTGGAGGGAAGCTGGGGGTGCAGACGAACTCCCTGCACCTGGCCGGCTATTCTGCATGCTGCTAAGCGCAAGTGGAAAAGTATGAGTGGGGTTGATGCCAACCCAATCATAGTGGACCATGTAATCTAGGGTCCTATAGTTAGTAGAACCAATGAGACGTCGTACTTTTAGTGATGTTTACAGTAGCCATTTTGAAGGAAGGTCTTAGTTGCCCCACCTGACATTGTTCATCCAATCCCCTGTCCCCGTTACCAAATACAGATATAGGGCCTCATTACACGGTAGGCGGTAACCATGGCGCTATTAGCGCCATGGTTGCCGCCGGTACCGTACCGAGTCCGCCATGGTGAATGGCGGAATTACCGCCACATTCTAATTCCCCATTCACCGCAAATTGCGGTACCGTAATTGCCTCCAAGATCCCTAAAACCAGCCGTTGAGGTCGGGTCCCGCAAAGGGACCTCGTAGTAAGGCGGTAATGGTATACTGGTACCGGTACCCTTACCGGTAACGGTAAACCCTTACCGCATTCCGTGTAATGAGGCCCATAGTATCTATATTAAAGTTACCTTCCGAGAACCAATCAAGTTGCATGCTAATTTTTAAGAAGTTACATGTCAGTAATGACGCGTTTTTGGTATAAATGTCATGTTTTTTCTGAAATTAATTGGAGTTGAAGCGAGAAGGAAGATCGAGCAATTTCTGATATTCATTGAACTCCCCGTTTTTTGTACTTGTCATTAAACAGACTCCCCTTGCCAAACTATTGAGTTGTCATTATTGATTTGGTGCAAGAGTATGAATATGCATCCCCATCCATCCCCAGGGTGCTGCTGCTCATCTTAAAGTGCTGTTTGGAAACCCACAGTCCTATGGGCCGGCTGGGGTCCATCGAGCACACCTTCCAAAAAAAGAATAGTGAGAGAGAGGAGGCTATTAACAGGCCTTTAGGGGATTCTGCCTTTCCTAACCAGCCATCTGTGGCTGAGGTGATTCAGTCCCCCTTAGACACTGCCCTTCAGGATCTCAATTCTATGTTGGCCTCAGCCTTTGATAGGCTCATTAATAAAATCTCAGATTTTCACCCTTCGCCTGGGGAGGGTTCCTCTATACCTGAACAGGTAATGTCTTCCCCCCCTAGGAAGGGGTCAAAAGCGTACATTGGAAGGGTCCCAGCAGTCCCAGTCAGTTCCCTCTTGCCCAGGTAGCTCACAGCTTCCCACTAGTGTCCCTGCAGTCCTCATTCCAACGACTGATAGTTCAGACGACTCAGACTCGCCTCCGAAAAAGCGCAAGAGGAAGCTAGACCCCCTGGTTCCGTCCCCAGGGGGGCCTTTGCTTGGTGTTAGTTGGGTTCCTTTCTTCGACCCAGTCCTGATTCAGCACCCCAGGTTGACAGAATGGCACCCCTTGGAGGCAGTATCCTTCTTCTTGAATTATTGGGTTAGACGCCCCTTACCCAAGGAGGACAGAAACAAATTACGTTCTGAGTGCCCTAGACCGGTGGTTCCAGATAAGGTGGCCCTTACTCAAGACATCGACCAGTCTATGGTCTCCATTTTGTCCCAAAAAACGGAAAGACCCCAAGAAGGGGTGGATAAGGCCTGGAGGAGTTGCCAGGACAAGTTGTTGGATGTGTTGGGGCTGGTGATCCAGATTTTTCAATTGGCAGCGGAGGCCGCACTTTCTAATACCCCTATTGATGTACAGGGCCTTCGGGGCTGGCTTCAGAGAACAGTTTGCCTGCTCGGCAACACCAACGATGCCATCTCCAGAGACCAGCGCAAGACCCTCCTTATGTGGCTTGATTTCAAGTTGGCAGACACGACAGAAGGGGAGGCGGGTCCTAAGGCTCAAGGCAGTTTGTTTGGTGACGGATATATTAAGGATCTCTCTGCCTATGTACACACTTTCACAACTTTGGACAAAGCTCAGATCAATATAAAGAAGGTCTTTGCTTCTAAGGTTTTCGACCCCGCTTCTCTGGCTGTTTCTCCCAGGGCTCTACCCGTCCCCGGCAGTATGCATCAAGAGGTGCACACAATTCCTCCTCTGCTAGAGGAGCACAAGCTGAGTTTTATCCCCAAAGGTTGGCCAATGGAGAGGACGTACCGGAAGGGGTACTGGTAGATCGAGAGCAGCTTCAGGTAATGCCACATGTGTTAAAGGTTTCTTCCCACAAAGGTTTGGGGGGCAAGTTGGCCAGGATTCTACCTCAAGGGGAAGCTCTCACCTAAAATCCCTGGGTGTTGCAGACAGTGAAAGGGTTTCAAATAGAGTTTTGTTCTCCCTGTTCGACAAGGACAATCAGAAATTGCTAGATGCAGAGGTCAGGGACCTCATTTTCAAAGGTGCAGTCGTTCCAACATCCTTCACAGCCTCTCAGTTTTTGAGCACGATATTTATGGTCCCAAAGCCCAAGGGGGGTTTTAGGCCAGTCTTAAACTTGCAAGCCCTCAATTCATTTGTGGTGCACCATCACTTCAAAATGGAGGGAATTCACCTTCTCAGGGACACCCTGCTCCCGGCGGATTGGATGGTCAAGATAGACTTCAAGGATGCTTACCTGGTGGTCCCTGTATTTCCTCCCCACCAGGAGTTTCTGCAGTTCCAGTGAGGGTCTCGCACTTGGCAGTTTTCCTCCCTTCCGTTTGGCCTCTCATAAGCCCCCTGATGCTTCACCAAGTTGTTGAAACCGGTGATGGCTCACCTCAGGTCCAAAGGGATTTGGATAATAATTTACCTGCACAACATGCTTCTGCTATCTCAGAATTCTCAGACTCTTCAGACTCATCTGGGGTTAACAGTGTCTCTACTGCAAGCATTTGGGTTTGTCACAAATGTAAAGAAATCCATATTCCAGCCTATGCAATGTATCCAATTTCTGGGCTTCAATATAGATTCAAAGCTTTGCATCCTTCTCCTTCCGGACCGCAGGCTCTCCAACATATGGAAGAAAATCTGTCTCCTCCTCAGTAATGGGAGGGACTCCCTCAGGCAGCTGGCCAAGGTTGTGGGGATGTTGTCAGCCTCCATTCAAGCCATCTTTCCAGCCCCTCTCCATTATAGAGCGTTACAACGCCTCAAGGCCAAGCACCTTTGCAGAAGTCTATTTTACTCACAGTTAGTGGTTCTGTTTACTGAAGCCAGGTTGGAGCTCCACTGGTGGCTCAGGCCCATGGATGCCTGGAATGGCGGGGCAATTTTTGGTCCCTCTCCGGATGTCATCCTGGAGTCAGATACCAGCAGAGAGGGCTGCGGGGCCAGGATAGGGCAGATTTCCACAGGGGGAAAGTGTTCCGCTTCAGAAAAGCAACTACATATCAACTGCCTGGAGTTGTTAGCGGGTTCCTTTGCTGTCAAGAGTCTTCTCAAAGACCAGGGGAATTGCTCTGTCCTTCTCTGGATGGACAATGTTTCAGCGGTTCATTAGATTAACCATCTTGGGGGAACCAGGTTCAAGGCCTTAGCAGATCTAAGGAGGGAATTCTGGAATTTATGTCTGGATCGGGCCATTCCACTGAAAGCGGAGTATCTTCCGGGGGTCAACAACGCTGTTGCGGACTGGAATTCCAGACATCTCCAGGACAGAAGCAACTAGATGTTGGACAGGGCTCTGTTTGCCAATATCCTGTCTCTCTGGGGTCCGATTCAAGTGGATCTCTTTGCCTCGAGACTCAACTGCCAGGTTCCCAGGTTCTACAGTTCGAGACCGGATCCCAGTGCATTAGCAACCAACGCTTTCGTCCAGGATTGGTCGGGTTCCCTTTCATATGCCTTCCCTCCGTTTGCCATGATAGCCAGAGTACTAGTTCAGGTGCGCAGGCAGGCGGCGACACTGGTGATAGTAACCCCCTTTTGGTCTTCCCAGGTGTGCTTTCTAGCCCTGTTGGAATTGGCTGTGGATATTACTCGCCTTCCCCCTCTCCACCGACGGCTCCTGTCGGACCCGGCAGGTCTCCCTCACGAGCTGGTCCTTCAGGGGCATCTCTCCCTTATGGTTTGGAAGATTTCAGCTCTTCCTGGTGCTTCCAGGGACTTTCACAGGACTATATCTGTGTATTCAAAGACTCTTGGGCGGCCTCTGCCAAGTCTGGATACTCTTCAGCATGGAACTGCAGGGTTAGCTGGTGTGTGGCTCAAAACTTCGATCCCGTTTCTGCCTCTCCAGTAGAAGTGGCTAATTTCTTGGTACAGTTGTTTAAGGAGGGCAAGGCTTACAGGACCATAAATGGTTTTAGATCTGCAAATTCAGCGGCACATGTGTTGGTTAAAGGTGAACCAGTGGGTAGGCACTTCTTGGTGCGTAGGGCCCTAAAACCTATACGCATTAAGGTTCCTCCTAAAGCTAGGCACTTTGTTTTAAGGGACATTAATATGGTATTGGATCTGTTTTGCTCTTGGCCTGATAATGAGGTTTTGTCTTTGCAGCAACTTGTAGAGGAGGAGCCAAGTACCCCCAAATCAATCGACCCAACCCGTTTACATGTATGCTGGAAGTCAGAGTATGTGATGTATACAGAACAGCTGAATTGACAAAGAGCAGAGTATGGACTCAGTCCAGTACCAGTGAAAGGGCCAGTACCTAAGATAATCTGAGAGCCAAGGTACCCATTGAGAAAACCATATCGGCAAACAAAGAAATATGATGGCCATTTGAAGTAAATTCCTGAAGAATCAGAGCCAATAAATGGCAAGGATGAATGGTAGTGTCAGTAACCATTGCCAGTATATGTTACATGGAGCTGAATATGAAGTACATAAAAGAGATGCAGTGACCAGAAAATGTAGATATTCTATAAGGCATCAAGAAAGCAAATAGGATAAGTGACATCTTGGGCACAAGGTGAAGAAGCTTATGCCACAGAAACAGATGAAGATATCAAGTCATTTTAAACGTGTACAGATGCAGAAGGAATGCAAGTATCAAAGTAATCGTGAAGCTAGCTCTAAGCTTATAGTAAACAGACTGCAGCAAGCGCCAACGTATACATACATAGGAATGAGAGAATTATGAATGTTTTCACTAAACGTATTATAGCAGGTTGGACAGTAGCAAAAAGTCCTAGTTTCAGTGTTTTGCAGTTAAAAAGCAGAAATTGAATTACAAGCAGAGTATCAGCGAAAGGCGCGGCTGGATGAGCCAAGAAGTCAAGGTCTTATTAAAACTGGAGTGAACTGACTTTAGATACGAAATCGTGTGAAAGAACAAACCTCCTGTTCAAAAGGCATGAACATAACAAGGAAGACGTCAGAAGTGTAACGCTCACCTGATTCCCGTAGAGGCGCCGGTCTTGACTGGGCGTATACCGTATCTTCAAAGGTGATGTGTAACACACGGCTGACTCTTTGGGCTGGACCTCTGTGCACTGTATGTCTGACTCGAAGGGTAAGATGTCTTAGGTAAGTGAACGCCGTGCTCTCCATCTGCCTCGGGGCAGGGTGCTGTAACCAGTTTCTTCACTGGATAAGGGGAGCAGGCCTCTTGACTTCAGAGGACTGCTGTCCGTCGTTTACTGCACGAACGGTAAGTTTCGAGTAATTCTAATGTCTTTAAAGTCTTTAGTAATGATGTCTCTTATTTTGCAGGGTTCCGGCGATGGTGGATGACGGGCTGAAGTGAATTTAAGATGGAGCCCGTGTGATGAACAGAAGCGCCTGGAAGCACGTAAGTAAGCGCTTGTTGCCTGCTTCACGATGCGCTCTAACTGTCGTTTTATTTTGCAGGTACAAGTTCGGAGCGGCTGCAGGGTGCCGGAATACCCACTGAGTTAGAAATGGCACGTGAGTATTAAAGTTCCCCAATGTCTTTAAACGCACCTTGTTTTGTCTTTCAGATGCGGGATGCAGCGCCGAAGGCCTCCGGAGCGTGTGAAGAGTTGGTAAGCTTTTGTCTTTCAGATGCCGGAATGCAGTGTGAAGACCTCCGGAGCGCACGAAGAGTAGGTAAGCCTTTGTCTTTCAGATGTCGGAATGCAGCGCGAGGCGTTGGTGACAGCCGATGGACCAGGTAAGTGAAGAGCTGTCACTGAAGACTGTAATGCTAACCTGTTCTTTCTTGTCTTTATAGGTGTTGCTGAAGACTGGATTCAGGATGGTAAGCCTTTTTCCTTAGGCCCAGGATCAGATGCAGAAGACACGATGAGCGTTCTGCTGCAGAGGATGCAGAATAACGCAAAGCAAGATTCATCCATCGGTGTGGTTTAAATAGCCTCCTGTAGTGCTTAGGTGTCTCCTTCCACAGCCACGCCTAGGTAAGAAAAGAGTTCCTGCTTTCCAGAAGAGTTCCAGTGTTCTGAACCTAGGGAGTGGCTCCTGCCCCACCCAACAGGAAAAGTAGTTCCAAACAGAAGAGGATCAGAGGCTCAACTGGCAGGCAAGTAAGCAGCATGGTCTGCTGCAGGTAAGTCCACCCAAGCATTATGGGCCCGGCGCTTCCAGCGCTGGGACTGGGCATATTTATGAGCCTGGTGCCACTGGCGCCAGGACTGGGTCCAAAAGGTCCCAATTGGGACTGGTTGGCACTCGGAACCTGGGTTATGGATCTGCTTCCAAGGGAGTTGGAAAAACCCTGACCTTTTGGAAGCAGAGATCATGACAAGAAGTCTAGTAAAAAATAATATTAAATACACAAAAAGGCTTGATTTCATGGTCTCTAGTCACATGGACGCATGAAGTTGAATGAACGAGATGGTCACACCTACACATGAAGGCAGACTGTGCTTCTCACTCCCTAATTTTCTCAGAGCTAAGAACACTCTCAAGGACAAATTTCAAAGGCCTAATTGACAGAAGACCACTGAGGTGATGATGGTTTGATATGCTAATTGGTGGGAAGCTAAAGTTAAGGCAACCTCACCAGCATCTGGATGGCCAGCCTGCAGGCTGCTAACGTATGTGAAAAAATGTTGAAAGAGGATAGAGTGCCAACCAATTGTAGAGGACCTATGTATTTAGGGGTCCTATAGTGTGTAAACCAATGGGATGTCATGTATTTAGTGACGTTCATAGTGGTCATTTTTAAGGGAGGGCTTAGTTGCCCCACCTGATGTTGAGTAACCAATCACATTGTTACACTTTTTTACACTAGTATGGATCATATACTTAGATGTTCACTCAGAACCAATAGCCCATGCTTTTACATTTTTGTAGTTTGCCACATAGCATGACGTTAGTACCCATATGATTTAGAGGTCATTGATGACACATACTGCTTATAATAGTGCTGTTTTTTCTTAAAGTACTTTGAACTTGAAGATCGAGCGATTGCGTTGATGTTCGTTATGCTCCCTGTTTTAAAACAGTCTTCCTTTTGTCAACTTCCTGAGTCGGCTCCATTATTGATGTATGAATATGGTCTGCAACCCCATCCATCTTGAGAGTAATTGCTGCTCATCAAAGGGGCTGGAATATCCAGTTCACTTGGTAGCAGAGAGAGGATGGCTTAAGAGCCATCGATCTGAGTAGACTTTGGAGTTTCGGCAATATCGAATGAATTTTGCCATTCAACTGAAAGGACGTGAAGCTCCCCGTAGACAGTGGTTAGTATGAATTTAGAGAAAGTCTTGCAAGACCGGGTGTGATGGGTCCCCTAGTTTGCAGAGAATCCCCTCCCACTCCTATGTGAAGCGCATCGATCGGAAGATTGAAAAGGCGGTAAAAAAGACAGACAATCCTGAGAGTCAGAAGACAAAAAATGATATTGGTGAGTAAAAACCTGAGTGAGTTGACAAAAGCATGGGTAATGAGTGAAGAAAAAAGAAAGTAACAGAGATGGTGGGATAAAATATAACATGAGATTAAGAGTATAATATATGTGGTGAATGAGATATTGACTCGTGTGTGGCCGAGCAATAATATAATAGTGAGAGAGGCCATGATAAGAGAATGCATCCTGGCCTGCGTTTTTACAATGTAACAGAAGAAGTTTGAACCCAGAGTCCCATAGTGGAAAATTAGGAGACGAAACCGATTAAAGATGGTTTCAAAGGGGTTAATTTGCACTTCATGTGAAGTATTTTTAGAGGGCAAGACGAGATTGTAAGAGATTTTTGTAACCGGTTGAGTTTGTCTGTTTGTTTTATGTGGTTTTGTGAATGATGACGTCATAAGTGGAAAATATTATTTGATTGATTAGAATTGAACCTGATGGTTGTTTTTAGCAAGATTAAAGTAAAAATTGTGGTTAGTGGGATTGGAGCTTGCGAGGAGTGGTGCTCGCTCATATTATGTTATTTTTATGAAATGTACCTTTTAAATCTGTGATTGAAAATTAACGAGCATTACACTAAGAACAGACGAGTCAAGAATGGAGGATATTACTCCACTTGTGCATCTCTGTAAGCAGTTACCGAAACCTGCACCTAAGCTCAAACAGTACAGTGCGGAACGGGTTAAATGAAAATGTATGCCATGGCCCCAAGGAGGTTCATTATCGAAGGCAGTTCTGCAGCATATCAGGACATATCGGCATGCACCATAGACAGGAAGAAGCTAGAGAAACGACTAGCTAGTTTAGAGTTTTGGAAATGTATCAACAAGAGAAAGATGAGGAGCCTCCTATAAATTGGATACTTAAAATATACAGAGAGGGGGGTGAGGAGCCTTCTGCTCCCCCACCCCAGCTGAAATAGGAGACAAGAGCAAGAAAGATGATGGGTTATACCCATTAATGGAGCTTAAAGTAGCAACAGGATATAGAAAGCCGGCATATGAGTCACCTGTGCAAAGCAGTGACGAGAGCACAGAGAAAAATATTGAGAATGATATAATCCCTAAGGTTCCGAGCGACAAGGAGAGACGCAATAAGGAGAGAAGTGATTGAGGAAGTACATCTCTAGACATAGGAAGAGAGACAAAATTATGGAAAGAAA
This sequence comes from Ambystoma mexicanum, assembly GCF_040938575.1. NCBI lineage: Eukaryota > Metazoa > Chordata > Amphibia > Caudata > Ambystomatidae > Ambystoma > Ambystoma mexicanum. The sequence continues at coordinate 542,894,413 of NC_090922.1, forward strand.
AAATAGGCAAGGCTGATGAGACAGCACTTTTACAGAACGAATGGGTGGGTGGTCAGATTTGATCAAAACTCGATGGTAAGAGCATTGAAGATGTAAGACAACGGGAAGATCAAGACAAACAAGATAAAAAAGAGAAGGAAAGAGAGTAACGATTGAAGGATGAAGGAGCGAAAAGGAAGGATAGGCAAAGAAGAGAGCAGTTATACCAAAAAGAGCAGTCAAGAAAACAAGAGAGAGCAGAAGAGCAAAAAAAATGCGATAATAGACATAGAGCGATCGATGAGCAGGAAAGGTTAGAACAAAAAAGAATAGAAGCAGAGGAACTGAAATTATGGGATATTAGAATGCACAGACGAAAGAATGAGGAGATACGCAGGGCAAATGAGAGAACGGATATGAAGAAAAAGGAAGGCATTTCCCTTGCGCAAGGATGACACGCAAATTCGTGAAGCGATCCACATTAAAAAAAATAAGAAAAATAGAAAAAGGAAGAAGACTGAGTGAGAGAGGAAGCAAGGAAACAAAGAGAATTTGATGCCGACATGGAACGTAAAAGAAGGCAAGGAGCATGCGATCTTGATCGCCTAGTAAAGGAGATAAGAGATCTTGAGCTAGAAGTAGCATGGGATGACATAGAGGAATTCTTCCCAGAATACGAGTCATTACTCTAGGAGCATGGAGGAAGCCATCCATAAGGTATATCATTAAATGAAAGCCCAGAAAAAATTAAAGGGGAAGGGGAAAAACGATCGACTTGAGAGTACTCAGTTGTATGATACGGCGGGAGCCTCATGTAGTATGAGGCAAAAAGAGTTGTCTTTAGATAAACTGACTCTGAATAGAGATGTCGAGGAGAGAAGTTGTACGAGTTGGACACAAGAAATGTCAGACGAAGACAGATATACCTTCTATGGGGAAGAGAGAAGGGTCGTATCCAGTCCTGAGGGATGTTTTTCAATGGAGAAAGAAGTCAGCTGGTAAGATTTAAACACACCTGTAACCAGGGCGCCAAAACCATTGACAGAGTCAGATCGACCCAATGGGCAATTCCACAGTGAAAGGGGAGAATTGCCACCTCATGTGAGTAGATTAAGATCACTATCAGGTAGAAGGCGATGTGGTAATATCGTCCCTGCGGTGGACAGACAAATGATGAGAGATGAGAATGAGTTTGGGTCATCACAGTTTCCCTTGTTAGAGAAAGGAGGGTCACGACTACAGTACATACTGTGGCCCCAGATGGACAAGGATAACTTAAGATGTAAACTCCCCAGTTTAACTTCGGGCGCTGGGAAAGGAATACATGAATTAGAGACAATGACATGAGGAAACACATTGGCTATAGGGGACATTAAGGGTCTTGTTATCGCCATACTTGGTGAGAGAGCCGATGATGTGTGGTCGAGGGCAGGGTACCCTGGTGTAATTACAGTCAACACTGCTCATGATGGAGCACCATTCAATAACTGTAGGGTGGCAATCTGGAAAGCACTTCGAGTTCTGTATCCAGACACGTCCGATATAGGAGCTATAATGACGAAAAAGATGAAGGACGAAGATGATCCGGGGGGTTTACATTCAACATTTTCAGGAATCCTGGGCTTTTGAAACACGCTTTTGAAACACGTCTTGGGCAAAATCCATACCAGTATTCTATCATATATTATGCCAAGGAAGCAGCTCAAGAAATTAGTGGGTATAGAAGCCAAACCATGGTCGGGGATTCAGCTGACCATTGTGCACTCTTGCAGGAAAAGAATTGAAAAAAAGACGATGCCCGGAAAGGCGAGGAGGCAAAATGAGTGCAGAAAAAACTGTGTAAGTATGCCATTGAAGGGGCAATGTTGACGAGTATAGATGGATCGAATTCACAACAGATTGCAAATATGCCACAGGTGAATAACCAAAGGCAGTTTGACCAGAGCAATAATGGGTTTTCTCCGTGCAGAAGGGGTGGATTTCAAGGAAGAGGTTTTCAGAATAATCAAGGAAACTGGCAGAATAATCAGAGAAGCTTTCAGAACAATCAAAGTGGGTTTCAAAATATGCAGAATGACGATCAGAACATACAGGATGGGCAGATTAGGAGGCCACCTATTTGTTGGACATGCGGGATGACAGGACATTTTGCTTGCATGTGTAGAAGTCAAGGGCTCGTGCAAAACGACCAATTTTCAAGAGGGGGGATTTCAAACCAGCCTGCATATTCGCAGCAGTACAGTGATGGGTTTGCTCAGAATCAAACGATGCAGCAGCAAGCGCTGAGAGTGCAGCAAAGCTTGCAAACACAGCAGGCAGCAGTGGCTCTGTCACAAGGGCAGCCACAGCATGCACCCATGCCGATTCAGCAGAGTACAAGTACAGGACAGTTAGCAACACCTAAGATAGGGAGTTTCACTGTTAGTGGAGGGAATCCGTTTTCAGGTAACGGAATGAGTCTGTACCCGCAATAGGACAGCTCACTGGAAGACTCAATGTGTTCAGTCCTATCCGTGATGCTGAATCCTCATGAGGAACCGAGGCTAGACATCACTATAGGGGGCAGCATTTTTTTCATTTTTAGTAGACACCGGTGCAACACACTCATGTATACGTGAGGGAATGTTTTTAATGTCTGGCACCGCCATGAATACTCAAAGTTTTTCAGGCGCTACAAGCAGAGTTCCTTTTACTGAAGAGTTACTAGTCTCTATAGAAGAATGCGATATGAAGGTGCCATTGCTATATTCTAGGCAGACACCTGTCAATATATTGGGTCGAGATTTAATGACAAAGCTCAACATGATGATTTCGTTTGCCGATGAAGGTATAGTATGCTCAACACCAGGAATGCATTATGTAAACGTGTGTGAAATTATCAGAGCATTTGCAGGCCAAGTAGCCATGAGAGCAATACCTTTAGAGCCAGAGGTTTTCTATTATGGAATACGTGTTCTGTTGCCATATCTGCAAGGCCTAGCAGGCAGAGAAATGAGGATACCTGATGAATTTCTGTTTAGACCAAAGATACCTATGCGTGAAGAAGAAGGGCAAGTGTTTCCCTTAGAATTACAAGCAGCCACAGTGCAAGAGACAATGGTGTGCAGTAATTGCCATTGGAGAAGGTTATAGATTAACTGACGTCACTGATGAGGACATATTTGGCGATCATCCATCTGATGACAAAGTGATATTTGTGATGAGTTTTAATTATTGGCTAAAGGCAATCAAACGAGAGGTACCTCAGATTTTGAGGAAGACATGGCGAACGTGCCAGCTTCATTATGGACCACAGGCCCCTATGACGTAAGCCTATTGAAGGGGATTGGAGAAGTGAAGATTAAACTGAAACAAGGAGCAATTTTACCGCGAGCACGACAGTATCCCATGTCAGGAGAGGCAGATTAAGGTATTTTTAAGACAATTTCCACCATGATGGAACAGGGCATCTTAGTGACATCAGAGTCAACATGTAATACCGCAATTTATCCTGTGAAAAAAGGGAAGGGGGGATCTTGGAGACTAATTCAGATTTAAGGGAGATAAACCAAATTGTAGAAGCTGAGTTCCCTCTAGTCCCTAACCCTTCTACAATTGTATGTAATATACCTGTTGGAGCATGATATTTCAATGTGATTGATTTGAAAAATGTGTTTTTCTCGATCCCATTGCACAAAGACTCGCAGGATCTGACGTCATTTACGTTCAGGCAAAGTCATCTGAAAAGCACTTGTTTGCCCCAGGGGTATTGCGAGTCTCCATCAATTTTCAATAGGGTCCTGCAGATAGACTTAAGCAATATTGATTTGGAAAGTGTTGTTCTGCAATATACGTGGATGACATTTTGGTTTGCAGCACTTCAGAGGAACAGTGCAGACACAATTCTGTTCAGTTAAAGATGATACTTGCTGACAAAGGATATAAGGTTGACAAAGAGAAGTTACAGTATTGTCAACAAGAAGTGTTATACATTGGCTAATTGATTTCAAATGAAGAAAAAAGGTTACACCTGAGAGGGCTGAGGCTGTTTTGAAAACTTCAAAGCCACACACGATAAAACACATGCAGAGGTTTTTGGGATTATGTAATTACGTCAGAGCATGGGACTTTGATTATAGTTCATATATAAGGCCTTTAATGCAGGCTTTAAAGAAAGCACAGACGAAACAGGAGAAAATCGAGTGGACTAAGAGAATGGAGCAAGCATTTGAAATGCTGAAAAAAGCAATTTGCACATCTCCAGTTTTAGGGATTCCTAATTATGCTGAGGAATTATTTTTATTCTTGCACACAGATGGCACTGTTATTGCAGCAGTCCTTATGCAGAGAACCACATTGGGGTACAAGCTCCTTGCATATTACATTTGGATTGTAATGAGAGGTCACATTCCTTGTGAACAGTCTCTGGCTGCCGCTTCGTTTGCCATAAAAAAAGCTGTAAGCATAGTGATGGGATGCTCAATGATGTTATTTGTAGAGCACACACTTTTTGATATTCTAGAGAAACCTAAGGGCATGTTGACTTCTCAAAGGGCTTCTGCCTACGTGGTAGTCATGTCGAATCCAGCGATCAAAATAGTTCGATGCAGAGTAATCCTGCCATGTTTGTAGCCAAACCGCTGGCAGAGGACGAGCACGAGCATGACTTTGCAAATTATGAAGAGTTCTATGACGAAATTCCAAGAGTGAAAGAAAATGCCTTGCCAGGTGGAGAAATTGTTTTTATTGACGGTTCTTCAAGAATCGATCAAACTGATGGACAGAGATATACGGGTGCCGCTGTGGTAAAATACACAGCAAATGGGGAGTTTCAGACATTGGTAAGTGCACGATTACCAGCTCACTATTCAGCACAAGCTGCAGAGTTAGTGGCACTGATTGTCACGCTCGGGAATCATGCAGACCAGGAAGTAACAGTGTACAGTGACTCTGCCTATGTGACGTCAACAGTGCATGCAAGGTTAGCCCATTGGAAAAGGAAGGGCTACCTCCAAGCGGATAGCATGCCAGTACAGCACGCAGCCTTATTGGACAGGCTTATTAAGGCACTGCAACTCCCAGTGGGCATCACAGTGGTTAAATGCGCAGCACACACTAAAAGGGCAGACTTTCTCTCACGTGGAAACCAAGCAGCAGACGATGAAGCGAAAATCGCTGCATGTTCAGAAAACATAAGAGGCCTCATTAGGAGTTTGGCGGTAGCATTCCAGCACGCCGGACCCGGTAATTGCCCTTTTGCAGGTTTTCAGAACCGGTAGATCCCAATGGGGATGCCTGTAGCACCGGCACGGTCATTACCATGCCGGTGCAACAGGCTTGCTGTGCTCGCGGGTGCCTTTCATTCCGCTAGGTCAGACATGGTAGAATGAAAGGCACCTGCTAGCAGAACTTGGAGTTTGCCGGTCCAGATACAACCGTACTGGCAGGTTTACCGGTACCATTGTATCCGGACCAGCAGGCTTGTAATGAGGACCAATGTCTTTTGAAACACTCGATGTAAAAGAGAAAATGGTTGTGCCCTGGACATGATTGCAGCAATGGATGGAGGTGTTTGTGCAAGAATCGGAGAATCATGTTGCACATTTATACCTTGTCATGATGACGAGAATGGAACCTTGACAGAGGCCATAGACGTGCTGACAAAACTCCATGGCCAGATGATAGAGGAAGTAGAAGATATTACTGATGACAGCTGGTTTGGATCACTCTTCTCTTGGGTTCCATAATGGATGGCAGGCATTTTGACGTTCATTGGAGCCCTGATAGTGATGATATTGCTTGGATATTGTGTGATCAAGATAATAATCTCACAATGCAAGAAGACAGCAAAGAAAGCCATAGGGATGAAGATTATGCTTGGTGTCGAATCAAGATGGAAGCCCAAAGACCTGACAGATGAAGAGATCAGAGACTTTGTGAAGGCAAGTATCCATGCACCTGAGGGGCCAAAGTTCCTGTATCCGAAGAATCATGAGAAATAAGTGGGAAGATGGACCTACTGTAGTCCAAGTACACCATGCCAGTTTATGACATGGAATAAGGATGAGTATGTGAAAACGGCAGGATGCCTGAAGTGAGTCATAAAAATATGGGTCCCAAAGATGTTGTTCTTCAGGCCAAGCTACCTGGATGTGAAGTATGATGTGGGAGTGGTCGATGAATCGCCCGGGGGGGTGTAGAGGAGGAGCCAAGTACCCCCACCTCAATCGACCTACCCCTTTTACCTGTATGCTGGAAACCAGAGTTTGTGATCTACAGAACAGCTGAAAAAAAACATATCTGCATACAAAGAAATATGATGGCCATTTGAATGAAATTCCTGAAGAAGCAGAGCCAATAAATGGAAAGTATGAATGGAAGTGTCAGTAACCATTGCCAGTATATGTTACATGAAGCTGAAGATGAAGTACATAAAATAGATGCAGTGACCAGAGAATGTAGATATTCTATAAGGCATCAAGAAAGCAATAATAAGTGACATCCTGGGCTCAAGGTGAAGAAGCTTATGCCATAGAAACAGATGAAGATATAAAGTCATTTTTACACGTGTACAGATGCAGAAGAAACGCAAGCAGCAAAATAATCGTGAAGCTAGCTCTAAGCTTATAGTAAATAGACTGCAGCAAGCGCCAACATATATATATATATACATAGGAATGAGAGAATTATGGATGTTTCCACTAAACGTATTATCGCAGGTTGGACAGTAGCAAAAAGGCCTTGTTTCAGTGTGTTTCAGTTAAAAATCAGAAATTGAATTACAAGCAGAGTATCAGCGAAAGGCAAGGCTGGACGAGCCAAGAAGCCAATGTCTTATCAAAACTGGAGTGAACTGACTTTAGATACAAAATCGTGTGAAAGAACAAACCCCCTGTTCAAAAGGCATGAACATAACAAGGAAGACGTCAGAGGTCTTGTAGAAAATTATATTAAATGCACGAAAAGGCTCGATTTCATGGTCTCTAGTCACTTGGAAGCATGACGTTGGATGACCGAGTTGGTCACACCGACGCATGAAGGCAGACTGTGCTTCTCACTCCTTAATTTTCTCAGAGCTAAGAACACTCTCAAGGACACATTTTAAAGGCCAAATTGATAGTAGACCACTGAAGTGATGATGGATTGATATGCTAATTGGTGGGAAGCTAAAGTTAAGGCAACCTCACCAGCATCTGGATGGCCAGCCTGCAGGCTGCTAACTTAGGTGGAAAAACACTGAAAGAGGATAGAGAGCCAACCAATTGTAGAGGACCTACGTATTTAGGGGTCTATAGTGTGTAAACCAATGGGACATTATGTATTTAGTGACGTTCATAGTGGTAATTTTTAAGGGAGGGCTTAGTTGCCCCACCTGATGTTGAGTAACCAAGAACATAGTTACACTTTTTTAGACTAGTATGGATCATATACTTAGATGTTCACTCAGAACCAATAGCCCATGCTTTTAAGTTTTTGTAGTTTGCCACGTAGGATGCCTTTAGTACACAAGTGATTTAGACATCATTGATGACACATACTGCTTATAAAAGTGCTGTTTTTTCTTAAAGTACTTTGAATTTGAAGATCGAGCGATTGCGTTGATGTTCATTAAGCTCCCTTTTTTAGATAATTGACATTAAAACAATCTTCCTTTTGTCAACTTCCTGAGTCGGCTCCATTATTGATGTATGAGTAAGGTCTGCATCCCCATCCATCTCGAGGGTAATTGCTGCTCATCAAAGGGGCTGGGCTATCCAGTTCAAACTGTTTTCCAAATTAACCATGTTATTATGCCTTGTTCCTATTAAAAGGGATTCTGGTATTAGAGCATTGGATGTGGACAACAACATGTTCACCCCTCAAGGGGTCACCTTCTTTGTTTCCAGGAGAACTAAGTGTTTAATCTCCTCCATTTCTTATCCAGCTTTTCCAGAAGATTGTAAGATATGTGTGATACAGTGTTTAACATGTTTTGAGTTGAAGACAGAGGCTCGTAGGCCTCCTAATACCTCTCAGCTTCCTATTAGAAACCCCATAAGCCTGTATCTCCCGTCACTTTAGCCAGATGGATTAAGTGGTTTATGAAGGAAGCAGGGATTGACACTTCCTCCTTTGGTTCTCATTCAGTTAGAGGCTCTATGGCCTCTAAAGCCGCTTTCTTGGAGGGCAGCCTTGAACAAATTATGAAAGCAGCTGATTGACCAAGGGAATCAACATTCAAAACATGTTATCATAAGCGAATTGATCGTGTGGCGATTAATGTGATGCAAAGGCTTTAAACTTGCAGCATATGAAGCCTCCTGTCTTGACATAGAATGATCAATCCCCCTCACTAATGTGAGAGGGGGTTTAGATTCTATTGAAGGCAAGGAGGCGAGTAGTATACCACCTCCCCACCCTTTGTTTTGTTGTTCTTACAGCTTTGGGATGAGATGGTCCGTTCAGAAACAGTCCTTCACAGTTACAAGATGCGACGAGGTTGAGATCATTTGAACTTTGTATGGATCCTGTCTCTTTGCTAAACTGTCTTGTCTTCGCAGTGGGTGTCTGATGCAAGACAGCTGCAGAAAGAGGAGTTGGGATTGGAGTAAAGGACCTATATGGGTGCCCTGCCCATTGGTTACCTACAGGGTATGACCTGGCCTCCATGTTGGATTGTTTTTTTTTCCCCTGCATTGATTTTTAACTCTGTTTTTCTGTTTTCTGTTAAACAAACTTTTTGTTTGTAAAGTTTTTTTCTTTGCTGCTGGGTTGTCAGAAGTAAAGAATGAATGCATAATATTCACCTCCTAGTCTTTAATAGAATCCATATCCCCTCTCACGTTAGTGAGGGGGATTAATCATTGTTCTTAGCAGTGTAGAGCCACTGTGTAAATATGGCAGGCTCGCGGCCCTTGCGCAGCCGGATTAATCAGCATGGGCCCTGTTCAGGTCTCACACATGTGTTCCTTAGGCTGTGGCCTTGCAGTTATGTCACCCGCGGTTCGCTGGGGTGTTATATAGAGGAACTGGGCATACAGTTGAAACGTTTGGTGTCTAGTTTTAATTTGATCCGGGGCTACTGCGTGTTGCATGTCACCCCTGTAGGGGGACATGGATGGTATCTTCCGGTGTGTGTTGTGGTCACATGGCTCCCCATGTGACCACGTTAATAAAAAGGACGAGCTACTTCCGGCTCGTCAGTCAAGACTAGAACTGTCTCCAGTGCCGTTCCTGTAGCACCATGCTGATGCTGCGCTGTGTGTGCTGGGCCCAAGGACGGGGCCCAGCTGGAGGACGGTGCCCCTGCTGGGCAACGCCGTCCCTGTGGGTCCCCCTAATCCTGTGAGGCGGGTTGGGGAGGCGACCCCGGCCTGGGTGCCCCCAGAGCCGGGGCCGCGGTGAGCCGGGTGCCCCCGGCCATGTGTGTGTCGCTCCGGTGATCCGGAGCGAGTGGGGTGACCTGTGTCAGCGGCGTGATCGCTGCCCCTTTGGGTCCCGTCGGGTACTCCCCGACATGAGTATGGGGCTGCCTGGTGACCCGGAGCAGCCCCCAACAATGGCGACGAGGACGACCAGCCCGCAGGCTGGAGCTTGCGGGTTGGAAACCCCCATGTGTGGAGGTGCGTCCGCTGTGGAGGAGGTGCAGCGCGGTTGCCGTGGAGAGACGGTACTGCTGGTGCGGCCGAGGAGCTGGCGATGGAGGAAGGTGCCGGGGGGCCGCCAAACAGCTGCAGCGGCTCCGAGGTCCAGCGGCATCGGCCGCAGCACTATAGTGGTGCAGGGGCCGCCAAAAGCCGAGGCGGCCCCCAAGGAGACAGCGGGCCCATCACAACCTGGGCCCGCAAGAAAACAACAGCTGCAGGAAGCAGCGGCAGGCCTATGTGGCCTCGACAACCAAGGGCAGAGGCCGCAGACACTGGGCATGGCCTCTGAGGCACAGCGGACTGTCCCCTACCCACTCCGATCACTAATGTGGCATCGGGAGCAGGGCGGGGGAGGCCATGTGCACACGTGTGGCGGCCCGCTCCTGGGCTGTTGGACAATGGAAAAAGTGCTCTGGCGCGGAGTATTTAAAAAAAAAAAACGCAAAATGGAATAAAAGCCTCCGGCAGCCCCTCAAGAACAGGGGCCTGATGCAGTGGAAAAAGAAAAGAACCTGAAGCTAATGGCCTGGGGACGAAAAAAGGAGGTGGGCGTGGTCTACATGATCCGGGCCCGCGGCGGTGTAGCACAATGAATAAAAAAAAAAAAACTGAAGGCGAGCAGCCCACCCCTTCCCACGCGGGAGAAGGAACAGGGTGGCGGCTGCACCGCAACGAGGAGGCACTGCCCCTTGCCCCCATCGAGACGAGGGAAATGCTGGCGGCCGGGGCTGCAAGAAGATGCCCGGCGGCCCCCCAGCTGCATCGAGGGGGAGCGGCCCCTCCCCTCCCCATGCCTCCGTTTCAGGGCATTCAAAAAAAAAAAAAAAGAATGGAAAAAGAGGAGGGAAGCAGAGCCCTGCGACGTGCCCCCCGAGTGACAACAAAGGGAAGGGGCGTGGCCCAAGAGACCAGGGGCAAAAGAAATAAAAGTAGGCAATCGGTATCGGCCGCCTGAGCTGCTGCTGCTGCCCCTCTTCCCCCCACACACCTGAGACATGGACAAACAGGGCGGGCCCATGACCATCCGGTCCGCAGTATGGAAAAAATCGGAGGAAACGTGGCCTGCAAAAGCCCTGAAAATGGACGAATGTGGCGGCCCCAACACCAACTGGGCCCACAAAGAAGAGCTTGCTCTGATTTCCATCACTGGTGCCCTTCCGCGGTTTGCCCCCATACAAGTGGACATTGGCCGATGTGGCCCCTGGGCCTCCCCAGGTGCGGCTTTGCCGGTTTTTGTGTGACTGTCCTAAACGAACTCTGGTGAGGATGCGAGCTGGTTTCCGCCGACTCCACGAGTGCGGAAGATGGACATCATAATTCGACATTTCTCCGAAGACTGTGAGCCTGCAGACACGGACTTGCTTAAAATGGTCCAGTTGGTGGGCAATGTAGTGTGGTGCCCACCTGTAGACGTGGAGTGCTTTATGTTGTGCCAGTAACTCTCAGTGGTGCCTTTTAGTGACATGAGAGCCACTCACCCAGGTTAATAAAGGGTGTGTAAAGTAGCAGAGTGGCTCAAGTAGTAGTAGTGGTGGTGATGTTGGGATTTTGGTTTTTTTTGTTTTGTTGTTATGAAAAAGGAGGAGTATTGTATGTCACCCCTGTAGGGGGACATGGTATCTTCCGGTGTGTGTTGTGGTCACATGGCTCCCCATGTGACCACGTTAATAAAAGGGACGAGCTGCTTCCGGCTCGTCAGTCAAGACTAGCACTGGCTCCAGCGTCGTTCCTGTAGCACCATGCTGGTGCTGAGCTTTGTGTGCTGGGCCCAAGGACGGGGCCCAGCTGGAGGACGGTGCCCCTGCCGGGCAACGCCGTCCCTGTGGGTCCCCCTAACCCTGTGAGGCGGGTTGGGGAGGCGACCCCGGCCTGGGTTCCCCCAGAGCCGGGGCCGCGGTGAGCCGGGTGCCCCCGGCCACGTGTGGCGATTAATGTGATGCAAAGGCTTTAAACTTGCATCATATGAAGCCTCCTGTCTTGACATAGAATGATTAATCCCCCTCACTAATGTGAGAGGGGGTTTATATTCTATTGAAGGCAAGGAGGCGAGTAGTATCCCACCCCCCCACCCTTTGTGGAGATCTTGAAACATTCACTGTTTATTTCTTGCCTAGTGATGTTATTGTTGGCTCGTGTCCTTTGGGCGAATGGTTTCATGACCAGGGCAAAGATCAGTGAGGAGAGTGGGCATCCTTGTCTTGGGTTGGATCGGGGTCGAGGTCTTCTGAGTTCGACCGGAGTGATGTTCTCGGGGCTTTGTAATTTGCTAGCACAATTTTTTGGAATATCAGACCAAACCGGAATGCCTCCAACGTGATACGTGTGAATTTCCGGTCCACCCTGTCAAAGGCTTTGGTGGCATCCAGGGTTAAGACTGCCAGGCCTCGTCATTCTTGGGTTGCTATTTCGATAAGATTAAGCGCTCAACAGATGTTGTCTGTGGTGCTTCTCCCTCTGATAAACCCTGCCTAATCCTGATCTATGATGGACGGTAGGATTAATGCCAACCTGTTCGCCAGGACCTTTGTGAATGCATTAGTGTCCACATTCAGCAGTGATATCGGCCTGTACGAGGAGCACTCCTTTGGATCCTTGTCGGGTTTCAAAAGCATGATTGTGGTAGACTCTTGCATAGAGGGTGCTACAGTGCCGGCATTGAGGGGCGCATTTATGCCTGCCTCATGAATTGAACCCAGAAATGGCCGCAGTTTCCAGCCTCAGCCGGGCATTTGGGTAGTGGATATGCGCAAGTAAAAGCAGCACATTGTTAGAACACGCTGCTCCCTTTCATGGCTTCGGTTTTTATTGGGTGGTGTATGCACCCATGCACGACGAGCTGTATTACAAACTTAGCCCTCGCTCTGTGCGCATGGACACAAATGTGTGCGCGCCAATGTCCCTGGTGCTCCCTTGCGGCTGCCTTCTGCCCTTATGTTTCGGGGCATGGTTGGCGTCCTTGCAGCTGGCAGTAGCCGCTCCATCCTCCCCATGTGGTCGGCGATGTTTGAGTTCAAGGGGCGGTGTAAGTGGGCGTGCCTCACACTATTCCAGGGCCACGGTATTGCTGCTTTATTGGAAATGTGTAAGCATACGCATGAGTGGCACGCAGTAGCAAAGTGCAGAGCATAAGCTGTAATGTCCTATTTCCATTCTTATCATTATGTTTAGAGGGACAGTCCACTGTTTATTGCAGTTTGGGAGTGGGCTAAGACCCACGTGATTGAGGAGGCGGGGTTACCGCCAGGAGTTCAGTTTGCACTTAATAAAAGACCTGTCAAGACACTCCATCTCAGCTCCTGATTTATTGCTATGTATTTCATTGCCAAGGTTTCACCTGCATGCTGCAGTGCGGCGCTCAACAACCAAATCACTCTGACACATAACAATGGCGACGAAGTTCGCGTAGAACGGCATCGGAGCCCGGAGGGACAACCAGCCCTTCCGACGCTAAACCAGACATAATCCGCCTGATATGAAGCACCGGAGCTGTTCGCAAAACACGCAACGCACGCACTTACACAAGTAAGAAACCCCTGGCTCTCAAGGTGGCACTCGTTTGAGCAGCTCAAAATCGCCAGCACACCTGTTACGCGCATCTTGTAATACACGAGGGAGCCAGCAAGTCATTACGCGTGCGCCCGAAACGAGGCGCAGGGACATTCAAAAGCAAACCTTTGCAGCTTTCAACACGCTCCACTAAAGCTGACACTACATTATTGACACGGCCCAGCCACGTGCATGTGTTTCTCTTCAAAAGCACAGTGACTCACCAAGAGGAAAATCTGTCATTCATCCACCCACGCTGTCCACAGAACTGCAGACTGAATGTCTCTACGCAACTGCATCTCACAGGGCCAAGTGATACCGGCAGACAAACAGTACATTGCCATAATCTGGAAGAAATCAACCATGTCTGAAGACAACCCAGACAGTGGAATCCTGAGCCCTTCCACCAGCTCCACACCTCACCAAGCCACTCACAAAGAAGATAGTGGTTCAGAATCCTTACAGTTACAAGCTCTGCCACCATTTGACATGGCGGACACCAGTAGTCTCGCCCTCAGATGGGCCAGATGGCTCAAAGAACTGCACATTTACATAGATGCATCAGGTGTAAGGGAGGAGCGCCGACTGAGAGGTATCCTGCTCCATTCATTGGGCCCAGTAGTATGTGACATCGTTTTTAAAATGCCTGAGTCCAACACAGACACTTTCCAAGGTATCATTGATGCATTAAATGCCTACTTTGCACCACTGCGGAATGTTGACTATGAACGACACATTTTCCACACATCCACACAAGAAAGTGGCGAAAATATGGACAATTTTGTAATGCGTCTAAGGAAAAGAGCAAAATATTGTGACTTCGTCAGATATTCAACGGATGAAGCATTAAAGTCCCAAACCATTGCCTCACATGAATTTAGCAAGAAACTACTTCAAAAAAGCAGAACACTTGAAGAAATATTACAACTCGCACCAGCTGATTCTGCTCTCATGCAACAGACAGAGTCACTAGGTAACATCAAAATTACACAGTCTGCCTCCACTGCATCAGTATGCCCCATCAGAACATCAAGAGACTCTCACCCCGCAGAACAAAAAAAATGCTATAGGTGCGGCTTCAAATTTCCACATGTCGGTCCATGTCCTGCCATTGGACACAACTGTGACAAGTGAGGAGGTGAAAATCACTTCCAATCAGTGTGTAGAAACATCAACTTCTTCCAGCTGGCGGAAATACACAGGGACACACGAAGGCAAGACCAAATTCGGCAAGACCGAAATTTGGCAAGAGAAAGCTCCAGATCTCGCAGGAGACATTCACCCATAGTCTCCAGACACCAATCTCAAAATTTATCACGTGACACACCGCGAGAGGAGAGAAAGCGGGAATAAAGAAGACAATATTCGAGCCACACCAGCACCAGACATGATTCGCAAAAGACGACACTCCAGGCAAAAGATCAGATATCTAGAAAATGCGCCTCATAGAAGACGGTAGTCGCAGTCATCCCCGTCCAGCTGAGACAGGAAAAGGAGATATGTACATGCCATCGGAAACGGCATAGCCGCGGGATACAGCCCCACCCTGCTACTACAGTTAAATGGACAAAACAAAGAGTTTTTAATTGACACGGGAGCAACGGTCAATGTCATAAACGATGAGACATACAAATCACTCACCTACAAGAAGGCACTAAAAGAATCATTGATATAGCCATACGGCTCCAACAAGCCACTCAACTGCCAAGGGATGTTTACGGCACACTGTCAATACAAAGACAAGAGTCAAAAGATCAAAATTTATGTCATAGAAGGGGATGTACCAGGCGGCAACATCCTAAGTTTCAAGTCTGCAATTCAAATGGGACTCATTCAAATAATGTATCAAATAATGTCGGCATACACGACCAGCCCAAAGGACACGATGAGAAAAATGTTCCCCTCTCTATTTACAGGTTTGGGAAAATTAAAAGATAAACAAGTAAAGCTGCACATCAATCCACAGATCCCTCCAATGGCGCAACATTACAGGGGTATACCCCTCAACATACAAAGACACGTGGAGGATGAAATTCAGTCACTATTACAGCAGGACATCATAGAACCAGCATCGGGACCAACTCCGTGGGTGTCTCCCATTGTCCCTGTACCAAAAAAGGACAACAAGGACAGCATTCGCATATGTGTTGATATGAGGGCCCCAAACGTGGCCATAGAGCGAGAACGACATCTTGCCCGAAGAATGACTGATATGATGCACTTACTGCACGGCTCCAAGGTGTTTTCAAAGTTAGATTTAAATAAAGGGTACCACCAGCTGGAATTACACCCTGCTTCAAGATATATCACCAGCTTCTCAACACATCTGGGCCTATTCAGATATAAAAGACTCAGCTTTGGGGTATCGTCAGCTGCAGAAATCTTTCAGAACAAAATACATCAGGTGATAAAAGACATTCCCAACTGTTTAAACTATTCTGACGACATATTAATTTTTGGCACCACGCAAGACAGCCATGATGACCCCTGAGGAGAGTCTGCATAGCGCTGGAGAACGCCTATCTCACACTCAACCCAGATAAATGTGAGATTAGCAAATCCACTCTGAAATTCTTCAGACATATCTTCTCAAAAGATGGCCTAAAACCAGATCCGGAAAAGGTCCAAGCGCTGGTAGAGACCCCTACACCCACGTCAGTCTCAGCAGTATGCTCATTCCTGGGAATGGCGAGCTATTCCACTCGATATATCCAAAACGTTGCCTCCGTGAGCACGCCTCTTCGACTGCTCACTGGGAAGAATCAAGAATTCCAATGGTCTGACACATGCAAAGCAGCATTTCAAGAAATTAAGAAACGAATCGCAACGGCTTCATGCATGGCATATTACAACCCCGATCTAGACACAGAGCTCACAGTAGACGCCAGCCCAGTTGGGTTAGGAGCAGTCCTTGCGCAATCCAAGCGGGGAGCATCACCTGATTCCCCGAGGAGAATTGTAGCCTACGCAAGCCGCAGCCTCTCCACCACAGAATGTGCGTATTCCCAACCTGGAAAGGAGAGCCTAGCAGTAGTATGGGCGTGCGAACATTACCACTTGTTTCTGTACGGGCGACCGTTCACCATAATCACAGATTACCAGGCTCTCACCACCATTTATCGCAAACCAACAGCCAAAATGCCACCACACATTGCCAGATGGGGTTTGAGGCTGCAAGAGTACTCATTCAAAATAATCCACCACCCGGGTAAGGACAACAATTCCACAGACTTTCTATCGCGATATCCACTTCCAGCTCAAGATGAGCGACAATCACACAAACCAATATCTACGGTACTTGATCAGCAGTGCATTACCCAAGTCCATCACCACAGCCCAGTTGCTGGAGGCGACACAAAAGGACCAACTACTCCAGACAGTAAAATCATGTCTAAAATCAAACCAGTTGCAAAACAGACAAAGAGGGATACCGCTCCTGTCCACGGAGGAGGAACAACACTTTCGCACATTCAAACTCGTCCGCGATACCCTGTACACATCAACAGAAGGCCTGTTATTGAAGGAAAACAGAATAGTAATTCCGGCAGCTTTGCAAGACCAGATACTAGACATTGCACATGCAGGGCACAGCGGGATAGTGTCAACCAAGAGACAACTGAGAACAAAAGTGTGGTTTCCATCCATAGACGAACGGGTGGAACAACTACTAAGGAAATGTTTACCTTGCCAGGCGGTGGCACCTCGCACATTCCCCGAACCAATTCAAACATCCGAGATGCCTCTGCAGGTGTGGGATGAGGTAGCGGTAGACATGTTTGTGCCTCTGGCAAACGGTAAATACGTGCTAGTGATCATCGATGAAATGTTGCGGTTCCCAGAAGTCCACTTGATCCACTCGTCCAGTGCTCAAGCCGTCATAACAGCACTGGACAAAACCTTTGCCGACTATGGCATTCCTTCCAGAGTCAAATCAGATAATGGGCCTCCTTTCACTGTGCATGACTTTGCTATGTTTGCAGAACACCTAGGATTTCAGCACCACAAGGTCACACCACTGTGGCCACAAGCAAATGGATTGGTGGAACTTTTCATGGGAAATCTCAAACGCACTCTCCAGATTTGCTCCATCACCAATGGGTCGTTCATGCAAGCCATTTGCACACTGCTGCGAGAATACCGGAACACGCCTCACAGCTCAACAGGTGAATGCCCATCAATGTTAATGTTTGGACGTGTCATTAAAACAAGACTCCCCCATTACACACGAGCCAAGGCTGTAGCCACGCACATAAAGAATGCCCGAAGCAAAGATCGAGAAAGCAAAGACAAAATGAAGGAATATGCAGACACAAGGAGACAGGCCAGACCGAGCGTGATTCGCGTCGGGATCAAGGACTAGTACCGCTAAATCAAATCACGAAGAACATGCCTGCTTTCAAGCCGGACCCCATGACGGTAACTCACATCCAGGGTTCGATGATAATGGCAGCCAGCCCCCGGGGCACAATCACTAGGAACTCATCCTTTTTCAGGACACTCAGCAGCACTGACACCCCTGTCAGCACTTCAATAACACTGACAGATGACTCTTCAGAGACAGACTCTGAGTACCACAAAGAAGAAAGAGACACTGATGACAGCACCAGTGATAGTGACGGCTCTCCGTTGAAACAGGCCCCACCTGTGTCCAGCCCATCCAAAAGGGTCATCCGCAGGCCCACAAGATGGATTGAAGAATTCAATTAAATACTGTTGAAGTGTTTTGTTAAGGAGGGGGGAGATGTAATGTCCTACTTCCATTGTTATCATTATGTTTAGAGGGACAATCCTCTGTTTATTGCAGTTTGGGAGTGGGCTAAGACCCACGTGATTGAGGAGGTGGGGTTACCGCCAGGAGTTCAGTTCGCACTTAATAAAAGACCTGTCAAGATGCTTCGGTCTCAGCTCCTGATTTATTGCTATGTATTTCATTGAGCCGCTCCATCCTTCCCATGTGGTCGGTGATGTTTGAGTTCAAGGGGCGGTGTAAGTGGGCGTGCCTCACACTATTCCTGTGCCGCGGTGTTGCTGCTTTATTGGAAATGTGTAAGCATATGCATGAGTGGCATGCAGTAGCAAAGTGCAGAGCATAAGCGAGGGGGCTCATATAGGGCTGCACGAGTTTTTGAGTAGTCTTTATAATGAAGTTCCCCAATAATCCACTGGGAATATATTAACCCAGCATGGTGCGCACAACAATGGTGGCTGCAGGCTACTAAATGATAACAATGAATTGAGCAACTTTGGATTTCGCCGAAAAATGTTGTGAATAGCCAAGCAGGCCACTCGTAACGGTAGGGCGGCATCAGGTCATGGGTTAATTTGCCAGAACAAAGGGAGGGTTTCATTCCAATGCGTAGCAAGGACTCCTACTAATCAGGAGCTGGCGTGAGCACAATAAAGTAAATGGAATATGGCTCGATTTGATTAAATCCCCATGCCAGATGATTCAGCTGTGTTTTATGGACAGGTTGCAGGCATGAAAACTGGCCAGCCTTTTGCCCGCGGTATACATTAAGTACCAATGGCTGTTAGGCCGCAATAGTAATGCCGTTGATGCTGCTGGGTTTGGGGTCACTGTTGGTTCATTTTCCAGGAAATTAATACGACTCTTTCAACTGGCAATCCTTTTTCTAAGGCCATGGCATAAGCACTCCTATGCATACAATTGCCACTTACAGCAGCTGTCTCAGATACAGGAAAGGGACTGCAGGGTGGCTGTGTTAGAATTTCCTCAGGACAGAGGTTTAGCACAGAGGCTTCGAACCTCCCTGCGTATTCTGTGCCAACTGCAGGTGTATGGTTGGGTAATTAATGGAGAGAGGACGACGGGCACCTGCCAAACGATAGACACAGTGAGTTGTGCGCAATGTACTTTGTGTGTCCTCCTGCCATCAGAGCTGGTCTGGCTGCAGGAACCAAAGGTTATGGAAACTACGGTTCAACCGCAGGGCCCTCTCCCCCTTATTGATGGGGCCAGCTGGGGATATTGTGCTGCATACTGACGGTGTGAAAAACAGCCTTATTTTATGCGTCGTCATAGGTAAAGGAGACATTTGAGGACGTCAATGATCACCACAGGCGGGTCGAGGGATATGGCCTTGGAAACGGCAGAACGCCCCTGAAGGTTTGGTAAGGTGTGGGACACTCCCACGACGTACGCGCCTGCGGTAAGATGGGATGTTTTATGAAGTACATTGACAATTTGAAGTTATGGTGTGTGTACAATTCGAGTGTCAAAACCAACAGGCCTGTACATGACCAGGCGTTGGGTGTGGCCACAAGGCCTTTAATGATGCGAGTGACTATGTAGTCCGGTGCCACCTGCATGATAGGTGGCACCTTTGTTGCCAGTACAGATCTCCAAGGCCATGTTACAGCACACTGACGGTACGAATAATAGACTTAGGGGTTTGCATGGAGAATGGAGATATTTGAGGAAGGCAATGTCCGCCTCAGGCGGGTCCCAGGAGTATGGCCATGTAGGTTTGGTAAGTTGAGGGAGACCGCCACAAGACACATTCCAGCAGTAAGATTGTATGATGGCTGGTACACTGACAGTTTGAAATCATGGTTTATGTCCAATTCAAGGGTCAAAAACGACAGGCCTGCACAATGGTTAACAGGTGTTCGGGAAGGGGGTGGGCACAAGGCCTCTACGGTGCAGGTCACTAGGGAGTTCTGGGCAACACGCAGGACAGTTGGAGCACTTTTTGTTGCTAGCACGGTTTTCTGTAGGGCCGACACGCCGGCGGGATGAGGGACACCCCCCCCCCCCACCGAAAAGACCATTTTGTTAATGCAAGCTTTTGGCTACAACTGACCTGACATGGCAGAGAGTGGTGTATTGATAGAAGGTGGTGAAGAGTTGGGTAATAATAGAAGGTGCTAATAGGCAGACGTAGGTAGGAGAGGGTTAGGAAGAGGATGAGCACAGGTGTGGGGGCATTGGGGTTGTTGGGGAGCCACCCCCAAAGCGTGGCGTGTTGCGGGGTGATCGTAGCTGTAGAGGAAAACTTTGACGCTGTGGTTGCGGCCCAGCGGTTCAGGTATGGCCGCACTCGAGCCAAAGCCAATTGACGGGCACTGACTACCACTAGAGACAGCTGAGACTCTGTCTTCTGAAGTCAGTGGTCCCGAGAAAGACTGACTGGCAGTCATGAAAACCAGAAGCGGGTGGCCGCTCTTTAGACTGACTGGCAGTCATGAAAACCAGAAGCGTATGTCCGCTCCTGCAAAATGACAAACGGGGAGTGGCACGGGTCACCCCTTGGAAATAATCTTGTTACTGATGAGGCTTGGACCGCCCCGATTTCTGAGCTCCAATAAAATGTGATCTAATGTTTCCAAACTTGCAACTGTTTCTGTGAGGATTATTATGAATTGTTTGCACGTTGGTCTCATTGCTTTATTATTATGTGGGGGGGGGGGTGCAGAGTCAGGGTCCCCCACTAAATGGTTTGAAGCACACACCAAGATTCAGGGGCACCGATTTATGGGTTTCCCGGGGGTGCCGGCACCCAGAAAAAAAAGGCTCATATAAGAATGGGGGGCGTCCCAGAGCACCTGCGTACTCAGCGCCCTTGCCAAGATGCTGGGATGATTCCATGGTTAGCTCACTACATGGTCGGATTGGTCCTTAAAATTGTCTCGCTCGGGCACCAATGAAAAAGTGTCCCACAGTTGCAAATGGCTATTCATTCCTTTTGTGACACTGTTTGAATAGATAAAGTGTGATGCACTTTGTGCATTTTTAAAGAATATTTATTCAGCAACACCGGTCAAAACTACTAGCCGCAGAGTGAATTAACTCATGAAACTGGACCAAATTGGCCAAAAAAGTGGCCCACTTTGACCCATAAAATTGGCCTACGTCAGCATTTTGTGTTTTTGGTTCAGCCATGGACCTATTGCCCTATAGGCCAGTCCGAGCCTGGCTCGGTGTGTTAAAGAGCCAGGCATTCATGGTTTTCCTGAAGGTCAATTGCTCCTAGCACTGTGTGGAGTGCCTTTGGAAGGGAGTTAAGTAGCTTTGCAACAGTATTAATTGAAGCTGATCCCCGTATCTCTTTTTGGCATATCCCACTTTTTCTGGAAGTACGCTGTTGCTGGATCCCTGCATTTCCCTTGGTAAGGGGTGATCTCTCCTTGCATGAAGTCAGCTCCGTGGCCCTGAAGGACTCTCTTGGCATTGCATAGCGATTTGAGGGTGGTCCTTTTTTTTCACAGGTGGACAGTGGGGTGATGTATGGTGTGATGTATTTCTTTCTCCCGAGTCTGAGATGACGTCTTTGCGCTGTGTTGTCGATGGGCCTCATTACGACTCAGGCGGTAAGGGGTTTACGGCGGCGTAAACAGCGCCGACCCTTACCGCCTGAATCCGAGGTCCCTTAGCGCCATGGAGGTTTTAACACCTGCTTTTAGCAGGTGTTAAAATCCATGGCGCTAAGGGACCTTGATGTTAATTACGCCACCGTAATTTACGGTGGCGTAATTAACGCCTTCCCCACTCCCATTATGCCCTATGGGGCAAAAATGGGAATGGGGAAGGGTAAATGGGGATTGGGGACTTACCGCCCCGCCAACCTCGTAATGGGGCGGTAAGTCCGCCAACCACCATGGCGTAAACGTAGTTTACGCCATGGTGGTAAAGGTACGACCCAGGCGGTAACTTACCGCCTGGGTCGTAATGAGGCCCGATGTGTTAAAGTTTTCTTTTACTTTCGTTTTAATTAACATTTGAGCAAAACATTAACAGTATCCTATGGAACGGAGCTTCTCAACCTCGTGACTATCCAAGAAAACTGTAACTATTCCCCCCTCCCAACCGTCCCCAAACCCCACCAGTCACTAAATATGAACAGTGGTTTCTAGAGCATGGAAAATTGTTCCAAAACAGTGGGAAATATACAATTGGGGTCATTACGACCCAGGCGGTAAGTACACCAACTTTACCACTATGTTTACACCATGGTGGATGGCGGATTTACCGCCCCATTCCAAGGTGAGTGGGGTGGTAAATCCCCATTTCCCATTTACCCTTCCCCATTACCATTTTTGCCCCATGGGGCACAATGGGAGTGGGGAAGGCACTAATTACGGCACCGTAAATTACGGTGCCGTAATTAGCACCAAGGCGGTTTAGCGCCATGGATTTTAACGGCTGCTAAAAGCAGCCGTTAAAATTGGAATCAGGCGTTAAGGGTTAACGACGGCGTTAACCCTTAACGCCTGAGTTGTAATGAGGCCCAATTTGTTCACGCCCCCTGCTGGTGATGTCGCTACCTGTATTTAGTTACCTGAATGGTGATTCCTCTGACCGTGTCCCAGAGTTTCTCTGCATTGAGATGGTTGCGGGCTCCCCACCCTCTCGCCTCCCCGCCCCTTCCCCCACACCACACCACCACCGTCCTTCCCCAATCTACATGGGGGCGCACCAGACCCTCAATGGACTTTGCATCTCCATTTCTGCCTCACACCATCCCAAGCCGCTCTGAAGGTGCCAGAATCATCATTCACCAGAGCCGTCAATTTGTCCATAAGCAAAATGTTTTTCACTTAGATCTGCCAGTCTTCCTTGCTTGGCGTCACCGGGCTCTTCCATTTCTGCGCCAGGGATACCCTCCACGGCCGCAGCATCGTTTCCCCCATTCTGGGGTATCTGTACGTATCCGAATCCCTCGGAGGGAGGCCCAGTAACATTGTCAGCAGGTCTTGTGGAAGTAATTCCCCCGTGACCTCTACCATCCCCTCAGGTCTTCCCAGTATTTTTGTATTCGCAGGCAGTGCCACCACATGTGTCCCCTTGAACCCACTTGCCCACATCCCCACAGACATCTCGGGGGAAACCCCTGCAAACATCTTAGATAGTTTGTGAGGATCTCTATGCCATCCCTGGAGGACTTTAAAGTTATTCTCCATGTCTGCTGTAAAGAGATTCCCATGGAAGGCTATTCTAAAAACCTTGTTCTATACCTCTTCCGTGAGTTTCTCCCCCGCTAGTTCATTCCAATAGTGACGGAACCCCTGTCTCTCTGTTAGGTTATAGGTGTTTATTACTTTGTACAATTTTGACACTATCCCCTTCCTAGAGTTGGTTGAGTCAAATACTTTCTCAAAGGGGGTAAGAGGTCTTTTAAGCTTTTGTCCCCATGACTGGTCACACAGAAGACCCTTCAGCCTGAGGTATTTGAATATAAAGATCATCCCAGGGCCCAGAACCTCACCTACCTCCTCATATGATAGGAATTCACCCTCCTGGGAACAGTTGACCTACCCTTTCCATCCATCCCTTTGTCCGACCAGGTCTGCGCATTCCTGAAACCCCTGTTTCCCAACCTGAATACACGGCCCCATAGCGGGGCCATTGGGGAGGGCCATGTCGACAGGTGTTCAGTTTGTGCCCCCTCCCTCCACAGGGACCACAGTACCCCTAAGGTGGGGTGATTCAATATCCTGTTCGGAATGGCCTTTCGTGGAGCCCAGAGGAGATCCCTCACTTTGAGTGGATGGGTGTCCATGTCTTCCAGGTAAGTCCAATACCTACCCATGTCATCTTTCATGTGTTCTAGGAGGACCTGGAGCTGGGCTGCTCTGTGGTAAAGTTGGAAATCAGGCAGACCGAAGCCCCCTTCCTCCCTAAGGTGGGTTAGGGTAGTTCTCTTAGACCTCTGGGTCTTACTGTGCCAGATAAATACTTGTACTGCTTTCTGGAGCTCTCTAAAGTTCTGGTCTGGGACTCTCATAGGGAGGGCCGTAAACAGGTATAATATTCTCTGTAAGACATTCATCTTCACTGCCGTAATACGACCATAGAAAGACAAAATCAAGTTACCCCACCGTTTCACGTCCGTCTTGATCTCGGACATTATTGGCTTGTTGCTGGCTAGCGCCAGCTTTGAGAGATCCCTAGCCAGATGGATGCCCAAATAGCGGATTGTGACTTTCTCAATTCTAACCCCCAGGAACGTGTCTAGGGGTTCCAAGATTGGGTCATGAGCACAGAGGGGGAGCAACATAGATTTAGATTTATACATTTTTAGCCCTGAGAAGGCCCCAAAGGCTTCTATACTTTACTATACTTCACTTCTATAGCTAGGGGTTCCATTGTAAGGGCGTATATAAAGGGGGACAAGGGACACCCCTGTCTTGTACCCTGAGAGAGACTAAAGGAGGCCGTAAGCTCTCTGTTTACTTGCACTTTTGCTGTGGGGGCCCTGTACAGAGCGGCTACCCATTTTCTCATATGCTCCCCAAATCCCATCTTCCGGAAGAGTTGCATCATGTATCTCCATTACACTCTACGGAAAGCTTTCTCTGAATCTAGAGAAAGCAGGCTAGCATCAAGTTCAGACCTGTGAGCATAGTGGATCAGATCTATAGTTTTCCGGATGTTGTCCGAACTCTGGTGACCCCTTATGAACCCCACCTGGTCCCCGTGGACCAGCGATGGCATAATCTTTTCCATCCTTTTGCCCAATACCTTCACAATCTTGACATCTGTACTAAGCAAAAATATTGGTCTGTAAGAGGAACATTCAATCAGATCTTTTCCTTCCTTAGATAGCACCACTATAATGGCTCCCATCATTGTTTCGGGCAGGATATCCCCCGAGAGGATTGCTTTAAACACTTTAGCTCGGTGGGGGGCAAGTGTGGAGCGAAATATTTTATAACATTTCACTGAGAACCCATCTTTCCCTGGTGTCGTGCCTCCTTTCATTCCCTTTATCACCTGGATTGTTTCCTCTTCCGATATTGGGGCCTCTAAGTTATCTGTGGCCTCCTTCGCCAGGCCTGGAATTGGTATTGTCTTGAGGAAGTCCTCAATTTGGGAGTCGTTACCCCCAAATTCAGACTCATAAAGCCTTTCATAACAACGCTGGAAGTCACCACCAATGCTCGGGGTGTCGTACCTCAGAGTCCCAGCGTCAGGTTTGTGGCTTTCACCATTTTGCTTTTCTGGGCCTCCCTCAATTTCTGCACCAATATTTTATCTGTCCGGTCCTCCTTTTCATAATATTTTTGTTTGAGGAACTGGAGGATCTTCTCCGTCTTATCCAGCAGAAGATCCTTCAATTGAATCTTGGATTGGTCAAGTACTGCTGCCTGGTCTGGGGTGATGGAGTTGCCCGGGGTGTGACCCTTTTTTTTGAGTTCCTACTTTTATCAAGACCGCCTGTATGGTGGCCTTGAATGCATCCCCTAGTATGTGTGGGCTGACTTCCCCATTATCATTCAGGGCAAAATATTCCACGATATTCTCTAACACCGTTTTGGCGGTTACCATATCTTTCAGTAGAGTATCGTTGCATTTCCACCGTCCCCTCCGTTGCCGACCCCAATCTCCCAATAGGGTAATCCTTACCAGGTCATGGTCGGTCCAAGGAACTGGGTCTACCCTATGGTCCACTGTGTGAGGAGTAGAGTGCTATCTATCAGGATATAGTCAATCCTTGAGAAGGATTCATGGATCCTGGAATAATATGTGTATGGGGGGTCACCTGTAATCATGCCCAAGAGCATGTCCTCCAACCCAGCTCATAGTTAATCTTGCGGAAGCTCTGCGAAGTGGAGTCATCTGCCGCTTCGGTGGCCTGGGGTGTCATCCTCTTTCTATCTCTCAAGGGGTCCAGTACCATATTGAAGTCCCTACCCACTATTAGTCTGCCTTTGACAAAGAGCTGGAGGTTATCCCTTACCCCCTCCCAAAATTGGGCCTGACCTTCGTTTGGCCCGTATATCGCTGCCAGAGTTAATTGGGTTCCCTGTAGTCCACATTTAATCAGCAGATAACAACCCTCTGGGTCTTTCAGCGAGGCCTCTGTTTTGAAACCCAAGCCGTTGGCCAGCAAAATCACCCCCCCCCTCTTTTTGGATCTGTGCGAGGCATAAAAAAACCTCCCCAATCCCTCCCCCACGGATACTTGGTTCTTTCCCCCTCGCCCAGTGATTTTCCTGCAGGAAGAGCAGGTCCAGTTTAGCCCATCTAAATTCCCTGCTTATTAGGGAGCTTTAAGTGGGAGAGTTCATTTCCCTGACATTCAGGGAGCCTATTTTCAACTGAGGTAGGTGATCACCCAAATATAAGCGTAACATTTTCGCATGTTCAGCTTCCCCGGGTTGTCTCCATGCTCTATTTCCTCTTGGCTTTGTCCTGCCAATGCTCGAAACCATTAACAAACTTTTCGCCCCCCCCACCCTCCCTGATACCCCCCACCCCCTTCCACCCAGGGTGGAGCCTGACCCCAACTGCCCCCCCATCCAAACTGTTCACCCTGTACCCCCCCTCCCAACTCCCCCGTCACCCAGCCAAGTCTCATGCCCATTCCTGGTGCTTGACTGGACCATGTCGAGCCCGCGTCGCCAAGGCCTGTCAATTAATTAACTTCATGCATTGAGCCCCCGTAGTCGACTCCCCCCCACCCCGGTCATTGTTTTCCTGACCTTTCCCCTCTGAGAAAGATCACCCCATACTTGCTTTTCGATGGGGAACCTAGCCACCTTTTGGCCTGAGTCTCTGATCTGCTTCCTTGGCTCGGGTGGGGACCCCTCTAACCCATTCAAACCTCTCAAACTCTCATCCTGGGGTGGAGGGGGGGTTCAGCTTCTTGAATTTTCTGGAGCCTGGGACTGGTCTCCTGTCTTTCCCATTTCTCCAATCCCACCTGTCGCCCTCACTGCCTCCCCAGTGGGCCGTCTCTGGTCATCACCGGTATCCACATATTCCCGGGTCATCCCTTTGACGTTGTCCTCAGTAACCAAGCATAATCTCTCCCCCATGTACTTTAAGGAGAGAGAGAAGGGACAGCCCCACTGGTACCGGATCCCTTTCTCTCTTAGACATTGCGTTAGGGGGCGGCACAGTCTCTGCCTGGCCAATGTGAAAGCTGAGAGGTTTTGGAAAATCGATATTCATACGTTATTATACTTGATGTTATTGGCTTTACTAGCTTTGCCCAGAATTTTTGTTTACTCTGCTTAGTAGTGGAAGCGTACCAGGATGGAGCGGCGGCCCCCAGCCCTACCTCCTGCTCTAGTCTTTGTTGCAGTTGCATTTGGGTTTGCCGGCCCGGAAATATCTAGAGCATTTGTAGAATTTGTCTAAATGTTAGTAGAAATATTTAGCGAAGAGTTTATCGTAGAGTTCATCGATGTGTTAGAACAGGATGAAATGCTGGTGGCTGACTGTTTAATGGCAATGGCAGCTCTATGTGCTCTCTCTATTGTGGGCTCTGTTGTTGCCTCATTCCCAAACAGGAAATGAATGACATCCCTGACCACTCGGCATATATCTCTTTCTATCTCACCGTCCATTTCCGGGATGCCAAAAAAACGGAGCTTATTCCTACTCTCCCTGTTTTCGAAATCATCCATCTGAAGGGTTCTTTCCACATCCTTCCTTTCCTGGGCTGCCAGTCTGGTGTCTATCTGTGCTTCCATGGTTGCTGACGATGACTGGTTGGACTCCAGTTGTTGTAGTCTGTTTTCCACTCTGTCCACTCTCTGGTCCATTTTCTCGAATTATTGACTGATGTCAGAACGCATGTCCCTTATTTCTTGCAGCACGGCGGCAAAGCCCTTTTCCATGGTTGCGGTATCCCTCACAGGTTTCTCGGCCTGATCCATTCTATTTTCCAGGTCCGGGTCCCCCTGACACCCTGCCACCTCTCAGATTTGGAACTTCTGGAGGGTTTCCTTCCAGCTCATACAGCTTGGCGTGTTAACTCCTGGAAAGTTGGGTCCCTAGACGCCGGACGAGTGGGGAGGGATAATCACTGCCTCTCTTAAGAGTGTCTGAGTCTGTCTAGTTCAACCCTCTCCCCCCAAAGCCAAACATTATTGAGTGATCAATACTAACAAGGCGGGCACACGCCCCAGTGCTGGTTCCTGGGGGCCCTCACCTTGAGTGGGGATTCTTTTGGGGTCTGTGGCCCACGCACTATAGCTGAGTTCCCAGGTTGGTTTTCCTAGACCTTTTCTGTGATATTGGGATCCCCTGTTCAGGGGCCTCGGCCATGGCTCTCACCCACTGTGCAGCCGGTCGATAGCCCTATCTGTGGATGCCTCTGTGGGGACCTGCGGGAGGGTTGCCTCCCCCTGGCACTCCTGACTCCGGTGTCCAGGTGCTGGGGTCACCCCCTTGCATCTATAGTCCACTTGGTCCTCTGTATCCCCTCGAGATCTTGATTAGCTTGTACGGTGGGGAGGGGAAAGAGGCGTGTAGGGTCTCCCTTCCCTCTGAGGGGACGTCATGTCCTTTGATGGTCTAGTCCTGAGGAGACCCCTGGACTGTTTTCTTTTTGCCCTCACAAGAAGCCTGTGATGTCCCCCACTTCCAGGCAGTTAATTTATGGGGGGCGCCTTCCCCACACTCCGCCTGTCTGATTTCAGGGAGTGTGGCCTTCCCCCCCCCCACACACAAAGGACTGTGGGATCACTTTCCAAGGGGAACACTATGACGTGCGTTCAGTTGGGGGACGCCCCAAGTCCGCGGGCATCCCTTCACCGGGCCATAGGATAGAGTGATTGTAGCCCAACCCGGCCTATTGTCCCACGGGTATCCATGAGTGGCCCTTGGCCACTGGAGGTGGAAAATCGCTTGTGGGATGGGGAGCACTCTGAGGGTGATGTTTGGCCCTTCGTCAACCTGGGTTAATCAGACAATGCTTGGTGGTGAGATTTGTAGGCTGTCTCCCCCGTATCACCCTCACCCACGGCCCTTACAGCACATTGGATTGCCCCCCCTGGGCTCCTCACGTGTGCCACTCACTGGATGACTTCAATCCACTGTCCCTGGCCTTCCGGGGTATATCTTGGTGCCTTTATTCCCTCAACGGCCCTGCCTCAAAGGAGCTCAGCACTCAGGCTGCCATTACCTGTGCACCCCCTGGTGGCCTCCGGGTTCAAGCTTTTTATTGCGGTAGTGCGGCATGCCAATGTGTATACTGTTTGCACAATTCAGTTGATTCTAGACTAGGGTTGTCAAACTCTAGGCCTCAAGGGCTGGAATTCTGGCAGGTTTTCAGGATTTCACTCATTATTATTCATGTGCAAATATTTGCATACATTTATAATCATTGTATGCAAATTTAAACCATGAATATTAATGGAGGTATCCGAAAAATCCTGCCCTCGAGGCCTGGAGTTGGACAACCCTGTTCTAGACTGTAATAAACATGATTGCAAGTGATGTGTTTGGGAAGGTGAGGAAGGGTGTGATCCGCTTGATCAAGTTTATGAGATAGAAACATCATTGCCAATGCATGTGTGCTTCCAAAGTAAGTCCACTGTCCGTACAAATCCCAAAATTCTTGATCACCTCTGAGGCTTCTGGGCCAGAACCTATTTCTGAAAACCAGGGGCATGATGAAGAGCTATCATGATTTCCATTTTGTGCAGTTGTGGTGTAAAGTTGTTATAAGCCACCCTAGTGCTCACTTGTGGGAGGCCATTGGGGAGGGTACTGCCTGTGTCCTTGTTTGCGGTCATTTTGGACATATTCTGTCTGCCATCTCTGTAGTTGCAGCAGGTGATTCCATGCCTTTTTGGTGACTGTCATGATCAGAGCCATGTATAAGTTGAAGAGCAGGGGCTTGACCTTTGCATTACACCACAGGTTTGGCTGCAGGAGCTTGAAGTGAAAGTGGGTTGCCAGTTGGTTTCTATTCTGTCTGCCAGGAAGGATGTCACCCATTGCAGTGCAGTGCTGCACGGTCCAGTTTCTTCCAGCCACCAGATTAGTAATATGTGGGTAATGTACTGAGATGTCTAGGAGTATGAAGGCCAAGGTGGTGATGTTGGCCTCTATATTGATTTGAGGATCCCCCTTTTTTTTAAAGAAGTGCTGTTTCCATTCCTTTCATGGGTCTAAAAGCTACGTGTAGATGGTTCGGTATGTTTCTGGACTCGGCATGTTTCAGGATTTGACTGTAAACATAGCTTTCAAGGATTTTAGCTGGGTATGGTATATTGGAAATTGGTCAGTAGTTTGTAGGGTTGTCTGAGTTTTTCAGAGGTGTCTTTGAGAAGTGATAACATAGGCAGTCTTGAAAAGCCTTGGAACTATTTTGGTTTCCAGTGAGCTGCTTATTGGTTCAGAAGAAGAACAAGCTGAAGTTTCATTGCTAAGGATGTCTGTATTTGTCTTCTGGTGAGCCAGCTTTGTTTTTCACCTTTGCAAGTTTTCAGAATTTGTTTTGAAAGATGGCCTTGAAGTAGTTGGGCCTTATGGTTGTTGGTCTGGTTTCATCATGTACAACATCAATCAGGGACTTTCATTCACCAAAATGCCATGGGTAGCAGAAGTGACATCACATGGACTTTGGCATCCAGGGTGGCATCACAGGAGGTGATGTCATTTGAACCCTCCCCCAACATTTTCATGGATTTTTACGGTTGACACACAATCAATACTGATTCACATCTCCCGTGGGTTGGCAGGCTCAGAAGCCAGGGGCTCTTGGCCAGTGGGGTCTTAAGGGGTATCAGTCAGAGCGGAATGGGCTTCCTGCTATGTTCCTGGGAGCTGTGATTTACAGCTCCTTTGTCTGATATTATATGCTGATACCAAACTATTTACCAGTGCTCTCATATTCAAGGTTTGATCCAGCTATACCATATACCATTTGCCCCTTGTCGATAGATTGTAACATACTCGACTTGGGGTCCAGCAGGGCTGTCTCTGTCCCATGGCCCGGCCTGAACCCAGAATGCCACTTATTCAGGACCTTGTTATTCACCAAATGATCCAGAACTTGCCCATAGGCCACTCAATCGAGTATTTTCAACAAAAATGGCATATTAGTGATCGGCCGAGAATTAGATGGGGCAAACGGGTCAAGCACAGTTTTTTTTAGTAGCAGTGTGATCCATGCACTCTTTATCCCTTCAGGCATATAACTCTCCTTAAAGGATACATTTACACATTTCGTTATGGCCCTTATCAAGGATGGTAAACGGGCCCTAACTCTGGTTGCCGGACAGGCATCCCATCTACAGCTGGTTGGTTTAAGCCTCATCTGTATCGCTGTCACAGTTCTAAATCCAAACTCCCTGCGAGTATCCACTTGAGTGGACTCTCCAATTCTGTTCCAGTCACTTCTGACCCCTATGCCAATTTCAGTTAATTACTTTTGATGTTAATAATGTTCTTAATCTTGTGCAGTTTAATAAACATTGCCTCTTGAATCATGGTTGTCCATGCTCTATCTTTAAGGGGCTCCTCAGTTCTTTTCGGACAGGGGTTCTCTAACGCCTTCAATATCGTGAATAATTAATGCGAGTCCAGGTCTGCATTCATTTATTTATTTGATTTATTTGCATTTTTAAAGCACTCACACAGCCCGGGGGCAGGCATCGAGGCGCTGTTACAGGAATATGTCTCTTAGTTGCGTATTTTTTTATTTTTTATTACTTGTATATAATCAGATAAGATTTTTACAAGATCACAGACAAATTCCGTGGCAGAGAAGAAAGATTTGCAAAGACATCACACAGGGGACAATAGACAGCATTTCGACCAGTGTGTGGTAGACAGGGATCAGACGGCAATATTCAGTTTTATTTTTTCCATTGACAGGTTAAGAAGTTTGGCAGACACCATGTGCAATCGCGTCTTGTCCCAAGTGATAAGGCGATTACACCCAGTTTCTTCATTGCCAGCAAATGAATTTATCGTCAGAGGACTAAAAAAAGCTAGCCTGGCTTGGTGCATAGCTGGACAGAGCGTAAGCAGGTGTCTGATAGATTCTCTCTCTTCAGGATTTTTGCAGAGTCTGCAGGCTTTTGCCGTGGATCCTGTTCTTAGCGCAAGGATTTCTTGCGTCGGCAGGATATTAAGACGAGCTTTCAGAAAGATTCTCATCAGTGATTTTTTTGGACATCTTTTACAGTAAGCCATA
Source organism: Ambystoma mexicanum (assembly GCF_040938575.1). Lineage (NCBI taxonomy): Eukaryota > Metazoa > Chordata > Amphibia > Caudata > Ambystomatidae > Ambystoma > Ambystoma mexicanum. Next base: position 542,926,445 of record NC_090922.1, read on the forward strand.
GGTTCTTTCAATTTATTGGTATTCATAGGGGGATGAACTAGTAGTTTGTTAAGTGTGGCTTTTTCCGTGGTAGAAATCCAGTCCAAGCATTCCAATTTAGTTTTAATCCTAACAGGATTATTCTTAAGATCTTCTTTATTGCACGCAATTTCCTGCAGTTTTAAATTTTGGTCCTTGGCCCACTCATTCATAGAGTGATTATTGCCTTTATCGATCTCTTCTGCAATCATGCGGTAGATTTCCAGGCTCTCAGGATGGATGACTTTCCTATACAACTGTAAAGTACTGATGTCCACCACTGCTTTTAGGGAGGCAAGGCCGAGTTCCCGTTTTATCGGAGCTATGGCAGTGGTTTTAGGTAGGCCTAGCACAGATCTCCAGATGAAACCTTCAAGTTTGTGCCAGAGGACCGGAGGAATTGAAGGGGTAGCGTCCATTCCGTATATCAGCGAGGGAATGATCTTGGCCTTATAAAAGCTGATCGCCGGTTGGAGAGAAAATTTGCCGTATTTTCGATCGACTGCTCTCAGTTTTGCAGCCAAATTCTTGGCCTTAGACCACAGTTCCTCTTGCATGTTCCGTGCTTTCTTGGTACTATCCAGTTGCACTCCAAGGTACTTGAATGAGTCAACCACTTCTATTTTCGTTTCATTTAGGTGCCATTGAAAGGTCTCTTTCTTTTTGGTTCCTGATTTTTGCAGAATCATTATCTTATTCTTTGATTTATTGATTTCCAAATTGTTTTCAGTGGTATAAGCTGTAAGGTTATCCATCTGTCGGTGCAGACCGACCTGAGTGAGATCGAGTAATATCAAATCGTCTGCATATAAAAATCTCGGGACCCTTGTGTTACCTATTTTTGGTGGAAATGATCTGAATGTGGTTTGGGTCTCTTTGAAGTCTCTGAGAAAAGATATGAACAAAGCTGGAGCCAAAGGACAGCCCTGCTTTACCCCACAAAAAGTCAGTATGGACTTCGAAATTAGACCTTGATTATTTAGGCAGACTTTTATGCTGGTGTTTAAATGTAGGTTGATTATTGGATCCAAGATGCTCTCTGGACATTGCCAGGTCCTAAGTTTGGACCACAGTTTCTGTCTGTCCACTCTGCCGAAAGCTTGGGACAGATCGACAAACGCTAGAAACATCCACGGGGCTCCAGTCAGGACTCTGTCTTTGAGTAGATTCAGGCACAGTATGTTGGAACTAGTGCTGGCGTTTTTTTGGAATCCTGTTTGTAAGGGATCTGAGCATGGTGAAGTGAGAGCCCATTTGCGGAAATGGTTCAGAAGAATTGTATCAAAAACCTTTCCGATAACATCAAGAAGGGCTATCGGCCTGTAATTCAGGGGATCGTCTCTGGCTCCTTTTTTAAAAATCGGAACGATCAGCGCTTTCGTCCATGAGTCAGGGATTGTTTTTCTTTCTCGGCAGACTTCAAAAATTGAGCTGATAAGGCTAGATTAGTCGTCCGGATGTTGTTTGAGGTCGCAATTAGCAAGACCGTCAGGCCCCAGTGCTCTTGACGACTTTAATTTCAGGATAGTAGTTTCGATCTCGACAATCTCTGTCTTGTCCACCCAGACTATATCCTTTGGTCGCCTGGTTTCGTTAACGTTGCCTTTTACTGACTCAAACAGCTTCAGGAAATGAGCGATCCATTTTTCTTCCGACACTGGATTGATCATCTGCGAGTTTGGGAGCTTGTTCGATTTGGTGATTAGCGACCAAAAGTCTCTGGATTTTTTGTTAGACAGGGCCTTCAGCATCTGATATAGGACACATCTCGAGTTTCTCAGCCATTGCTTGTAATTTCTTGTTTCAACCAAAAGTTTTTCCCAGAGTATAGGTTGATTCAGTGTTGTTGCCTCTCTTTTTAGTTTTCTTAGAAATCTGCGTTTGGTGACCAGAGCTGAGTCATGAGTATGGCGATTGCTAAGGTTGTTGCAGTTCTTCCTAGGTTTTTTGAAGGGAAGAAGAAGAGGAATGTAACTCGATCTTGCCATGCTCCTTCGCGATATGGGATCAGACATTAAGATGGTGAATTGGTCTTTGAGTTTGTGAACATCAGCAGCAATCATACATAGCCAAATTTGTTGAGAGTTTGTCTCAATGGCTGTGTCATAGAATTGTGAAATGCTCCGTTTACTTCTGCATATAAGATTCAGTAGGTTGTGGTCACTGTACTTCGTTCTGATTACTTCAAAAGACACTATATTACAAAACACTGGTTCGGAAGCAAAGATGTAATCGAGAGTAGCTGAAGACCTGTCACGGTCCCAGGTCGGTATTAAGGTATCTGAATGGGTGGCGGTGGCAGAATTCAAAAGGCTTCTGGATTTCATAATGGAACTCCACGCCGCCAGACCCCTATTTGTTGCAGAGGAGTTATAGGGTTCTTTTACTTCGAGCCTGTTATGCATAGTACAGTTCGCATTGAGGTCCCTGCAGATCAAAATATTAGGAGATTTGTATTTAATTGCAATCTCATCGATTGTATTAGTCACTTTGTCACAGAGGTTCACTGTAGAAATCTTTTGGAGATTCCAGTAAACATTTATAATAGCTACCAAGTCTGGTGTTGTAGGCTTGGGCGATTGATTTGGAGAGTTCCATGTGGTCAAAACGGCCAGAATTTCGTAGCTGCAGGTTATGACTTGTGATGGATATACCGGATCCTATTTTGGTTGCTATCAGTAAGCCAGAGGATGGGCATCCCAAAGGACCTTTGAAGGCCGAGAAATTTTAATACAGTAGCCGTCTAGAGCCGGTTTTTCCCACAGCCACGTTTCCTGTAGGCATATAATGTCATGAGAGCCCAGGTCGTAAGTGTCCGGCCTGGTAAAATGAACATGACCTCTGGTGTTCCATGACGCTATACTTATAGTATCTTCAGAGACTGTTGGCTGAGATGGTTGTGAGATGAGTGGTGCCGGCTTAACACCCCCAGATGGTTGCTATCTTTTGTACCCTGGTGTTAAGACACTGCAGAACCAGTTCCATTTGTCTTTCTTTGTTGTTTTTTCAGGGCTGATCGGGGTCTGGTCTGTAATTTTCTCTGAGATCCTTTGATTAGGCGGAGATACTCTCTCATCTTGGGTACGGCTACAGTAAGATTGCTTCCGTTCATGATCGTGTTTGTTTCTGTAGTCCTCTCTACCGTCTGTTTTCTCGTCGCTCCTTGTGGTATACCTTGGGCATGCAATTAAGAGAAGTCCGACTGATGTTGATCCGTCGGTTCTTGAACTTTTGTTGGTTGTTGATCGTGGGCTTCTTCTCCTTCTCGCTGATCTGTAAAGGTCTTCTGTTCGTGATTTATGTCTATAGTTTTTTCTGGGTGATTTTGTATAATTATCTCTTGACGATTCTTTTAAGTTGGTAGATGGCATCTCGTAGAGATTAAAATCCAAATAGGCTAACTCCGCGTATATTTCTTGCGGTATTTCATCAAGTGCACATTTTTTGATGTGCAGGAAGGCCTTTGCCTGGTTCATTCTATGATACGGCTCGATGAGGGTGAAGTCATGTGATTTTAAGTTCTGTAAGAGTTTCACCTTTTTTAACGTTCTAAGAACCGTATTTCTATTTAGGATCATGTAGTGGTCGTTGGTAGTTTTTTGTTCAATTTTAAAAAGACGGGTTGGTCATAAGGACAGGCCACTTGATTTTTCTTGATCCACCCTTCGGCGTCTCGATGGGCTAGTTCTTCGATTGATTCGATTATTTGAAACTTTTGATGCTTTTTGTTGGTTCTGTTGCGACGCGTCAAGATTTCAGTCTGGTGGCTTTATGCTCCGTTTGTGTCGTTGCGGCAAGGACTGTGCTTACCCCAACTGTGGCACAAGTTGATCTTGTCGCAGTTTGAGGAAACGGGTCATTTGAGATTGTTCAGTGCGATGCTCTTTCCTCTATTACGTCCAAGTGTTGGGTTACCTCCATCAGAGAACTTTGGGCTATTAAATCCTCAGTAGTCTTAGGCGAGGTAGAAATGCAGTTAACTGAGTTATTGAGACTTTGTTTTTGGGAAGACGTCGTCGGTTTTTCTTTCATCGAGTCTTTTTGTTTGGTTCTAGCAGACATCAGGGGGTCGAGAGCTGACACACTTTGTGCACCGTTGGAAATCAAATCACTAACCGTAGTGATTTTCAGCAATGGCTTATTGTTAGAGCATGATGTTGTTTTTTGTTGTTGGTTTTCCCCTCCTCTCTGATGTAAAGCCGATCCCACTGTGGATTGAGAGGGCCTTTCCGTTTGTCTTTTGAAGACAGGGGCCAGATCAGGGGGACTCAAGAGGCCTTCAGTCTGGGTCTCTTTTTCCAGAATTACTATCGAAGGTTGTTTAAGGCGCTGTAATAGATCTTCTAGTCTATTCAGCTCTGAGTCCCACATATCTCTCTGGTCTTTACTTCTTTGGTCTAGAGCTGTAATGTATCCTTCAACAAAGATCAATTTGCTGTGCATCATGGCAGTTAAAACATCACTGTCTTTCAATGAATCATTAATCGTCTCATATAGCTTCCCAAACGGTGCTAGAGCTATTGTGATTGCTGACATGATTATAGGAAGATCTGTTTTTTTGGAAGGCGAATCCTTGTTTCCTGAGCCAGTTATTTCACTAAGTCTTTGGTTTTTTGGAGGGGGTCGGGGTTGTGGAGAGTGCTGAATTGATGAGTCGGGAGTTTCCGAAAGAACATCAGTTTGGGTCTGGCCATCATCGAAATTTAGACGCACTGGGAAAGGCCGCGGCTCAGATTGTGTCAGAGGTGAGGATGCTTTGGTTTCAGGCCCATGTATGGGCATGGAAGAGGTTTGTTTTCCATGAGTTGGCCCAAGTTCTTTAATGTTAGGCGACTTGCTTGATTTCGAGGTGCTTTCCTCTGTGACTGGGTTGTTTTGACTGCCAGTTGGAGAGGGGTCGCCCAAATTGGGAATCCCTCCCAGGGGTGCCAGTTCATTGTTTGATTCCTTTACCTTGGGCACCTCATTGTTTAGGTTTGCTGCGCACCTTTTGGGTGCTGTCTCAATTCTGGGCACATTGGACGACTCTTTTGATCCTAGTATTTGATTTTGGATGGCTGATTGAATCTGGGTATGGTTTGGGATCCCTGACGTTAGTTTCCTTGCTTTGCTTAAAGGTGGGAAGTCCTGGATGGCCTCCAGGAATTCAGCATCTGACAGTTCTTTAGTCTGATCCAGCTTTATTTATACTGCTTATTGATAAAATCTTTGAGTGCAATGGAGAGCAGTGGCACCGGTAAAGTTTGCTTCCCTACTTTCTTTAGTTTTAGTTGCATTTGTTTTGCATTTGTTGTAGATTTTTTTTCTTTTGTTATTTTGCTTAAAAGCCTCTTGGGAATCATGAGTTTCAAACTGAGGCGACGGTGTACAAGTGCTGGAGATCGATGGTCGCAGAAGGGGATCCTTTAGGGTATCTCTGGGTGCCGAGATTGCTCTTTCATCGTTTTTTGTACAGGGTCACTGTCCTGGACCCTGGATGGCAGTACTCGGGAGGCTGACTGATTACCACTGTAATTGGTAAGATTGAAAGAGGCGTGGACTTGGGCTGCCACGACAACTGTCGTTGCAACTGGTGTGGAAGTTGGGGCCTTTTGAGAGACCTCGAAGGCGCCCTCCTGCCCCGGCAGCAACACGTCTGCAATCAGCGTTAGCTGAGCAGGGGAATCCTGCACGAGCTGGCTGGGTACGGCGACTGAGGCACCCGGGTCAGAGAAAGGAGCCGCTTGCCTCTCGCCAGAGCCCCCACCTCTGTAAGGGCTGGCTCGCTCCTGGGAAAGTGAGCCCCCGATCCCCCACCCGAGACCGACTGCTCAGGGGCCTCGGCTGGCCGTCCTCCGACTGCCGAAACCGAGGCACCCCTCGTCTCGGTTATGAGACGGGAAGGCAGAGGCATGCGGGCGGGGGACGGGCCGCGAGGGGAAATCGAGCGAGCCACGGCTGGCGTCGCGGGTAGAGGGACCGAGCGGAGCCCTGTTGAATCCGTGGAGGCCTTGGAAATCGTCGCACCATGAGGCTGAGTCACCGGAGAGAGAGGTAAGATTGGAAGAAAAACCAGGCCTGGGTCTGTTTCCCAGATAGTCTTTGTTGCAGTTGCATTTGGGTTTGCCGGCCTGGAAATATCTAGAGCATTTGTAGAATTTGTCTAAATGTTAGTAGAAATATTTAACGAAGAGTTTATTGTAGAGTTCATCGATGTGTTAGAACAGGATGAAATGCTGGTGGCTGACTGTTTAATGGCAGTGTAAGAGTCCGCAATATTCAGTTCCATACTATGCATGGAAAGGGTCTTTGAGCTTGACGCGTTACACATATTACTCATAGTGTTCAGAGTGGTCGATGTGGTAGAAGGGATGGAAATGGTTGTCTTAGAGGGTACCCTTACCTTCTTCAGTTTTTTTGGCGCATGATGCTGATTTGGTTTTGATTTTCTTACTGTTGAGAGCTTTGTGTCATGATGCCTGCCCCCGGAGCACCAGGCCAGGCCCAGCACCCCCGGAAGCAGGCATCATGCCCTCGGATAAAAGCCCAGCGGCCCCTTATAAAGGGAGGTGTTTGGTGCACTTACCTGATGCAGACCATGCTGCACGCTTCAGGCCTCCCTGAGACCTGAAAGGGACTATTTTTTCATAGGGACTATTTTTTCACTCGGGCGTGGCCAGGGAAGGATACATACCTAGTTGGGGAAGGATACATACCTGGGACTTCTTTGGAGGCTATTTAAGCCACGCCCAGACAGCAGCTCATGCTTCGCGTTGTTCTGCATTCCAGCAGCTGAACGGCTGAACGCTCACCGTGTCTGCTCCTGCTCCTGGACTCCAGCCACGCCCGTCTCGAACCTGGAACTCCTGTTAGGAAAGAAGAAAAGAGAAAGGTGAAAACCACAAACTATTTCAAACTTCTTACCTGCATCCGGAATCTTCACTCCAGCATCCCTGAAGAAGGACTTCAATTTAAAAGCATCGCGTTGCTCGCTGCAGCGCGCTCTTCACTCACCTATCCTCGAGACATCTCCCGGCTCCATCGCGGCTGTCAGCACATGTCGCCACATCTCTGCGCCTAGGGGAGAGAAGAAGAGACAAAAGGTGAGCAAAGGGAACACCGGAGGAAAGCCTAATTTACAGCCATAATTCTTACCAGCTTTTCTTGGTGTCATCCCATATTTCGGGTCGGCGCTGCTCCGTTGGCAGGTACCGCACCCCGGCCCCTATGGGGAAAGGACAAAAGACATTATTGGGAAATGATAAAGACATTTAGAGGAATGGCCCTCACTAACTCACCTGAGTTTACCATCGGCAATTAACCCCTTCAACGCATCGTCTTCATTCTGCATCTGAAATAAAGGACAGATCACAAGTTAGGAAGACAACATAAAAGGGGGCTCACTCTTGAACTTTTGAATCTTCATACTCACGGCGTTTCGCTCAGAAAAGTCAAGAGGATTTTGCCAGCGCCATTCTGAAAACCAGTGAAGTAACTGGACTAACGTGCGCCCTTGCACCAGACGCAGGATGGAGAGTTCATCCTTCCAAACCATAAGGTGAGCTTAAACCGGGGGTTTGGAGGAGGAAGATAGAGGAGAACGAAGGGGAACAAGGGGGGAATCAAGCACACTATTCTGCAGACGGTTAATTCCCTTTCTCATCTGCAGAAGGATATTCCTACGGGCCAGTGAAGCAAGATTTGGGGAACCAGTTCAATCGGTGTTCCGGGCTCTGCGCATCACGCTTGAAGAGACCACAGCAATCCAGACTAGACCTGCGCCTCCGTGGGAACCAGGTGAGCGTTACAGAACGCGAAGCAACCCTACAAATTCCCACCCAGGCGCTATGGAAACTTCAGAGACTGACCAACTGGCCCAACTACTGGGGAAATTACGAGCCGAGGTACACGCCGCTCGTCAAGAGACTAATGCCCTCAGGAGAGAAGTGATTGTAACAAGGGAAAGAACTGATGACCTGGCTAGACAACTTTTGCAAGGTCAAACTGGACAAACTCCTTTACCCGGTTCCGGGGGGAACCCCACTCCTGTGGTTTCCAGTAACCCTGTACAGATTAATCTACCTGGAAACATGCCGCTGGCCCCACCCGAACGCTTTGCAGGGGACCCCAAACGATTTGCCGTATTCATGAATCAGTGTCGTTTGCACTTCCTATGCAGACCTGGGGCCTTCCCTAATGACCAGACTAAGGTAGCTTTTGTATTGTCATATCTCAGCAGCTGTGCTGCCGATTGGTCAGTTCCACTGGTTACTCAAGATGACCCGATTCTCCGTGACTTTCAAGGATTTCAAGCAAGCATGGAAAGGTGATTTGCTCGACACTCTCAGGGGCAGGCTCTGGATGATGAACTTCTATCCCTGCGACAGGGCAATCAGGATCTCCTATCCTACATTGCCACCTTTAATAGACTAATTGTGGAAACTGGGTGGCCAGAGGATAAGAGAATCACGTTATTTTATCGAGGTTTACGCGGAGAACTTAAAGATGTCCTGGCCCAAGTTGTGAATCCGCCCCAAGAATGCACAGAATATATAGACTTAGTGATCCAATTGGATCACAGACTTCAAAACAGAAAAGCAGATCGGTCCGAGTTTGAAACCCGGCCGTTGGTCAAGACCCACGTGAATCCCAAAGGTGCCGATATCTCCGAGCCTATGCAAATTGGAGAGGTTAAAGGACCTTTAACCCAAAAGGAACGTGAAAGGAGGCGGCAGTTAAAATTATGTCTTTATTGTGGGAACTCTGGACACTTTCTACAAGATTGCCTGGCAAAACCGCCCAAGAAGGTGGTAGGAGCCGCTGATAAAAACCATGAAGACTCTGTTTCGGGAAACGACCCCGCCCGACAAGCGTAGGGGTCCGCTTGCCGAGCTTGAAAACTAACTCTCAGACCTCGCATTTCATTGTGCCAATGGTTCTCGTAGATCCGGAACAGCCTAAGCGGTTGCATGCAATAAAGGCATACATCGATAGTGGGGCTATAGGAAACTATGTGGATCGTGAATTGGTCTCAAGGATTAACCTCCCTCTGCGTCCTAAAACCAGCAAAGATGTCATCACCACAGTCGATGGAACTGAAATTGCCTCTGGACCGGTAACACATTCCACTACTGAGGTGACTCTTATTGGTCCAGACGGCCATCGGGAGGCAGTTGTGTTTGACGTAATCAAGGCTCCACAGTTTCAGGTTATTCTTGGAATTCCTTGGTTAGAGACACATAACCCTCAAATTGATTGGCGAGCGAAGAGAATAACCTTCCCAGGTTGTGCACAAACCTGATACCCAGAAAATCTGAAAATTAGTCTAGCATCAGTAACCTCTGACTCCATGCAACTACCTCCAGAATACCAAGGGCCTCATTACGACCCTGGCGGAAAGTGACTGACCGGACCGCAACAGCGTAAATAGCGTTTCCGCCATTGCACGAAGGAGCAAAGTGCGGCCAATCACGACCCATCGGGCACGAGCATTACGCCATGGCGGAATCCGAAAGGCTGCGATGGCGGAAATGACCCCAAAACGGCCCTTACCGCCGCCGTACGCTGCACCAGGTGCAATACCGCCACCCATCTTAGCGGTCACCGTAATGAGCGGTCACCGTAACGAGCGTGCACCGCAAATTACGGCCACCGTAAATATACGGAAACGGAAGTAAAAGCATGTGGCCGGAACGGGAAACAGCACGCCGCACAACTATAAAATCCGAATCCCAACACAACCATAAAAAATCCGACCCTGACACACATCCCAACCCGTTAGCAACCCCAGTTAAAAAAATAAATATGGGAAAGGTAGCCAAGAAAGCGTGTGACCGCAAGCGGCAGGTACACTTCTCCCGAGAGGAACTGACCGTGCTCACCGAGACCCTCCAGGAAAATTCCGCCGTCGTCTTCTCCAGTCAAATGACCAGGACGGCCCTTGCCAACAAGAAGGCCATATGGGCCCTGGTGGCACAGCGCGTAAGTGCGGTGGGGACAACACCCCGCACGCCACAGCAATGTCGCAAGCGGTGGGACGACCTGCGGATCCGCGTACGCAGCATACTTTCTGCGAACAGGAACATCGCCACAGCTACCGGGGGGGGTTCAGAGTCGCCCATCAAGTTGACCCCCTGGGAGGAAATCTGCGCCTCCACCATAGGAATGGAGAGCATAGAGGGAGTCGGAGGGATGGAGAAAGGAGTGCCGACATCCGGAGAATCAGGTAGGTTGGCCAAGAGAAACAATGCGAAATCCACAAACCACGAACATGTGCAGTACCATGTGACCCCATAGTGCAATACATACTTTGCCCTGACAGCGCCCTCTAAAAGTCAGAATGAACAAACAAATCAATCAAGAAGCCATAAACAACCCCTACATGTGCAGCATGCACCCCCTAACTGCAGGCAGCCAAATGAATGCATCCTCAATCCACACGAAAATGAGACCACCTCCAAGGCCCAGTCCCAAATCAGCCTCATGTACCACCCCAATGCATTTGATACGTTGCCATTCCTAATCCGACAGACCCATAACTAACGCTCGCCCCTCTTTACTCCACCACAGGGTCCGATACCAACGACGAGCTGCAGGACACCCCTACCAGCACGCCTGCAAAGAGGGCCAGGACCAACGTCCCAAGAGCCTCCACCTCAGGTGCAAGGATCAAGACACGGCAGCAGCAGGAATCAAGTGGCAGCACACTGGAGGGGACTGCAACAGGCACCCCAGCAGCCAGCAAGTCCACAACCCCAGCACCACAGGTCCCCCCAAAGAACGTATCTGATGGCACTGCCTCTGGTGCTAGCAGCACCATAGGTGACACAGCTGTCATGCCAGCATGCTCCGACACGGAAAACAGTGCTGGCGACGTAGGTACCATCCATGACCTTTCCCAATCCCCCTGCATGTTCCATCCCCTACACCATGACGAAACCACGCAGGGGCACCCTGAAGACGACGACTGGCCAACCCCCACAAGTCCTGTGCCAAGGCAACATGTGTTGAGCAGCCCCCCTGTCACACCACCGCAAATGTCCATGGCCCAGCAGAGGCAACAGTCCCTCGACCTGCTGATCGAGCAACAGCAGGAAGCGTCCACGCTACTCAAGGACCATGCAAATGAATGCGGGGGTTCCAGGGCAGCCATGGAAACATCCACCGAGACACTCAGGGCACAAATAGAGAAAAGTAGTGAGAGCCTCAGGGGAGAAATGGAGAGAAGCACCGAGAGCCTGAGAGCACAAATGGAGAAAAGCACCGAGAGCCTGAGGGGGGAACTGCATGCGACGTCCAAAGACGTTTGTGCTGAACTTGCTGCTGTGCGCCGTGTGCTCTCGGAGCTCTCACAAACCCTCAGAGACATGCATGGACGCGAGCAGGCAGAGACATCATCCGTGGCAAGTTCCGTCCAGGGCAGCCCCCAACGCAGATCTGGCAGGAACCTGCGCTCCACGGGCAGGGGTGCCCCTGATACCCGTAGAGGGGGCTTGCAATAGCGTCTACCCACGGACAGCATGCATATTTGGACACTGGTGTTGGGGGGGGAGGTAGTAGGGTGGAGGGGGTGTGTTGGGCTTCACTGGGTGGCGGGTCCATAGGGTGTATAAATCAAATCACATTAACAATACAGCACCTCATTATCATCCAATGACATGTGTGGACATTGATATTTGCGTACGAGGCCTTCATAGGCGTACAGTCCACAATGTGCCTGTACTACACACACACAGTGCCACAGGTCCCCTTTCCGTGTAATAGGCACCATGCGTGGTTGCTAGAAGCATGCATCTATGATGCTCTGTCGGATTGCACGTACATCCTGTGCCTCATGGACTCCTTGAGGTGCCTCCACATCCCCACCCTCATCATCATCATCATCTTCAGGTGCATGCAGTACAGCGTCAGGGGGCATGGGCACATTCCTACGTATGCACATGTTGTGCAGCATGACACATGCCATGACCATCTTAGAAACCTTCTCATGGCTGTACATGAGTGCCCCGCCAGACCTGCTGAGGCTGCGGAAACGAGCCTTCAGTAGGCCGAATGCCTGTTCAATGACCACACGGGTACGTGAGTGGGCATGGTTGTAGTCCTCCTCATGCTCGTTCTGTGGGTTCCGGACTGGTGTGAGGAGCCATCTCTTCAGTGGATACCCGGCATCACCTGTATGAGACGAATAAAGGGTGTCAGTGGAATGATAGTGCTAAGTAGCCCCCCCCCCCTGCAAGGTCATTGACGCATCAAATGGGCCACGATGTCATGCATGGAATGAGACTCACCGAGTAGCCAGGATCTGTGCCCTGCGTGTCTCTCCATGTAGCGTGGTATTCTTGTGTTCCTCAGGACCATAGAATCATGGGTAGATCCTGGAAATCTGGCACAACAATGCGTAAATATCTTGTTGGAGTCACACACCATTTGCACATTGATTGAATGAAATTGTTTCCGGTTGCGGTACTGGACCTCCATGGCATGTGGGACAACCAATTCAACATGGGTGCAGTCGATGGCACCAATGCAACCCGGGATGCCGCCAAGTGCATGGAATCCCACTTTAGCGTTGGTAATCTCCTGGTACGTGCGTGGTAGTGTGATGTGGTCGTCGGCGTGCTTCAGGAGGGCATCGTGCACTTGGAAGAGTGTCCGTGAGAACAGTGGCTGTGAAATGCCATGCAACTGTCCCACTGTGTGCTGGTAGGTGCCTGTGGCCAGGAAGTGGAGTGCAGACACCACCTTCAGTAGGGGTGGGATGGCGGTTGGGCTATCTATCATGCTCACGAGGTCAGCATGTGTCATGTCCACAATGGCGATTATGGTGTCCCGGTCCAAACGGTAGAGGGTGTGGATCTGCTCAGCAGTGAGGTTGAACGGATTGGCTCGGAGGCGTGGGATTGCGGGCCGCCTGCGTGGTGGTAGTGGCAGTGCTTGTGGGCCTTGCTGACCCTGCCTTGCCCTCCTCCTCCTCCTTCTCCTCCGTCTCCCCTGTGCGCCCGGTTGTTGCACCTGTTGTTGTTCGTCGTCTTCTTGTAGTTGTAGCACTTGCAGTGCTATCTGGTACCCCAGGCCCAACATCGCTAGTCCTGCCGGTAGCATTTTGGAGTGGGAGTGGTTGTGGGAGGGGTTTGGGTCTGCAATATATGTGCTGTCGGCCTGTATGGCCTCCACCTGTGCTGATTGAATGAATCTGTGGCAGATGCAATCCCTTCTGGCCGAGCACGTCCCGCACGTAAGGCTGCATTTGGCCGCATGGCATCTTGGGATTTGAATCATGTATCAAATCCCGATGGCAGTGTGATGTACTTTGACTGATCTTCATGCTATGCTCCCATTGTCACACATGCTATGATTGCAGCCGCTTACATACCTGTGAAGAGTCAGTGGTATGTAGGGCTCGATCGATGGCCGACCCTCATGCAGCACAGTAACGTACTTCACCGACGGGCGTGGCGTGCCATTTGTGATTGCAGCCAGTTAGCATCATGACACACAGCCGCACTACATTGATGTAATTGTGAATGCAAGCGTTCACAGAAGCCTTTTCGACGTAATGTTGCAAGTGAGGAATTCGAAGGCCAGCATTTTGGGTTTTGAAGTAGCGGCGAGGATACGCCCACAGGTCTGGCTGGAAATGTAACGTTCTATTGTAGAATGTCCTTGGGACATGGCCCATAACGAGCAGGCAATGAATGATATGAATTGAATGGGATGCGCAACAGCGTAGTGGACGATAAGGCAGGACGTTCCCAAATCCATCTTGCTTCACAACACTACAGATCCGGCCAGGGGCACAGTGGTTTTTGCGGACTGCATTACGCACAGACGCGATGGAAGTTTCACATATTATGTGAGTGAATATTCATGCGTTTTCATTGCGGTATGAGGGAATGATGTGTGGATGCATGGACTGATGATTCCGTTTAGGGTCTGCCATGTACATGGGTTTTTTGATTCTCTCCCCTTCCCCTGCGTTATGTGATGCAAGGCTGCCATAGTGGGACATACGTCTATCTGCCCTTGTCGGATCCTCCCTGTCTCGACGCGCCTTCATACACTTGTGTCTAGGCACGTTACTAATCCCATGTCATGGGTTCTATCTTGACGGACGCATGCACAGTAACCGACGTTGACAATGGTGTATTTAGCTCGATTGGTTTCGTTATGATTCGATACTGATTTAGGGGTGTGTATATTCCTTTGGAGTGGGCTAGCATGCATATGGGTGTGGATTTGGTGTGTTGAATGAAGATTGTAATGCATCATGAGTCCCGTAATGCAATCGGTTGATTTGTGTTTCTTTTGGGTGACAGGTATCTCCTGCCCTATTGCAGATGCCATCTCTACGCCACTCCTCCAGATGGTTTTTACTCTCGACTCCTGCAGCTTCGGGTGAATCAGTGGAGCACCATTTCGATCATATGGGACGATCGCCAATGGGCCACATGCCCTTACGCTGTACTGGTGGCTAGGTGCAACATTTCGGCCTTTCAGCTCGACTAGCGCCTGCCTCATGGGACGGACCTGCGGTTCTTGCCGCTTCCATGTGGCCTTTTGGAACGTTGATGTGGGCCCTGTGTGCCATGATGGTACAGGGCGTCACACAAGTGGAAGCCGGTCAATTATTGCAGATGCAGCCCTCGGTGATGATGGTTGTTTTGGTGGTATTTTGCAAATTGCTGTGGGGCCTTTGTCATTTGGATGTGCATTTAAATTGTATTCCGATATTTGTCGTGTTGCGTTGTTCTTTGCAGGTGATGTGGCGATTTTCGCTTTGTGGCGGTATGTATTGCGTGATGATCTGCATTGTGTTCCGGCTTCTGAGTTGAGTTGTGTGGTACAGTACTGGCCGCGTTTGCCTACGTAGCACAGTATGGTCACGGATAGGGGCTGCCATTGTGACTGTTTACATGATGTGCTGTTCAGGGGCGGGGGATTGGCTTTTGGCCGACTGGTGCCTGTCAGCCAGGTCGATTGGTGGAATGATGGGTTGTTCAGAATGTGGCTGGTCACAGGTGACTGTGTTTGCGTGCGTTTGTTGGAGGGGGACTGGGGTCATGTCCATTGGAATAGCTTCTGTATTGATGCCATCTGTGCCCTGCAGCTCCCATCGGCCCCTCTTGGGATGAGCCTGGCTGCTCAGTCACTCTGCCGACTTGTGTGGTACATGCTTCTGCTGATGGTTGGTTTGTTTACTGGCATGAGTACAGGGCTGGTGCAATCCCCCTCAGGATGCTGTTTTGGATGTTGCCTTGCGCTGGTGGCAAGCGATGGGGGACTACTGTTGTTTTGTGTCATGTGTTCTTGATTTTCATTTTGATGTTTTGTAGCTTCACATGCCTGTGCTGCGTCAGTACGGCTATGGTGACATGCCGTACATGGATGCCCACTCACGGGGCGCTTTGAGCCCCTGCATGCTTTTCTACGTTGGCATGCATGGGTGAATTGTGGATTTCACTGGTTGCATAGTGTGAGTACATTGCGCCTGCCAGGAGTTGTGCAATGAGGCCAGGGAGTGGAGTACAGGCACTCAGTGGGCCATTTACGGTTGGTTCGCGTTGCCGTATTTCTCGCCATGGCGGAATGGTACTTTACGACGTGCTTGATGGCGTTCAGTACATGTCCGCTAGGGTCAGAATTCGCGTACCGTTGCGCCATGGCGGTGATTCCGGTTTTGCAAGGCGCGCGTGCGCGTACTTGGTGCAGTTAGCGTTGCCGTTCACTGCG
This sequence comes from Ambystoma mexicanum, assembly GCF_040938575.1. Lineage (NCBI taxonomy): Eukaryota > Metazoa > Chordata > Amphibia > Caudata > Ambystomatidae > Ambystoma > Ambystoma mexicanum. The sequence continues at coordinate 542,942,171 of NC_090922.1, forward strand.
GTGTCGCTAATGGCATCGTACTTTACGGTGACGGGTCATGATCGCAACGAGCGGTGTTCGATGGCGGTATTGCATTTCCGCCATCATTTTTCCATTTCCGCAAGGGTCGTAATGAGGCCCCAAGACTTTCAGGACGTCTTCCAAAAGGAACAGGCCAACACGTTACCTCCCCACTGATCGTACGATTGCCAAATCGATCTGGTGCCCGGTGCACAACCCCCTTGTAGCAGGATTTACGCCCTTACAGAACCGGAAAATCTGCATTTGAGACAATATTTAGATCAATACCTAGCCAATGGTTTCATTCGCCCGTCAAAGTCTCCGGCATCCTAGGCTTTGTTCTTCGTACCTAAAAAAGAAGGCGACCTTAGAACTTGTATCGATTACCGCGCATTGAACCAGATAACTGTTAAAAATCGTTACCCTCTGCCTCTGATCCCTGAACTCCTTGACCAGGTGAAGGACGCTTGCATATGCACCAAGTTAGATCTCCGGGGGGCTTATCATCTGGTACGAGTAAAAGAAGGCGACGAATGGAAAACGGCCTTCCGTACAAAATATGGACTATTCGAATACCAGGTGATGTCTTTCAGGTTGTGCAACGCGCCTGCTGCCTTCCAATTCTTCATAAACGATGTCCTTCCGGAACTCATCGATTTCTGTGTTGTCGTGTATATCGATGACATTCTTGTGTACTCCTCTTCGGAATCTGATCACAGAAAGCATGTCAGGGCCGTTCTAGAGAAATTGCGCCTGCACAAACTGTTTGCAAAGCTGGAAAAATGCGTTTTCCATACCACCGAGGTTGAGTTTCTTGGATTCATCTTGACACCTAAAGGGGTCCGAATGGACTCACGGAAAGTGGATGCCATCCTCAAATGGCCATCACCTAGTTCGGTGAAAGGCGTCCAAAGCATGCTTGGTTTTGCCAATTTTTATCGCAGGTTTATCCCGGAATTTTCACGTGTGGTGCAACCCATAACTGCACTCTTGCGGAAAAATAAACGTTTTCAATGGACCAAGGAAGCCGAACAGGCCTTTCAGGAATTGAAAGCTAAATTTACGTCCGCACCTATTTTGAAGCACCCACGTCCCGATCTCCCATATATAGTTGAAACCGATGCCTCCAGTTTAGCGATGGGAGCTGTCCTGTCTCAGAGAGACCCTGAAACTAACCAACTGCACCCGTAGCATTTTGGTCCAGGAAGTTCTCGCCGCCGGAGATAAATTATGCAATCACCGATAAGGAATTATTAGCCATTAAGTCCGCCTTTAAGGCTTGGCGGCATTACCTTCTTGGCGCCCGGCATACCATCACCGTGATCACTGATCACCGAAATTTGCAATATTTAAAAACTGCCAAGGCTCAATCGTCTCGACAGCTCTGATGGGCTTTATTATTTGCTGAGTTCGATTTTGTAATCACCTACTGCCCCGGCTGTAAGAATGGCAAGGCGGATGCTCTATCTCGAATTGGAATGGGAGAAATAGACACAAACTCAGAGCCTGTGCCGATAATTCCCGAACAAAGAATTTTGGGGATTTTACAATCCCTTGAAGACATTCAAGCACGAGTAAAACAATTCCTGGACTCTTCAGCCTTGCAGGATTGGATCAAAAGGGGGTCTTACTTTTCAGTAACCGATGGATTACCTTACTTCCAAGGACGCTTATTTCTGCCAGAAAAGGAATTGCAAGAACTGGTTATTCCCGTCACCATGATACCCTGATGGAAAGACATCCTGGCATTGCCAAAACAGAGGAAAATATTAAACGACAATTCTGGTGGCCTTCCTGGCGAAAGGATATTAAATCTTTCGTGATGTCCTGTGGAGTTTGCGCCCAAAACAAAAGTCAGAAAACAAAACCCGCCGGTTTTCTTCAGCCGTTAGACATTCCACCAGCACCTTGGCACACCTTGTCACTAGATTTTATCACGGACCTGCCCTCCTGTAATGGATACAATACTATTTTGGTCGTGGTGGATTTATTTTCCAAAATGGCCCATTTTAATCCATTGAAAGGATTACCTACAGCTTTTGTTCTTGCCAAGAAATTCCTTGAAAATATCATCCGATTGCATGGATTCCCGTCCATACTAGTCTCAGATCGGGGAAGCCAGTTTATTTCTAATTTTTGGAAAAAGTGTTGTCAACTGGCACAAATCGACGTAAGACTCTCAACCAGCCACCACCCACAGACCGATGGTCAGACGGAGAGAACGAACCAGACCCTTGAACAATATCTACGATGTATATTGCACCAATCGGAGGGTAATTGGAAGGACATTTTATGGGTGGCTGAATATGCATACAATAACTCGATACACTCTGGAACTGGTCAGAGCCCCTTTTATACCCTATATGGACATCACCCTCGTACTTCAAACTTGGACTCACCTCTGAGCCTTGAAATGCCCGCAGTGGACCATTTGCATTCTACGATTACTCAAGCCTTCAAGAATGCAACTGCACATTTGCAACATGCGAAAGGGAAATACAAAAAGAATGCGGATCTGCATCGAAGAGAGGCGCCTCCATACCAAATAGGGGATCAAGTATGGTTGGCTACCAAACACCTATCACTCAAGGGGCCTCAAACTTTTAATCCAAGGTATTTAGGCCCTTACTCGATCAAAGCTATAATCAACCCAGTGGCAGTCAAGCTCGATCTACCAGCTAACATGCAGATTCACCCCGTTTTTCATGTGTCACTTTTGAAACCAGTGCACCCAGGAACCAAATTAACAAAGCCACCAGAACCGATTCAGATAGATGGGGAGCCTGAATTTGAGGTTAAGAACATTTTGGATTCTAAGATCTCAAAATCAAAACTTTTCTATCTAATTGATTGGAAAGGGTACGGGCCTCAGGAAAGGTCTTGGGAACCCAGTGACCACGTACATGCACCTCGGCTGGTAAAAAGGTTCCATCGGAATTTCCCAAACAAACCGAAACCTCCAGAAGGAACAACCTTGGGAGGGGCCTTGGGGGGGAGTGCTGTCATGATGCCTGCCCCCGGAGCACCAGGCCAGGCCCAGCACCCCCGGAAGCAGGCATCATGCCCTCGGATAAAAGCCCAGCGGCCCCTTATAGGGGCTCTTTGGACTCAGTCCTGGTGCCAGGCACATAAAGGGAGGTGTTTGGTGCACTTACCTGATGCAGACCATGCTGCACGCTTCAGGCCTCCCTGAGACCTGAAAGGGACTATTTTTTCATAGGGACTATTTTTCACTCGGGCGTGGCCAGGGAAGGATACATACCTAGTTGGGGAAGGATACATACCTGGGACTTCTTTGAAGGCTATTTAAGCCACGCCCAAACAGCAGCTCATGCTTCGCGCTGTTCTGCATTCCAGCCGCTGAACGCTCACCCTGTCTGCTCCTGCTCCTGGACTCCAGCCATGCCCGCCTCGAACCTGGAACTCCTGTTAGGAAAGAAGAGAAGAGAAAGGTGAAAACCATGAACTATTTCAAACTTCTTACCTGCATCCGGAATCTTCACTCCAGCATCCCTGAAGAAGGACTTCCATTTAAAAGCATTGCGTTGCTCGCTGCAGCGCGCTCTTCACTCACCTGTCCTCGAGACATCTCCCGGCTCCATCGCGGCTGTCAGCACATGTCGCCACATCTCTGCGCCTAGGGGAGAGAAGAAGAGACAAAAGGTGAGCAAAGGGAACACCGGAGGAAAGCCTAATTTACAGCCATAATTCTTACCAGCTTTTCTTGGTGTCATCCCATATTTCGGGTCGGCGCCGCTCCGTTGGCAGGTACTGCACTCCTGCACCTATGGGGAAAGGACAAAAGACATTATTGGGAAATGATAAAGACATTTAGAGGAATCGCCCTCACTAACTCACCTGAGTTCACCATCGGCAATTAACCCCTTCAACGCATCGTCTTCATTCTGCATCTGAAATAAAGGACAGATCACAAGTTAGGAAGACAACATAAAAGGGGGCTCACTCTTGAACTTTTGAATCTTCATACTTATGGCGTTTCGCTCAGAAAAGCCAAGAGGATTTTGCCAGCGCCTTTCTGAAAACCAGTGAAGTAACTGGACTAACGTGCGCCCCTGCACCAGACGCAGGATGGAGAGTTCATCCTTCCAAACCATAAGGTGAGCTTAAACCGGGGGTTTGGAGGAGGAAGTTAGAGGAGAACGAAGGGGAACAAGGGGGGAATCAAGCACACTATTCTGCAGACGGTTAATTCCCTTTCTCATCTGCAGAAGGATATTCCTACGGGCCAGTCAAGTAAGATTTGGGGAACCAGTTCAATCGGTGTTCCGGGCTCTGCGCATCACGCTTGAAGAGGCCACAGCAATCCAGACTAGACCTGCGCCTCCGTGGGAACCAGGTGAGCGTTACACTTTGGAGGAGCTCTGTAGAATTTGCAGTGAAGCCTCTGATGTAGAGTCTGTTGAGATGATAGACAGGAGCAGGAGAGGTGGGGGCCTGGTTGGAAGCCAGGACCCCCGTCGTACCGGGGGCTCCATCAGCTCCTGCAGCAGACTGTAGATGACTGCTCGCCCTCTGCTCATGCTCCGCTCACCGCTCTGCGGTGTAACTGCCGGTTTGAAGGAAACAGGCAACACTGTAGACAGACTACAGACGACTGCTCACCCTCTGCTCACACTCTGCTCACCGCTCCGCGGTGTAACTGCCGGTTTGAAGGAAACAGGCAACACTGTAGACAGACTGCAGACGACTGCTCACCCTCTGTTCACGCTCCGCTTACCGCTCCGTGGTGTAACTGATGCTGCGTATTTATAATGTGCTGAATACCCAGAGGTATCTAAGTGCGGTCCCCAGGTTCAAACCTGTGTTGCTTCATGTCTGAAGGCACTAAGGTTTGGGCATCAAAACAAAACATGATGAATGGTTTCCACTTGCAAATTACGTAGGGGGCACATACCAGGACCTTGCCCATTGCAAGATTAGAGAAAGTAGACAACCTCAAGGTGCCGATTCTAAAGTCAAGATAAAGCATACGTGCTTACAGGGGTTGAAGCCCGTTTAAGATATTCTTCAAATTCAATAATTGACAAGCATTGATCATGTGCTGTCTCCTACAAACTATAATGGCTTTTTTGACTCTACTAAGAGCTGCCATGTTGATATTTCCCAAGGAGAGCCCCTTTCCTCCGACAATACTTAAGAGGTGAGAAAGCACATTGCAATAGGGTTTAATGCCAGGAGTACATCCAAGTCGAGGCTAATATAGGACTGGCTTCATACAAAGTGCAACATGAATTGGGCAAAGATCAGCTTCCAAGTGCAAGCGAGCATTAAGAGAACCAGGGGCTGACATAAACAGGGTCTTCAGAAACTTCTTTTTCACTACACATAGACCAATTACAGTAGCATAGCCCCAAAATGTGCCCCAGTGTTTGCGGCAGTAACAGCTTGTTTCCTATCTAGCTCTAGTGCATCGGCAGCAGCACATCTTCTATGTCGATTGAAAAAGACCCAATATCCACCACTATGCTTCTCCAAGGAAACAAAAGCTTTCTCCACCTGCAAGGTCCACTTACCATTCTCATGAAACCTTATACCCACATAGTCATAGAACTTAACCTGCTCCAGTCCATAGTCTGCTACTCTAATATCAATGTTCTCATGTTTCGGAAATTTGGGTTTAAAGATGATAGATTTATTTTTACTGATGTTAAGAGTACATTTTAGGTCCCCAAACTTCTTCACGAATGACACTAAAGTTGTCTTTAATCCCTGTGGCAAAGTTGCTAACAGTACAGCGTTGTCCGCGAAGAAGAGGGCCGGATACCTCTCCTGGCTCATTCTGTGTTTTAAAGCCTAACAACTGGTTACACTGGTTGTTTGGTGTAATTGTGAAAGAAAAGGCAAACTGTTTATTAAAAGAAATATACAAAGTTGACTGCTTGTTTAAAAAAAAGTACTTTTTTGCTAAACTGCACATTATATGTACATTATATGTACATCTATAAACAAGAATCTAGTGGATGCCTGTTTTCAATAATGAAAAAAACGAAAGTAAGTTTTATTAATAATACAACCAACCCACAGTAGACTTCAGGCACATTAAATTGCTGTATTGCTACTTGTGAATAAGGCATCCAGACCTGCCTCCTTTCTGTGTGTATTGCATGGAACATGTCTCCATGGCAAACAACAACACCAGGCCAATGGCGTGTGCCTGATGTTTGTGGTGAACATGACCTCCTCCAAATGGCTTGCAATGCTGTGCTGAGTGTGGATTTGTCTTGGGACACCATCCCCAGAATGCTCTAAAGTACCAAGAGTGGATTCCAGCGTGGGTACACATGTCAACGGCTGAGTGGGAAGCCACGCATCAGGCAACACACATGCAAAAACTGCGAAGCAATCACTCATTAGACAGACCCCATCACCATGTGTCCCAACACCCATGCAGCCAAATGGGTCATGCTTGTGACAAGTCACCAATAAACACCCTACAGTGACAGCCTCCCCCACAACAATACCCTTGCAACTAGTTGCCCCCTGAATGACATCCACAAACTGCAAGCTTGCAAACACCAGCCTACCCTCACCATGTGCACCCACACCCATGAAGCCAGACCCGCTCACATCAGTACAAGGAAACTAAAAATACACCCCACACGGTGCCATACTCCCTGCCACCAAAAACACCACAACAAGTGCCACCTTTAGTTCCTTTGACTTACCTCCACAAGGTACTCACCTATCTGGCATAAACAGCAACAAACCTGAAAGAACATTCTAAACTTGCAAAGACATGCATTGCATCAAAGTAAAGATACTGGACAGCCCTGTCAACTCCCGTATGGAACAAGGATGTAACCATGGACCATCCAGTGTGAACGTCCAGAACTACAAAAAACCAAGCAACCTTAACTATCAACATACCAACAGCAAACTCACCAACAGACAAATCATTGTCAGGGAAGCAAACAAATTACTAATACAGCATGACATACACCCTGGAAACAGGCGTCAGTCCCCCCGCGATGCAGCCACAAGTGGGGACATGGTTTGCAGGCATACAAGTCCTGCACACCCACTGTCAGGTGTCATGTGTACAGGTGTCGTAGGCGTAACCATGGATGCAGGGGAGGAAAAAGACTCCAACTGAGGATGTAATGGTCTCGGGAGTGGAAGTACAAGTGTGTTAGCTGATGAGAAGGATGACAGAGGGCAAGCGTGAGACAGCGATGAATGAATATCAGTGAAGTGGAGTGAGAGCGAGGGATAGGGGAATCACAGTGCAAGGAGGAGACTGGCTGGTGGGGGGATGAGGACAGGCATGTAGAACATTAGGGTGGGTGAGGGCAGACAGAAGGTGGACAAGAGAGGAAGACAGACACCGAAACACATAAATAGAAAGCAGCATGGCCAGAGAGCGTGGAAGTTCACTGGGAAAACTAGCACATGTTGGGTGCGAGGAAGGACAAAAGTGGGAGATGGAGAAGGGCAGACCAGTAAACAAAGGCCACCTGTGAAAGGTCAATCAGCAGCTTCACATCACAAGAACAAAATGCAGATCCAACCATACCATGTTAACCAAAATGAGACCCATGTCTGCAACATCCACAGACAAAAAGTGCCTCCAACCACAACATCATACCCTGAACCAATAACCCACCAACCGCCCTTGTCGAACACCACTGTAAATAGACATGAGGACAATATACAATTCTACAATCACCCTCGAACAGACCCCATGCCCTGGACATGACTGTCCCAGAAAGTGTACGGGGATCACAGGGTACACTGGCAACAACTACAGGGACAACAGATGATCAGAAGGAGGGTAAGGAGGATGGAGTGGACGGCGTACCACATGCATGTGTACAAACACACATCTGCACTGACTTTTACAGTGCTCAAACATTACACACCAGAAAATGAATCTGTTAGAATATATGCAAATATTGTGCTATGACTAATATACACACACCACGAGAGACTGTGCTCATAATTACCTGCTGACAGAGCTGCCTTGATGTGCTTCCCTCATCACCTCCACCAGAAACTGTACCTCCACATTTGTGAAAGGAGGGCCAGTGCCTGGCAGAGGGCATGGGGACTAGGGACAAGAAAGGGTGCATGGCGGACCTCCCATCGAGTGCAGTCACTGGATGAATCAGTATCACTGCAACAACATGGGACATGGTATGTCACAATACGCATACAGTAGATATGTGATAAATGTCCATCAACCCATTTTACCTGCATATATCATCCAGTTGTTCACAAGGCAACCATGGCAGTTGACATCACTGTGCATGGCTGCATCTCCAGAAAAGAAAACAACCACAAAAAAAAGAAAAATAAATCCATCCTGAATTGCGCAAAAAAACAAACACATGCCCCCATCCTAGCATGGGTATGTAAAACTAACAAAAACGGGTCCATCCCAACCAAGGGGTCCAAAAAAACAAAAAGTAGACCACACTGGTCAGGTCAAAAACAAACAATTGTCCATCCTGGACTGGGGTAACAAACATTTCCACTCTGGAGGGGGAGGGTACATGCCAATATGCACATGAGTGGACCACAAACAAAAATATGAGGAACAAATAAATACTCTCCATGGGCACATGGACATCACTGCAGTGGTAGTTGTGGAGGTGTGGGGGTGCTGGGCCCCCCATCCTGCAATTGATCTGCATATAGTTGTGGTGGTGGATCCAATCCATACAGTTTCAAGGCCTGGTCTTCATTGGCCAGGGCCAGCCGTGACACTGAAGCATGCACCTGCATCCCAATTGCAGTGAGATCACGATGCGCTTCCTCATGAATGGCAGCAGAGCCTATATGCGCTGTCATTCATGATGCATCGAGTTGCTAGGACAGTGTCTGCCTTAGGGCATCCATCTACTCATGGAGCTGTGTCCTTGTGGCTGAGAGTTCATCATGCAGTTTAGTCCTCAAGCTCTCCATCTCACGACGATTCTATCTACGAGATGCCAACATCTCACGCCTCAGGGCCGATCTATATGCCCTAGCATCTGCATGCTGGGACTCCTGAAGATACCTTAAATCAGCCTGTCACCCCTTGATGTTGGCCTCCACGACCAGTCTGTGGGAGCAGATTGGGTACCTTATAATCTGCAGCCATTGTGCATCCCGGGCCGCAGGTGGGGGTCACATTCCTGGCCAGTTGATCCATGCCTTCTTAAATTCTTTCATATTTTTTTCCGGATGGTGTTATACAATATTTGCTGCTCCCACACTGTCTCTACAGCCTGCACACATCCACCGCATGTGCAGGGCCCAAGCGGTGTGATGCAAGGGACCAGGCCCATTGCTGTGGTGCCTCCATCATTGGCAGCAGGTCTGCAACCCTCAGTTGGACATCAGCCCCAGAACCTGACACCAACTCATGGAAGGGTGGCCATGCAGCCCTAACCACCACAGACATGAGGCCCACTACTGACTGGCCTTATGAAGCCAGCTGCACCACTGCCGAACCAACAGCCCCATCTGACCTGCCTGTTGGGGCACTCACCATCTCTCTATATGAGTCCTCTTTGTCTGGTTCTGCATCTGAATCAGCAGAGTCAGAAGAATCCGACAAAGCCGAAACGTAGCTGATGATGGCCTGTAGCACATGTGGGTTTTCACGTTGCACTACACCATGGCCTCGACTGGTAGACTGCTGTACCAGCTCCTCTTCTTCCCATGGTCCAGTGCAGGCCGTTAGTGGACACATAGACATACTGAAGTGGCGGACACGATGATACAAGGGATAAGGCATGCATCTGTCAGGCATCGATTGACGGACACCTACAGAGCTATCCTGTGAGACAGGTATAAATGTTTTGGACTATGTGAACACATCTGTTAATCGACCATGCACCTCCATGACATGCAATGAGACAGGCACCAAAACTGTGGCAATTAATGATACATGTGGTTGTGGCATTGTTCGGTTTTGGAATTTGCACATGTGTCGAACATTCAAAGCCTGCATTCAAGTACTGGCACAGCTATGTGGGCCAGCAGAGAATGATGTGAAAAGTCATGCTGACATGTACCACACATGAAAATCAATTAACGCAGGCCATGTGAAAGAAGTGTACACATTAGCAAACATGCATTGGCAAGGATGTCTGACAACTGCAGCCAGTTTTACAGATACACAAATATGAGTGGGTCCACCATGAGTGTCCACACATTCCATGCACAAACAAGCTGCTCACCAGATGTGCCCTCATGGGTCTCCATGCCTCCCATGCCTTGCACCTGCTCAGTGCTGATGAGTTGACCTGTGGCCTCTTTGATTGGAGTCAACTCCTCCTCCTTTGGTGGCCCCCCCTCCAGTGGCCAGTGCAAAGGCCATGTTGGCACTGAGCTTATGCTTGGTCCCCCGCTTGAGATCATTCCACCACTTCTGGACCTGTACAGCATTGCACATCTCCATATCTAAGGCGTTGATGAGGTCAGTGACACACTGTCAATGCACCAATCAATATGCGTCTGTGAACAGGCTCCCCGCATGCGGGAACATCTCACAATGGTGTTTGGTCACATAGTCGACTAGGATTTGGAGCTCCTCGTCAGTGAAGTGCATCTTCCTCTGCGGCCTCTTGTTCCGTGTCTTGGATTGGAGCCTCTTCCTGCTCTGCAGGTGTCCCTTCTTGGACCTAGTGGCCATTGGTGGTGCTGCTTCACCTGTCTGGATGCGACCACATTGAAGCTCTGGTGCCGGGTAACATGTGGGCTGAGACCCACCATGTCCTCCTGTGGCTGGGGAAGATGTGTCCTCACCACAACCCCGACCCCATCTACTCCCTTTCCCTTTTGGGGCCTTTCCATGTCTCAGGTGTGAATGAGAAATGGAAGGCACACCAAAATATTGTTCTGAGCAATATGAGGAATGGAACAGTGTAGGTGCTGTGTGACGTAGATATGTGGTCCAGCAAGGCTCCAATGTGCCCCAAATGCAAACAATAGCGTACGCGATGTGCACATGCATCCCTAAATTCAGAAATTGCATATGCGATACATGGAAAGCTTCTGAAAGCTGAAAAAATTTGGAACACGATAGGCAGAGGCACCCCTAAACTCAAAAATTGCATACATGATACCCGGAAAGCTTCCCAAAGGTGAAAAAATATGGTATGCGATACGCAGAGGCACCCCAAAACCAAAAATTGGATACGGGACACACCCGAATTCGAGTCAGAAGCGGCTGTGTAGTGAGGAGTATCTCACAGTGCGGCTTGACTTGAATGTTGTGAGGTCCTATTTTCTAAATCCTCTCGTGGGGATTGCAGCAAGGAGGGGCTATGTCTGCCGCGCTGAGCAGAGCTGAGGAGGTGTTGGCAGCGCTCTGTCATGAAGGTGTGCTGGAGGTGCTGTGGAATTGGCGTTATTGGCGGTATTGGCGGCAGCGGCATGCCCCAAGCAAAATTCGCCTCAGTTAAGTCTCTGGAGCTCGTAGGTGCCGTACGATGCTCCTTTGAGTCTGGGAGTATAGGAGCACTATAGGAGCACTATACATTGATATCTCCAAAAACAAAAGCAAAAGAAATAAAAAAAATACATTTTCTTAAATATTACCCTGCAACTTCGGCTACGTGGCATTGGTCCTGATTGAAGTTGTCACTGGGGGAAAACTGGGGAAGTAGAGCGCAGAAGTAGAGTGCTGGTATCAGTGAAAAAGTGGACCGAGTGGACTGTGGGTTATCTTTCCTTTTTTTTGTTTATATCAGCAACGGAACAGGCAATGGGTCGTTATCGGGCGAGAGTACTGCAGATTGCAGTAGATTGAGTGTGAGACTGTCAGGAATTGCCTCAGCCTAGATTTGAAAAATCATTCGGCAACTTTCGTTGGAAAGTAGTGTGCAGTAAAATAAATGCAGTAATTGGAGCCGTCCCACTCATTGTGAGAAGGTGAATGCTAGCTTTTCAAGAGGAAGGAGGGAGTGTGCAGTCTTGCTATATAAACACCCTGGCCCTATCCTCAGTCATAAATTCAAATAATTGCACCCCTCGACTGACAATGAACGGTAAAGGAAAAGCTTTGGAGATCAAAGCATTGGGGAGTGGGCTTAATTGGTGGTTGGTTTTGAGATCAGTTAGAGTGTTTTCCACCACTGATCTTGATTGCCTTTAACCGCTCATTTTCACCCCCCATTTAATTGGAATTTAAAAAGGGCACACTAACTGGTATACCTGAGACATTAAGAAGAATGAAGCTTCGCAGTACATTATTACAGGATTACTTCAGATCCCCTGAATTTGATGGGGCTGGAAAAGTTGTCACAAGATCATTAGTAGTTGGAGGCCAGGAAACTATAATGGAACCTCGGGCGGTAGATAATAATCCACCTGTCCCTTCCATCAAACTTGTTCAGGCCCAAGTGCATTCAATCCGATTCCCACAGACACATGTAGCAAGGTCGGGTATAGATCATGGGCAGCAAACCATTCTACATTCCTGGAAACGTGGGTTGGAATACACATTAAGAACTAAAAAGATCCAAAGGAAAATAGAAGGTCGCTTTGGAAGAGAAAAAAAAATAAGAAACAGGAGCGTGAACAAGGAAGAGGTATTACTTGTTCATTTTGCAAACACAGTGCAGCTAAGGGAAGAAAGAAGGGCAACTGGGGAGGAAGGAGTTGTTGATCTCCCTAATGATCCCTTATTGGAAGAACAAGGTGAGAATGTGCTTGACAGGGACCTGGTCTCAGGGAATCTTTCCCAATCAGATTCTATGGATGTGTTCACGAGGAGAGGAATTCGCTGACGGGCCCATTGGTCAGCACTCACCCTCTAGAACTTATAAGACAAGATAGCTGCAACATGTGAGGACAGGGGGTGCAGGATTCACTTACTCCGACACGACTCAATAACGAGGACTCAGTAGTTTGGCAAAGGGAAGTCCGTTTAATGATACATACATCAAACAGGGAAACAAATGGGAATCAGATGTAGTGCGATCACCGGTCTCGCTCCGACTTCCCCGAACTTCAATTGAACAGAGATTCTTATAGGCAATGTTCGTCATCATTGACGTCTAACTTTACAAAACTCGACATGCAATATAATTGGTTAGGAAAGGTAACTTAAGTATAGGTGTTATAACTGTATATGATAATAGGGCATACGGATTGGATAACTCTTATCGGGTGGGCGTCTACGCCCATCCCTCTACATCACGCATGATAGACGCCACTACAACTACGGCGTCCTATTGGTGCCTCCCTTCCATCAATCAGTGTTTTAGGGCGACGTGTCAATTAGTTGGCTAAGGATGGCCTCAAAACTGTAGTCTCTTATCGGGAAAAGTTATGGCATCCTTGGGTCCTGAATGACATCAGGCGATGGTACTTCTTCGCGCCTGGCTGGTCACGTCTTAGTTCACCATGAATCTGCTTCAGTTTCCAGCTTTTAGTGCATTTAATTCTGTGTCGGCCTAGCCACCTGCATGGGCCCCCCTTATCTTGACCTTCATGAGGCAGGCTGGTATGCTCTGAAGTTGGAGTCTTGTGAGCTGACGCTCTCCTCCCCTTCTCCGGTTAATTCTGTGTCGGCCTAGCCACCTGCATGGGCCCCCCCTTATCTTGACCGTCATGAGGCAGGCTGGTATGCTCTGAAGTTGGAGTCTTGTGAGCTGACGCTCTCCTCCCCTTCTCCGGTTGACCTCGATTTCCTAGGCATGAGCCGCTCTTTGTTGAGTTTCAATTTGGCTCCTTCTCTTGCCTTTGGCTGGGTTTCGAAACTTGGCCTGGCAGGCCTCTGGCCGCCTGGCTACCTTTCTGCTTTTACAAAATGGAGTCGCACTTGTATAATATGCCTTATTGAGGTAGATATACGGTTGGCACTTGCCGCTTTATCTTCTACTAAGCATTGCGAGCAATATCGATTTCTTAGCATCTTGCGTTTCAAACCTATTTACACACGTTTAACAGGACGGTTGCTTCCATCTTGTCTCGTAACACTGTTTCCTCACATTGTAACATTGTCTCCTCTCTGTGTCTATTCCATTCAATTTCGTAGTTACTCGCACTGGCGTGTTACTTCGATAGCTGCTCTTGTTCATTCTTGAATCTGTTCAGGCCCTTGTGTAATTTCCATTGGCCTTCCATTAAGGCTTTTGGGGTCTCTTCGTGGACCATGTGTAGGTACTCCTCATTTCGTATCAGTGGCTGGTATGGCTGTCTGATAGGGTATCGTGCTGCTCAGGGTTGTCTGGTTATGGGTGCTTCAACCGGTATGGATCTTCTGATGTATACTGGGCAGAATCCCAGTGCAGCTCTTTGTAGGTTCATTTGCTCTTCATACGTCACGTATCTTGGCGAGCACGCTCCTGGTACCTCGAAATGAGGGGAAGGGGTGCAGGCCATGTCTGGGACCTCATTTACACTCCCCACTCTGGTCAGTTCATCGACCACTTCTACAACCTCCTTTGCATTCATTTCTTTTGCTTCTTCAGTGTCATGCTCATCGTCCTCTGCGTTGGTACATGATGGTGTGAATGTGTGAGCCTTTGGAGTCCATATTTTGATCACTCCCTTTAAACTCCCAGCTGTCTTCACATGTCCGTCTTTGTTCCACGTCATTAGCTGACATTGTCCATTTGGGCTGCAGTAGATCCATTTCCCTTCATACCTTCTTCGTTTCTTAGGGTAAATTAGGTGCAAATGTTCTGGCTTTTCCAAAGTCTCTTATTTCTTCATCAGTCAGGTCTCTGGGCTTCCATCCTGGTTCGACATCAATCATTATTTTCATCCCTATGGCTTTCTTTGCAGTTTTCTGGCACTGTGTCATGATTATCTTGATAACACAGAATCCTAGCAATACCATTGCTATTAGAGCTCCCAGAAACTTGAATATATCTGCCATCCATTGTGGGACCCATGAGAATAGGTCTCCAAAGCAGCTGTCATCGTCTACTTCGTCACTTTCATTGATCATCTGGTTTTTCAGGCTTGTCAGCATGCTTGTAGCCTCTGTTAGGGTTCCGTTTTCTTCATGATGTGATGGTATGAATGTGCATCATGATTCTCCGATTTTTGCACAAACACCTCCATCCATTGCTGTGATCATGTCAAGCACATATCTGTTTTGGAGGGTCATCAGTCTGATTGCTCTCAGCTCTTCTTTGATTGCGTTGAATCCTTTTATAGTGGTATTGATGGTCTGCAGTAACTCCCAACTGGTTATCTGTAACCATTTAGCATTCACTCCAACTTGGATGTGGGGCAGGAGTAGTGTTGTGAATACTGTTGAGGTGAGGCTGAACAGCCTATGTTCGTACGGGATTGCATGGAATGCCTCTTCTGATTTGGGAGAAAAGTAATTTTCCCTCTTCATCCTGGATATCAGTTCCACAGATCTTCTTCTTCTTAGATGAGCATCTGCTTTCGGGAAACTGTCCAACTTCAGGTAATTCTTAGGGATCATTAGTGCGGGAACGTGGACATTCACTAGTGTGCATATGCCTCCCCAGTTTTTCGGCAGCCTTATGTATGCCTTGGATCCACACGCCCAGTAGCGGTTCCTTGTGTCATTTCCGGAGCTTCAAAGATTCATCTGCAGTTTTGATTCTCTCCCATCTTCCTTGTGCAATTGTTTCTGAAGCATAGTTTCGGGCTCTCCAGTGGCACTATCTGTAGGGGTCCCCCTCTATCTTCGACCCATGTTAGCAACTTTACTAGCTTTGGCCACAGAGATTTGCATAACCTCTGCAAATTCTCTATTGCTTGCTTGCATGCTCCTCGGCGGATTACTACTCCGTCTTCCCATCCATCTGGGGAGACCACTGACCCCCAGATCTGCATTTGGCCTCTGTTCTTCCAGATTTGAGCCTCCTCTGCAGTTTTTCCTTGAACGTTCAGTCTTGGGTTTAGTTCCCATCTCATCCCAGATCCTTTGACGCTAGGATTCTCGTACCTGATCACATGATTTCTGGTGTGTGCTCGGTTTCTTGTTTTAATGTCCTGGACATAGCCATCTTCATCTGGGTAATTCTTTTCGTTGGCCCATATCAACGAGGCGTCTCTTCCCATAAATTGTCCTCTGGTGTTGCACATTGCTACATGCGACATACAGTGTGCTGTCGGGACATCAATTTGTACAGCCACGAAGATCTTGGACTTTCCCATGCTGTATGGTAGGAGTGCACAGACGAAGCATTCTCCTTCTTACTGCCTTCGTCCTACTTCCTTCATGTGTTGGTACCATATGTTGTTTCCAAGATGGGCTGTGCTGTCCAGGTAGTGATTAAGTTCATTGTTATCTTCATGCGGGCTTCTCTTGATTCTCAGCATTCTTCTGTAGTTTGCTATGACTACGTCTCTGAATGCATCTGTGCTGCTTTTCCACTTCGGGTATCTCGATGGAGCAGGCTGCCTCGACTGCATCGCTGTGGTAGGGGGAGGATTTGTGCTTCCTTTCCTTCGCTTTTGCAGTCTGCCATAAACTTCCCGGAACCACAATTGTTTCATCAACCTCCCAACTTGTAGCTCTGTTGTAGGCCTGCGGCTTGTTCCCTGCGTTGGAGCAGGTGTGCTTGAAGTTATAGTTTCTATAGTTCTGTTTTTCAGCTCCCCGTGTAGTTTCTTTGCTTGGACTATGAATGGTAACAAATACTCTATTAGCATGTGTGTCTTCTCTGTGAGTTCTTTCGTGGCCACTTCTGTTCTTTCGAGGGATTTTGCCTTTTCCTCCTTCTTCGGCATTTCATTTGGCTTTTCTAGGTTATCTCCACCATTCTTTGGAATTGAGTGGTCGGCAGGCAGTTTCTCCTTCTCTGCTGCCTTCGTTGGAGGCCTTGTAGCCATTGACACTTGCCCTTGTTTGTGTGCATTCTGTGTGTGGGTGCGTGCCGTGGCCAGTGCTACATTATCATTCATTCCCTGCTGACCCTGTCTCCAGCTTTTTCTCTCATTCATCACCTCATGTGTATACGTATCGCTGCTAATTGAATTCAAATTTAAGTCATTTGCTTCATCATTAGGTTTTCTTGGAACTGGAATCACTATATAGGGTCTGGGTGTTCTTGTAGGCCCCTGACGCTCGTTATCCAGTGGGTGTACTGATAGAGGGACACTTTGTGCACCAATAAAGAAAACAGTTCTGATTGTTAATAATAGAAAAACAATTATGATCACTGTACATATGCACATAATCGTTCTGAGTGAAAGTTTGCAGCATTTTATTCCAGGAAAGTGGGGGCGCCCTTCTGTTGGGGGTACAACCAAGTTACTAATCTGCGCCCCCATTTCAAATGAGTTCATAGTCAGTTATTTATTCCTTCTTTTGCTCTGGTCTCATATTTCGAGAATTTGTTACTATCAGAGTGACGAGTGCTTCTCCAATGTCCTCCCTCGTGTGAGTGACGTGGGTAGTCTCTGGGTCCTCAGTACATTTCCTGTGCTAGACTGAGAAAAAGGGTTAGGTTAGCAGTTCTGATACATCACATTTATTATGCATATCTATAGTAGGTAGGGTCCCAGTGCACTGCTCGAATTTGTTTTGGTCCTGAGGACATGCTGGAACCTGTTCAATGCGAAGGAATGAAAAGATGGACCTGCTAAAAATCACACAAAAATAAAATGTTGTAAAAATAAAAGTAAAAATAAAAACAAAAGCGAACATGAAAAATATTAAAATAAACAATAAAATAAAATAAAAATAAAAATAAAAATAAAAATAAAATAAAATAAAATAAAATGAAAATAAAAATACAAATAAAAATAAAATGAACGTGTGGCTAAAATAGGAAAGAATGAGCCAATCGTACAAAAATAAAATTGTAAAAATAGGAACAAAAATAAAAATAAAAATATGGAAAAATAGAGAATGAGTCAAAATCGCAAAAAATAAAAGCAGAAGTCAATATATGAGAAAAAAGAAAAAAAATGAGAAGGATGCAGAACAGGAAAAATATGATGGCAAAGTTCTTGTGTCTGCTCCTTTCGTCTGGTCTCTCGGCGACATGTTGAGGAACAGTGTCTCTTTTCTCTATCTGCTCCACGATGAAACAATGACGACAAAGTTCTATTTTGGATTTTCTCCTTCTAAGGCTCTCCTCGGTAGTGGATGTCCATAATTGCTTCTTATTTGCGCTATGATAGCCCCCAGGAGCCTATTTAATTGCGTGTTTTTTGCTGGATCTCGGAGGAATGCGGGTATGTCAACATTGCTGGGTCTACCCACTAGTTCTGGAAAGTTTTCAATGAGGTGGAAGAAAACACGGTATGCATATTGGCTGTCTTCTGGCGTTAATGACATTTGCTTTGATTCTCTAGCCTCTAGATCTCAGGCCTTCCTTGCAGCGTGAACAGTCTTTGTCTCCTCGATCTGTCCCTCGGCTAAAGGTTTCACTGGAATCTCCTTAGGAACTCCCGCTGGAAGTTGGACAGCTCCACCTGGAGCATTATGCCTTGGAGGAGTCTGCACATGTGTGGGTGTTGGCTGGATCTCTAAGAAAGGTGATGACGTCAACATCTGCAGGCCTCCCCACCATTTCCGGATAGTCTGTGACTAATCTAAACAGGACATTGTGTGCCAGCCAGGTGTCCTCGGGTGATAGGGACATTTGCCCTGTTTGGTTATGTCCTAATCACAAGCTTTTCCTTTGATTAGCACAGTTTATACACTTTCCTGCTGCATGGATTGCAACCACGTAATTTAATTTGTACCACACTTGTTTCAGGAACTTGTTGTTTCTTGGATCTCTGATGAAGGTTAGGGTATCTGTGGTTCTCCCGACGAGTCCTGGGCATTCCTTAATGATGCGGAAAAATAGGGTACCTGTAACTTCATCAATAATCACTTGAGGTGGGAGCATCTGTACCCTTATCACTGTACTCTGGTAGTACAATGAAGGCTTCTGTGATGACAGTCAGTAATTGCCAGAGTATTTTCTTGCTGGCCAGATCTTGGATAAAGTCTGTGACACTGGCTTCTCTCCCTATGAATGATGGGTATGACAACACCACAAGTTGAAAGTAGGTTAGCACATCCCACTAGAGATTTCTGCTGGAATGTACCATGAATTCTGTGATCAAAGTCTTGATACTGGTTGCTTCAGGATACTGTGTTACACTCTCAAAAATATTTTGTTTGTAGTCTATCAGAGTCTTGATTCTTTGTATCACTTTGGGTATGTCGTGCTTTCAACAGTTCATCTTATCAACGTTGTTGTGGCTTTGGATGTGCTTCTCTTTACCCTGCAACTGGGATGCACAGAGTGTTCGTTTCATGACCTTTATGATCTTTCACTGGTTTGAGAAAATGTCTAGTTTATAAGCCACATTTCAAATCAGTGTTCCTTTTGCCTTTATTGTGCTGCTCATGCGTCCTTCTTCCTTGCCATGGATCTTGTCTGCACGTGCTGAGGTTCTTCCCTGTTGTCTGTTGCTTCTTTGCAGTTGGATGCAGCAGGAGGGCTCTCTCCTATGTAAGGTTTAATGTCATTTAGGAAGATCCATGCCCTTCTGCCCTGGAGCTTGACGGTGGAGGGGGTGCAGTCTTCTACAATGAAAGGGCCATTACATCTTGGCTCGTCCCACCTTTTCCTGGTAAAGTTCTTCACCAAAACGCTGTCACCAGGGAAGACGAGGGGTGCATGTACACCTTGTTCGGTGTCTGCTTCAGCACTTCCTGCTGCGTTTTGTGCTGCGCCACCCCCTTTTCGCCATCGCTGCAGGTGGCCTGAAATGCCAGAGGTACTGGATGTGAAACAGTTCAGGTACTTTTGCATCTCTGTTCCCAGAACCTCCCTAGTCGGCTGGGCATCACAACTAGCTCTATCTCTGGGGGTAAGAGGGGTCTTCATCCTTCTGCCTGTAACTATCTTGTGCGGCGTGAGGTGATGGTCGGAGCCTGGTTGGTTCCGAAGTGCATACAATGCCAGTCGTAGGCAGTGCAGCCATCCCTTTTTTAATGTGAGCTTCAACTTGGCTATCCTCTCTTTGAGCAAGCCATTGATCCGTTCACATATCCCATTCCCCTCTGGATGATACGCCGACGAGACGTGAGCTTTATACCAAGCAATGAACTAATCTGTTTGAACACTGAATTTACAAAGTGGGCCCCATTATCTGATCTCATTACCTCGCACACCCCCTATCTAGGGAACACTTCCCTCACCAGGAACTTAGCAGCACAGGCAGCGTCGGGGTGTGTACAGGGCCTGTTCTATCCATATAGAGAAGGGACACACCACTACAATTAAATAACTGTACTCGTTGCACACTTGGATCATGTCGACGTAGTCGATATGTAAGTGCTGGAATGGTCCTTTTGGTCTGGGAATGATTCCTCTCACTACTTTTAATGTGTGCCCAGTGGTGAATTGCTGGCAAATAATGCAGTTCACCATAAAAAATGCAACATGCTCTGCTAAATTCGGCATGAACCAGTCTTCTGCGAGCATTGCGGCAAGATTTTCTTTTGTCATGTGAATGGGTTAGTGCAGTTGTTCTAATGCTACCTTCAGGAGGGTGACAGGCATTATTGGTTTACCAGTGCTGTCTTGCCTCCACAGCCCGTCAGAGGGGTTTAAAGAACACCCTCAATGCTTCCATAAATTCTTCTCCTCTTGTGGTGCCTCCCCTTGGCGCTCCATTAGCTGGGTCTGCCCCATATTGCTATAGGCCTCCGGTGTGGCTCGCGCTACCATCATTCGTTCATGGGTACGTGCCACCTCCACGTCCATGATTGTTTCAGTTTTGGATGCCATGCGCTTGGCTTCCGTGTCCGCTTCATGATTTCCGCGTGACACGAAAACTGTCCCCTTGGTATGAGCATCACATTTCATGACCGCTATGCCCACTGGGAGCTGTAGTGCTTTTATCAGCCTGGCCAATAAAACTGCATGTTGCACTGGTGTGCCATCTGCTCGGAGGTAGCCCCTTCTTTTCCAGCGTGCTAAGCCTGCGTGCACTGTGGATGTCACATAGGTGGAGTCACTGTACACCGTCACTTCCTGGTCTGCATGATTCTCAATGGCGAGTATCAATGCCAACAACTCTGTAGCTTGTGCCGTATAATGAGATGGTATTCGTGCACTAACGAGTACTCGAAACTCCCCATTCGCTAGGTGTTTTATCATGGCAACGCCTGTATACCTTTGTCCGTCTTCTTGGTCGATTCTTGAAGACCCGTCAATAAAGACGATCTCCCCACTCGCCAGGGCATTCTCTTTAACCTGGGGATCTCATCATAGAATTCCTCATAGTTCGCACAGTCATGTATGGGTTCTCCCTCTGTGACTGGTTCAGCTATGAAAGTAGCAGGGTTCACAGTTTTAGATCGCACTATTTTGATCGATGGGTTGGAGATAATCACCTCATAGGCAGATGCTCTTTGAGATATCAGCGTGCCCTTTGGCTTCTCTAGTATGGCAAGCAGTGAGTGCTCAACATACAATGTCATGGAGCATCCCATCACAATGGACGATGACTGTTCGATAGTGAATGAGGCAGCAGCTAGGTTTTGTTCGCATGGGAAGTGGCCTTTCATGACTGGGCTGTAATATGCTAGGGGCTTGTACCCCAGCGAGGTTCGCTGTGCGAGCACTGCCGTCATAAAACTGCCATCGGTATGTGAGAACAGGTAGAATTCCTCTGCGTAATTAGGAATCCCAAGAACTGGGGCCTTACAAATTGCCCCTTTGTGTTCTGTAAACCCTTTGTCCATTGCTTCATTCCACTCGATATCTTCCCTTGCTGCTTGGGCCTTTTTTAGGGCCTGAAGCAAGGGCTTGGTGTAAGAGCTGCAGTCAAAGACCCACGCTCTGACATAATTGCACAGACCTAAAAGGCTTTGCATCTGTTTTATTGTGCGCGGTTTGGCCGTGTTCATGATAGCTTCAGCCCTTTCTGGGGTTACCCTTTTCCCTTCATGAGAGATCAGTTGGCCTATGTATAACACTTCTGGCTGACAGTACTGCAACCTCTCCTTATCAACATTGTATCCCTTCTCAGCCAGTATAGTCAATAGCTGCACAGTCATGCCTACATTGCTCTTCAGGGGTGCTGCAGATCAGAATGTCATCTACATACTGCAAAACAACACTGTCCACCACAATATTGCTTAGGTCCATCTGCAGGACTCTGTTGAAAATGGATGGAGACTCACAGTACCCCTGTGGCAACCTTGTACTTTTCAGGTGCATTTGTCTGAAAGTAAGTGACGACAGGTCTTGAGAGTCACGGGGCAACAGGATTGAGAAGAATGCCTTTTTCAAATCAATGACAGTGAAATATTTTGCCTCAGTGGGTATGTTGCACAGAATTGTGGATGGATTAGGGACTAGAGGGAATTTGGCTTCAACTATATTGTTTAATGCTCGTAAATCTTGGATTAAACGCCAACACCCTGCCTTTGATTTTTGACAAGGTAAATCACTGTGTTGCAAGGTGATTCTGACGTCACTAGGATACTCTGCTCCATCATGGCGGAGATTGTCTTCGCTATTCCTTCATCTGCCTCTCTGGACATGGGATATTGTCGTGCTCGTGGTAAAACTGCTCCTGGTTTTAGTTTGATTTTTACTTCACCCGCCCCTTTCAGGAGACCTACATCATAGGGCCCTGTAGTCCATACTGCAGCAGGCACTTGGTCCATGTCATCCTCAAAGTATTCTGGGCGTACCAGTGCCAACATCATTCTCTTTGGCACCTCTCGTTTGATTATTTTGACCCAAAATATGAGACTCACCTCCACCCTTGTCTCTTCCAGGTCAGGGTGTTCTTCGAACAGATCGTCATCGGTGATGTCAGTCACTCGATACCCTTCTTCAATGGCAATAATCGCACACCATTGTCTGCCTTCATCGTCATATCCTTCAACCAATACCACTTTTCCTCGCACTGCAGCAGATTGTATTACCAAGGGAAATACTTGTTCCTCCTCTTCATGCATGGGTATTCTTGGCCTGAATAGAAACTCATCAGGTGTCCTCATAGATTTATCTGCGAGACCTGGCAGTCCCGCCATAAGCACCCACACGCCATATGCGAAGACTTCTGGTTCTAACTGTATAGTTCTCATAGCTATACGTCCTGAGTATGCTCTGATAATTTCACACACATTTGAATAATGCATTCCTGGAGTGGAGCATACTATACCATCCTCAGTAAACGAGATGGTCATGTTTAGTTTAGTCATCAGGTCCCGACCCAAAATATTTACTGGGGTCTGGCGTGAATATAATAGAGGTTCATTCATTTCGTGCTCTCCCACTGAGACTGGGAGTGCATTTGTAAAGGGAACTCTACTATGAGCTCCAGTGAAACTCTGGGTATCTATGGCCTCGCCGGACAAGGAAAATGTGCCTTCTCGTATGCACGAATGCGTTGCACCCGTGTCAACTAGGAAGGAATATTCTTTACTCCCTATGGTGACATTCACCCTAGGTTCCCTATTAGGGTCTGGTGTCACTGATAGGATAGAGCACACCAGGGTCTCCTGTGAGCTGTCCTATTTTATATATAGGTTCGGTCCACTTTACACTTGTGGGTTTCCCCCATTTCCAGGGTTAATTCCCCCTCCGGGATTATTGCCCTGAGCCACATGCGGCGGTGCCTGCTGGGGTTGTCCTTGCGGCATGTTCCCCATGTTCGGTGGTTGAACCACTTGCTGTGCACCTTGCTGCAAGCCTGCCGCCTGCTGCTGCACTGTGTAATTTTGAGCACCGCCCTGTTGCGGGATGGCAGGTTGATTCGCCAGGCCTGCCCCCATCCCTTGGTTACTTTGCCACATGCCATGACTTCTGCACATGCGCCTCGTGTCCAGTCATTCCACACAGCCAACATACTGGCGGCGGTCGTGCCATCTGTCCATCTGGCATAGTTGGATTGCCCATCTCTGTTTTCTGGAAGCCACCTTGAACATTCTGAAACCCTCCTTGGTTACCTTGAAGCCCTCCCTGATTACTCTGCCATCCTCTATTTCCAAACCCTCTTCCCCTCGGGTAAAATCTCGTGCTAACTTAATTATTCTGCGAGGGGTTAGTCGCTTGCTGTATGCTTGGTTCGGCCGGGCTGGTGAGCATTGCTCCCTCGAGAGCATACTTCAAGAGCTTCCTTTGCACCAGCTCTGTCTCCTTCCGCTTACGCGTTGCCTCCTTTTTCTGATTCTTTTCCTGTAGCAATCTACAATAGTGCACGATTGTCATTTGTATTTTGGCCCATGGTTTAGCTTCTATTCCCACCAATTTCTTGAGCTGTTTTTGCACCGGTTCTGGTTACCCTTGGCACAGTATATGTTAGAATACAGGGATGGATTGAAAATTCTGGATATAAAGCAACGGATCCTCTGACTCTTTCATTTTTCGAGTCATTACAGCTCCCATATCAGACGTGTCTGGATATAGCGTACGCAGCGCTTTCCACACTGCAGCTCTACAATTATTAAATGGCGCTCCATCATGGGAGGTGTCAGTTAGGGTTACCCTAGGGGAGCCTGCCCGTTTCCATACATCATCGGCTCTTTCACCAACTATGGCGATTAGGAGGCCCTTTATGTCTCCTATAGCTAAGGTGACATCCCCCGTCATTTTCTCTAACTCATGTATCCACTTTCCGGCTCCCGATGTCGACATTGGAAGTTTATTTTTAAGGTTCTCTCGGTCCATGTGTGGCCATGGAATATATTGTGGTCTTGCTCCCCCTTTTCTAGTAATGGGAATTGGAATGCACAGTCCACTTTCTCTTTCCCCATAGTTCTTGGGTCTGTCGCCGGGGTTGCGTTCCCGCCTTGCCGTCTACCTGGCAATGCCCTTAACCTGTCCGCATAGGCAGGTGCCGACGCCCCCCTCTGACCGTGGGGTGTTTCTTCATGTCGGCTGGATTGTCCAGCGGACTTTGGTGCCCTACTTGTGGACCCTCTAGCATCCGACCATCGTACCTCTTGATCCCTTGGGAGCCGTTTTTCGCACTGTCTCCCTTCGTCATGTGCCACTTCCTCCGTTTCCTCACCGGAGTCAGATCCTGAATACTCCCAGTTTACACAACTTCTTGCATCTTCTTCGTTCTGCCCAATCTCTAGCCTGTCTAGGGACAGTCCCCTGCCCCCACTACTTCGGGTGACATCCTCAGTGTCATATAGCTGAGTGCTCTCTAAGTGCTCATCCTCCCTTCCCCCTTGGGAAATTAGTTCCAGCCCCATCTCATCATAAATTTTATCAATCGTTTCCCCGATGCTTCTGGTGTCGAAGTCATCTTCAATATTTGTCCCGCTTGTACCTGGTACCACATCGCTTGCAGGAAATAATTCTTCTATGTCTTCCCATTCTACAACCGGGTTGGGTTTTTTAACTTCCAGTTGCAAATATTCTAGATCTCGTGCCCTCTGCTGCATTTACGTTCTGCTTCCTCATCTATTTCTTTTCACTTCTTCGCTTCTTCTCTAGCCTTATCTACTTCTCTCATCTGTTCATTTCTACGTTCTTTTGCCCTTCTACTTTCCTCGTCTTCCCGCTTCTTTACTTTCCTTTCATGCACTCTCCTTTCTTCCTCTAACATTAGCATATTCTGCCTGTACTTCTCATAGGCTGCGCATTGTGTGCGACTGAGCGGTATTCCTTGCTCTTCGCAATATAGTTGTTCTCGCCTCAACCTATTCTTCTTTCTTATCCTCTCGTCTCTCATATTCTTTTCTTTCTCCTTTTCCTTTCTCAGCACCTCATCAGACCATTCCTTTGGTCTTATGTCATCACTCCCTTTATCATCAAGTTTTAGCAATATCTGACCTCCCATCCACTCGTCCTTTGCGAATGCCAACTCGCTACTACCTTTCTGCTTCTTTCCCTCTCTCTCTCTCTCTCTCTCTCTCTCTCTCTCTCTCTCGAGATGTACTACTCTGTGCCTGATCCTTTCCTTCATCTCCGCGTCTCTCCTTATCCCTCGGGACTACGGAGGCAAGATTACTTTCCTGCCCTTTTTCCTTTGATGTCGTCACCACTACATGCAGGCGACTCATATGCCAGGTTGCTGTACCCCGTGGCTGCCTTAAGTTCTCTTAGCAGGTAAAGACCCTCTGACTTACTCCCTTCGACTACTGGTTCAGGTGGGGCAGGTGGCGCGGTAGGCGTCTCACCCCCCTCTGTACATACATTTAATATCCAATCTGCAGGTGGTTCTTCCACCTTCGTTTCTTCAAACATTTTCCACAGTTCCAGCACAGCAAGACGTTTCTCTAGCTTTTTGCCGGCATATGTGGCATGTAGGAAGGTGGTCATGTGCTGTAAAACAGCGTTAGATAGTGACCCGTTCTGGGGCCATGGCATAAACATCTTATTTGCCGTGCCCATAACCCATTCCTGGCTATATTTCTTCAGCTTTGTTGCATGCTTGGGCAGTTGCTTGCATAAATGCGCAAGCGGGGTAACTTCCTCCATTCTTAATTCAGTCACCAATCAATAATTATACAGATCTTTTACTCTTTTAATAGTATGAGCGAGCACCAAATACGCAATCTCCAATCCAATCTTTTCCCGCCAAATTTTATACCAACAATTTACTCAAAACTCATCAATTCAGTGGCGATTACCTCTCAGTTACAGAATCGCGTAAATCCAAAATCCATTTTAAACAATCACCAATACAATTATTTTACATTTGACATACAACAGAACATATATCACAGACCTTTGACAGACTAGACAGACACCAGCTGGTCATACATATACCTGCCTTCTAATTAATACCCCGTCAAGGGATTTGAACGAACCCCCTTTATGACGTCTTTAAATGTCATCGTAGCCTAAATTGTCCCTCCACCATGGGCTCTGGGTTCACGTTCCTTCTGACCACTCTTTAAAGGGCAGGAACAAGGCGAATCTTTATGTTTTTGCTCAGGTGCCCCCCTGATATTCTTTTACGTTTTTACTTCAGGTGCCCCCCTGATATTCTTTATGTTTTACTTCAGGTGCCCCCCTGATATTCTTTATGTTTTTTATTTCAGGTGCCCCCCTGATATTCTTTACGTTTTTACGTCAGGTGCCCCCCTGATATTCTTTACATTTTTACTTCAGCTGCCCCCCTGATATTCTTTATGTTTTATTTCTTATGCTTGAGTCATTACCCCCTATATATATATATACAGTCTTCTCCACTTCTAACAATTTTATTGTTTCTCCTCCACCCTTCGTTACCTTTCCCTTACTGGCTCTAATGCCTACACGACATTTGCCAAAGTAATGAGTTTTATTGCTTTACTCGCCGATCGCATCATTTCCTCTCTGGAACGTCGGGATCACCGCCCTTTCCTCTTCCTGCTTTTAAGGTTTTCGTCCGATCCGGTGCCCGTGGGAATGAGAAGGGTTATGCTTGGAAAGGCGGGTTCCTTCAGACCCACTGCAGATTTTTTGAAATTGTTTACTCTATCATTACTCTATCATTGTCCACGGGAAGCTTCTCAGTCTACTTCGTGTCTTCGGTCTAAGGGTGTCTTACACTATATCAATCGATAATCTATAATCGATGGCCGGAACCATCCTCACGCTAACAAGTGTTCACGAGGAGAGGAATTCGCTGAAGGGCCCATTGGTCAGCACTCACCTTCTATAACTTCTAAGACAAGATAGCTGCACCATGTGAGGACAGGGGGTGCAGGATTCACTTACTCCGACAGGACTCAATAACAAGGACTCAGTAGTTTGGCAAAGGGAAGTCCGTTTAATGATACATACATCAAACAGGGAAACAAAAGAGTAGAAAGATGTTGAGTCTTAAATAGGATGGGGAACTCATGTTAAAGCTATTTGGGAACGTGGACTCGAGAAATTTATGGTCAGTTATACATCAACTGTAGGGCAACTGAAGTAGCACATTGTGCAACTTAGTACCGGAGAAAGGTTGGATTGAATATCTGTCTGTGGTCTTTAGAGCTGCCACTGACTCGCCTCTTCCTACAAGTGAACCAATAAAGTGGTGTCTTTCCTTTAATGAACAAATCATAATGGATATGATCATGAATAGCTCAACATCAAAGGCCGTGGGTCCCAATGGACTCACGTACTAGGTCTTGAGGAATAACTTGCACTTCTGGGCGAAACTATTGAATTGGTTGTTTAAAGACATTCTCGCAAAGCAGAGGTTTCCTCGTTCGTGGAAATCAGTTATTATAATACCACTGTTCAAGTGGGGTGACCGGACGGTACTAATGAACTACCGTCCGATCGCCCTCTTGGACATTGACAGTCAGATGTTTTGTGAGAATCCTGTTGGGGGAATTGGAAGATTGGGTGAAAGAGACCAAGATATTGGGCCTCATTACAGTCAGCTGGTCCAGAAACAATGATGGCGGTAAATCCGCTGCCACCGTTGTTTCCGGACCGGCTGATTCCGAGTCCTGCAGGTGGGAGGTGTCACTCCCGCCAGGTCTCACCTGGCAGGAGTAACACCACCCGCCTGCAGGCGGACATGGAAACACCGGCTCTGACATAGACAGAACCAGTGTTTCCATGGTCCCCATCCCCATGGGAATGGGGATTTACAGAATTCTGCCTTCAGAATAACCGGGTCACTGGGGTTGTAATGCCCCGGAGATTCTGGCAATCACGGAGGTGGAATGGTATTACGGGTCCGGCTGCAGTCTGCCGGTTTTTCCGGCACGGCTACCGCCGGACTCATAATGAGGCCCATTATCAAAGTACCAAACGAGATTCAGAAAAGGGCTGTCGATTTATTGGAGTAGCACTAAATATTCTGAGTGAACAGACAGGGAAGAAGGGTGAACTTGAACTTTTTGGGGCTCGGGTGGACTTCTCGAGGGCATTTGACCAGGCAGATAGAAACCATCTGTGGATGAAGTTAAAATCCTGGGGAATTCCAGAAGGCCTATTGGCCATGCTGGTTGAGCTTCACAGAGAAACCACAATCAGAGTTCAACTAGACCAAGAAGGGTATCTCTCTGACCATAGAAAGAGGGGTCCAGCAGGGTTGTTTGGGGGCCCCCCTCTTTTTCAATCTCTACCTGGCCGATGGGGGGGAATTTCATAAGTCGTCGGCATTGACAAGCCCAAAGATTAATGGATCTAGAGTTCATTGGCTTGCCTAGGGCGACAATTTAGTCCTGTTGGACAACACAGCAGTGGGGCTTCAGCGCCTTTTGAACAGCTTTGACTATTACGCTGCAGAGAATGGTCTTACATTGAACCCTAAAAAGTCAAGAATCCTAGTGTTTAGGCACAGAAACAAAACGGTCATCTATCCACATATGGAGATGGGAGACCAGCAGATTTCAAGAGTTGAAGATTTGATATATTTAGGATATAAAATCTATGCCTCTCCAGCAATTTGTAAAGTGGAGCGGGATATGTATAATAAGACCAGCCAGATCATTCCTCAGATGAAAAAAGTTCTAACGAAATACTGTGGATTTTCGCTCATCCCTTTGATTAAATATTATAAAGCAAAGGTAGTCCCGCTAGTCCTATATGGGCTGGAGGCGAAGCCTCTTCCATGGAGTGGAGATTGGCACAGATCGGAAGGGCTGTTTTGGAAGGGTGTTCTAGGCCTCCCGTACAGCCTCCAGCTTGCAAGTCTTAGATTCGAATTGGGCCTCCGATCACTTAAAGCTCATGCTGGCTGGAAATTGGTTTCTTTCTTTCGCCTCATAATGACATCCGATGAGGAGGTCCCTGTATGCAGATATAAAATCTCACTTAGAAAAAAGCAGTTCTAAGATGCTCTCAAACCTGGAAGGTTGGGTAATAGAAGGGCTAAATACAGCAGATTTATATTGCAAAACTCTGTTTGAGAATTCTATCAAGCTAAAAAAGACCTGGTTTGAAATGGACTGGACAACAACTATAGAAAACTGCACAGTCTGGCATGTGAAAACCTTTTCCTGAAAGCTGATAAAAAGCAAGGGTGTATTGCTAATTATTTGGTGAAATTTCGGAAATATTGTGTTCTAGAAATCATTTTGTAAATACAAATTTGTGATTAGCACTATTGGAGTGATCACTATGGTCGCGGTTCAGCCTTGAAGGGCCTGGGAAATGATTGTCTGTGTTTTTTTTATTCTCCTCTTCCTGTTGCGATTTCTTCCTTTTATGAACTCTATTATCCTTATCTCCTCCACCTTATCCTTCTTCTTATTTACTCCTGTTTTTACTATGTTGCCCAAGGACCTATCCTTCAATGGATGATGATGATTCAGAGTTTTTTTTAATGGTTTATTGGTCTGCTTTTATTTAAATTTATTGTGGATTTTATTACTTGTTTTATTAGCTGTATTGTACTAAAGAGATATTGTAAAAGGTTTTTTCTTAACCAAATACAATAAAATAAAATAAAATAGATACGGGACACACAATAGGCCTCAAAAGGTACAAAAAATACATGCGTGCATGCACAAAGGCCACCCCCTGACTGGACTCGGACACATGCTGTGTGTGAAGTGCAGGGACAGTACGGATGTTGACATGCTATGTTGTGGGCATGTGAGGGTGTGCATGAAGGACACCTCGTTGTGTGGTACACCTGCCACTGCATGCATGTGGACAAATCTGCTCAGAGTGACACATGTGCATGGATGTCTCTGAATGGCAAGTTGTTGCATTGACATCTCCAGGACAGGAATGTGAAGTCTCATCCCAGTGCATTTGGAGCACATGTGTACGTGTTTACATGCAATATGCATATGCTTAGCCACACAACATGAGCAATTTATTTGCAGATATGTGTGGCTGTACATGTTGCATGCATGCAGGTCATTCAGTCACATATGCATGTTGGTGACTGTGTAGGTGTTGGCAGATGCACTGGTGCAGTTCCCATGCCACTTGCTGCATGTCATACTTGTAATGGTTGGTCACTGGTATGGTGGTGTTGCATGTTTTGGGCGATGTGTTGGTGGCCACGTAGCAATGTGCTGTGTTGACATGTGTGTCAGGAGTATGTTTCCTCCTCCACACTACACTCATGCAGCAGTTGACATGCAATTTTCATGGGCATGTACCTGTGTGCGTGCACATTGTGTGGGTGTCAATTCCTGGTTGCAACAGGCTGCATGATTGGTGATGTAAAGGTTGTGTATGCACTCATGTATTTACGATGATAACTGATGTCAATGGGCCTCATTACAAGGTAGGAGCTATTAGCACCATGGCTACCCCCTTACCGCATTCAGGGTCCAGGTTCCTGAAATAGGGACTTACCGGGTCATTCCAACCTTGGAGGACCCGGTAAATCCCTCTTCCGTGAACCAATCCCCATTCCCATTCGAGCCCCAGTAGGGTTCAATGGGAATGGGGATGGAGCTAATAACGGTACCGCAATTTGCAGTACCGTTATTAGCTCTGAAGTCCCTTAACGGGTCCCATCCATAACGCCCGGTAAAACCAGGCGTTAAGGAAGGGACCCGCTAAGGGACCTCGGAGTAGCGTGGTAAGGGACTACCGGCACCGGTGTCCTTACCGGTGCCGGTAATCCCTTACCTCCTACCTCGTAATGAGGCCCAGTGTCTTTTGTCCCATTTTCCACAGTTGCTTTAGCACATGAAGAGGGCGAAGGCATTGCTGTGGACTAGAAAGGCAGGCACCGAACCACCAGACTAAAGTGCACACTCCGGCCAGACAATATTGAGACCACCTCATCTGAGGGAGAGTTGGCTGGAGGAGCACACATAACATCGGGCAGAGCTGTTGAGGGCTCCTCTGATGAGGTTGTTGTGGTCGGGGACTCCTCAGTGGCTGTGGGCTGCGGTAATAGAGGGGCCATCCAGGGATGAAGGCTCGCCGAAGTCATCCAGGACGATGAAGAGTTTGTTGAAGGAGGAAGCAAGTGAAGGCCAGCACACAGGGTGTGGTGGGGACATCCAAGATGGTGTGCAGGCTGCACCCCTAGGCTAGGGAAAACGAGGATGTGCAGTGCACCATGGAGGCAACTGCACAACCTCCTGTCCCTGGTCCATCTGCTTCAGCCCTGCCACAGACATGGATGCTTCCACCCAGACCGAGCCCCCCGTTGTTCCCGGGGAGACCAACCCTGAGTTGGTGCATGCCCTGCTGGCTGCTCTTTGACAGGCGGACGGCCACAATTTGTGATGCTGTGACAGCCATTTGTGAAGCGCTGTCACAGCATCACAATTCCATGTGCCTCTACCTGGGCCAGCTAGCACGTGCTCTACTCTTCAGTGGTCTCTGTGCCTCCTCCACTGACTCCTCTGTGCTCCAGTTGTCTTCGGGGGAGCCTTCCTTGCAAGGTAACATCAAGGGCCCCTCAACACCAATCCCACCCTCACCGCCTAGTCTGGTGGCAAGCACATCCTTGCCTCCGGTGGAAGTCCAAGCTTCTACAGAAGGGGTGGTCACTGTGCCGGCCCGGTACCTACACAGAGAAAGGCATCATGGCAACAGCTGGCACCTCGGGACAGTGCTGGCACTGTACACCCCAACATGTTACATCTAGGCAGCGGGTGTACCTGCACAATTGTGCTCAGCAAGGCAGCAGCAGATTAGTGTGCCCAGAGGCAATCCTCGCAGGGCCATACGACTTCGAGGAGGCAAATCAGGTGGGACAGTTCGGTCACCTGGAAGGAGGAATGGAGGAGACTCTGACAAATGGTGTGCATCCGTATGGAATTTTGAAGGCAGCTGATGGTAGAGAAGCAGCGGGATAGGGAGGCAAGGATTGCTAGGCCCAGGGAAGAGGTGGTGGAGAGAAGGACTCTGAGGCGGGCTGCCATCCTGGAGGAGGACTGCAGGGATGCAGAGGAGGAGAGGAGGATGTCGGGGGCCCTGCAAGCCCTCCAGGAGAGAACGGAGGCCTCCTCCATGTGGAGGATGTGGAGTGCGATTCTGCCCTGGAGGACGTTATGAGAGACAGTTGAGCCTGCTGCCTTTGTATATCGTTATTTGTGTGTATTTTCTTTTTTTTACTCTTGTTCATTTTTGCCCTTGGACATTTCCCCCTTCCAATTAGCACTTTTTTATAGTGTAAATATTTTGATACAGATTTCAATGTATCGCTCACACAGTTGTTGGTGTCTCTTTGTTCATGTGCTGCATTTGGTTTACTATGGTTTTGGTTTGCTTTTTTCTGTGACTGTAACATGGGTTGGGGCCTTACTGTGGATGTGTGGGATACACTCATCACTTGTGCAGTCGTTATTCGGTAGGTGTGTCCCTCCCAATGCATGGCCACCTACCTGCACACATCAGCTATTACCCAGTGGATGCTCTCATGTCATGCTGCTCATATGCCACTCACATGCTTCATTTTCACATGTGAATTTATGGATTGTGGTTGGAAGCCTGTGGCTGAAATGTTTGAGGGAGAAAAGACTGAAAGTTATTTTTACATAAATAACTTTTGGTCTTCTCTCCCCTGAACATTACAGCCTTTGCCCTTGCCCCCGGCCCCACCCCCTTTGGTTGTGTGCCACTGACTCGCTGTGTCCCTGCAACACCTGTTCCCTTGCACTTCCTTGTTTGGGAACCGGCACCGCAGGGTCCTTTCCCTTTTTAAAATTTTATTTTTTACTTTTTACAGGATGAGGGAGGATATGTGGCAGGTGTGCTTCATGTTGGAGTCAGGCCAATGGAGAAGAGGTAAGAGGTTGAACAACATTTGATTGCTAGCGGTGTAATGTTTCAGGGCCAGGCTGGGGTAGTGTCGGTAGTGTCGGAGGTGAGGGGTGCTTGATGGTGGAGTCAGGACCTGAGGGGCTGCCTCAGCGTGTGTTGGAGGTGAGCGGGGCTGGTGTCAGGGCTGCATGGGTGTGGTGTCAGAGGAGAGGGAGGCTGGAAGAGGTAAGTTGTTGGTCAACATTGGATTGCTAGGGGTGTAATGTGACAGGGCCAGGCTGGGGTAGTGTCGGGGGTGAGGGAGGCTGGTGGGTGGTGTCAGGACCTGAGAGGCTGCCTGGGGGTGATGTCATATGTGAAGAGGGCTGTTGCTGGTGTCAGCACCTGAGGAGCTGCATGGGGGTAGTGTCGGAGGTGAGGGGGCTGGTGGGTGGTGTCAGGGCTACCCTGGGGGTAGTGTTGGAGGTGAGGGTCCTGGTGGGTGGTGTCAGGGCTGCTTGGGGGTAGTGTTGGAGTTGAAGGGGACTGGTGGGTGGCGTCAGGACCTGTGGGGGTGCCCGGGGGTAGTGTCACAGGTAAGGTGGGGTTGGTGGGTGTTAGGGCTGTCTGGGGGTAGTGTCAGAGGTTAGGGGGCTGGTGGGAGGTGTCTGGGCTGCCTGGGGGTAGGGTCGGAGGTGATGGGGGCTGGTTGTGGTATCAGGTCCTGAGGTGCTGCCTGGGGGTAGTGCCAGAGGTTAGGGGGCTGGTTGGTGGTGCCTGGGCTTGTGGGGGCTGCTGTGCATTAGGGGTATGTGCCAGCAGTTTGGATGCATTTCGAGTAGGGTAGACGGTTCACATTTTCACAGTGATGTAGCCATTACTTCGTGGTACCTTTCACAGTTTAGCGGGGTTTAGCTTTTACTTATGGAGGACCTCGCGCAGTTTAGCTGGGGTACAGCCTTTACTTGTGGGGGACCTTGCGCAGTTTAGCTGGGGTGCAGCCTTTACTTAGGGGGGACCTCACACTGTTTAGCTGGAGTGCAGCCTTTACTTGTGGGCGGCGTTGTGCAGTTTAGCTGGGGTGCAGCCTTTACTTACAGGGGACCTTATGCAGTTTATCTGGGGTGCAGCCATTACTTATGGCGAACCTCGCGCAGTGTTATCGTGGTGCTGGATGTTGGGTCATAAGTGGACACAGAGGTTTGCGGAAAGGTTGGTCTATGGCTATGATTTTGTTTTGCGTGGGGGTCTGTTGTGGGAGTTCCTCACGCAGCTCAGTTTTCTTTGCAGGTCGGATTACTTTGCGATTTGGATTCCATGAATACGCGGACCGCACATTGGAAAGTTTGGGCGTAGGGCTATGCAGAGTCTTTTTCGGCACGCTGACTTTGCGGGAACAATGCACACTTTTCTGTGAATCGGGTCCTTAGTTTGTCATATAACACCGAAATTTGGGCACCGAAAGGTAAAACAGAGGATTTGATATCGTGGTCAAGTGGAAAAGCAGAACTAGAATATTATCCCATATGCTCCACTTTTTATATGACACCTGCACATCAAACCATAAAGAGCATGTGCTTTAATCATAATTAAAATGGACATCTCAACGGAACACATTACATTACTTTCCTTCTTACAGAAAGCAGCCATTATTGGATTAATTGTGGTTTATTTATTACTTAGATTCACATTCTGGCTTTTTCCGTTTTTCTTGTGCTTACAATATTGTCATATAACTGAACTCAGCAGCAGGAAGGTGAAGGGTTTACACAATGTGGTTTATCTGTGTAATCATTTGTTTGATACCTTTTGAGTTTATTGAACATCCCGCCTTATGACTATTGCATGGCATGCCAACACATTGCAGTACTTCCAGGAGGGATGTGTGATGTGTGAGACATCTTACAGCAGCAGTGTTCATTAGTGGAGAGAGAGAGAGAGAGAGAGAGAGAGAGAAAGCGAGAGAGAGAGAGAGAGAGAGAGAAAGCGAGAGAGAACTAGAGTGAAAGAGAGCGTGTATGAGAGTGAGAGATAGCAAGAGTATGAGAGTGAGAGTATGAGATTGAAAGAGAGAGAGTATGAGATTGAAAGAAAGAGAATATGAGAGTGAAAGAGGATGAGAGTGAAAAAGAGAGAGTATGAGAGTGAAAGAGGATGAGAGTGAAAAAGAGAGAGTATGAGAGTGAAAGAGATAGTATGAGAGTGAAAGAGAGAGAGTATGAGAGTGAAAGAGGATGAGAGTGAAAAAGAGAGAGTATGAGACTGAAAGAGGATGAGAGTGAAAAAGAGAGAGTATGAGAGTGAAAGAGGATGAGAGTGAAAAAGAGAGAGTATGAGAGTGAAAGAGATAGTATGAGAGTGAAAGAGAGAGAGTATGAGAGTGAAAGAGGATGAGAGTGAAAAAGAGAGAGTATGAGAGTGAAAGGGAGAGACTATGAGAGTGAAAGAGTGAGAGTGAAAGAGAGTGAAAGAGAGAGCATGAGAGTAGGAGAGAGAGAGTATGAGAGTGAAAGAGAGAGACTATGAGAGTGAGAGTGAAAGAGAGAGAGAGGGAAAGAAAGAGAGAGAGAAAGAGAGAGAATCATACTTCTGCAGTCTGAGGGTTTTCTAACTTGGAATTCACACGCTAAGAAGCCAGAGGTTCACAGTGTAAAACGACGCGCAATTGGTTTTTCGGTTTCTCTTTCTCCTGTTTGAGAATTCAGTGTCTAACTGTTGGGATGCCAATACTTTACTGCTTGCTTCCTGCCTATGTGACCCCGTCATCTTGGGGTCCCGGCCTTCGTCAAAGTGTCAGCGTTCCTCGTAAAGCCCTCGGTCTCTGCTAAACACATCCTTGGTGTAGTTCTCCTTTGTCTGGGCGAGGGACTTTCTCCCTCCTGTGGAACCCTGCGCGGGTCGGCTTTCAATGTGATCCGGTGGAGTCTCTCCCTGTCAGATGACTTCTACCTGGCTTTAACTTTCTCCCTGGAGTAAAGACGAGAAGTCCATTGGTCATCAGCATCTTCAGCAGGTGAGAATGTGTACAGGCCAGTAACCAAGCCATCCACAATAAAGGAGCCCTGTACATTGGTAACATCTTTAATTCCCATACAACCAATACATATTGAAGTCTTGGAAGGCAGGTGGGATGTAGCCCTTCCTTGGGCATTCCTTGTCCCCAGAGGGCAGGGTCACCCCCAAGGGGATCAGGGAGGGTTTCACGTAGCAGGTTGAAACCTCTATTCCCGAAGAGGGTGGCTACCTTTGGGGAGAAGGGACAAACTTCCCGGATTCGTCACACTGGCTAATGATCAGTGCTGATCTTTGGGCGCAATGGTGTTATTGTTATTATAATAACACTTATTACACTTATATACACTGTGTTAGTAAGTTAATCAGGTTGGAGACTGATAGTGCTTCCTCTATTGTCCCGGGTTCCTCACTGAAAAGTTCAAGAAGGCTATGCACTGGCTTTGTGTGTCCTTTGGACCCCTTCTGGTTCTCTGAGGGGTCCTGAATTATAGATGCACGGGGTTGCCGGTCCTTGGTGCAAAGGGTGTGTTATTATGGAGGATTTCCTATAGTGTCTTGAGATGCTAAGTAGCTGTGCTGGAGAGGTTTGTCAATTCCCTCCGAGATGTAGCGAGAGATCCTGTTGTAGCATTTGTTTGCACCAATCATAGTCTGGTTGGTGAGTATACACTCTTGCTATTTCGAGTTGTGGTGTTCTTTCCTGGCTGGGTGTCCCTTGGCATCCTATTCACTATTAGTTGGGCAGGTCTGTAAGTAGAAAGTCAGTGCAAGATGTTCAGAATCCTTGGCCGCAAGGTTGGTTGAAATCTTGTGAATGTGTGGATGCTGTGTGTTGTTCTTGGGGGTGTGAGCATAATATATGTGAATATAATTGTGTGAGTAGTTTATATTATCCTTGATCCTGAGGTTGTCTAATTTATTGACTTCACCCACTTTTGGAGCTTATTTGGCAACCAAAATTGTCTTCACACTTGTTAGTGAACAAATCTGTTGTGGTATTTGTGAAAGCTTCATGGTAGTGCTGTTAAAGTTTAACCTAACTTTGGCAAACTGTTTGTAATTCCATACTATCACATATGATGAATCGAGGGAATTTGTCCCTTCTCCCCAGGGGGGAGCCTCCAGCTTTGAGGATAGGGAAGTGAGCCTGCTTAGCAAGACCATCCCTAGGGGTCTGGGGAAGTGGGACCTCACTGGGAGAGACATACCCTTAGCGGACACAGACTCCCGTTCCTGTCAGGAACTCCCTAAACTGTTCCCCATCATGGCATGCATGGAACTATCTGAGAGGCAAAACAGTAACAATTCCAGGGACTGAGCTGAAAGCAAAGTTAACGTACACCATGACCATCATGGAACAGAATCTGTCTCTTTAAGAATAAAGTTCCAATGAACTGTGAAAAGGAGGTTGAATAGGGAGGACACGTTGAATCATAGGGAGAACGAGAAATGCAGACAAGAGCAGGGGAGGGCCCCTGACAGCATTACACAGGCAAGGTGCACTTCTTGCTCCCTCAGCAGCAGTTCTTTGACGCTTCTGTATGTTGTCTACATTTTGTGGAGCCTTGGCTCCAGTGAGTGAACTACGGAATAGGCCCATATCCTCTCTTCTTATCCAACATCTGGGCTTTGGGCTACTCCAGCCAATCAATGGGAAGAATTTGCACCATTCAAAAAGGCAGTGGCTGTCCAGCCAGGGACAGCCATCTCCGCAAAACCTGCTCAGCCACAGACATCCTCTGGCTGGTTCCAGGCACACATAGCACTTACTAGGAATCCAGGGGTAGATGCTGCAAATGTACATTACTGTTGCAGGGTGAAATGATAGATCTGATACTCAGGTAAGGAAAGTGAACTTCTTTACTAAATTCCAGTGACAAGGCACATACATCAGGTAAGTCCAAGGGTAAGTAAGTAGGACGGTACACAGGAGACCCCCACCAGCCTCCTCTCTCACAAGCTGCTTCACTCCAACTGACATTCATGGAGCTTACAGGGGCACTCACACCACAACATTCCACAGGCATAACATTCCATCAGGTATTCTCTCAGGCAAGAATTCATGCAGGACCAAGGCAGGGAACACAAGACACAACTATTACCTTATTTGAGAGTGTCCTGCCTCAGACGGGAGGAAGACTGCTGAAAAGCAAGATGGCACAAAACAGAGGGCTTGTACTATGAGAAGCAGCCAATTTGAGTATTTGTCACTGAAAATGGCACTACCACAGTAAAAAAGGATGGTGCACGGCAGTACAGCGCGGTAGGTATTTAATACAGAAAACATTTAAAACATGGTTAACCGCCACCAGCTTGTCCTGTGCACATCATAGATGTACCAAAAATGTTGCTAGGTAACAAGAACAATGTACACAAATTGTCCCTGTTACCATCCCCTGAAGGTCTTTTGTGTTACTATTAAAAATTCAGGAAAACGTAAGTGAGAGAAGAACTCTGCGTGCACTGGCAGCCTAGGGACTGACCAATACACTGAAAGCATGTGAGTTGAGCAGGTGAGTGAGGCTAAAAATAACTCACTCACCTGAAACTGTGCAAGGATACAAAGTCAATGACAGATATGCCGGGGTGGGTGGTCCATTGAAAAATCATTGGAGAGGAAGTTGCGAAAAAGAAACAATTTCCTAAAACATTGCATGGCAATAACTGACACTGCGGTGCACAAACAGATGCAGGGCAAGTATGACACTACATTGGGGAGCAATTAATATAGGATCATCAGGGAAAAATACAGTGGGGGAACAGTTTAATACAATAGGGGGCAACTGATCAAGGGCAACAGTTCAATCAAATTCCTGTGTTAGAGTGAACAATAACTCTAGGGCATGGGGGCGACCTCAGTGATCAAAGGTTCAAAATACAATTTAGGAACAAATAATTCATTGGGGGAACAGTGAGTGTTGGGCAGCTCAGGAGCAAATACAGCAGTGCAAACAGTTCATACAGTGGGGACCAAATAATCTAGGTAAGACCAAGGTGCAAACAATTAACACAGTGGGGAAACAGTTAATTTGGAGCAACAATGAAGTCTAATTAATATTATCGGGCAGACAGTTGGTCTTGGGCAACCAAGGAGCGGGATACGGGAGGGGTGGGAAAATCCACTACCTCAACAGGGGAAGCAACTAATCTAAAAGAATACGTGCATAAGGAGCGGTAGGGGAGATGATAATTGAGTGGGGGGGGGATTAAGACTTGGGTAGCAGTTCATCCATAATTAGACACAATGGTGCAGGCCATCACAGGGATTGACACTAAGATTGGATATGCGAGAGCTAAAAGCAGCTCCCGGGCATTCGTCATTCACCAGGACCACAAGCTACCACTGGGGAATGTGCAGCTAGTGCATAGGCATAGCGGTACGCACATCTCAATGCCACATAAGATGCAAACCTATCATTGTCTCCATTATTTACCATCCCTTATGCATACACCTTTCTAATGTTTATTTATCGAAATGACAAACGCACAAAGTAAAAATAACATAGATGTATTTGTTCGACATCAGTCGGCCTGGGGATGTAGCTGCTGGTAGCTGTTGCTGTCAAGCTAACCAGGCTCCTCTCAGTTCCCCTCAGATCAAACCCTGCAATTACATCAGGGGCATTTACTGAAACTCTTGGTTAGAAACAAAACCTTCCACATTACAGACATTAGCAATTACAAAACAGCTAGTTCATAAGAGAAATTCATAAAACCCTACCAATACTACATTTGATAACATCCACATTTTAAAGAAGTCAGTCTCCTCAAAGAGGACCTTCTTCTCAAAAACCTCTTAACCTCTGTCCCATCATTAATCGTTTCCACAGATTCTCAATGAAGTTCATATTAGTCTTATGCACAGACTTCCCCAATATCCATTTCCCCATTCCACATCTAAGGTCACATGGCAATTCAGATGGAATTATAGGAAATTCATTCTAAATGATCTCAGTGGTGATTTTAAAAGATACTGTAAAGGTGCTTTATATCCCACCGATGACGATCTATATTCCTCATACAATTGAAACTTTTGAATGTCCTTCCGGTTTTCTACGTAATCAAAACATTTTAATTTTACCCTTCTTCCCAAGTATCCCTCTTCTGGACTAACAGCTGCTCCCATTAGCATTTTGTTTGCAGTCATCCATAAAACTCATGACTGAGGTATCACACTTCAGTCATACATCTTACCCAATTCATAAAAGAGAGAGACACTTTGACCAGCCTTAATCTTAAAATAAAGGCCTAATTAATTACATTTATACATAAACCACCAGGAGAGTATTCCCAAATCTAAACCTCGGTAGTCCCAACACGGAACGCTACAGCCGATCCTCCAGAATCCCCAGCCATTTCAAAACATTTGTGCTATCCACACGCTGTAACTGTTAGCTTTGTTAATGTACTATACTCTAGTAAACCATGAGTATGTCTTTTTATAGCGTGCACTGTAAACTGCAGCCCTACTAGGGACTCGCATTTCTGGCAGATAAGGTGAGTGAGCTTAAATGATTTGCCCACAGTGAAGCAGGGATTTGATCCATGTGTGCAGTTCAGGAACTTGAACATGAGTCTCTTTCAGCTCTAGTCGGTAAAGTTATTAGTGTG
Organism: Ambystoma mexicanum; assembly: GCF_040938575.1. NCBI lineage: Eukaryota > Metazoa > Chordata > Amphibia > Caudata > Ambystomatidae > Ambystoma > Ambystoma mexicanum. Next base: position 542,983,267 of record NC_090922.1, read on the forward strand.
GAAGAGGTGTGAAAAGTTGTCTACTGTGACTGTGGATATACCTGTTGGAGTCTTTCGATTTTATCTATTTGTTAAGGTGGAGCAGTGAACTGGACTGAACTCGCAGTAACTTAAAAAACCCACTTGTCACACAGAATGTGGTGTGCAAATTGCTCTACTGTGGTCCATGGAGTGCGCACGGAGAGCAGGTGCGCAACAAGCGGAGGATTGGGGCGCATAGTGTGCACAGGCATTTGTTCTTTTGTCCGCTGTGCCGCTATATCAACCACTGAGAACTTACAGTAGTTACTACTTTTAGGAGTAGCTACCAGTTTGTGAACTCTCGTGACAAGCAAGCCGATGTACTCACTCCAAAGGCATTCAGCTCTAACACAATTAAATAAACGTACTCAAACTGAGCATCCCGAGGCAGCACCTTTACAAGCTCCTTTGAGTGTAGAGCCATGCATAGCAGTCAGGCACATACTTGGGAGGCCTGATGGTAGCAGACTTCAAGAAATGGCCTTAGAGTAGAAAGGCTTTCCCGAGGATGAGTTGATCCTTGGTGGGCGCGGGGCAATGGCCGATCAGAAGAAGAGTTGGTATGCAAACTAAGGGCCAACTTAGATGAACTTCAAAATCTCCCATAGGAAGGGAAAAGGGCAAGTGAAAAAAGGAAACATCTTGAAGCGGGCTTAACGACGCCCACTGCTGGTGAAAAGATTAGCAATTCTTTCCCCAAAAATGGCACACGCACAGAAGTGTAACCATTGATTACAAACCAGGCCGTGATTACAGCGGATGGATTTAACATCAATGATCAAGGCCTAGTGGAAGCAATTAGTGAAATGCAGTGCCTGATACAAGGCTTTGAGATGGAAGAGAACATGTGGGCGAGTCAGGAAAATGGCCTACTTGAAAACTCAATCTCTGAAATTCAGGGAAATGTCCACTCTGTGACTCCAACGTCATTAACATAACTTTTGTCAGTTAGGAACGTCACTTCAGGCGAGAATTACAGCAAACACCTGAGCTTTCCGATGATTCACACTCTGAAGGAAGCAGGCAAGTGAATTAAGTTCACTTCCTCATCTTTATCAGCGCTGAAATCAGTTCTTAGTGCATTTGTCGAATTGTATGACAACATCTGCAATGAGGTGAGAGCTCACACTCTAATACTAAGTAATATCAACTTGAAATTGGAGTTATTGGACCAGTCTGCGCAGTTAGATAAGTGGCTTTCACAGCAACCCACTCCCCGATGATCACTCTTGTACTACAAATTATACTGAGTGCAAACAAATATGTGATCGCACAATCACAAAAACTCCAGGAGAAGGTGTAATGAATTCAACAATGTCATCACTCCTTTCTCTGTGGTAACCTTCCCTCATGTGGTGAGGCCAATGCTTTCTGATCCGAACCCTGGGAGCAGCTGTATGAGGGAGGATCACATGGGTGGAGGTGATCCTCGGGGAGAGGACACAGCATAATTGGTGGAAGACACATGTCCCCACCCCCTGTTCCTTCTTGTCCCCAGGCCCTGATGGCGTATTGTAATATCCTCTCTCAACCCTCTGCCAGCTCCACCTCCAAGTTATCCCCCACGTGATACATCTGGACTAAGGAAGAGGCAGGGAGCAATAATGATTACTCTCAAAACGGCCCAACATCAGCAACCCCAAAATCACATTTTAAAAGGACCAGATATTATCAACATAAATCCTTGTGACTGTCTACCATATAATTTGTGTGACTTTAAAGCTACTGAAATGAAAGAACCAAACCTCCTCAGTAACACCAGCTTTTCTGTCCATAAGCATGGAAAAGGAGGACGGACCTTAATATTATCCCAAAATCTGACTTGCCTTTCAAGACTCATGAAAACACTTTTGCAAACTCTACATGTCATTCAGAACTGACCTCCCCTTAAAAATCACTTAGAACATTTACTCAGTTTTTATATATATATATATATTCAGTGAAAAAACTTTGTTAAAGGGACGTTATGGTTAAGTTGCACTACGAAAAACCTATGAAATTCAGTAAAAAAAACGTTGTTAAAGGGACGTTATGGTTCAAAGTAAAACCGAAAAACCCCTGAAATTCGGCAGTTATGGTAAGATAAGCAACCATAACTCGCGCCACCGTGCACTGCTAACACTAACACCCAGGACATCAAAGATGACATCACAAATGTCATTGATGACATCACTGATGAAATCACATGTGCATTTACTTTTCATGAAAACTCTGTACAAGGGATTCTTATAATGCGGACCAAAAACTGTCAAGGATCATTGGGATAAATATCATGAGCTAATTAGTGCATTAAGCAATGCATTGATATAAATAGCATTCTGTTATGAAGTTCTATCCAGTATACTAAGCTACTCATGCAGAAACATAGGCAGTGTGTGCAGCATACATGATGAAGGTGCCATATTCATAATCTTGCCATGTTGAATAGTGAAATGATAACTGCTTTCTTATTAGAGTTTTGCGTATTGTGAAACATGTAATAAGTAGATAATAAAACCCACTTAATACATAATTATTACAGACAAAACACAAGAGACAACAACACATACAAATATGAGTAAATACAGGGACAATGAAGTAAACAAAAAAGCAGAAGTAGTAGCAGAAAGAGTTCATAACCTAACTGATTGTCTTTATGCAGAGAAACTATTGCTCTGTTTCAAAGCTGCTACTTACCATATGTATGTGTATCATATAATGTGACTGCACCCAAAGGAAAGGAGAGTGAGTACAATGTATACAAATATGAGTATGTACAGGGAAGGTAGAGTAATAAAAATAAAACTATGAGAAAGTGCTGATAACCCTAATGATTAGGAACCCTAAAGGATTGCTCTCTTTCAAGCATGTGTCTTCCGCTATGTATATGTTTCATATGATGTGACTTCACCCTAAGTCTACAAATATAGTACCTTTTCAATTTTTACTTCCTGACTGTTACTGAAGAAAACTATGTGGCCTAGATATGTCAGTAAAGGGAAAAAAGGGAGAGCCAGACATGTGATGTCATCAGTGGGTTGGACTATTTTCCACCTGTTACCGCATAATGTCTCCATGTATCTAAAATTCATGCGTATAGATGATTCAGTATTACGGTCCTGGGACACATTGAAGCAGAAATGGATTTGGGTTTCACAATCAGTGATGGTGTTTGGAAATATATATGGCAGATTGGTCATAGTAGTAAGATGGATCTCAAATTTGCGTCTTGTGCGTCAGACAGTTTTGGGGAGGTTATATTGGACTCCAGTGCGAATGTTTAGTTTGGGATTAAGTGCAGAGGATGTTTGCTGGGGGTGTGGCTGTGAAAAGGGGACACTGATTCACATGTTATGGAATTGCTCCAGAGTGTCTACTTTTTGGTCGGAGGTCCTGGATAGATTAAACGTTACTTTGTCGATATCCTTTCCGAGAGGGCCCTTTCAGGTTTTATTGTTGGCAAAGAGAGGTTGTTGTTTGACAACCCGTTTATATGGGTGTTGGATAGATAAGGTGTTAGTAGTGGCAGTGAAACAAATCATGAAAGTATGGAAGTCTAGAAAAAAGCCAAATATAGAGGAATGGATTAATGATCTGATTATATTGTCCGAATATGAATTGATTCTATCCAGGAAGCAGGGTAAAGAAAAAGAATATTGGTTTTTGTGGAAACCTTTTACTGATTTGTATGGTGATATTAACACAAGATGATGGAAGTGAGGTATGAGTGTATTTGGTTGATGGTTTGTTTGTTTGGTGTGGATTGTTTTTTTTTTTTTTTTCTTGTTTGTTTGGGTCATTTTACTATGCGAGTATCTTTGTTTAATGATTATTTCTTATTGATTTTTTTACTCTGTCATTGTATTTTTTATTTGGTGCTCATTTTTAATTAATTATTTTGGAAAATACTTCATGTGATCATCTTTATAATGCTTTTATCCTTTCTTGTTTTATTTGTTTGAAAATTGTAAATAAAGATGTAAAAAAAAAAAGAAATGCAGAACAACTGCTACCGGCTTACCGCGGGGGAAACAGAATACACCAGCAAGAGCCGGTGAGTCCACCCAGGGAAGCAGGGATGCTGCGGTGTATTGGCAGTCATGCCAAATTATTGCTGATAAAACACATGAAAGAGAAAGAGCAAGCGACCATTGCTTTAAAGGGGAAAACAGATCCTGTTTAAGAGGCTTTTAAGTGTGTGAGTGTATGCAATACACATTTAAGAGAAGCCCTGGCAGGATACTATACCAGGCAGATACAATAATAGGTAAAGCAAATATAAGAGACTATCAGGTTTGGAGGTCTGTGCAGAGCCCATATGAGAAGAGCCCAGTATACCAGGCAAATTGAAGGTGCAAGAACATCTTACACAGGAGATTATGCCAGGTGGATGCAAGCCATGAGCATGTTTATATGAGAAAGCCCTGGCAGGAAAGCATACCAGGCATAGTCAAGTTGAACAGTGTGTACAAATATGTTAAGTCAAGAAATCCTGATAAGAGCACATCAGAAAAAGGCTGTGGAAATATATTAAAGGAGAAAGAAAACTTGGCAGGAGAGTACACCAGGTATTCTAACAAGACAAAGACCAGGAGCCAAGTTAGTTTGTGTACTAGGTGTATTGCAGATCAAGAGAAACTCAATGAACTGATTATTCTTGAATGTAAACCAGAGTGAAGCGAAATCCAAGGTGAAGGGAACCACTCTCTGGAACAAGGAACTCTATCCTTTCGGAACTTTGTTTTTGTTGGAGTTACCCATTTCCCTTCTGAAGATGTATACCCCAAGGTAGGCCAAAGACATTTTCCCTTTTCACCTTAGAGATGTTTTGTTAGAATGTGAGAGCCATAACAGTACTTTGGACACAGGACGTTTTGCTTTGGCCATTCTGATTATTGACAGGCCTTTAGTTTTGGTGTTAGGTAGGGAACACCTCTAGAGCAGGGACAGAAAGTCTTGTCCCAACCCCAGTTTATTTTAATCAAAGTCTTCGACCAAAACCCTAAGCACCTTTTGTCAGTTCCTCATTCCTGGCTCCTCACAGAGGCCTCAAAGTATAATATTGGGAAGAATATAAATGTTGGTGTCACGCCTTCACTATCAGGACCAAATGGGGGGACATCAGCCAAAAAGGGGAGGAAGTGGTCAGCTGAAAGACAAGGAAAACACAAATACAGGAATTAAATCTCACATAAATGTTTGCACATTATGCATTCTTTCGGAGGCTGCAGCCCTCCAGGCTAAGGAATAATCTCCGGTTCAGGAAAGTGGCAAGGCCTTTGCCCCGATATTCAATCAATCCAAAACAATTATGAGAAGGCAGAATGGTAACACTGATCCAGTAAACATAACCTCTCTCTGAGAAGAAATGACCCTCCAGGAGGAGTGTTTTGGGATAAAGTGTGATTTTGGGACTCAAATGGAAAACCTTGGTAATGAGGGTAACAAGAAGGGTTCTGAATTTGCCACTGCACTTAGAATTAAATCTAATATTTGTTATGGGTGACTGCGCCTTTAAGTCAGCTCAGGGGACACCAGGCGTGAAGCAAGAGGAAGGAGGAAGGTGTGGAGCCAAGGGAGCGGCAGTTATGTTGGTGTAGTTGATGGAGAAGGAATAAAGGTTTTAACATTCCTCTTAGCCCGGTGTTGCGTCCTTCTTTATTGAACACCTACCAACAGCTGGCGACAAGGATATCTCCTGCGCTCCCGGCCTGATTCTGCACTGGTGATCCCACGTGCCTCCGTTTCCAAGACTCCAGGCACACCCGGCGATCCTGCCGCCACTCCGGGTCCAATGGAAGCCCGCCGTCTGCACACCCAGCGATCCCGTCGCCGTTCCAGCTCCCACAGCAGTCTGCCGTCTTCTGTTACAGAAGCGATCCTGCCAGTTCCTTCTTGCACAGAATTCCGCCGCCTCCCAACACACGACGATCCTGCCGGGCCATGCAGCAGCACTTCCCACGGCCCTCTCAGCAAGCGCTGCACATTGCATGCACGAGATCCCACTAAAGAAGGTCCACACCATGCTGTAGCCCTGCACGAGACCACGAGACAGCAGGGAAATGAGACCAGCCCAAGGGAACAACCAGCAGTGAAGCACCACACGCCTATGGTCATCAGGTACGCAGGCCCCCCCAGTGCAAAAAAAATCTATAAAGAAAAAGGGGACACACTTAATTGAAGCACAGACAGAGAGTCAGTACAACACCCTCCACAGGACTCCAGGTCTATGGAGTTTCGAGCTTGTTCACTACAACATCCACACAATATGAGCTACCCAGGATCGCCTTCGCACTCCGGGGCACTGCCCCAGCCATGACGCCCACATCCAAGGTAGCACTCCTACACAAGCCACTCCCTATCATGCTGGTCCCTCAGAGTGACAATGGGCCTAGATGGGTCAAGTGGGTGGAGGACTTCAACCATTTTGTCAAGGCTGCAGGAGGAGAGAAATCGCCAACATTATGCAACATGTTCATCAACTTAGTGGGGGGTGAGATCAAAGCCATAGTGAAGACAATTCCACCAGGCGAAAAGGACAGCTACTCATTACTCATCGCTGCACTCAACAAGAAGCTAATCATCGAACCCAATAGGGAATTTGAAGCCAGATGAGACCGTAGATTCATTTATCACACGTCTTCATCTGAAGAGTACTCACTGCCAATTTCATCTGTTTTCTGTGAATGAGGCCATCAGGCTAGGTGTCATCGAGGGGTGCATATCACCGAATTTCAGAAAGCAACTACTCAAGAAACCACTTACCATCGATGAAGTGAGTGAACTGGCCAAACAATTGAGGGGCATTAGTGTCTGTTCCCCTGTTCTCCCCCCACCTCCTTTCTGCACCCAAGGTGTGCTGGCTGGCAAGGAGCTGCGCTTACCTCTGGTATGGAAGCTGTGCACCGCAGGTGCCTGATAAGCATCTGCTCCAGTTCCATCACTGCCGATCTGTGGTGCAGTCCAGCTGCGACACACGTGATGCTCTTTACAGGTAAGCGTCTATATCACGCTGAGAAGTGTCTATGTTGCGCTGTGAATGTCCATTCTGCCTTCTGCAGCGTTCACAAATTCTATGGATGATGCTACGCGGTGCACGATTTCTTGACTTTTTCTCTCTTTGTTATGTCTCCACAAGTGCTGCGGTGCTGTGTCTTCTGAGCAGCTGATCACTGGGGCGCTAGAGGGTGGATTGCGGTGATTCGCGCACAGGTAAGCAGATTTTGGAGGGGGGTCTTTGAGGGTGCACATCCCAAGTTTGTATGCTTACTGTGTGCTTTCTCTATTCCAGGCACCGGGCAACGCTGCAGTGATGGACCGAAGGGGCGCTCCGTTCCAAGCCGAGCCCAGGTATGTGTGTCATGTTGGCACAGAGCCCGATGAGAGACTGGGTGAAGAGATCCTCTTGAAAGTAAGAATCAGGCAGTGCGAGGAGCCTGACGAGTGACTGGAAAGCAATGGGGGAAGTCCGAGGAGTGGCTAGAAAACAGGATTCCCCCTGCACGTGAAATTAAGCAGAGCGGGAAGCGTTACACCGCTTACATAGTCAGCAGAGAAAATGCTAAGCACAGGATGTGCCCAGGGCGTGGTTTTATAGCCCTGGGCTGCACCTTGTAACACTAGACCACCAGGGCCACTTGAGGCATGGGCTGCCTTGGGGCCATCTTGAGACACATTCTGAGTCCCAACCTGGAGGCCATCTTGGTGGAGGCTGCAAGTACTTGCCAATAGCTGCCTACGCCAGCCAGTGACCTTTAATGTCAATATGTTTCCCATATTGTTATGTCTTTTCCCACTGTTGTGTGAGAGTGTGCACTGTACTCTGCTGGGGTCCATGACACTTACTACAAGTCCCAAAGGCAATGCTACCGGTGCGGAATGAACTTCCCTCACCCACAAATGCCCAAATTGCGGCAGAGAACAATATTTCCAATCCCTATGCCGCAAAGGAAGACCTTTCCCCACGGCCAGGATGAGCACAGTACCCCAGAGTAGGCAATAAGGTTGAACACCACTGCAACCCTAATAAGCACCACAACACCCACCGGCAGAATATCACAACCAGAGAATATTTGTGTGGGCATTGGATGATATACCACTCCAAGACCCAGAACAGGGATATGACCAGCTGGACCCAAGCACCCGTTTTGGTGACGAATACAAGCCCACTCACCCATACCAGGTGTACAGTGAGCCACAGCAGAACTTACAATTAAACGACCAAATACAATTGAGCACAACTGGATGAATATGTAAACCTCATCCAGGACGACCAAGAAACGAAAGAGGCACCAAGAATCTCTGTCAAGCTAGGAAACAAGGACAACTGGTTCCTGATCGATTCAGGTGCCTCCGTAAACATTATGGGTGAACAAGAATTCCTACAAAAAATGCTGGAGGCACCCGATCTTTCAAGAAACACGACTAGGATATGCCAATGGGGTGCCACACAGCCACTACATTCAATCTGACAATTTTGTCACAGGCTTATGCACAACAGGCATGTGATTGCCACCACTGTCCATGTCATCCTAAGCCCAAGCAAAGGTCGGTGCCTACTGAACTACTACACAGCAAGCCGCCTAGGTCTCATCGACATTCGCTGCCAAGAAGGGGAGGTTATCTGATCAGCCATGAACCCCCAGACCGGAATAACATTCAGGCTCAATTACCAGACCTGTGCAGCGGCCTCTGGAAACCTAAAGGAACACTCATCAAGCTGCACCTCAACGAGATGGTGCAACCAGTTCCTCAACAGCCCAGGAGAGTGGGGTTTCACCTCCAAAATGCTGTTTCACAAGAACTCAATCAATTGCTCAAAAATGACATCATTAATCCCGCCACGGGACCCACATCGTGGGTCTCCCTATTGGTCATTGTCCCCAAATAAGGGGGCGCAAAAGACTCTGTGTTGACATGAGAATGGCCAACACCGCTATTCAATGGGAATGACACCGAGGTCCATGCACTGAGGATATGATTGTGTAGCTGAATAGAGCTACTACGTTCTCTAAACTAGACCTCGTTCAAGGGTACCACCAGCTCGAGCTACATCCCGAATCAAGAAGCATCACCACTTTCTCCACACATGAAGGCCTTTTCCGATACCGACGCCTGAACTTCGGCATCTCATCAGCTGCTGAAATCTTCCAGGAGGCCATCAAACAAGCCATCTGCCCGATCAAGTGCGCGAAACTGTAGCAATGACATCCTGATTTTCCGCATGACCCATGAGGAGCATGACGCAGCACTACTAGAAACTTGCTTGCACTACAAGATGTTGGGCAGACGCTATACCTCGAGAAGTGTAAATTCAATCAAAGAAAACTCACATTTTATGGGCACATCTTCTCAGATGAGTGGATGACACCTAACCCAGATAAAGTTAATACCATCACGGACCTCCAGGCACCAACCTAAGCAGCAGACATTCATTTGTTCCGTGGCATGGCGGGCTACTGTGCCTGGTACATTCCACACTACACAACACACACAGAGCCACTGAGGAGACCACTGCAAAAGGACACTATATTTGACTGAACCGAAGAATGTCAAACAGCATTTGACAATGACAAGAATGCACTTGCTGAGGCAAGGCCTACTTTGAGCCCACTTGACACACAGAGATCCCCGTCGACGCGAGCCCACTAGTGCTAGGCACCATCCTCGCCCAAACCAGTGGGGCCAACGTACACCCGAGACACGTAGTGGCTTACGCAAGCAGGGCCCTCTTGCCCACAGAGAGGGCATACTCCCAGACCGAAACAGAGAGCCTAGCGGATGTTTGGGCGTACGAACATTTCCATAATTTCATTATTGGCAAAATGTTTATGCTGATCACCGATCACCAGGCCCTGCTCTCCCTATTTGGGAACCCACGGACAAAGATGGAGCATGCGGCTGCAAGATTATGACCATACCATCATTCACAGACCAGGAGGGGATCAAACCCTGCAGACTACATCTCAAAACACCCGGCAGGCGGACCAATGACAATAAAGGGGACGTGGAGAACATCATCTACGTCACCAGGAACACACTCACCCCCGCACTCTCAATGAAGGCAGTTGCAACAGCATCAGTGAGAGACCCATCCATAGCTCTGGCCATAGCACTACCCAATGAGAACAGGTGGAAGGACTACCGCAGACAACGCGAGAAACACTCGGGGGATAGCAAACAAAAGGTTGGGGGACTGGCTAAAGTCTACAAGGAACTGGCAGTCAGAGATGGCTTGATACTGCTGCGAGCATGCAAATTGGTCATTCCAGCCGCACTCAGAGGTGAAGTCATAAAGTCTGCACATGAAGGACACAATGGGGCAGACAACACAAAAAGCTGTTGTGATGCTATGTCTGGTTCCCGTTCATGGATACATTGGTCGAAGACTAGGTAAAGAACGGTCTACCCAGCCAATGTTCCACAAGGGCAAAACCTCCCATACCCCTACAAACCACACAACCACCAGACGGACCACACGTGTGGCCGTAGACCTTTACGGCTCCATAGAATGGGTAGACTATCTGTTAGTCTTCATTGATGAATACTCACGGTTCCCCATCATCAATTGGAACACAACAACGGCGTACTCGCAGGTTGCCACCTTATTCAATGAGGTACTCAGTGAGTGGGAAATCCCCTGCAACATTAAATCTGACAACGGACCCTCATTCAACGGACATGACTTTGCTGCATTTGCAGAACACATGGGTTTCAGTCACCAGATAATTACGCCCCGATGGCCCTAAGCCAATGGGATGGTGGAACGGTTCATGGTGTCCATCAGGAAGACCATCCAGAGAGCACACATTGAAGCCACAAACCCCCACCAAGCGCTGTGCAGGATGCTCAGAGACTACCGCAGCACACCCCACACCAACAAGTCGCCAGCAGAAATCATGATCAGACATAAGGGACACACAAGAATCATAAGAAATCCAGATGACCAAGACAGGTAAGACGAAGACATAGCATACAGAGACGCCGCAAAGAAGGAACAAGCCAAAGGAGGCACAGTCATCAGGAGGAGGGCAGTACCCAAGGACTTCCTAGTAGGCAAAGAGGTCCTGGTGAGGCAGGTAACACAGAAGAAGATGGCTGCACGGTACTCGCCTAACCTCCTTAAAATACTCGCCATCAAAGGGACCATGGTAACAGGCCAAAATGCAAAGCACGAGATCACAAGAAATAGCTCTCAGTTTAAGCACCTTGTCAAGAACGAGGAGATGGAAGTCCCTGTGCACGACTGAGAACTCGAAGAAAGAGAGCCTACAGATGCCCCGTGGGTTCCCAGAGGAGGGAACGGAAGCTATGAGCAGAACAGCCGGCAGAACCTGCATCCGCCAGACCGATTGAAGAAAGGACTCGTCCGCAGCACACAGTCAGGTGACCCCCACGTCTGGTGGAGTAGTGTTGAGCCCGACCTCAGAAAATTTGTCCAGGGGTGATGTAATGGGTAGCTGCACCTTTAAGTCAGCCCAGGGGACACCAGGCGGGAAGCGGGAGGAAAGGGTGGAGCCAAGGGAGCGGCACTTATGTTGGTGTAGTTGATGACGTTCCTCTAAGCCCGGTGTTGCGTCCTTCTTTATTTGAATACCTACCAACAATATTGATGATGGCAGTAGGGACTTTGCAAATAAGAGAATTATTGGACAAGGTGCAAACGCAACTTTAAATGAAGTGGTTTCTGCAAGAACTGAAGTGGCAACCCAGTGTATGGCAGCTCATCATTTTATCTTGAAAGCCACTATACGGGAGGGACATTACTTGTCAACCGCATTGGGGGGAATTAAATTGGAACTCAATTAGGAGAACGATTCCCACATGAACACACTATGAAGAGGAAACTTGTTGAAGAGCAATTGAATGGCTGTAGAGAAAAAGTAAAACTTTTATCTATTAAGCCCCAAGTGCTGCAGAAGGAAAGGCAATGCAATTTTAGTGACTAACAAAATATAGAATGTTCTCACCATTCATTGCATAAGGACGCTAAAAACATGTAGGTCTTCCCAAATGAGGTTCTACGTGGCCGGTACAGAAGGCCACGTAGTTAAGAACTGTCAAGGGGAGAGTTGTTGTGTGGTTGTGTGTTCTTAGATGTTTAGTAATCCTTTTACTCCTGCAGTTTCAGTAGCTAATATGACCCACAAGAATGCAAAAACTCTTGTTCAATGTTCTAAGGGGGAAATGCCAAGAGTGTTGTCACTTATAAAACAAGTCAATTACGTAGGAGGTTCAGGAACCTGTTTGAAGCAAGCAGAAGAGGATCAGTTTAGGGGTGAAAGGTCCATACTCATGAGGAAAGGAGTTTTGCTTCAGAAGTATGACTTATGAGACCATAAAACAGTGCAAGGATAGGTGTTGTGGAAATTGGAACGTGAAAGAGCTGGGGCTGAGCTCTTCTTGTTTGAAATTGGATTATGAGCTCGACCCTAAACACAATAAGGGATTGTTATTAAATGGATCAAATATGTTATCATTTCTTTATGAAATCCCTAAATTGCGCCTGATATCCACTAAGGATATTGATCAGGTAAAGTTTTTGGATGACGAGAGGAATTATGTAGTTATGTTAAAAGTCCTGTCGAGGGCTTTTAAATGAATGCTGTTGGAAGAGCTGTAATGCTTTCAGGCTCTAGGGTTTTTACTTAATTCTTGCACTGAACAATTTGTAGAAGCATCTGGGTGTACAAACATAGTTCCCCGAGTGCCAGTGGCAAAAAAGGGTTCTCTGATTTTCACAGAAATTCTTAACAAAGTGCACTCTTTGGGAATGGAAAGTAGAAATGTATGCTTGTTAAAGTCACAAGTTGCAGTGCCAAAAATGCAGGAAGTTCAGAGCTGCCCTTGCTGCTGCTTTGATTAACAAGAAGGACTCCTAGCTCTCCAGAGTGTGCTTTGGGGGGTTCACAGTTCGATTTGGGCCCAGAGGTGCCTAATCTATCTATTTGTTCATCGAATATAAGGGCATCCGAAGGAGCAGAGTGAGATGTTAGTTGCCTGTCTTTGATTGCAAGAACAAAGGTGGAGCGGAGCGAGAGCAGAGCGAGAGCAGAGGGAGAGCAGTCACCTGCAGTCTCTCTACACTGTCTATCCTGTCTATCCTGTGAGAGTCCATTAATACTGCTATTCCCCGCGGAGCGGAGAGCGGAGCGAGAGCAGAGGGAGAGCAGTCACCTGCAGTCTCTCTACACTGTCTATCCTGTCTATCCTGTGAGAGTCCATTAATACTGCTATTCCCCGCGGAGCGGAGAGCGGAGCGAGAGCAGAGGGAGAGCAGTCACCTGCAGTCTGCTGCAGACAACGCAGACAACGCGGACAATGGCTTCAACAGAGATGTCAACAGAGGTACGAAATTTAAATATAGCGCCTGATACACATCTCTTGCACTCTGTGAACACTACAATAACGGACCTTACCCCAGAACTATCCCCCCGAATTCTACGTAGTTCACTGAAGCCGAATGAAGATCCGAAGCCAAAACCCAAATCCATGTTGCCCACCCAAAAACAGAAAGAACAGAAAAATCAGCGGCCACCATCGAAAACAACGAAACCAACGATAATCACTCCACTGTGTAGCAAAACCTCAATAAACACGGCGAAAAACTTTTTCTTCCCGAATCGACCACCAGAGGCTATAGGAAATATACAACAGGGGCACGAATGCTTTCACCAGATCGAGACAGGATCTCAGTGTGTCTCGAAGTCGACCCCTGAGTCAGTAAACACGTCAACAAACATGTTACTGGACAAAACTCCAATGAGGAGGAATAGTACAAACACCCAGCAAGAAGCGGAAACAATAGATTCACCCGGCGAAATGATTGAAAATAAACATACTTTTCCATCCCTACCTGTGTCCCCCGCCCCCGCAGCGTCCCGAACTCAGGGATCGCGACCCATGGATCCGGCGACTTCTGAAGGAGTATGGCCGTCTCCCTCCACACCGTGTGGCATCCTCTCCCCTGCCCAGCTGGGTTTGCCTGTCCCTCTCGGAAACGAGACGAGTGGTGCTCGGGACTTTCCCGTCGAAGGACGGATGGCCCGCGCACCTGGGCATCCGGCTAGAGGTAAGGGGTGTGTGGCCCCGGGAGGAGGGAGGATAGAGGAGAGTGAAACCAGGACGATCCAGAGAGAGCGGACAGACACGGCGAAAAAGTGGACCCCAAACACGGAGAAAATTTCGTCCGCAAAGCGCGCCCACTGCAGCTTGAACTCGCAGCCGGATACACGGGGCCTCGTAGGGGGAGCCACGACGGGCGAAGACCGCGGTGTGGTTTCAACGACCAAACTGGTAGAAGTGCAATACCACGCCTCACAAATGTCGCCAGAAAAAAATCCTTATGTTCGCTCTGTCTCCCTAGCAGTAGGCGGAGAGGACCTAACTGCACCTGGAACATACGAGGTAGGGGCAAACGAGACTTGTGATAACTCAATGGATATGTCAACTGAACAAAGGAGCCCATGTACACTTACTTTCCCGGACTCCACTTTAGAACCCGAGACAGTTACCAAAGGGGCAACCTCAAGTAAATGCCCCCAGGGTGTCTTCAAACAAAGCCAAAAACGAAAGAAACTGTCCTCGGCAAATGCAAAAACAAAAGCATCGAGAGCCAAGAAGACTTGCAGATCAACCCTTCCGACGCCCCTTCTGTCGAGTGCCCTGAAAGATTTCATAAACAAACAATTTAAAACAAAATTGGCTCACCCAAAAGAATTGTCAGATGAAGAAATCCTAGAGGCCATCCAGGATTTACAAACTGTGAGCAAATCACGGAAAATAACTTTGGGGACGTCTGGTCTACGAAACCAGGTTTTGACATCAATACCTGAAAGAATACATCCAAGTGCAGATAAAGAAATTTTGGAAATTATGGAAAACAAAAACCATGCTGTGAGAGGAGAACGAAATAAAGATCATATATGTGTCCCAGTGATGCAAAGCGAGAAAAATCCAGTAAGCAGGAATATAGAGGGAGAATCTCGAGCTCCCACGGAAAAATCCTACAACCAGGAGGCAATCCAACAAGAAGTGCACAAAGTGTGGAGTCCCAAAACCCGTGGACAAGACTTACAAATTTCATTGACGCCCAAAAAAGCGCAACCAAGAAAATCTAGTTTAACCGCAATGCCATCGGACATATGCCCCCTTCTAGAACTTCGGAATCCGGATGTGGATACCCCAATTCTGGAAGAGCTCAGTCTGGCTGCAATCCAACCACCTTTACAAACATCCCACTTTAGATCCCCTCCAAAGAATCGAAGACTAAGTGAAATTGCAGCCCCAGGAAACAAAGAATCTCCATCAAAAAAAACCGACCTCTCAGTCATCATGTCAGCTATTACCATCGCTTTAGCCCCGTTTGGAAAGCTTTATGAAGCTATTAACGATTCAATTAAAGATAGTACGGTTTTGACTGCAATGATGCACAGTAAATTGATCTTCGTGGAAGGCTGTATTACAGCTATGGATCAAAAAAACAAAGAATGCAGTGACATTTGGGACAAAAAGTTGAGTAGGCTAGAGGACCTAATGTCCCGTCTAAATCAAGCCTCTCCAGTCACAATAGAAAGAGAATCTCAGACCGAAGGGTCTTCTGTGTCTCGAGATTTAGCACCGATCTTCAAAAAGAAAACAGAAAAATATTCTCAAACGATCGGAACAATGTCCGACCAACAACAAACGGATGAAGCATCGGAAATGAGTACATCCGCAACAAAAAGCAAATCAGTATTGGAAATTTCAAGAACTAGTGATCCGAACGAAAACGAAAAACAAATGGAGTCGGCTCTGGACCGCCTGATGATAACGAGAAATAAACAAAAGGAATCAAAAAAACCAACTAAGAGCTCATCTGTGCAAAATGAGAATTTAAACAACTCAGTAATTTGTACGTCCTCCTCCCCGAGATCGGTCGACGAGTTCATAGCGCAAAGCTCATTAATGGATCTTAGTGAGCATCTAGAGACATCTAAAGAAGGCAAAATGAACACTACGAACATGAATGTCCTGCATACTCAACCTACAAATTCCACCAGAGTACCCGACACTCGGGCACATGAAAAAAAAAAAATTCATCACCAGAAAGAATTGATGCAAGCCAGACGATAGGCTTAACTCCCTGTGACCCTCATAGACAATTGGATGAACCGACTGAGAAGGCCCACTGTGGAAACACCCCCCGGAGAAGGGGGAGGGACGAACAGATGAGACAGAGGGATTTCTTTGTATCAAAGACACGCCTCTTTAAGATCGAACAAACATCTTCAGTTGACCAGTACATGATACTAAACCGGAATACGGTGCTGAAAATTCTTAAAAAGTCCAAAACTTTGCGAAATTTAAAATCGGACGATTTTACACTAATCGAGCCATATCATAGAAAACAACTAGCAAAGGCCTATCTGCATATTAAACGGAACGCCCTGAAGGAACTCTCGTGTGATGTCTACGCGGAACTAGCTAGTATGGGATTTAATCTAGTTGAGATGCCAACCACAAAACCTAAAGATGATAATAGACACATCTACAATACCTCCCCAAAAAAGAACTATAGGTATAAATCTAGAACTGAAGACCTATACAGAACTGGCAAAAGAGGGCAAAGTCCAGTGAAAATACCCTACTGGCCTCCAAAGTCAAGAAGGGACGAAAGCTCTGAATACAGACAAGAGAGGAGACAAAATTATAAATCTCTTCGAGATAAAAAAACAGATACATTCTTGCCCTGCCGTCATCAAGAACGCGGAGCGCCATTGAGGGAGATTCCATCACCTGGAAAACAAACTAATACAACTAACGGTGAAACAGAAAAAGCATCAAAGAAAGATAAATGGTCTTGGTTTCGCAGCATCTTATTACAAGGGCGTGGAAAATAGCAATCATTGGGGGTGGAATACCCAAGGAAATCCCCAACTGACGTGTCAACGACATTCTTAGAAAATGACATCCTAAGTATAGCATCTTGGAACACCAGAGGTTATGTACATCTCACTAATTCTGAGAGTCATGATCTCAGTCGATATGATATCATATGCCTCCAAGAGACTTGGCTATGTGAAAAACCAGCGCTCGACGGCTACTGCATTGAATTATCCCCGGCCCACAAAGGACCATTTGGCAGCCCTTCTTCAGGCCTACTTACAGCAATCCGGATGGGCTCGGGGGTCGAAATTCTGACGGTGATAAAGAGGACATACGAAATTTTGGCAATTTTGACCATATGGGATTCCAGAAAACCAAAGCAAAACCCTGGAACACAAGATGCGGTAGCTATAATAAACGTATATTGGAACCCCCAAAAGACCTCAACGGAAAAAATGTGTAAAGAAATAACAAACACAATTGACGAAATTGCCATGAACTACAAATCCTTCGATATTATCATCTGTGGTGATCTTAATGCCAACTGTGCAGCGCACAGTATGAACCAGATAAATTCATCTACTATCTCGAATGTGTCAAATAGGGGTGCGACATGGAACGGAATCATGAAATCTCGTAACATGTATAATTCGGCCTCAGCGACAATCTCCGAAACTTTGCTTCCAACCTGGGAACGAGGAGTATCTGCGGCAACCCTGGACTATATTTTCGTTTCTGAATTTTTTCATCGCAACATTGTTTCTTTCAGTGTGATTAAAACTAAGCAGAGTGATCATAACCTGCTACATCTAAAACTTAAAAATAAGGCGATTGCATCGCAATTTTACATCCCAGAAATCGAAACAAATTCACAAAATACTCGTTTACGAATGACCGCTTCAGATGTCTCGAAACTGAAAGTTCAGTTCACAACCCTTATTTTAGATCGGACAGTGCAAGATGACGCGGCCAGATCAAGCTACATTCCTCTTCTTGTGGCCTTTAAGAAACCAAGAAAACTACTGAATCTACACCCGACCCAGCACACTTATGAATATAATGCAATGCTGGTCTCAAAACGTAGAGCTATACGGAAAAAAAGAAGAGAAGCTAAATCCCTAAATCTTCCATCACTGTGGGACACCCTAAAAGCGGAAACCAGAAATTACAAACAATGGCTGAAACACTCAAGAAACCTGCGATATCAAGCGGACGCAGAGGAGATGCTAAGGACATTAGCTAACAAAAAGTCTCGTGACTTCTGGTCATTGATAAATAAATCAAATAAGACAGCAAATTCTCACATAATAAATCCAGTTCCAGAAGAAACCTGGAATGCACACTTCTCGAAGCTTTTCCAAAAACCGGAAGAAAACGAGGTTGAGTATATTAGAATGGCGGACTCATCATGGGTGGATTTATCTGACGTGAGTGATATCAAACTCACGATAATGAAATTAAACTCATCTAGAGCTACGGGACCAGATGGCCTGGCAAATTGCAACCTTAAGGAACATCCAGATGAGTGGTATAACCTCATCGCCGCAATCTTTAGTCTATGCAGGAAAAAAAGAACAGTTCCGGATTCATGGTCTAAAGCCTTGATTGTTCCTATTTTCAAAAAAGGCTCACGTGCGGATCCGGAGAATTACAGGCCAATAGCTCTCTTGGACGTCATTGGGAAGATCTTTGCCTCCATGCTTTTGTCTTACTTTCGAAAATGGGCGCTATCAGCGGCTTGTTTTGACCCTCTACAGACTGGTTTCCAGAAGAATGCAAGCACCAGCGCAAACATAATGTGTTTGACGCTACTCAAAGAAAAAGTTTTGACTGGTGGTCCCCGAATTTTTCTTGCATTTGTTGACCTATCTCAGGCCTTTGATCGAGTGGATCGACAGAAGCTCTGGATAAAATTGAAATCCTGGGCCTGTCCAAACGAAATCTTGGAACCCATAATTAGCCTCCATACAGACACACATATAAGAGTTCGCCTAAACAACGTAGGCCTCCTATCTAAACCCATCTCAACAGGTCGTGGAGTCAAGCAGGGCTGCCCTTTGGCCCCGGCGTTATTTATAACATACCTGGGAGACTTTAAGGAGAGTCAAAGTAACATCAGAACATTTCCGCCTAAGATAGTTGGGACATCGATTCCAAGATTGCTGTATGCTGACGACCTGATTCTACTTGATCACACCCAAGTGGGTCTCCAGCGCCAACTGGATAATCTGTCAACATACATTCAAGATAACAATCTGGAGATCAACAAAGCAAAAACTAAGATTTTGATTCTACAAAAAATTGCCACCAAAAAAAAGGAGAGGTTCCATTGGCACCTCAGGGGAACACAAATTGAAGTTGTAGACTCGTTTAAATATCTGGGTGTCCATTTAGATACCTCGAAGAAATCGGGAACTATGCAAGCCAGTTTATGGGCGAAAACAAAAAATCTCACAGCACAGTTAAGAATGGTCGATCGGAAATATGGAAAGTTTTCACTCCAACAGGCTATAAATTATTATAAAGCTAAGATTGTTCCATCTCTGACCTACGGCATGGATGCCATACCCTCTTTTCCGCCTTCAACATGGCAAAAATTGGAAGGCCATATATGGAGAGCCGTTTTGGGTCTCCCAAATTCAACACCGATAGCTCCAATCAGGCGAGAGCTGGGTTTACTCTCTTTGAAGGCCGTAGTGGATCACAGTTCTTTGCAATTATATAGGAAAATCATTCATCCGGAGAGTCTCACAATCTACCAAATAATGGCAGTAGAACTGGAAAAAGGCTCAAATCAGTCTATGAATCAATGGGCCATGGAGCAAAAACAAAAACTACGGCAAATAGCATGTACTGAGAAAGAACTTAAAGAAAATCCAACGAGGATAAAAAAGAAATTCGAATGTTGGGACTGGATCAATACAGCTGATTCAGTTTCAGCGTGCAAACTCCTAGCTCATCTTCCCTCGAACCCCAACAAACTAAAAGAACCGATGATGTACTGTAAAAAATATCCAGATAAGCGACTGATGAGAACCCTTTTAAGAGCCTGTCTAAATGTCTTACCGACCGGAGAAATTTTAGCGATAAGAGCGGGTTTGGAAAACCACCCTGCAGATTATGCGCGGATCCAGATGACTTTGAATCTATAAAACATCTATTGATGAGATGTCCAGCTCTTCACCAGGCCAGGTGCACCTACTTTACCCCCCTGACGGCTACATCATTTGTAGGAAATGAAGATATTTGGTGAAACCGCTTAATCACAGGCGAAAAGCCTCGATGGCATACGGCGACTGCTAAACTCCTAAACCTGGCTTTGGAAAGAATAAATCGCAATCCGGAAGCTAGGTGATAGATGCATGGACAAGGAACTAAACCGTAAGGTTCGAACCATCCACTAGGCAACATTAGAAAGGTTTGCATCCATTCCAGAAAGCGCTCTTGTAAAAATCTTTTAAAGATTAAATACAAGTAATAATAATAAAAAATAAGGGGTTTAGGTAATCTAACACAGGACAGCAAGCTAGTTCGTTGTCTGTCCCAGTTCTCATTTGTCCTGTTGCAAGAAACATGTCAGATGGAGGGTTTTGTATGGATGTATATAGCATTTTCCAAAAGCATGTCAGTAGGTAAGGGAGTGGGGGCAAGGCCTTTGGGAGGTCTGTGTGTAGCCATCAAACATAGCCGAGGATGTATGGGGAAGTATGTGCCATCAGAGGTAAGGGGCTTATTGGCTGTAGAAATGCAATTTAAGCATGTACTGCCTGTGAAACAGATATTGATTATGAATGATTAGTGGAATATCAACTGTTTCTTCAGCACTTAGATACCTGTCGGTTCGTAGCACTTTATAAAACTAGTTATCATTATTATTATTAACCCGGCCCACTCGTATTTAGAGGGATTCATCTCCAAGAGTGGGGAAGTGCTGGAGACTTATAAGATCGGAAATCCCTGAAGGCGATATAGTACTAGCTGGGGATTGGAATGGTCCGGATGTCTGGCAGGGGACAGCTTCAGGCCAGGAATTGGTATATATGGCAAATGAGCAGGAATATGGGAGACTTTGGGAAGATGTTTGTGCTGGCTAGAATTTGTTTATAGTGAATGGGCAGGTAAGTGGCGACATCCCGAGCATGCCTACATGGCATCGGGACGACTCAGCTTCCTGGACTAATTAGGTGGCCTTGTCCGAAGCATCATTTCAAACCTGCACACATTTTTGGATCGTAAATAGTGAGGCAAGTGACCATTCTATACTAACTGCATGGTTTGACGTGAAGCTGAACCATTGGAACGGGCAAATCGTAGACACTTAATGGTTAGTCAATAAATAGCTGTGGCGGATGGAACGCACAGCATATGGAAAAATTCAATATGAAAGGCTCGGTTTTGGCATAACACGCCGTTAGGTCATACATTTTCGACTCTATCTGTTCTCCACCTTCTTGCTCCAAAATACAATTGGCGTAGGCGATAAAGTAACCTTATACGTACCACCTAGGCGCACTCATCATTTTAATGAATGCATTCAATTTCGAAAAAAGCAAATGAGGCAAGCAATTAGGAAGATGCGTGCTGAGAGCCACAATAACATGGAAACAATTAGCCGAATTAAAAAAGAGAAGCACAAATATGAAAATTGGCAGAAGGCACATTGTTACATAATGACCTATTTCACTAAATGATATAGAGATGTTTCCCAGGAAACTTTCAGCTCAGAGTATGATGGCCCATGGGACCTGGAAGTGACTTTGGAGCGAATCTATCGTGTCCATAATGTCCTCGTCCAACTCCTGCATCTGTGGGCCTAACGGTCTGTTTAACAAAATTCTTAAATTGGCCCCATAGGCGTGGACGTTGGCACTGTATGCGCTCTTTAAGAATATTTTGCTAGTGAAAAGCCTGCTGGATTCTTGGAATACATCTTTGATTGTCCCAATTTACAAAAAGGGCAATCCTTTGGAGCCTATCAGCTATCGCCTGATTGCCCGCCTCGCTGTTGAGAGCAACATTTTTTCTGTATGCAAAGAAATAGAGGCTTGGATTGCCAAAACCAAAAACATTTCAAAATTCCAGACGAGTTTCAGGAGGAGGATCAGGCGGATGCAAATGGATTGGTCATCACCTCGTTGATTGAGCACGCATGCACTAAGGGGCTGATAGACTTTATTTGCTTGTGTGGATTTAAGTCTCACGTTTGACATGGTGGACAGGACAAGGCACTGAAAAAGACTGCAAAAATCGAACATACTTGGAACATATCCACAGTGTTACACAGATCAAAGTAAGACTACATTTCAGGGGGGAAGTAACAGAATCGATACATACTGGAAGAGGTTTAAGGCAGGGGTGCGTGTTGCCCCCCTGCCTTTTTACCTTATACATGTCAGATCTGGGTGAATTTCTGGAAACAGCATCATTCCTATCGCCAAAAATGTCCCAGGAACGCTGCTTTTGGCTGGGTTACTGATGGGTAGGACCCAAATAGTTCTCCAATGACTCTTAGAGAGGATCAGCGAATATATTGTGGAGAATAGGCTAATGGCAAATCCCCCAAACAAAATCTTGTGCTTTAATGGTCAAAGACCAAAGGTGGCAATCTCTTTAATGGTCCCTGGGGATGAATAGACTATTAGTAGCACAGACAAAGAAGTATCTGGGTCATATTTTAGTTAAACCCACACAGAGAGAGGTCTTAAAAACAACTCTCAAGGATAAAGAAACGCAGTTGGGGCCAAAATCTTACTACATTTGCAAAAAGTATTGCAGATTTTCTCTGTGTCCACTAACAAAATGTATGAAGGTAGTTCTGTCCATCGTATAAGGCCTAGAAACAAATTCCCTTTCAAGGACATTCTAGTTTTTCTTTTAAAACCTTTATTTTTGGTCTTTCAACACACCATACAAATACGCACCCACATTAGGGTGGATTTAACTTTACGCCGTCAACCAGTGCCCCAACCCCCCCCCCTCCGAGTCCCTCCCCTATCCCTTGCCGCTCCTCCGCATCGTACCCATTGTGCATCATT
Organism: Ambystoma mexicanum; assembly: GCF_040938575.1. Lineage (NCBI taxonomy): Eukaryota > Metazoa > Chordata > Amphibia > Caudata > Ambystomatidae > Ambystoma > Ambystoma mexicanum. The sequence goes on from NC_090922.1 coordinate 543,006,168, forward strand.
TCAGCCTCCCTGCGACCCTGTGGCAATTCCTGTAGGCCCGAGTTAAGACTGCATCAGGGTGTGTTCCCAGCGTCTAGTGGCCCCTCTGTGTAGGTTTCGGCCTCACTTATCAGGAAGGATATCAGCGGGCCCCATATGTCGGGCGGACGCGCGTGAAGAGGGAGGAGTTTTATGAAATCTGCTTCTATGTCCTGGTAGTAGAGTAAGTCTTTCCGCCAAGCGGTGTAGGAAGGTGGGGGGCCGCGGCCCCATGCCATGGCAACTCTCCTGCGGGCTAGTGTCAGTAGGACTCCGGTCAGTTTCCTCGACGGCGTGGATAGCAATCTCGTCATTCCCAACAAAGCTGCTGTGCATCTCGGTTGTACTACTTCACCCACGATTGCGGATGTCATGTCTAACACTCGGTTCCAGAATGGGGCTACTTCAGGGCATTCCCATGCCAGGTGTATGAAGCTCGCTGATAGAGTACCACATCTCCTGCATTCGGCCTGGGTGTCGGGATGGTGTTTATTAGCTTTTTCCGGTGTATAATAGGTTTGGTGGAGGAAATTAAAATGGATAAGTTTGAGCCTGGAGTTAAGTGCAATTTTCTGGGTCTGATTCAGAATGTAGCCCCAATCAACCTCTGATATACTTGCATTTAGCGCTCGTTCCCATCTTGTTTTCGCTCCAGAGTTGACGGGGGGTGTTCCGGTGGTCAGTGCTTTGTAAATTTGCGACACCAGCCTGCCTTCCCCCTGTGCTTGAATGACATCATGTAGTAACTGCCAGGTCGGTGGCTGTCTCGGGAAACCAGGCAGGTGGGTCTGCATAGTGTATCGAATTCGGAAGTAGAGGAACACGTCCAGTGCTGAGTTGCCCCCTTTCTGTTTGGCTTGGTCAGGGGTCAGGAAGCCCTCCTCTGTGAATAGGTCTCCTAGGGATTGTATGTGTAGCTTGTCGACCCACTGGTGAAACACTTTCTCTGATGTTAGGGGGATTCCAGGAATAAACTTGACTGGCAAGAGGGGAGAGTACCTTATCTGCACCCCCAGTTTATTTGCTAGCGACTTCCAGACCTTGTATGTTGTGAGCATCACGTTCATTGTGCGGTTGGGAACGGGGAGTTGGCTGAAAACCACGTCAGTCAGGAAGTTGGGAGTTGCCAAGGCCCTCTCGACCTTTACATGGGGGCGAATCGTTTGCGTTGCGTACCAGTGGCTGAGGTACTGTGCTTGGGCTGCCCAGAAGTATTTTTCCATGTCGGGGAGGGCTAGACCACCGCTGGACACGGGAAGCGTCAGTATTGCGTACGGCACTCTGGCTGGTCTGCCAGCCCACAGTAGATCCAGAACCAAGCTTTTCAGCCTTTTCAAGAAGGATTGTGGTAGTAGCAGCGGGATATTGTTGAAGAGATACAGTAATTTTGGTAACATTACCATTTTGACTAAGGAGGTTCTGCCCCAGAGTGTCAGTGGGAGCGTCTTCCAGTGCGTGTACTTGTCATGTAGGGACTTAAACACCTCCTCATAGTTGTCCCGGAATACCTCTTGTGGGTCCAGTGACAGTTGGATTCCAAGATAACGGACCCCCGAGGTTCTCCACTTGAGTCCGAAGTTGTCGGCGAATTGTTTCGTGTCTCGGGTCAGTGGGAAGACGACTGATTTTGAGTGATTGGTTTTCAGTCCGGAGGCCGCCCCGAATCGGATGACTTCCCGCATGACGGGGTTCAAATTGACTTCTGGGTCCCTTATGAATAGTGCTACGTCGTTGGCGTATAAGGATACGATGAGTTTGTGTGGGCCGATGGTGAGTCCCATTTGTTGGCGTAGTTCCCGCAGGTTGGAGGCCAGTGGCTCCATTACCAGAGCGAATATTAGTGCTGACAGGGGGCATCCTTGTCTCGTACCGCGCTGCAGGTTTATTGATGCTGATTTTGCCTTGCCCACTATGATATTAGCTTGTGGATTGGTGTACAGGAGAGAGACAAGTTTGATAAAGCGGGCCCCCAGCCCCATTCTGGTGAGAACCATGAACATGAACGGCCACTCCACTGAGTCAAATGCTTTTTCTGCATCAAGCAGGACAGCGATTGCCTGGCCTGTAGGGTCTAAAGCCTCGATGATTCCAAACATTCTCCGGATGCCGAAGGTCGTATTGCGGCCAGGTATGAAACCTGCCTGGTCTGCTAGCACCAGGGCAGGCATCAGGGGCATCAATCTATTCGCCAGGATCTTAGCAAGAATTTTATTGTCCAGATTGAGCAGGGAGATCGGGCGATACGAAGCGCATTCGTCTGGTGGTTTTCCTGATTTGTGTAAAAGAATGACATTGGCCTCACGCGAAGAGTGAGGGAGGGTCCCAAGCTCTAGCGCTTCCTCGTACACCGCTGCCAGCAATGGAGCCAGAGGTTCTGCAAAGGCCTTATAAAATTCTCCCGTTAGGCCGTCAGGGCCTGGTGCTTTGGAGGGTGGTAGGGTCTTTATGGCTGCTTTAATCTCTTCCTGTGAGATTAGTTCGTTCAGAGGTTCACGTAGTTGATGTTCGACGCAGTAGAGTTCTGTGTCTTCCAGATATTCCAGGGGGAGGTGCGAGTCTTTCGGTAGCTTGGCACTGTAAAGATCTTGGTAGAATAGGCTGAATTCCTCTGCTATCTTTTCGTCAGTGTGGACCTCTTCCCCTTGCCTAGTTCTGATCCTTTCGATTTGGGACTGTTTGTTGTCGGCTTTAATTAGATTTTCCAGTAAAGCTCCTGGTTTCTGGCCCTCGCCGTATTGGCGGATTTGGTTGGTGCGGTGTAGAAATTTAACCTCACGTTCCGCTGCGTCGTTGAGTTTCGAGCTGTTTTAATTTATTTTCGCTGTTTGCAAGCTCGCCACTGATGAGCTTGAGAATGCCATTTTCTTTGGCGAGGCAGACTCCTCTGATAAAGCATTTAAAGGATTCCCAAATTATGCTTGCCGAGGGGACCGAACCCAGGTTGGCTTCTAAGAACACGTCAATCTCCTCTCTTAATTCGGAGGCAAAGACCTCGTCCCGCAGTGATCCCTGTTTGAAGCGCCAACGTTGTAGCGGCGGGGTGAGGCTAGCTGGCTTGAGCTTAAGGAAGATTGGCGAGTGGTCCGAGAGTGTTCTCGGGTGGATGTGGCACCGGCCACACGCCAGGGGGCTGTTAGTTGAGGTAAAGAAGTAGTCAATTCGGGAGCTTGTATTATGGACTGTAGAATGAAAGGTGTACTCACACCTTTCCCCAATGGAGACTCTCCAAATGTCCTGTAAATCAAATGCTTTGCAGATTTCCTTTATCTGGAGACCAGCTTTGGAGGTTGGTTGATGTATGGCCGATGATCTATCTCTCGTAGGGTCCATAACAGTGTTCTTGTCGCCACTCCAGACAACCATGGCCGGTCCGAGCGCTGAGAGCTGTGTCAACAACCAGCCGAAGTTGTCAGGGCCATCCACATTCGGAGCATATGAATTGAAAAAGGTCACTTTCTGACCTGCGACGATGCCACTCACCAGTAGTGCTCTGCCTTCCTCGTCTTTTGCCGTGTGCAGTAGCCGGAAACTGAGACGCCTGTGTATGAGGATCGCAACTCCTCTCGAGTACGTGGAGTAGGATGAAAAATATCTGTGGCAGCCCCAGCTTTTGGCCCACTGGCGGTCTCTCCCTGGAGTAAAGTGCGTCTCTTGAATCAGGGCCACGTCTAGATTTAGCCGGGATGTTACCTCCTCTTATATTCCATGTTAAAACGTTGAACGGGGCAACTTTGCTTTTATTTCGGATCTCATTTCTGATTCAGCGGGCGGCCGTGGTCTGGTTGAGCCAGAGCTGCTGACTGGGTCTGTATGTGAGGGATGGGAGTCACGATGCGATGATGAATATGGCAGCGAGTAGGGAGCAGGTGGCGAGCGGGAAAATCGGGAACTGGTGGCGTTGAACTTCCCCATTAACTTAATAATAGTAATATTCAAACTTCGGGCAATCCCCAACTGGCCCAAGACGTAGCTCTCCCGAGGGTGGGCAACCCTGAACATGCTCACCGGGAGGTTCCGACTTTCCCAACCCCCAACCAAAACGGCCCTTGGAGTCGCCATGCCGAGACGTGAGGTCCACACCTCGCCGGGCAGACTCTACTCAGGCTAACAGTAACTTAACAGTAGCTGAGCTAGGGGCACCCGGGGTCTCCCAAGTGTCCCAGCCCCGACTTGTGCTGCTGTAAGTGGTCTGGCCCACTCAATGCTGCTGTGCCGGGTCTTGTGTCCAGCCGTGTCCAACCGTTTAAGGAGGGTTCCTGGGGATTTTGTCTCTTTGTGGTCTGGGGCGAGCCTGATTCTGATCCGGGAGCCCTAGACGGTCCAGTAACAAATTTGCTTCATCTCGGGTTTGGAAAAATTGGACCTTTCCCTCGTTTTGGACTCTTAAGCGTGCTGGGTAAAGCATGGAATACGGCAGTTGGCTGTTGCGGAGTCTCTGTTTGACGCTTGCAAATGTTTTCCTTTGTGACTGTACTGCCGGGGAGAAGTCAGGGTAAAAATGGATTTGTCCCCGTCGTGGCTCAGTTCGCCTTTTTCTCTGGCGAGGCGGAGCAAGGAGTCGCGATCTCTGTAGTTCAGCAGTCTCGCTATTATGGGTCTGGGTGGAGCCCCTGGAGCAGGTCTTGTCGCGGGAATCCTGTGGGCCCTCTCGATTATGAATAGGCGGATAGGGCTTCACGGCCGAATAGAGTGGTGCATAAGGCTTACACGAACTCTTCCATTTTCTCCTGCGTTTGATGTTCTCTCACACCGACTATCCGTAGATTATTCCTCCTCGACCGACCTTCGAGGTCCTCGCACTTGGCGGCGGTTAGTTTCATTTGCGATTCCAGCTGCGAAACTCTATTAGTTAGGGTTGCCGAACTGTCATCGAGATTTGACACCCTCTGCTCCATCTCGTTTAGGCGTTCGGCCTGGGAGTCCAGACGGTGTTGCATGAGATCGACTTTGGACGCGAGACCGTCCATTTTGTTCCTCAGGTTGCCAATGCCTGCTTTTAAGTCAAGGAGGATTTCTTTGATTTCAGAGGGGTTCTCAGCCACTTCATCCTGGTGGGAGCATTCGGACGATGAAGCTTGATCTTCTGGGTGGTGAGGGGCTCTGGGGGTCGGGCCACTCTCAAAGTTTAGCTTCCTCTGAGATTTATCGTTTTTTCCCATCTTGGCTGTGAGAATGGAAGCGTCGAAAATGGGTTGCAGGTGGTCTAGTTGTGCCTCGAACCCCCTCGGGACCCACCTCCGGATCGGGGTGGCCGCGGCTGGTTGTATGTGGTGCTTGATCAGCAATGCGGGGTGGGGGGCGGTTTTTGTCGTGCGCTGTGCTCCTCCACTGTTAGCGCAGCCCCCTTGGTGGGTTTCAGTGGAAGACTGGCGTAGGTAGTATGTTACCCGCTATGCGAGCAGGGGTTGACTGTTGAGGAGCTTCGTTGGCTCGTGTCAAAGATGTTTACAGAGGCTTTCTGCCAGCTCTTCCTAATTCAGGGGGCGAAGTGTTGGACAATTCCTTGTGCCCCTGTTTTGTAGTACAGGGCCGAGTGTTGGTCTGCGGCAGGGAGGATGCTCCACCCCAAGTGGTGGGGTTCAGGTTGTCCGTGTGTGCGGGTGCCGCACCCGTCCCAGCCCAGCGGGTTGCAGGAGTGAATGGTTTGCCGGGGGGCGCTGTGCTGCTCGCTTGCCCCTGCCACTGCGGGTGAGGCCGCCGCCGAGTCCCGAAGGCAGAGGGGGGGGGGGAACAGCGCCGTCTCCCCACCACTCCTTACCTCCTGGGGCCCCGGGAACGACCCCTTCGCTCGTCGCCACTAGGCGGGTGTGGGGGTTCTTGCTGGGCCGCTGGCCGCCATCCGGGGTCCGTCGCTCCACGGCCCTCGGCTGGGAAGCCGGATGCCAGAGCCGCAGGTGCAGATGCCGGGCGTGGGGGAGGCCCTGGCGTCTTACTGCCAACTCTTCCGCTCCGGCGATGGCTCCAGGCGGGGGAAAGGGGGTGGACAGGATCTCTCGCCGGCCCTCCGCTGTTCGACGCGTGCTCCCGGGCCGCTGTCGACTCCTTGCCAGGATACTGGGCCCCCGCCTCGTTGGTGGCTGGGGGGGCACGTCAGGCTCCGCAGTGGAGGAGCTCAGCACTTGATGCGCGGGGCCGAGTGGCCGACTCCGCGAGTCACGGCAGCCAGGCCTCTCGGGCCGAGTCTCGGGCTGGGAGCTCCGATTTTACACGAAACTTCGGGATGGCATAGCTGGGATCATCAGCAGTTCGTGTGCAGGCAGGCTGGGGGTCAGTACTGCCAGGATCCGCAGGATTTTCCAGGGTTGATGCGGGGCTACGAGGGAGCTCTGACCTAAGCGGCCATCTTGGATGGCCCTCTAGCGCCCTCTCAAGGGTCATTATAGTTTGATTTTTAGAAGGCATGATATGGCTCAAGGCGCTATCTCTGCCCAATTGTGTGCCAAGTGTAATTATGCGTTACGAATTGGGCCTTACATCTATGCCCTGTAAAATTCAATGGAGAACATTATCACTATATAGGAAACCTATAATGGCGAACTCGAATATGGTACATCACGCTGCCCAAAAACAAATCAAGGGCTCGAATACAGGATGCACAGTGTGCTTCAAAAGATGGGGTCTGGAGATGTTAAAAGACAAAGATATCATGTTGGATATTTTGATGGACAATCCTGTACTGGCAAAAAGGAAAACCTTCGATCTAGATTGGATCACTACATGTGACCAAAGAAGCAAGTATATAAACTGTAGTCTGAGCTAAAGCTAGAGAGTAAAAAAAGAGAAACATTACCAAATGATGTGAAGTTATGCCTAGATGGTAGGATCATAGCCACGTTACTAAGGATTAGATATAGAGGCCGATTCATGGAATAATTAGCGCGGCGCAAGTGGGCAAAAACGTGCAAATCGCAGTGGAATAGCGAAAATCGCAGTGCAAGTGCGAAAATCGCACGAAAAGCAGCGCACGTCGATTCATGGAAGGCCGTGCGCGAGAAAACCAGCGGATGTGCGATAAAAAAGTGCGCGGCGCACGTTGGCGCACGTTGGCGCACGTTGGCGCACAGGCCATCTAACAGCGTGCGCCAGGTCACAGCGAAAATCGCACAGGCCACAGCGAAATTCGCACATAGCGCGGCGCACGCAATAAAAGTAGGCGGAACACGGGCGTAACACTCGGAATGGGGAACAACTTGCCAAAACGTGGGCGTCACGGGGGAAGTACAGGGCACAAGTGCGCGGAACGCCCACACGCTCGCCTACAACACGTATTCATGGAATAGAATAGGGGAAAAAAGCGCACGCTCAAACCAGCGCACAGGCACAAACACGACCGCCACAAGAAAGGAGGCGGTAGCGTCTCTGCGGCTGTAAGAAATGTGCGCCAAAAGGTGCGCCAACAAATAGCACCTATATACTGCCATGATGAATGTCCCATACTGTGGCCCTCCAGGAAAAATGACGTGCAAAGGGGTACCCACAAACACGGACACCCGCTGACAAAAAATACGTGTGCATGTATACCGGGGTGCGCGGGAAGTGTCACACGCGATTTGCAGGGTACGTGCATCACAGGGGTTCGCGTGAAGTTATTCACGCGATCGGGCCTGGGGGAGCGGGCTACGTGTATTACAGGGGTTCGCGTGAAGTTCCTCACGCGATCGGGCCTGGGGGAGCGGGCTACGTGTATTACAGGGGTTCGCGTGAAGTTCCTCACGCGATCGGGCCTGGGGGAGCGGGCTACGTGTATTACAGGGGTTCGCGTGAAGTTCCTCACGCGATCGGGCCTGGGGGAGCGTGCTACGTGTATTTCAGGGGTTCGCGTGAAGTTTCACACGCGAATAGCCTGGGCGCGTGAATTTGAGGGGTGCGCGGGAAGTTCCACACGCGATCGGCCTGGGGGAGCGGGCTACGTGTATTACAGGGGTTCGCGTGAAGTTCCTCACGCGATCGGGCCTGGGGGAGCGTGCTACGTGTATTTCAGGGGTTCGCGTGAAGTTTCACACGCGAATAGCCTGGGCGCGTGAATTTGAGGGGTGCGCGGGAAGTTCCACACGTGATCGGGCCTGGGGGAGCGGGCTACGTGTATTACAGGGGTTCGCGTGAAGTTCCTCACGCGATCGGGCCTGGGGGAGCGTGCTACGTGTATTTCAGGGGTTCGCGTGAAGTTTCACACGCGAATAGCCTGGGCGCGTGAATTTGAGGGGTGCGCGGGAAGTTCCTCACGCGATCGGGCCTGGGGGAGCGGGCTACGTGTATTACAGGGGTTCGCGGGAAGTTCCACACGCGAATAGCCTGGGCGCGTGTATTTCAGGGGTTCGCGGGAAGTTCCACACGCGAATCGCCTGGGCGCGTGTATTTCAGGGGTGCGCGGGAAGTTCCACACGCGAATAGCCTGGGCGCGTGTATTTCAGGGGTGCGCGGGGAGTTCCACACGCGAATAGCCTGGGCCCGTGTATTTCAGGGGTGCGCGGGAAGTTCCACACGCGAATAGCCTGGGCGCGTGTATTTCAGGGGTGCGCGGGAAGTTTTACACGCGAATAGCCTGGGCGCGTGTATTTCAGGGGTGCGCGGGAAGTTTTACACGCGAATAGCCTGGGCGCGTGTATTTCAGGGGTGCGCGGGAAGTTTTACACGCGATTTCTGCACGGTACGTGTATTTCAGGGGTGCCGGGGAGTCCCACATGTGATTTGACAGTGTGGGTCCTCCCAGGTGTACCCTGTACACCCTCCACGGCCCCTGCAGGCAGCCCACACCACAGGGGGCTACCCTGCATCCCTGGTCATGTCCCGCAGGCAGCCCACCCAACATGGGCATGCCCCCCAGCAAAGGCACATGTCTCCTTGAACTAATGAACACCAACACATGTCCCCTTGCACCCCCACCCCCCAGCACTGTGGGGCACATGCCAGCAGTCCCCCACCCATGTCCAACTCATGTCCCCCACCACCCCCACCCCCCAGCACTGTGGGGCACCTGCCAGTAGGCCCCCACCCATGTCCAACTCATGTCTCCCACCACCCCCACCCCCCAGCCACCAGGGTCACCCTCCACCAGGGCCCCACTCATGTCTCCCACCACCCCCACCCCCCAGCCACCAGGGTCACCCTCCACCAGGGCCCCACTCATGTCTCCCACCACCCCCACCCCCCAGCAGTGCAGGGTCACCCTCCACCAGGGCCCCACTCATGTCTCCCACCACCCCCACCCCCCAGCACTGTGGGGCACCTGCCAGCAGGCCCCCACCCATGTCCAACTCATGTCCCCCACCACCCCCACCCCCCAGCACTGTGGGGCACCTGCCAGTAGGCCCCCACCCATGTCCAACTCATATCTCCCACCACCCCCACACCCCAGCAGTGCAGGGTCACCCTCCACCAGGCCCCCACTCATGTCTACCACCACCCCCACCCCCCAGCCACCAGGGTCACCCTCCACGAGGCCCCCACTCATGTCCCCTATCACCCCCACCCCCCAGCCACCAGGGTCACCCTCCACCAGGCCCCCACTCATGTCTCCCATCACCCCCACACCCCAGCAGTGCAGGGTCACCCTCCACCAGGCCCCCACTCATGTCTCCCACCACCCCCACCCCCCAGCAGTGCAGGCTCAACCTCCACCAGGCCCCCACTCATGTCCCCCTGCACCCCCACCCCCCTGCCACCATGTGCAGCCCCCACCAGGTCCTCACAATCCCCAATCATGTGCGTAATGGTCAGCCTCCACAGCCAAAAAGACCTACCAAGTAACCCATTCACCCACATGGAAAAGGAAATCACATGTTACACCCCCAATGTACATGAAGCAAATGAACCCATGTCCGTCACACACATATTTTCAAATTGAATGGGAAAACACACAACATGACATGCATGAAACCAATGAGATGAAACCACACAGTGAACAATGGAAAAAAAATGTATTGAAAAAAATACAAATGCCAAAGAAAGAAAACTAACTACAATGTAAATGTGAAAAAATAAGCTGCATGTCCGCATAAAAACACAAAACTAGAAAATCAAATCAAAAAAATTATGTCCAAAGTGAAATGTAAAAACTCTCCATGCAACAAAGAACTATGTACAAAAATAACAAGGGTCCATCATCACAACTGAACTAAGGAAACCTCCTAAAAAACCTACCTAAATATCAACTATATACAAAAAGTGGAGCAGTGTCCGTCGACTCCAAATAATAATAAGAACGAAAGGAAACCTAAAACTAAAGAACTATATACAAAGGCGGCGGGCAAGTCCAGCGGCTCACTCTGTGGTGTTCCGGGCCAGGGCATCATCGAACTCCTGTTCGATGTCCCGGAGGCGGTCCAGTTCCATGGCCCCGAGGGTCCGCAGGGACGACGCCGTGTCCTCCTCCAACCCCCTGCGGATTGCCTCGAGGCACTCGGCCCGCCTCAGGGCCCTCCGCATGGAGTTCTCCGCCCTGACCATTGTGAGCCGCGCCTCTTCCGCCCGCCGCCGCTCCGCACCTATGGCGTGGCCCAACCGCTGCCACACGGAAGACACTCTCTGTCCTGGGTCCTCCTGCCCTCCGGCCGATGCCTGCCCCTCCGATGTCGAAGGCCCCGAGCCTTCATGGCTCCCACCATCTTGCTGCTGCTGCTGCTCTGCCTCTGCCCGTGCACTGCCTCCTGCTGCCTGCACATCCTCCGCCGGCTGGGGTGCACCTGTTGATGTGGCCACCCCTGCTGGACGTCCGACTCCCGACTGTGGCAGGGATGCCTCCTCCACCAGCCTGGCCGCACTGTCAGAGGCAGCTCCACAGGGCACCCAGGTGACTGATGGGTGGGAAGATGGCACAGAGGACGACTGGCGCGTAGGGGGTCCAGTTGAGGAGGGGGTCGGAGCAAGCCCCATCAGACAGCGGAATCCGGCCTGGGTGACCTGTCCCAGCAGGCTGACGTGGTCAACGAGCCATTCGAGATGACGTGCAGTCTCTCCATGAAAAGACTGCAGGTCACCTCGCATGGCCCGTTGACGCAACGCCACACCAGCCAGGACAGGCTCAACCCGGTCCTGGATGGCCACGTCCGCAGGCAGAGGAAGGCCAGTTGACGTCAGCTCATCCCCTGCCTGAAAACGGGTCTGGACGTAGGCATCCCTGCTGGTGCAAGATGATGCAGGGACAGGATCGGGGACAGGATTGCACACAGGCACCTCCGCGGCCGCCTGTGCTGCCTCCTGTCCCTGGTCCTGGACTGCACCACTAGCACCAGTGGGATCCCCACCTCCAGACCCCGTCTCTGGTGCTTGCGCGGCCTCCTCCTCCACCAGACCCCCCACCAACCTGGATGACTCTGTGCCATCTTCCCCTGTTGGGCCCTGTGGGGTCCCAGCTGCCCCTTCTGCTGCCGAGGAGTCCAACTGCAACCTCCGCCTCTTGGACCTCCCCCCGGCAGCTGCAGCCTGGGACGCGGCACCGGACTCCTCACTCCCCGACGAGATGACAACACGGGAGGGGAGCCGGGCCTTGCGTCTCCGGCTGGCGGTCGGATCCCCGCCGCTGTGCTCCACAGCACCTTCTCCGCCCTCTTCATCAGTTGACGCTGCAGACAGGGAGAAACAAAACACAGGCATCAGGGCACTGTACAATGGACACATACACGCATGACAGTTGCACATGAGTGGCATTGGCAAACCTCAGACATGTCATCACAATCCCCAACACACATGTCATTGCAACTGGCACACATGAGCCATACCACAGCCATATCGCAACTGCCACCACCATCCCTACACATACAACAGCATCAGCAGCCAAAGGGGAGCCATACATCACATGCAACACAGGAAGTGCACCACACATGTACACACACCACCACACTTGCATGCATGTGTACACCTCTGCCAAGTGTCGCACTGTTCAGACGGGCATCCATGTCACATCTGCCAATCAGGCTTCCACATACCGCTGTCACATGCATCCATGTAGCATCACTGTTGCACCTTTGACAAATACACACACATGCACATGTACACAGTGCTCATACATGCAGCCGAAAACAACATACATGCCTGACATCACGGACATGTCTACTTACATACACATTCATCCAAACATGTGTGCACGCACAACTGCATTTGCCATGCAAGCCCACACACACAAGCACCATCCATGTCTCACACATTACAGCCCTCGCATGTGTCAGCCCCACGGCCCTGTACACCCCCACCCATACTCCACCCCATACAAACAGATGTGCAACCGGCACAATGGGGAATGATCACCACACGCCCTGCTCACAACCAGGATGCATGTACACTCACCGCTCGACTCCAGACGGCTCTGCTTCTCTAGGACCTGGACGTGGAGCGCTGGGGATATGCGTTCCAGGACCCCCATCTGTTCTTCCGACAAGTGGCCCCGGCGCCCCTTGGCATCCGCTGCCTTCAAGAGGCGCCGGGCCTTGTTCAGGGTCCTGGACCTGAAGTCCTCCCAGCGCTTCCTGACATGTTGTAAGTCCCGGACTGCCACCCCCTCCGCGTTGATGGCAGTCACGATGTCTGTCCAGATCCGAGTCCGTCCTTCCTTGTCGGCGCGGGAACTTCCAAAGAGGGCATCATACTGCCCCAGGACTTGCTCCACCAGGACACCAACTTCGGTGGCACTGAAGCTGGTGCCCCTCTGCCTCTCTGGCCGGGGGTTGTCAGTGGTCACAGATGGTGTTAGCCCCGACATGACAACCCCAGAGGCAGGAGTGGGTGGGCAACTGGGTCCTGGGGCTGGGCTGTGGAGCGATGGAATTCCAGTCGGGAGTCTTCTGTTCCAGCAGGGGTGGTCACAGCAACAGCACCCCTGGCTGATGTGCAGGCAGCAAATGGCAGTGCACGTGGGCAGCAGGCAGTCAGGCAGCTGCAGATAGCAGGTGGGAGCGTGCTCGGGGCTCTGGGGGGCAGTAATTCGGCCTTCTGGGCAGGAGCGTGGTCTCCCGTGTGCTCACGCGTGGCCAGCTTGGTACGGAGTGAATTGGCACGTGAAAATCCTGCACGTCAGCGTGAAAACCGAGGAAAGGCCCTTAGCGCGTAAGCGCGTCAGCACGCATACGCGATTCCATTGGACCAAAGGCCCTCAGCGCGTAAGCGCGTCTGTGACGTGACCCGCACGGGTGTTTCCCACACAGCACGTGATGACAGAGCACACGTGGAAAGACTGCACGTCAGAGTCTCATCGCGTGTAATTGGACAAAAGTGCGTGTACACGCGATTGGCCTATGTACGTGTATATGAGGTGTGCGCGGACACTTACACACGCAAGTACGTCAGCGCACCTGTATCCCGGTGTACGGCCATTTCCACCAATCACACGCAATGAGACTCTGACGTGCAGTCTTTCCACGTGTGCTCTGTCATCACGTGCTGTGTGGGAAACACCCGTGCGGGTCACGTCACAGACGCGCTTACGCGCTGAGGGCCTTTGGTCCAATGGAATCGCGTATGCGTGCTGACGCGCTTACGCGCTAAGGGCCTTTCCTCGGTTTTTCACGCTGACGTGCAGGATTTTCACGTGCCAATTCACTCCGTACCAAGCTGGCCACGCGTGAGCACACGGGAGACCACGCTCCTGCCCAGAAGGCCGAATTACTGCCCCCCAGAGCCCCGAGCACGCTCCCACCTGCTATCTGCTGCTGCCTGACTGCCTGCTGCCCACGTGCACTGCCATTTGCTGCCTGCACATCAGCCAGGGGTGCTGTTGCTGTGACCACCCCTGCTGGAACAGAAGACTCCCGACTGGAATTCCATCGCTCCACAGCCCAGCCCCAGGACCCAGTTGCCCACCCACTCCTGCCTCTGGGGTTGTCATGTCGGGGCTAACACCATCTGTGACCACTGACAACCCCCGGCCAGAGAGGCAGAGGGGCACCAGCTTCAGTGCCACCGAAGTTGGTGTCCTGGTGGAGCAAGTCCTGGGGCAGTATGATGCCCTCTTTGGAAGTTCCCGCGCCGACAAGGAAGGACGGACTCGGATCTGGACAGACATCGTGACTGCCATCAACGCGGAGGGGGTGGCAGTCCGGGACTTACAACATGTCAGGAAGCGCTGGGAGGACTTCAGGTCCAGGACCCTGAACAAGGCCCGGCGCCTCTTGAAGGCAGCGGATGCCAAGGGGCGCCGGGGCCACTTGTCGGAGGAACAGATGGGGGTCCTGGAACGCATATCCCCAGCGCTCCACGTCCAGGTCCTAGAGAAGCAGAGCCGTCTGGAGTCGAGCGGTGAGTGTACATGCATCCTGGTTGTGAGCAGGGCGTGTGGTGATCATTCCCCATTGTGCCGGTTGCACATCTGTTTGTATGGGGTGGAGTATGGGTGGGGGTGTACAGGGCCGTGGGGCTGACACATGCGAGGGCTGTAATGTGTGAGACATGGATGGTGCTTGTGTGTGTGGGCTTGCATGGCAAATGCAGTTGTGCGTGCACACATGTTTGGATGAATGTGTATGTAAGTAGACATGTCCGTGATGTCAGGCATGTATGTTGTTTTCGGCTGCATGTATGAGCACTGTGTACATGTGCATGTGTGTGTATTTGTCAAAGGTGCAACAGTGATGCTACATGGATGCATGTGACAGCGGTATGTGGAAGCCTGATTGGCAGATGTGACATGGATGCCCGTCTGAACAGTGCGACACTTGGCAGAGGTGTAGACATGCATGCAAGTGTGGTGGTGTGTGTACATGTGTGGTGCACTTCCTGTGTTGCATGTGATGTATGGCTCCCCTTTGGCTGCTGATGCTGTTGTATGTGTAGGGATGGTGGTGGCAGTTGCGATATGGCTGTGGTATGGCTCATGTGTGCCAGTTGCAATGACATGTGTGTTGGGGATTGTGATGACATGTCTGAGGTTTGCCAATGCCACTCATGTGCAACTGTCATGCGTGTATGTGTCCATTGTACAGTGCCCTGATGCCTGTGTTTTGTTTCTCCCTGTCTGCAGCGTCAACTGATGAAGAGGGCGGAGAAGGTGCTGTGGAGCACAGCGGCGGGGATCCGACCGACAGCCGGAGACGCAAGGCCCGGCTCCCCTCCCGTGTTGTCATCTCGTCGGGGAGTGAGGAGTCCGGTGCCGCGTCCCAGGCCGCAGCTGCCGGGGGGAGGTCCAAGAGGCAGAGGTTGCAGTTGGACTCCTCGGCAGCAGAAGGGGCAGCTGGGACCCCACAGGGCCCAACAGGGGAAGATGGCACAGAGTCATCCAGGTTGGTGGGGGGTCTGGTGGAGGAGGAGGCCGTGCAAGCACCAGAGACGGGGTCTGGAGGTGGGGATCCCACTGGTGCTAGTGGTGCAGTCCAGGACCAGGGACAGGAGGCAGCACAGGCGGCCGCGGAGGTGCCTGTGTGCAATCCTGTCCCCGATCCTGTCCCTGCATCATCTTGCACCAGCAGGGATGCCTACGTCCAGACCTGTTTTCAGGCAGGGGATGAGCTGACGTCAACTGGCCTTCCTCTGCCTGCGGACGTGGCTATCCAGGTCCGGGTTGAGCCTGTCCTGGCTGGTGTGGCGTTGCGTCAACGGGCCATGCGAGGTGACCTGCAGTCTTTTCATGGAGAGACTGCAAGTCATCTCGAATGGCTCGTTGACCACGTCAGCCTGCTGGGACAGGTCACCCAGACCGGATTCCTCCGTCTGATGGGGCTTGTTCTGACCCCCTCCTCAACTGGACCCCCTACGCGCCAGTCGTCCTCTGTGCCATCTTCCCACCCATCAGTCACCTGGGTGCCCTGTGGAGCTGCCTCTGACAGTGCGGCCAGGCTGGTGGAGGAGGCATCCCTGCCACAGTCGGGAGTCGGACGTCCAGCAGGGGTGGCCACATCAACAGGTGCACCCCAGCCGGAAGAGGATGTGCAGGCAGCAGGAGGCAGTGCACGGGCAGAGGCAGAGCAGCAGCAGCAGCAAGATGGTGGGAGCCATGAAGGCTCGGGGCCTTCGACATCGGAGGGGCAGGCATCGGCCGGAGGGCAGGAGGACCCAGGACAGAGAGTGTCTTCCGTGTGGCAGCGGTTGGGCCACGCCATAGGTGCGGAGCGGCGGCGGGCGGAAGAGGCGCGGCTCACAATGGTCAGGGCGGAGAACTCCATGCGGAGGGCCCTGAGGCGGGCCGAGTGCCTCGAGGCAATCCGCAGGGGGTTGGAGGAGGACACGGCGTCGTCCCAACGGACCCTCGGGGCCATGGAACTGGACCGCCTCCGGGACATCGAACAGGAGTTCGATGATGCCCTGGCCCGGAACACCACAGAGTGAGCCGCTGGACTTGCCCGCCGCCTTTGTATATAGTTCTTTAGTTTTAGGTTTCCTTTGTTTTTTCTTATGATTTGGAGTCGACGGACACTGCTCCACTTTTTGTATATAGTTGATATTTAGGTAGGTTTTTTAGGAGGTTTCCTTAGTTCTGTTGTGATGATGGACCCTTGTTATTTTTGTACATAGTTCTTTGTTGCACGGAGAGTTTTGACATTTCACTTTGGACAAAATTTTTTGGATTAGATTTTCTAGTTTTGTGTTTTTATGCGGACATGCAGCTTCTTTTTTCACATTTACATTGTAGTTAGTTTTCTTTCTTTAGCATTCGTATTTTTTTCTAATACATTTTTTTTTACATTGTTCACTGTGTGGTTTCATCTCATTGGTTTCATGCATGTCATGTTGTGTGTTTTCCCATTCAATTGGAAAATATGTGTGTGACGGACATGGGTTCATTTGCTTCATGAACATTGGGGGTGTAACATGTGATTTCCATTTCCATGTGGGTGAATGGGTTACTTGGTAGGGCTTTTTGGCTGTGGAGGCTGACCATTACGCACATTGTGAGGACCTGGTGGGGGCTGCACATGGTGGCAGGGGGGTGGGGGTGGTGGGAGACATGAGTGGGGGCCTGGTGGAGGGTGACCCTGGTGGCTGGGGGGTGGGGGTGGTGGGAGACATGAGTGGGGGCCTGGTGGAGGGTGCCCCTGCACTGCTGGGGGGTGGGGGTGGTGGGAGACATGAGTGGGGGCCTGGTGGAGGGTGCCCCTGGTGGCTGGGCGGTGGGGGTGGTGGGAGACATGAGTGGGGGCCTGGTGGAGGGTGCCCCTGCACTGCTGGGGGGTGGGGGTGGTGGGAGACATGAGTGGGGGCCTGGTGGAGGGTGCCCCTGGTGGCTGGGGGGTGGGGGTGGTGGGAGACATGAGTGGGGGCCTGGTGGAGGGTGCCCCTGCACTGCTGGGGGGTGGGGGTGGTGGGAGACATGAGTGGGGGCCTGGTGGAGGGTGCCCCTGCACTGCTGGGGGGTGGGGGTGGTGGGAGACATGAGTGGGGGCCTGGTGGAGGCTGCCCCTGCACTGCTGGGGGGTGGGGGTGGTGGGAGACATGAGTGGGGGCCTGGTGGAGGGTGCCCCTGGTGGCGGGGGGGGTGGGGGTGATAGGGGACATGAGTGGGGGCCTGGTGGAGGCTGCCCCTGCACTGCTGGGGGGTGGGGGTGGTGGGAGACATGAGTGGGGGCCTGGTGGAGGGTGCCCCTGGTGGCTGGGGGGTGGGGGTGGTGGGAGACATGAGTGGGGGCCTGGTGGAGGGTGCCCCTGCACTGCTGGGGGGTGGGGGTGGTGGGAGGCATGAGTGGGGGCCTGGTGGAGGGTGCCCCTGCACTGCTGGGGGGTGGGGGTGGTGGGAGACATGAGTGGGGGCCTGGTGGAGGCTGCCCCTGCACTGCTGGGGGGTGGGGGTGGTGGGAGACATGAGTGGGGGCCTGGTGGAGGGTGCCCCTGGTGGCGGGGGGTGGGGGTGATAGGGGACATGAGTGGGGGCCTGGTGGAGGCTGCCCCTGCACTGCTGGGGGGTGGGGGTGGTGGGAGACATGAGTGGGGGCCTGGTGGAGGGTGCCCCTGGTGGCTGGGGGGTGGGGGTGGTGGGAGACATGAGTGGGGGCCTGGTGGATGGTGCCCCTGCACTGCTGGGGGGTGGGGGTGGTGGGAGACATGAGTGGGGGCCTGGTGGAGGGTGCCCCTGCACTGCTGGGGGGTGGGGGTGGTGGGAGACATGAGTGGGGGCCTGGTGGAGGCTGCCCCTGCACTGCTGGGGGGTGGGGGTGGTGGGAGACATGAGTGGGGGCCTGGTGGAGGCTGCCCCTGGTGGCGGGGGGGTGGGGGTGATAGGGGACATGAGTGGGGGCCTGGTGGAGGCTGCCCCTGCACTGCTGGGGGGTGGGGGTGGTGGGAGACATGAGTGGGGGCCTGGTGGAGGCTGCCCCTGCACTGCTGGGGGGTGGGGGTGGTGGGAGACATGAGTGGGGGCCTGGTGGAGGGTGACCCTGGTGGCTGGGGGGTGGGGGTGGTGGGAGACATGAGTGGGGGCCTGGTGGAGGGTGCCCCTGGTGGCTGGGGGGTGGGGGTGGTGGGTGACATGAGTGGGGGCCTGGTGGAGGCTGCCCCTGCACTGCTGGGGGGTGGGGGTGGTGGGAGACATGAGTGGGGGCCTGGTGGAGGGTGCCCCTGGTGGCGGGGGGGTGGGGGTGATAGGGGACATGAGTGGGGGCCTGGTGGAGGCTGCCCCTGCACTGCTGGGGGGTGGGGGTGGTGGGAGACATGAGTGGGGGCCTGGTGGAGGGTGACCCTGGTGGCTGGGGGGTGGGGGTGGTGGGTGACATGAGTGGGGGCCTGGTGGAGGCTGCCCCTGCACTGCTGGGGGGTGGGGGTGCAGGGGGACATGAGCAGGTGTGCAGGGTAGTCCCCTGTTTTGTGGGCTGCCTGCAGGGGCTGTGGAGGGTGTACAGGGAACACCTGTGAGGACCCACCCAGCCTAATTGCGTGTGATAATTCCCGCACACCCCTGTAATACACGTACCAAGCCAAATCGCGTGTGATAATTCCCACGCACCCCTGTAATACACGTACCTGGCCAAATCGCATGTGAAAATTCCCGCGCACCCCTGTAATACACGTACCCAGCCGAATCGCGTGTAGAACTTCCCATGTACCCCTGTAATACACGTACCCAGCCAAATCGCGTGTGATAATTCCCACATACCCCTGTAATACACGTACCCTGGCCAATCGCGTGTAGAACTTCCCACGCACCCCTGTAATACACCTACCCAGCCAAATCGCGTGTGATAATTCCCACGCACCCCTGTAATACACGTACCTGGCCAAATCGCATGTGAGAATTCCCGCGCACCCCTGTAATACACGTACCCAGCCGAATCGCGTGTAGAACTTCCCGTGTACCCCTGTAATACACGTACCCAGCCAAATCGCGTGTGATAATTCCCACATACCCCTGTAATACACGTACCCTGGCCAATCGCGTGTAGAACTTCCCACGCACCCCTGTAATACACCTACCCAGCCAAATCGCATGTGATAATTCCCACGCACCCCTGTAATACACGTACCTGGCCAAATCGCATGTGAGAATTCCTGCGCACCCCTGTAATACACGTACCCAGCCGAATCGCGTGTAGAACTTCCCGTGTACCCCTGTAATACACCTACCCAGCCAAATCGCGTGTGATAATTCCCGCGCACCCCTGGAATACACGTACCCAGCCAAATCGCGTGTGATAATTCCCGCGCACCCCTGGAATACACGTACCCAGCCAAATCGCGTGTGATAATTCCCGCGCACCCCTGGAATACACGTACCCAGCCAAATCGCGTGTGATAATTCCCGCGCACCCCTGTAATATACGTACCCAGCCAAATCGCGTGTGATAATTCCTGCGTACCCCTGTGATACACGTGCCCTGGCTAATCGCGTGTAAAACTTCACGCGTACCCCTGATATGCACGTTACCCGCTTTGCGTTCCTTGTTTGGCAGCCCTGTGGACTGGTCCAGGGTTAGCGCTGCCCTTTGCGATGATTTAGCGATTTTGATGGCTTTTCCTTGCGCGAGGGCGTTCTTGGGGGCGTTACTGGCGCTGCTGCAGGGTCGCTGCGATACTCTGCGCCACGGCTGGTTTGGGAGCCTGAAATCCATGAATACGCTGTGCGCGGAAATCGGTTTTAGCGCACGTGCCTGGCGCAGTCAATCGCACGCGGACACTCTGCGCCAGCCGCTTGCGACACTTTTCTGCGAAATTCTATGAATTACCCTGTTAATCTGATCCACACACGGGAAATACTATACATCAGGGGACTGTCCAACAGTGTCATTATTGAAACCCTTAAACATTTAGGGCCCGATACATGGAATTTTTTGCATGGTTCAAAGTGATAGTGCAAAGTCGGTGCATAGTCATTTTTGCAGTAGAAAATGAATTTGCACTGATTTTGCACTGCAAAAATACACTTCCATGAATCAGGGGTTGTGTCAGCCGTGTAAAGTCATTTTTCAGCAGTGAAAGTCACTTTGAACCGGGGAAAATATCCCATGAATCAGGCCCTTAATGGTTGGTTGGGCCCACTTTCAGCAGAAAAGGAATGAACCTTTTAATAGGTATGATCATGAAGTGTCTTTTTTATATGAGGATTCCTTTTGGTATCGTATTTTAGGAGGGGAATTGATGTCACTTTTAATGAAAGCAATAGCATTCATAAAGATGATGAACCTAAAGGCTGAATTTTAACTATGAAGGTGACGGACGATCCATAATATCATTTTTTTCTTTAAAGTTTTGATGTAAGTTGTTGCTTATGTAATCTGATGTTTTATTGTTTTTTGTGTGAATTGTGTTTGTATAAGGTTTGCAATAAACCGCATGCAATAACACAATAAATAAAAAACGTGTAGTGTTTGGCTTCCGAGGACTAAAATAATATTCTGCCTTCTTGTGATGACCTGAACAGCACACACACCAGCCTGTCAAAATATACATCATTATAGAAACAAGCTGAAAAATGATTGTCCCTTTTTTCTCCATCATCAAGAGTCTGAAAGACACAGAGCAAATGGAAATGTGCAATAGTTCACCTGCTGGTAGCCATTGTGTCAGACAGCTTGGAACATGTTATGCACCTCTTCCATTTCTAATCACGCACCATTTCCTAAAAAAACAGAATAAGACTTTGGGTTGATAAAAACCTAAATAGGTGCTTTTAAATTGCACTTTTTTCCTTCTTTTTGAAAACGTCCTTAGTTACAGAACCCTTCTAATATGCATATCAAATTTCATTAACGTGAAAGTGTGGGGTCACACAATGTGCTGCGGTTGCTAGCGTTTGCCAAGTGGCAACCCCAGCTGGACTGGGCACTCACTGCCTTATCACCTCTCACCACCTCTCTATGTGTCTTTCAGCCACTTTGTTTGGCTTCTGTCACCCCTCGTTCTTCCTCATACCTCTACTGCTGTTTCACTCCTCCTTCCCATCCCTCCTCTTCCAGGCTCCTTCGTTGTCATGTGAAGTATGTGCTATAAATGGGGAAGAGACACTTTTTTGCACATTTATTTACTGGAACTATACGTTTTGTTTTCGTTGCCGCAGTGGGGCGACTGCTT
The DNA here is from genome assembly GCF_040938575.1 of Ambystoma mexicanum. Lineage (NCBI taxonomy): Eukaryota > Metazoa > Chordata > Amphibia > Caudata > Ambystomatidae > Ambystoma > Ambystoma mexicanum. Next base: position 543,027,603 of record NC_090922.1, read on the forward strand.
ACGAGAAGAAGGTTGTCATTAGGCACATCCAAATAATTCCATGGGTGAGGCGGTGAGAGGGGCCCCTCCGGCGGCCTCGGGGTGCTAATCTGAGACACCATGAAGTACGTGTACGCATTTTATTGCACTGAATTGTTTTCTTCGGGCTGTCATTCTTTGAGGCCTGTAGCAAACACAGCAGGCCATGGTTTGGCCTGTGGAAATGGGATAGAAATACCAAGATATCCATTTTTTAGTAAATAGTATAAACAAGCATTTTTAGTGGGCTAGTCCTAAATCCCCTCTGCCTTCCTCAAGATTATTAGGGTATTTCATACCGCAGGCTATTTTTTGTCAAGTCTAAAAGGGGGCAATTTTGAAGCTCATGCACCCATCCTACTTCGCTTCCCCGACTAGTCTGGGTTTGATGAGGTCGGCCTTTTTCTGTGACACCATTTCCAGATGAGGCAAAGGTTGCAATCTATGACTCACACTTTCACCTCCCTCCTCACGTCGCAGTAAATCTGGGAGTTGGAACCCAAGCACCCAGTAACCATTTCACCCTTGAAAGGAAACGAAGTAAAAAACACTGCATGTTAGTGCAACAGTAAAGATCACTGTAGTAAATGACGTTCGTGGCTCATGTGGGTAGAAGCAGGACCCTTTATGTCTTGGTCACATACATTATGAGAAACGGAGAAGGAGAAGACCCGGAGGTCCCTTCCACCAGGCAGCACTCCCAACTCCTGGAACCTTCCATAATATACATGCATTCCAGCGCCCACTCTGACATCTCAGCTACAGGCTAACATACACAGGGAAGGAAGGGGATACAAGGCACTACACACCTCCCTTGCTGCCAAGCACATTAAGCACACACACACACAGGGAAAGAGGGGAAGGACAGCACAGCCCTCCCTTTCTACCACACACATTTAACTCACACCAAGGTGATCTTTACCAAATGTCAGCGAGAGAGAGATGGAGCACACGCTGCTACCATGTAAGAGGGGGGAACAACTAGAACTGAGAAGACAGATGTCCCAACCAGATACAGAGAACAGGCACCTCATAGACAGTTGAGCAAATGGCAAAAATAAGTGGGCACCACTGTACTATTAGAAGGTCAATGTGTGAGTATTAGGCACTAAGAAAAATTGAGTCAAAAAATAATAAATTGAAGCTCAAATAGATGCTTACAGGAGCTGGCTGCAATAAGTCTGGAGACACCCTGACTCTTGAACTAAAGAACCAAAAAAGACTAGATAAAAAAATCTAGTCAAACAGCCGCTCTCCGTGCAAACCCCAAATGGGTGATATAGTTTAAACATGGATTCCAACGATAGAAATGTAAGTTATTTTCTTCTTATGTATGAGTTCAATAGAAAAACACTGAATTCAAAGTAGTAGTGACGGTAATATGTTTATCAAAAACATGGATTCAAAAAAATGAAACAAAGTGAAAAAAAGGAGGAAAATCACTAATTATGTCTTAGTTAGGATTCAGCTGTCACATCTCATATTTTAAATAGACTTCTTTTACCAATGCATTTCGGAGCTTATAGCTCCTTCATCAGGGTGAGTCTAATCTAATCACATAGAATAGAAATATATAACGCAACACGTGAGAAATAACACAATATATAAAAAGACAAGGTAAAAATTGAAAATCACATACCAAAGAAACGATGTGGGTTCAGGATGGAATATGTAATGAAAAAATGAAAAAAAATGAAGAATAAATAAGTGAAAGTAACATGGAAAATATGACCAGGTGAACGAAGGGAAAATAATGTAAAAGCAGATGTGTGGTCTGCTGTCAGTAACAGCAGCGTACAGAGTACAGACAGATCGATGAAGCTATCGGAAACAAAAGTGTGCATTAAGAGGAGTTTCGGGAGCGCTGTAAGCAAGCGTTGCTATTTATAGCAGCGTTACCATTAGCAACGCTTGCTTACAGCGATGCAGAACAGCGTTTTCCTAGCCGACACAGACCCTGATTATCCTCCAGGTAACCATTGAAGACGGTCCTTTGTAACCATAGCGCCACTGCGCTCCCGAAACTCCTCTTAATGCACACTTTTGTTTCCAATAGCTTTATCGATCTGTCTGTACTCTGTACGCTGCTGTTACTGACAGCAGACCACACATCTGCTTTTTGACTGTGGATTCTCGTCTCTACGAGGCCAAACACGTCTCGTGAGTCCTTTTACATTATTTTCCCTTCGTTCACCTGGTCATATTTTCCATGTTACTTTCACTTATTTATTCTTCATTTTTTTTCATTTTTTCATTACATATTCCATGCTGAACCCACATCGTTTCTTTGGTATGTGATTTTCAATTTTTACCTTGTCTTTTTGTATATTGTGTTATTTCTCACGTGTTGCGTTATATATTTCTATTCTATGTGATTAGATTAGACTCACCCTGATGAAGGAGCTATAAGCTCCGAAATGCATTGGTAAAAGAAGTCTATTTAAAATATGAGATGTGACAGCTGAATCCTCACTAAGACATAATTAGTGATTTTCCTCCTTTTTTTCACTTTGTTTCATTTTTTTGAATCCATGTTTTTGATAAACTTATTACCGTCACTACTACTTTGAATTCAGTGTTTTTCTATTGAACTCATACATAAGAAGAAAAGAACTTACATTTCTATCGTTGGAATCCATGTTTAAACTATATCACCCATTTGGGGTTTGCACGGAGAGCGGCTGTTTGACCTCATAGACAGTTGACCCATAAAGACTCGGGGACTAGCAGAGGGACTAGCAGAGGGAACACCCACTATCAGGACCACAACTCTCTTATACTGGAGGACAGAAACAAAACAAAACACAACCTGACTAGCCAATGAAGTGGAAGTCAAGTCGATAACAACATCCCAGCAGCAAACACCCGATTTTGTGTGTGTATGCGCTGAATTATATCATTTGCAAACATTGTCTACTCTAATAATGAAATAGAAATCCTTTGGAGTACCGGGACCCAACATAGTGCCATCACAGAAGGCTCATCACTCTTCCTTTTGGATACCCCTTAAAGAAACCGGGGCATCACATACCTCCATCACTTATTAATTGCTTGAGCACAACCCATCTTGCTGCCCCTTGGAGAACCAGAGCAACACCCCCATCATAAACAATACTTAACACAGCTCCGTTACCAGCTCTGCAAAACTTATATTACATAACTATTATATGTGCTGTGTCCTTCTTTCCCAAATGACGGTTGTCACTGCTGAGAATAAATGCACAATTAAAGTCGTTGAAATTAAAGGTTTGTGCTCATTTTTCACTTTAACCAAATGCACAGCATTTATTGCATTCATGATATTTCCAATCAACATTTGCTAGGCCCCCCCTCTTTTTGTTTAATGCTGAGAGTCTTGTCACTCATCTTAAATCACAAATGTTTCAAACAACGTCACTATATAATGTATAGTGTAACCTTTGGTTCCCAAGCATACAACGTTTGGGCTATATGCTACGTTTTCGAAAAATCTCTTCACACACTAAGATGACATTTGCAACTATGAAGTATTTCAAATGCCCACAGCGAATATCACCCGTGCATGCTTGCAAGAGAAAGTGAGTCACAGGTGCTTTATTTTTAAAACAAAAGGCACACATTTTAGGACTGAAACAGATAAACCCATAGAATAAATTTTTGATCAGAAAAAGTCAGGTCTTAGGGCCTCATCACGAGTTGGGCGCTACCCCCTCTAGGATACCGCCCAACTTTATTTGTGTTAGTGCCCACCCATCCGGCAGTATTACCGCTGTGTCACGGGTTCGGCGCTAACCGTTACTCCCCATTCCCCGTTGGGTCAATCTGGGGAATCTTTGGAGCAATTACTGTGCGGTAATACCGCCAACAGTAATTGCACCAAAAATGAGAATTGTTCCAGCGTGTTTACCCCCAGCATTCAGCTGGGGGTAAACACGCCAGACTCGAGAATGGGTAGACTTTTAAATGCAGCAGTAACACTGTTACCGCCACATTTAAGGGCTGCCGCCCAACTCGTGATGAGGCCCTTAGTCAAGTAAGCAGAATGTTAGCACCTCCAGTTCAGGCAAGGGAGGATAGCTGGGGGGTAGCTCAGGGAGAATAGGCGGGAGGATAGCTCATCATTGAAGGCTTGATGGCTGACAATAATCTCTGTCACAATGCATCTACTGTAAAACTGAAACCCTCTTTTTGTGCCCAGCAGGTACATATCAGCTCCCATTCATCTGGCCTTGGACCATGGATTTCCCACCCTACGCTGGTTACACAAGCTAAAAACCTGGGGATCACCTTTGACAATAACCCGTCATTTCATAGCGAGTAGAGCACTTGCTTTGACATCTGTGCAGAGCCTGCTGACACAGGTTCGAATCCCGGCTGGCCAAACTCAGCCTTTCATCCTTCTGGGGTCGATAATAGAGCACCACACACCATGGGTAATAATAAGCAACACTCAGATACCCGAGTGTTAGTAGTGCTATATAAATGCTAAATTATTATTATAAACAAACCCAGAACTTCACAACAAAATTTCACTATCATCCAATTATCCTGAAACACATATAATCATGTCTGAACATGCTGCAAAAGATTCAGGTCCCCAGAGCTGTGCTGCTAGCCCCCTTGTCCACAAAACATACATTCATCTCATCGAACTTACTCAGAACAAGGTCACCAGGAAGATCTTGGGCCTAACGTCCATGGCTCCCCATCAAGTAGATAATACATTTTAAAACCACCTGCATCATTCACTAGGCTCTCTGGAAGAAATGGCAGTCATGCCTCAACCAACCAATAAGCATCACAACTCTGATGGGCATCTGCAGTCCACCACCGCTACCAAAATCATGCCCTCGTCTTTCGGGAAGAAAGGAAAAGGGATCATTACCCTGGCAGAGCTGGGCTTGCCTTGTGGCGTTAACACCCCGCTTCTTTGCTGAATTTGGGAATTCACATGAGTTTTAGGAAACTCCTGAAGACTCCTGAGAGCCTTGCGGGAGGCATTGCAATGGGAACGGGAGGATTTTCTGCCACCTTGCCGCTGGTGCAAAGCATGCAGAGTGCTAATTTTAAAGAGGCTTCTTTCCACTGGTGTAAAACTGGTGGATTCTGGCATCTGCCAAACCCTAAATGAGGTGCCTTACTCTTAAAACAAATCACATATAAAAAGAGACTAGGCACCCCACTTTCCTACCCCCTGACAGGCTGCTACACACATGTTACCCCATAACTGAGCCCCTTCCCACCTACCAACCTTGGTAGCCTCCCACAATGTCCAGTGTTGGCCACCTGTAGACATTTAACTTGACCTGATGATGGAACTCCTGTATCCTCTGAACACTCCAGTCGACGCTTTGATCTTTCAAATATTACTCTTACCCCACACCCCCTCCCCCTTCCCTTGCGTTTCCCGGAACTGAACGCCCGAGGACTCGCAATCATCTGCCCCTCCGTCGCTTTCTTTGGGGACCCCAAAGTGAACCTGTTCACAATTGGTGTCTTATACATTAACACATCAATAACATGCATACAATAAAGGCCTGATGGAGTCCATAGTCATTTACCACTTACACGAACAGTTTGCCCATTAAAAGTAGTTGACCTTTTTAAAAGAAGAAAAAGGCAATTGAGCAACTGATTCTACGAAAGATAAGGAAAACTCGTAAATTCGACGGATAGTGAACACCTGAGCCAACACAAAATGTTTGCAGTCTTTCAATTGGAAATCCAAGGCTCATACATTTATTTGGCAAGAAACCTCTCCGAGCTGCCACCAGACATCATGTTTGCTGTTGGCGTGGACTGTTCTGGCCGTTAAGTTTATGATGCGGGCAAGAATCGGATTCCTGAAACAAGAGCCCGTGTTATCCCTTTTTACACATATGTATACAGCATGTGGACCAGTACGAGGGAAGTGAAAGAAATTGTTCACCAGCGAATGTTTGTGGAAAAAGGAAACCTCTCCTTTGGTCAGTAGGATATTCTGGTTCATGGTGGGTAGATAAGGGGTGATGTTTTTGGAATCTATTGATCGTCTATGATGAGAGCTGAAAGGTTTAACGTCTGCTGAAGATTTCCCCTCCAGTGACCCTGGGTTGCCTGGCGGCTGGTGAATGTTTTAATTGGGGAGGAGCAAATATTTACCGCAAATATGCCAGTCAACCCAGTGTAGCGACGGAGCCCAAACCAACCAAAGGGGGTTTGGGTGGAGGTTTTCCCCCATGACATTTTTTTTAATAATGGGTTAAAATGGTTTAAAATGGTTCATTATAGAGGACAAATTCTGTGAAAAATTTGACATAAAGCCAGACATTTTATAATCAGTTATGTAGGGTAAATCCAATCCAAAAATCCAATTGATGCAAGTCACCAACAGTGCACAAGAGCCTACCCAACCCATTTTCATGATCCCTTAGTCCACAATATATGCCAGTATAAAACCATTTCATAGCCTGTGATAGGATGCTTGAGCCCTGATGGTCACTTGGTTGTTGTGCAAGTTTGAGGTTTCCGCGTGCCTGCTGTTATAGATTCACATACATGGTTTTCAGCTTAAATGCCATCACTGTCTGCCAGTGTTGCATTATTATTGTACAGTGGTATGCTATGGGCTGTGTAGGTACGTATTCCCTATGCATTGTGGTACCTGTGGTCCTCTCTGTGCATTAGTTATTTGTTTGGGAAATCTGCGTTACTGACATGCTACTGCATTGTCCTGCAGAGCCTAATCATGGGTGTTGGTGGATGCTGTGTGTGGGGTGAGAGGGCAGGTGGTAATGTACAGGGCCTTGACAGGGCATGCATTGATTAGTAGTTGTAATGGCCCCCTACACCCTACACGTAGCATTTAACGTTTTGTGTAATGGCACTTGTACTTACCAAGTATCCATGTCCGTGGCCCTCTGTGGCTCTCCATGCACGCAGGCAGTGTGCTGCTCCACAGGACCATAGTGTTGTGACTGGAACCACAACAATGAGCGCAGCAATGTGTGATGGTGAGGTCAGCATCACAGCGCACCTGTAGATTCATAGAATTAAGCTGCGTCCAGTTGTGATATATATCTTCTGCTACCTGGGGGCATTCAAATGCACATGGGTGCAGTCCAGAGTGGTAATTACATTGAGCAGGGGGGGCTTCCGAGTAAAAACGCCCCTTTTGTGGCATTTATTTGTGCAGGGTTGGTAGGCAGGGAGATGTACGGAGGTGCATGGCATAAGAGTGTTTCCAATACCTGCCCAAGCACAATTGGAAATGTGGGCTTGGACATGCCATGTGGCATGTCTACAGTGTGCTGGTAAGTGCCACGTGCTAGATAATGCAGCACCAAAACCAGCTTTGCCAGTGGGGGTAAGGCAGTTATGATGTTGATCCTGCTCTGGATGTTGTTGTGGATGGTCTCCCTGTTCAGCTGGCACATGGTTAAAGCCAAGGTGAGGGCCTGACCTGGGAAATGAGCTCTTTTCTTGCACGGTGTCTCCTCCTCTTTGCTACATGTGCTTTGTGGTGCTCTTCCTTCCACTGCACCTCAATGTCGAGTAGGAGGTGCTGCATATCCCGGTTTTCAGCTGCTAGTAGCCACATGGTGTTGGAAAGTGTGTTTCGGGCAGATGTGGGGCTCATGTTACCTTTTTGAGTGGATTAGGTGCACCAGTGGCTTAATCTTCATCACCTTTATGCTTTGGCCTCTATCTTTTAGGTGGAGGTAACTGCAGTGTATTTTCTGCAGAATTACTAGCCATTTTTGCCGGTATTTTGACTTCAGGTACGGTGGAAATACTGTTTTGCCTCGTGGCGGTAATTCCACTGGCGGAGTTAGCACTGGGGCTAATTCCACCATATGCTGTAGGTAATTCCGTTGGGGCTAATTCTGACAGCTGAATTGGCACCCATGTCCAGGTAGCTCTTATTCGGCGTAGTGGTAAAAGTGGTGACTTACTTTTTTTTTTTGTCGCATACCGCCCAACTCCTAATGAGGCCCTAAGCCTCAAAGCACCAAAAGGTGGCATTCTCATTTCTTTTTCGCTCATTGAGTCCCACCATCCGCATACAGCAGAATAGCCCATAAATCACTAAAACAGTGAATTTGATGTTTAACATATGGTTAGCAGCCAGGCTAATGAGTGAAGCTGTAATTCGAAAATGTACATAATAAAGAAGTGGGCGGCAGTCTTAGACACTTTTCAGAAAGGCAGATGAATAATAAGTGGAGAGGGTCTGTTAATGACAGAGTCAATGGGTCATTTCTGAAATTCCAATGCAAAACGCAGTTGCCTCAATGCACAGTTATGTACTTAAAACATGTGTAAAAGCATGCCACTTAACTACTCTTACCATTGCAGGTGTACAAGTGTTGCAAAACTGGGCGTTGTTTTATTTATTTTGTGTCCAATGACAAACGCCTCTTTTTACATTGCTTGTAAAACCAATGAGCAGTGCAAATGTAAACTTCCAATTTTTAATAGCATTGTAGAGGCCTTTAGCTCATGAGTACATGCTACATATTTTAGCACATTACAAGGAAAGTTGGACACAAAGAGGAAAAAGGATTTTCGCAGGATCCCACATTATTATCAACCGGAAAACATGAAATTAGAATGAAGATTACATAGGATTGCATTTTAGGGAGTCTTGATTCTATTAAAGACATGGAGGTGAGCATTATGCTTCAACTTCTTTATTCTCTTACTCTTCAATGGTTTTAAATCTTTAACTTTGTATAAAACTAATTTTTTAAAAACGTTTATCAGGGAACTCCAAGTCTCTCCTAGTCCTCTCAATCATGTAGTCCTTAATTGGACCTCCTTCTTACTGAACCTAGTATCCCTCTTCCTGTCTAGGTCCCTTCTTCTTCTGTTGATGTTCCACAATAACAACTTCAGTCAACAATGTCTCATCTGAAACGAATGCCAACCAACTCAACCCATCGGTCCACTGTACCAACATCCTTAACTGCTCCGCCTTAGCAACTCACAAGTATAACTCTTCTTCCAATCTGTCCCCTCATCAGCCGTTCTTCTGCTCCTCTCCTGTAAGCCGGAAGAAGAACATAATTAGGAGAGTATATGCATCGTAATAGCTCAAAAACATATCAGCTCCTAAACAATTTAGATAACAGTCCATATGCTGGACAGGAATAATATTCGCCTTCGTGTCTTTAATAGAATCAAGATTCCATGAGCTGTAAGCCTGGGTAATCGTCATTCTATGTCAAGACCAGAGGCGACCATTATGCTTGTTCAAAGCTATGAATGATACCATCTGCAATTGACGCTATCTTGAAGTACAACACCTTAAAGATGCTATCATTCATCCAGTCTGCCACCCGCAGGATATCCTGCAAACTAACACCTGTGGTAAAAGCTTGGAAGCTGTTGTTCCCTGAACTGAATGCGCGCCTTACTTGGGCATGTCTATCCCTGCCCCGGTCATGACTTTGCGCATTGATAGCTATGGTGGCTGCCGGTACTGCCTTAAATGGTTTCCAGTGCACTATCAACAACTGTTTCTCACCAGCCAGTCGCATCTCTGCTGTCCTAATCTCATACTTCTTAATGCATGACACCACACAAAGTTGCGGGTGGCCAGGCAAGTAGAGGTAGGAGATTGAGGTACAGTTAGGCTTTATCCTCTTTGCAATGGTGAAAGTGAAACCCTCTGGTCTGTACATTTTGCTGTCAATCTCTAAGGCTTTGACATCTGAGACCCATTTTCAAGAAACTAGACATAGCAGCATTGCTAGCTTCCCTGACAGCTGAGCCAGTGATAAATATTTGTTCGGTGGATTCCCACTGAGAAAACATGGGGGAAGTCTACATCACAAAGATCTACACTTTAGGCACAGAAACGGGATGAATACCCTGTTGTTAACACCAGTCCTCCCATTTACTTCACTCAGCGTTATCGCACCTGAGGGTGTAGGGCACCCATGATTCTTTGATAAGCTGGGCAGCCTGTCCCAAAAGGCCTGGCAGGCGCCATCATCTCCAGACGCCCTGCAAGCAATCAGAGGCAGGCTCTCTGTCACTCTCAGAGGTTGAAAACTCCCAGTTGGGTCAGTGAGCAAGTCATGGTCTTGAGGAAGAGCTCAAGAAAAATCAGAGGAAAGTTCCATCAGAGCTGGAAACCATGCTTGTGACTTCCATGCAGGGACTACGATCACCACCTCTGCCTTCTCGCCGCTCATCTTCACCAATACTCAGCATTATGAAAGGTGGGAAGGGCTACTGGAAATTCCCTGCCAACTGTGCAAGAACGCACCCGTCCCTAACGCGTCTGCATCCTGCCTCTAACGGAAAAACCTGCTGGTTTGTGCCTTCAGTCTGGCGGCAAACAGGTCGACATCCATCAGACCCCAGACCTCCTCTAATTTTCGGAACACTCCTCTGTCCAGACAGCAGTCACTGGCATTCATCAGATACCTGCAATTCCAGTCCGCCTCTACATTCAGGGAGCCCGGAAGATATTCTGCCGTGACTGATATCCTGAACTTTAGGCAATGGTGCCAGAAGTCTTTGGCTAATTCTGCCAGGAACTTGGACCTTGTGACTCCTAAATGATTTATGTAATGCACTGCTGACACATTGTCCATCTTTGGGAGAATGTTGCAGCTCACTCTGTCTCTCGTAGAAGCTTTGATGGCAAATGATCCAGCTAACAGTTTCAGACAATTGATGTGCAAGTTTAACTCCTCTGCAGCCCATTTTCCATCAGTCTCTATGAACTTGCATCTGGCTCCCCAACCTGCTCTGCTGGCATCAGATTCTATAACTAGATCTGGCACATCCCAGAAAATGGCCCGTTCCACGCCTCCATGTTCGGAGCCACCACTACAGTTCTGTCCTCCCTTCATGATCGAAAGGAAGCTTCTGGTGATGCCTGAGTCCCTGATGTAGATGTTTGGTCTTTAACCTTTGCAGGATCCTGCAGTGTAACAGGGCTGGAAATATGGCCTGGATGGAGGAGGCTAATACACCTGTGAACCTCACTAGAGTCCACAGATAACTCTTTTTTTGTTGCGAAAAGCACATATTTCTTTTTTGATGTCTCCTATCTTCTGAGCTGGAAGCTCCACAGTTGATTTCCTGGTGTGCACCATAAACCAGCCTTTTATTGGGTTTGAAGTCTGATTTCTCTAGATTGAACACAAATCCGAGGAATGCCAGAAGGTCCCTCACCCACTGCATCTGTTATGCTAGTTGTTCACTGTTCTGCACTAGAATCAGAATATTGTTGAGGTAGACTATCGCCAGTCTCATTAACTTGGTAAAGGCCCATGGCGCAGAGGAAAGACCGAATGGCATGTCATGACCTGAGTTCTCATGCTACTGGCACCATGAGATATGTGTCTTTTAGGTCTATATTGGCGAGCCAATCGTCCTTCCTGAGAATTTCCTTGAGGAGGTGCATGCCGGCCATCTTGAAATGTCTGTCGATGACCCACCCGTTTAGCTCCTTCAAATTTATCCTGGGTCTTACTTTGTCCTTTCTGTGTACTAAGAACATATTGCTGATGAAGGTAGTGCTCCGCAAGACGTTGCGCTCTATTGCTCCCTCCGCACAGAGTTGCTGCAACTCGCTCTCCAACAGCTGGTATTCTCTACAGGCTTTGTATGTGTATGGGATGGGGCACACATTTGTGTGGGTCTATTTATTAAGTCTAGTTGAAAACCTGCTTGCAGTACTCAAGCATCACTCGGTAGCTTGTGCAATTCGTGAATACAACCTTCGGTCCTTCCCCCTAATGGGGGATAAGGCCCAGAAATGTGGGTGTCATGATCTCTGCTTCCAAAAGGTCAGGGTTTTCCCAACTCCCTTGGAAGCAGATCCATAACCCAGGTTCCGAGTGCCAACCAGTCCCAATTGGGACCTTTTGGACCCAGTCCTGGCGCCAGTGGCACCAGGCTCATAAATATGCCCAGTCCCAGCGCTGGAAGCGCCGGGCTCATAATGCTTGGGTGGACTTACCTGCAGCAGACCATGCTGCTTACTTGCCTGCCAGTTGAGCCTCTGATCCTCTTCTGTTTGGAACTACTTTTCCTGTTGGGTGGGGCAGGAGCCACTCCCTAGGTTCAGAACACTGGAACTCTTCTGGAAAGCAGGAACTCTTTTCTTACCTAGGCGTGGCTGTGGAAGGAGACACCTAAGCACTACAGGAGGCTATTTAAACCACACCCGATGGATGAATCTTGCTTTGCGTTATTCTGCATCCTCTGCAGCAGAACGCTCATCGTGTCTTCTGCATCTGATCCTGGGCCTAAGGAAAAAGGCTTACCATCCTGAATCCAGTCTTCAGCAACACCTATAAAGACAAGAAAGAACAGGTTAGCATTACGGTCTTCAGTGACAGCGCTTCACTTCCCTGGTCCATCGGCTGTCACCACGCCTCGCGCTGCATTCCGGCATCTGAAAGACAAAGGCTTACCTACTCTTTGTGCGCTCCGGAGGTCTTCGCACTGCATTCCGGCATCTGAAAGACAAAAGCTTACCAACTCTTCGCACGCTCCGGAGGCCTTCGGCGCTGCATCCCGCATCTGAAAGACAAAACAAGGTGCGTTTAAAGACATTGGGGAACTTTAATACTCACGTGCCATTACTCCTTTCCACATCTAACCCAGTGGGTATTCCGGCACCCTGCAGCCGCTCCGAACTTGTACCTGCAAAATAAAAAGACAGTTAGAGCGCATCGTGAAGCAGGCAACAAGCGCTTACTTAAGTGCTTCCAGGCGCTTCTATTCATCACACGGGTTCCATCATCAACTCACTTCAGCCCGTCATCCGCCATCGCCGGAACCCTGCAAAACAAGAGACATCATTACTAAAGACTTTTAAAGACATTAGAATTACTCGAAACTTACCGTTCGTGCAGTAAACGACGGACAGCAGTCCTCTAAAGTCAAGAGGCCTGCTCCCCTTATCCAGTGAAGAAACTGGTTACAGCATCCTGCCCCGAGGCAGATGGAGAGCACGGCGTTCACTTACCTAAGGTGAGAGCGTTAACCTTTGGGATTCTACAGGAGAAGAGAAAGGGAAGAAGAGAGAGACATTCAATAGCCCAGTTCATTAATCCCATATTTTCTATCTGCAGACATCTTACCCTTCGAGTCAGACATACAGTGCACAGAGGTCCAGCCCAAAGAGCCAGCCGTGTGTTACACATCACCTTTGAAGATACGGTATACGCCCAGTCAAGACCGGCGCCTCTACGGGAATCAGGTGAGCGTTACAGAACGCAAAGCCTACCGCAAAACTCCCGTCCAGGCGCTATGGAAACCTCGGATACCGACCAGCTAGCCCAGTTACTTGGGGAACTAAGGGCAGAAGTGCATGCAGCCCGTCAGGAAACGAACGCTCTAAGAAGGGAACTGATTATTTCCAAGGAGCGAACAGATGATCTCGCTAGACAATTGCTACAGTCACAAGCCGGACAGACCCCGTTACCCGCATCTGGGGGAAATCTTCCTTCTACATCCTCTATGAATCCAGTGCAGATCAACCTACCTGGGAATGTACCTCTGGCTTCGCCCGAACGATTTTCTGGTGACCCAAAGAGGTTTGCAGTATTTATCAATCAGTGCCGGTTGCATTTCTTATGCCGGCCAGCAGCCTTTCCAACTGATCAAGGTAAAGTAGCTTTCGTGCTTTCGTACCTTAGTGGCAATGCGGCAGACTGGTCGATCCCTCTAGTAAATCAAGATGATCCGGTCCTCCATGATTTTCAAGCTTTTCAGCTCAGTATGGAAAAACTGTTCGCAAGACATTCACAGGGGCAGGCCTTGGACAATGAGCTTCTTTCGTTGCGACAAGGTAATCAAGACCTTTTGGCTTATATTGCGTCTTTCAACAGACTGATAGTGGAAACTCAATGGCCTGAGGACAAAAGGATTACGCTGTTTTATAGAGGTCTACGTGGAGAGCTCAAAGATGTGTTAGCCCAAGTAGTGAATCCCCCACAAGATTGTTCGGACTATATAGACTTAGTCGTTCAAATAGATCACAGACTGCAGAACAGGAAGGCCGATCGTTCCAAGTTTGATGCTCGAGTATTTTCCAAACCGCCAACTCCTTCCAGAGGAGTAGACTCCGGGGAACCCATGCAAATAGGGGGCCTGAAAGGTCCTCTAACACAAAAGGAGCGGGAAAGGAGAAAACAGTTGCAATTATGCCTCTATTGCGGAAACTCAGGGCACTTTCTTAGAGACTGTCCGGTGAAACCTGCCAAGAAGGCAGTAGGAGCTGCAGTTACCAAAGTTACAAACTCTGAGCAGGGAAACGACCTCGCCTGACAAGAATAGAGGTCCTCTTGCCGAGCGTGAAAACCAGTTCCGTGACCTCGCATTTTGTGATACCTATGGTCCTCATTAGCCCTGATAATCCGGATCGATTACATGCAATTGAAGCTTACGTCGACAGCGGTGCCATCGGCAATTATGTGGATCATGAAATGGTTTTGAGGATGAATCTAACTCTTTGTCCCAAGGCTGTAAAGGACGTCATTACTACGGTGGATGGAACGGAGATAGCCTCCGGACCAGTAACGCATACCACTCAAGAAGTGACGCTAGTAAGTCAAGATGGACACCATGAGAAGATCGTGTTCGATGTGATCAAGGCTCCTCAGTTTCAGATTATTCTAGGAATACCTTGGTTAGAGAAACACAATCCTCTGATCGATTGGCGAGCAAGAACGGTCCAGTTTCCAGAATGTGTCTCTACTTGTCACCCTCCACCTGGTGTTGCACTGGCAGCAATTTCTTCAGAGACTCCCCAGTTACCTCCCGAATACCTAGAATACCAAGATGTTTTCCGGAAGGATCAGGCTAACTCTCTACCTCCTCATAGGTCTTATGACTGCCAGATAGACCTGATACCTGGATCTACTCCTCCTTGTAGTAGAATTTATGCCCTCACCGAGCCTGAGAACCTTCACCTTCGACAATACCTGGATCAATACCTGGCAAATGGGTTTATTCGTCCTTCCAAGTCCCCTGCTTCTTCAGCTTTGTTCTTCGTTCCAAAAAAGGAAGGAGACCTTAGAACTTGTATAGATTATCGCTCCCTGAACCAGATCACCGTCAAGAATAGATATCCATTACCTTTGATCCCTGAACTCCTGGACCAAGTCAGAAAAGCATGCATATATACAAAGCTGGATCTTAGAGGAGCTTACCACTTGGTACGAGTAAAAGAGGGCGATGAATGGAAGACGGCCTTCCGCACCAAATATGGGCTATTTGAATATCAGGTCATGCCCTTCGGACTTTGCAATGCCCCGGCCGCCTTTCAATATTTTATGAACGATGTCCTCAGAGAGCTCATAGATGTGTGTGTTGTTGTTTACATTGACGACATCCTCGTTTATTCTTCATCGGAATCTGAACATCGGAAACACGTGAAAATGGTCCTCGAAAGATTGCGTCAACACAAACTTTTCGCTAAGTTGGAAAAATGTGTTTTCAACGTGACTGAAGTTGAATTCTTGGGATTCATATTATCACCTAGCGGAGTGCGTATGGATTCAAAGAAGGTCGATGCAGTTCTCAAATGGCCATCACCATCCTCCGTAAAAGGTGTGCAAAGCATGTTAGGCTTCGCTAACTTTTACCGCAGGTTTAACCCCGAATTTTCTCGAATAGTCCAGCCCATCACTGCCTTGTTAAAGAAAAACAAACGTTTTGAATGGTCTACCGAGGCGGAACAAGCTTTCCAGGATTTGAAGACTAAATTTATCTCTGCACCAATCTTAAAACACCCTCGCCCCGAACTCCCCTACATCGTGGAAACTGATGCTTCAAGCCTTGCCATGGGGGCAGTTCTATCGCAAAAGGACCCGGTAACCAATCAGTTGCATCCCGTGGCATTTTGGTCCCGCAAATTCTCGCCTCCTGAAATCAATTACACGATTACTGACAAGGAACTTCTGGCTATCAAGTCTGCCTTTAAGGCTTGGCGGCATTATCTGCTGGGGGCCCGACACACCGTTACTGTGATTACGGATCACCGAAACCTGCAATATTTGAAAACCGCAAAAGCCCAATCCTCTAGACAACTCCGTTGGGCATTATTCTTTGCCGAGTTTGACTTCATAATTACCTATCGACCTGGTACAAAAAACGGTAAAGCTGATGCCCTTTCTCGGATAGGAGTGGAAGAACACTTGATCAACCCTAAACCTGTACCAATCATTCCCGAACAAAGAATTCTGGGTGTAATCGGCCAAACAATCCATAGAGGAAGTTAAGGATAAAGCCAGGCAACTTGTAACTCCAGCAGACATACAGAATTGGCATCTGCAGGGAAAGGACTTCGCAGTAAAGGACAACTTATTGTATTTCCAAGAACAATTATACCTGCCCAGCACAGATTTACAGAAAAAAGTAATCTCTTGTTATCACGATTCTTTAATGGAAGGACATCCCGGTATGGCCAAGACCTCAGAAAAGATCAAGCGCTACTTCTGGTGGCCGTCTTGGAAAAAAGATATCAGAGACTTTATAATGTCCTGTGGAGTATGCGCCCAAAACAAGAGTCAAAAGGAAAGACCAGCAGGTCTCTTACGCCCTATTGACATCCCACCTCGCCCTTGGCATACGCTTTCTATGGACTTTATCACCGATCTACCTCCATGCTCCGGATACAATACGATTCTAGTAATCGTGGACTTATTCTCCAAGATGGCGCATTTCATTCCGCTCAAAGGCTTGCCAACAGCAGCAACTCTGGCCCGAGAATTTCTCGAAAACATCGTCCGACTGCACGGTTTTCCTTCGGTTCTAATTTCGGATCGAGGTAGTCAATTTATTTCTCATTTTTGGCGAAGTTGCTGTCGGTCGGCTCAAATTGATGTGAGACTATGGACCAGTCACCACCCTCAGACCGACGGACAAACCGAGAGGACCAATCAAACTCTGGAACAGTATTTACGCTGCATGCTGCAACAAACTGAAAAAACTTGGAAAGACATCCTTTGGATAGCCGAATATGCCTACAATAACTCTGTCCATTCGGGAACTGGGAAAACCCCGTTTTTTCTTTTATACGGCAGTCACCCTCGAACCTCGGAGTTGGATCCCCTCCAAGATCTTGAAACACCAGCAGTAGACTACCTGCATTCTACAATCACCCAAGCCTTTAAGGAAGCTGTTTCTCACCTTCAAAGGGCTAAAGAACAATACAAGAAAGGAGCAGATCAACATCGGAAGGAAGCCCCTCAATATCAAGTAGGGGATCAAGTCTGGTTATCCACCAAATATCTACCTCTAAAAGGGCCACGCACATTCAACCCAAGATACCTTGGTCCCTATTCGATCACTACCATAGTAAACCCAGTAGCGGTCAAGTTGGACTTGCCCCCGCACATGAAGATACATCCGGTCTTCCACGTCTCTCTATTAAAACCCGTGCAACCTCAAACCCGACTAACTAAATCTCCAAAACCCATCCTAAATGATGGAGAACTCGAGTTTGAAGTCAAAAGCATTCTGGACTCCAAGATCTCCAAATCTAAACTATTTTACCTAATTGACTGGAAAGGCTACGGCCCCCAAGAGAGATCCTGGGAACCTGCTGAATATGTCCACGCTCCTCGCCTAATCAAAAGATTTCACCGAACATTTCCTGACAAGCCAAAACCCCCGGAGAAGCCCGGTTTGGGAGGGGCCTTGAGGGGGGGTACTGTCATGATCTCTGCTTCCAAAAGGTCAGGGTTTTCCCAACTCCCTTGGAAGCAGATCCATAACCCAGGTTCCGAGTGCCAACCAGTCCCAATTGGGACCTTTTGGACCCAGTCCTGGCGCCAGTGGCACCAGGCTCATAAATATGCCCAGTCCCAGCGCTGGAAGCGCCGGGCTCATAATGCTTGAGTGGACTTACCTGCAGCAGACCATGCTGCTTACTTGCCTGCCAGTTGAGCCTCTGATCCTCTTCTGTTTGGAACTACTTTTCCTGTTGGGTGGGGCAGGAGCCACTCCCTAGGTTCAGAACACTGGAACTCTTCTGGAAAGCAGGAACTCTTTTCTTACCTAGGCGTGGCTGTGGAAGGAGATGCCTAAGCACTACAGGAGGCTATTTAAACCACACCCGATGGATGAATCTTGCTTTGCGTTATTCTGCATCCTCTGCAGCAGAACGCTCATCGTGTCTTCTGCATCTGATCCTGGGCCTAAGGAAAAAGGCTTACCATCCTGAATCCAGTCTTCAGCAACACCTATAAAGACAAGAAAGAACAGGTTAGCATTACGGTCTTCAGTGACAGCGCTTCACTTCCCTGGTCCATCGGCTGTCACCACGCCTCGCGCTGCATTCCGGCATCTGAAAGACAAAGGCTTACCTACTCTTCGTGCGCTCCGGAGGTCTTCGCACTGCATTCCGGCATCTGAAAGACAAAAGCTTACCAACTCTTCGCACGCTCCGGAGGCCTTCGGCGCTGCATCCCGCATCTGAAAGACAAAACAAGGTGCGTTTAAAGACATTGGGGAACTTTAATACTCACATGCCATTACTCCTTTCCACATCTAACCCAGTGGGTATTCCGGCACCCTGCAGCCGCTCCGAACTTGTACCTGCAAAATAAAAAGACAGTTAGAGCGCATCGTGAAGCAGGCAACAAGCGCTTACTTACGTGCTTCCAGGCGCTTCTATTCATCACACGGGTTCCATCTTCAACTCACTTCAGCCCGTCATCCGCCATCGCCGGAACCCTGCAAAACAAGAGACATCATTACTAAAGACTTTTAAAGACATTAGAATTACTCGAAACTTACCTTTCGTGCAGTAAACGACGGACAGCAGTCCTCTGAAGTCAAGAGGCCTGCTCCCCTTATCCAGTGAAGAAACTGGTTACAGCACCCTGCCCCGAGGCAGATGGAGAGCACAGCGTTCACTTACCTAAGGTGAGAGCGTTAACCTTTGGGATTCTACAGGAGAAGAGAAAGGGAAGAAGAGAGAGACATTCAATAGCCCAGTTCATTAATCCCATATTTTCTATCTGCAGACATCTTACCCTTCGAGTCAGACATACAGTGCACAGAGGTCCAGCCCAAAGAGCCAGCCGTGTGTTACACATCACCTTTGAAGATACGGTATACGCCCAGTCAAGACCGGCGCCTCTACGGGAATCAGGTGAGCGTTACAGTGGGTTTGTGATCTGGTGATACCCTCGCCACCCACCATTGTATAAATTGAACCATTACTGAAGATCAGAATATCATATCCCATGCGATTGAATTACTCAGCTTCTAGAAGAATAGCGTCAAATATCTTTCTGGAGTATAAAACAAGCCTCACATGATCATGTTTTATAGGATGTACGAAGTCTACAAGCTTTACATCAGCTGAGGAGATTAGTCTCAATCCTGAAATTTCATTGAACAGGACCAGGATGCATGAATGATGGAGAGATGGAGCCCCCACCCCCACGTCGCACAGATTATAGAGGAGAATACTAGGTAACTCAGGATATCTGAATTTTTGCCATTTGACATTTCGCAAATCGCTGTCATTTATGTGATTGGGAAACTTACCCCTTGAGTTGGTGGAAGCAAGCCTCAGCACCAGATACATTATCATACAGTTCCAAGGGGGGTTTATGTGATCCCAAATTGTAATTCACTTCTCCCTTTTCACTGTCTGCCCAGAGGTTTCTGGTAATTGACGCTTTACTCTCTGTGATGTTTTTGGGGCCCCCTCTTTCTGTCACCTGACCTACAATGTCATTGCTCGTGGATGGAGCACCCATTGCCTCCATAGTACTTGATCTAGGCAAAGCTGGGAGCAACTCCAGCACCGTTGACTTTATGAGGCTATCTAGAGCTTTATTATTTTCCCCTTTTTCTTCAGTCAATCCTTTTCAGAGTTGAGTTTGAAGAAGGCTCCAAATGTACCTCTGTTTTTTTATTTTCCAGTGATATTTTCTTAGGAGGAGACTTCTGAGGAAGAGAGTCATTACAGGGATCTGCAGACCCCAATTTAGCCTTTGCTGATAAATTCGACGTTTTGATAGCAGCTTGTACCGCCCTCTCCAATATGTTTGTTTGCGCTGATGTGCTAGGAGTTACAGTCTCTGCTATATGCATTCCTTTAGAACCAGTCTGAACAAGCCACTATGTGGATTTTTCAACCACAGGATAGAAGCCAGATACCTGAGATTGTTTGAATTCTTTAGATTAATTTGTCTGTTTACCATCAGATATTTCATTGGAGTCATTGGTACACGTAGGTTCACTAATAGGGATAATTAATTCACCCTCTACTTTTTTGTTTATTGTATTTATTTTTGTTCCTTTTTTTGTTTTGTTTTTATCAGTGGAGTCAGAAATAGTATCGTGGAATTGAAGAGCCATAGGGCTTTCTTCATCTAACTGATCCGGGTCTGATATAGCAACTTCAATAGATGTTACATTTCCATTTTTTTCAATGGAATTGTTTATCTTTTGGTTTTTGTCAGACCTCCTTTTTCTAGCTTTTTGGTCCAAGCGGTTTTGACAGCGAGATAAATAGCATCCCTGAGAGTTCATAATATTTTGGCCTGTGAGATCTTCGCTAGTTGTTTCTGCTGTCTCCATATTTCTGTTATCATTTTCTAATAGATTTTTTAAAGCCGTGGGGCTATCTGGGAATTCATTGGATGAGGATTCCTCTCCCTGGGAGAGCCTAATCCCGTCAGATTCAGAGAATAAAGATATGGTGGTAACGAGTTTAAAGAACCCTTTTTCAAGATTCAAGATTTTATCACACATGCCCACCACATATTCCAATAACCTAGCGAGCTCGGAATATTTACATGGTTGATCTCTTGTTGGGATTGAGGTTAGTGCATCAGCATAGGAGCGTTTAAGATGTGGCTCTTGTTTGACACAAGGATTCAGTGATGAATGAATAGAGCGCTCCAACATATCATTAGTTTGTGAGCCCTGGGATCTCACCGATGGTTCAGGAGGTGAGCATTCCCTAGGTTCACACATTGCAAGACCAGTACCCTTTCCAAACAAGAAGCCTTCTAGTTTATTTACTTTAATGAATGTATCTGAAGAGATACGTTTCAGATCTCTAATTTCCAAATGTGGGAACTCGTGCCCCTTGTCTAAAATATTTAAGATTAGGGTGATCACAGGGAATGAGTTTTCAAGATTTTTATATTCAGCCATAAATGGTGAACTAGTTAAGGAAGCAATCTGCAGGGCTTCTTGGGTAGTAAAGGGTGGCTGTTCTTCTAGCACAGAACGCAAGCAAATATCAAAGGATTGCACTGGGTCGTTATCTTCATTCAGAGTATGCAGAGCTTCTGGATAAGAGCATTTGAATAATGGAGCAGAAGGCAATGGCATGTAACTAATCATCCCATACAGCCTGTGGGAAAGGAATCTGCGTTCTAATGGTTGAATGTTAAAGAGGTGTACATTGTCAAAACCATCTCTAGAGGCATTTACAGGAGTGGAAGGGCCCAGTCAGAGCCTGTGCATTTACTGAGCTCTAACTTGACAGCTGGAGCCATCATAGACACATCTACTAAAAGTTCATTAACATTTTCAGGACGAGTAACGATCATTGACAAGTGTGGAATATTTTCACAAACACTTAGAAAACTATTCTGAATGGGCAGGTCACAATCATAAGTGTCTTTGAGAGGAAGGGACAAAACCTCCTGATCTTCGCGCCGTGGAGCAGCAATTTGTGCATGGATATGAGCATGCATGAGAGCAAATGCCACCTCCTGGACGATCTCCTCTTTCAGTAATTATTTTACAGATGAGCTTACATCCTGATTTTCGGGAAATGCTGGTAAATGTATCTTGGGGTTGTCCATGGCGGCCCCAGTATCAGTATTTATTGGAGTAGGCTTATTTTTTAAGAGCTTGTCGGCACATGTATTATTTAGTGCTTTTACCACAGGCGCACATACTTTCCCACTTCTCAGATAGGTTGCCATTGCGTCTCGTAACAAATGAGGTACCCACAGTCTAGTATGTAGTGGTGAGTGTTAATTAGGAGGAAGCAACTAAGATATTCATAGTAAGGTGTGGAGAATAAGAATGGACCAAATGCAATTAGAATGCTTTGATAATTCGCACAAGAAAGGCTCAAGCAAAGACAGCTGCCTTACCTTCTGCCAGTATTGATGGGACGTGAAAATAAAACCTACTGTTGCCTGATACAAAATGATTGGCTCATGGCGAGATTTACAATGGAATGAACTCTGCAACCCCGCTCACCCCACCAGCCTAAAAGCCCAACAGCAAAACGTGCAGCCACACTTCCGATGCGCGCGCGCGATGTGTACGTGCTGGGATAATGAAGGCTGTTGGGAGGAGGTGGGAGGAGGGAGACCGACACCGGGGGCGGAGCTGGAAGTAAAAAAAAGGAAAGAGAAGATGGGAAAGATTTAACTTTAGCAGGATGCGAAAACGAGAGTGAAGAGTCCAAACAAGTCAAAACAAGTCCAACAAGAAAAAGTTGGTAATTTACTTTGCTGGTGCTTTACTGATACACCGAGGGGTTTCCACATCTGATTCACTTCTTCACGCAGATGGGCAATGGAACATAGAGCTTTTGTAGATCCACGAGGAGCAGCACATAGACAGCCCAAGAGCCACACTTGCAGCTGCACTTCCGATGCGTGCGCACAATGTGTGCGTGCTGGGATAATGAAGGCTGCTGGGAGGAAGTGGGAGAGGGGAGACCGAGACAGGGGGCAGAGTTTGCTGGTGCTTTACTGATACACCGAGGAGTTTCCACATCTGATTCACTTCTTCACGCAGACAGACAATGGAACATAGAGCTTTTTTAGATCCACGAGGAGCAGCTGATAGACAGCCCAACAGCCACATTTGCAGTCGTACTTCTAATGTGTCCATCATTTTTTGAGGAATACTTGCAGAAGGTGCCCAGTGTCCTATGGACTACAGACCCTTATGATGTAGGATTGTTAAAGGGGATAGGGGAAGTTAAATAAAGCTGATGCCAGGGGCGCTTTTACCTCAAGCAAGACAGTACACCATGTCTTCGAGAGGCTGATGAGGGTATATTTAAGACCATTTCAGTACTGATGAACCAAGGAATTCTGGTGGCATCAGAATCATCATGTAATACTGCAGTGTATCCTATCAAAAAATCAAAGGGAGGGTTGTGAAGATTTATACAAGACATGAGACCGATTAACCAGATTGTAGAGGCAGAGCTTCCTCTAGTTCCTAACCCGGCGACAATACTATGTAGTATTCCAGTGGCAGCTTGATATTTCACAGTGATCCATTTTTCTCAATCCCGTTGCACAAGGACTCACAATACCTGACTTCCTTTACATTCCGCCAAACTCATCTGAAACACACTTGTTTGCCCAGGGGTACTGTGAGTCTCCATCGATCTTTAACAGAGTCCTACAGATGAACTTAGGCAATATTGATCTTAAAAGTGTGGTGATACAATACGTAGATGATATTTTAATTTTTAGCATCACAAAGGATGAGTGCTTACAAGACTCGATTCAGTTGATGACTATCTGAGCAGACAAAGGATATAAGGTAGACATTGAGAAACTGCAGTATTGTCAAGAAGAAGTGTTATACATAGGACAGTTGAATTCACTTGAGGGAAAAAAAGGTGACACCTGAAAGAACTGAGGCAATTATGAAAACCGCAAATCCAAACACAGTAAAAAAAGATGCAACCATTTTTGGGGCTCTGTAAATATGTTAGAGCCTGGGTGTTTGACTACAGAAAGTATACAAGCTGCCTCTTGCAGGCATTAAAAAAACACACATGAACAAAGTAACGATAGAATGGACTGAGGAAATGGAAGAAGGGTTTGAAAAGTTGAAAAAAGTAATTTGCTCAACCCCGTTTTGGATATCGCCAATTATGCTGAGGAATTTTATTTATTCTCGTACACAAATGGGACAGTCATGACAGCAGTGGGGTCCAAGCCTTTAGCATATTACAGTGGTATTTTAGACCCAGTTATGAAAGGACGCTTTCCTTGCGAGCAGTCATTGACAGCCACCGTGTTTGCAATTGAGAAGTCTACAAGTATTGTCATGGGCTGCTCTATGACTCTCTACATGGAGCATGCTCTGTTTGCCATTTTAGAGAAGCCCAAAGGTACATTGACATCTCAGAGGGCCTCAGCCTATGAAGTAATGATTTTGAACCCAGCGATTTAAATGATCAGATGTAAAATAGTGAATCCTGCCACATTTGTAGCGGAGCCAATAGCAGAAGGTGATCAAGTGCATGACTGTGCTAATTATGTTGAATTTTATGATGATATACCTCGTGTAAAGGAAAATGCTTTGGCAGGATGGAAAATTCTCTTTATTGATGGTTCTTCGAAAAAATGTATCAAACGAGTGGGAAATGCACTCTGGCGCAGCTGTAGTGAGGCATAGATTGAATGGGGAATTTGAAGTAGTAGCAAGTGCAAGGTTACGTCTCATTTTTCAGCGCAATCAGCGGAATTAGTAGCGCTCATTGTCATGCTCGAGAAACAGGAAGGGCAGGAAGTGACATTGTACAGTGACTCCACCTATGTTATGTTATGTTATTTTGCATTTATATAGCGCCTTATATATCATTGGTATGGTCTGAAGGCGCTGGTATGTTGAACACCCTTGGGAACCGAAGTTCAGGTCAGTAGAGAGAGTAAAGAGAGTCAAAGGTGCTTGTTAGCACCCGGTATCTGTGAAGCTGGTGCGGTATTCATGTAATAGCTGCTTCTTAGCGGTAGGTGTGGTGGTTGAGAGATAAGGAGTATGTGTTTGTTCTGGAAGGATTTATCCAGACCGAATCTGGCTGCGTTAGGCCTGAGCAGAACGCCTGGCTGGGGGGGGTGTAACCAGCAGTGTTTACTTAGAATGATGGGGAGTGTGCGGCGGATGTTGGTATGAGAACAGTTTTACCGAATGGTGTCATAGTATCTCTGTGTTGTAGTTGAGTGGTGGTGTAAAGAAGAGAGTAAGCGTGGTGGTGTGATATGATGGGTTATATGCTCTTTCAAACGTTCCCTGCATTCCAAACCATACTATATACGTCACGCAATTCTATGGGTTCCAGTCCGTTCCATGCACTTCACTTTCCGGTCCGCTCGACGTACTCATGCACTCCAGTCCGCCCCACGTGCTCCAGTCCGCCCTGCGCACTCCAGTCCACCCCACGTACTCCAGTCTGCCACACGCATGCACTCTTGTCTGCCCCACGCATGCACTCCTGTCTGCCCCATGCATGTACTCCTGTCTGCCCCATGCATGCACTCCTGTCAGCCTCATGCATGCACTCCTGTCAGCCTTATGCATGCACTCCTGTCCGCCACACGCACTTCTGTCCGCCACACGTACTCCTGTCCATCACACGCACTCCTGTCCGCCACACGCACTTCTGTCCACTACTCGTACTCCTGTCCACCACACGCACTCAAATCCGCTCTATTTACTCCGATCCGTTTCATGTATTCTAAGTTGTTTTATGCACTCCATCTACATATTTCACCCGAACCATTCCGTGTATTCTAAGTTGTTTTATGCACTCCGTCCGCATATTTCGCCTGTAACATCTTCATACTTCATCCTTTCCATCCACCTATTTCACCCGTTTCATCCACGTACGTCACCCGTTTCATCCACATAGGGCACCTGATCCATCCACCTATGGCACCCGATCCATCCACCTACGGCACCCGATCCATCCCCATACGGCACCCGTTCTTACCACATATGTCAGCCGTTCCCTCAACGTACGTCACCCGTTCCATCCATGTCCGGCACCCGTTCCATCCATGTACGGCACCCGTTCCGTCCATATATGTGATCAACTCCATTCACATATATCATTCGTTCTATCTATATAGAATCCATCTACATACTTCACTCGTTCCGTCGCTCTACGCATTCAGCAGCTCTACGTACTCATCCATTCTACTCACTCATCTGTACTGCATGCAATCTGCACTCGTTCGTTCTACATACTCATCTGCTCTACGCAACTCGTCGGCTCTACGCAACATGTCCGCTCCACTCTAGGCACTTGTTCGCTCCACTCTAGGCACCCGTTCGCTCTCGGCACTCGTTCGCTCTTGGCACTCATTCGCTCTAGGCACTCGTTCACTCTAGGCACTCATTTGCTCTAGGCACTGATCCGCTTTATGCCCTCACACGCACTATGCATTCACCTGTTTCGCTCATTCACCCACTCTACGCACTCATCCGCTCTACACACTCATCCCCTCTACGCACTCATCCCCTCTATGCACTCATCCCCTCTATGCACTCAACCCCTCTGTGCACTCAACCCCTCTGCACACTCAACCCCTCTGTGCACTCAACCCCTCTGTGCACTCATCCCCTCTACACACTCATTTCCTCTACGCACTCATCCCCTCTACGCACTCATCCACTCTACGCACTCATCCCCTCTACATAACCCTCTTTTCATATGCAATCATTCGCTCATATGCACTCGTCTGCTCTATATACTTGCCGGCTCTACCCACGAGTCTGTTCTATGCAGTCATCCACTCTACACATTCTTCCGCTCAGCTCGTCCATCCCTCTCTGCTCATCCATCCGCTCCCCGCACTCATCCGTTCTACGCACTCATCAGCTCTGCATGCATTCCGTACTCATCCGTTCTACATACTTATCTGTTCTACGCACTCATCTGGTCTATGTAACTCATCCGCTCTAGGCATTTGTCCGCTTTAGGCCCTCATCTACACCTTCATCTGCTTTACGCATTCATCTACCCAACGCAGTCACCTGCTACCCGCACTCACCAGCTCCCCACACTCATCCACTCTCCACACACATCCGCTCTCGACACACATCCGCTCTCGATACTCATCCGCTCTCCACACTCATCCTCTCTCCACACTCATCCGCACTCCACACTCATCCGCTCTCCACACCCATCCGCTTTTCACACCCATCCGCTCTCCACACTCATCCGCTCTCCACACTCATCTGCTCTCCACACTCATCCGCTCCCCACACTCATCCGCTCCCCACACTCATCTGCTCCCCGCACTCATCCGCTCCCCGCACTCATCCACTCCTCGCGCTCATCCGTTCCCCGCACTCATCCGCTCCCTGCACTCATCCGCTCCCCGCACTCATCCGCTCCCCGCACTCATCCGCTCTATGCACTCGTGCTTAACACACATTCAACAGCAATATGCACTCATCAGCCCTATAAATGTAATTCCCTAATAGGCAGTAATCCTGTTCTATATATTCATCTGCTCTCTACACTCATCTGTTCTACACTCATCCGCTCTATACCTGTCATGATCTCTGCTTCCAAAAGGTCAGGGTTTTCCCAACTCCCTTGGAAGCAGATCCATAACCCAGGTTCAGAGTGCCAACCAGTCCCAATTGGGACCTTTTGGACCCAGTCCTGGCGCCAGTGGCACCAGGCTCATA
The DNA here is from genome assembly GCF_040938575.1 of Ambystoma mexicanum. Classification (NCBI taxonomy): domain Eukaryota; kingdom Metazoa; phylum Chordata; class Amphibia; order Caudata; family Ambystomatidae; genus Ambystoma; species Ambystoma mexicanum. Next base: position 543,054,999 of record NC_090922.1, read on the forward strand.
AATATGCCCAGTCCCAGCGCTGGAAGCGCCGGGCTCATAATGCTTGGGTGGACTTACCTTCAGCAGACCATGCTGCTTACTTGCCTGCCAGTTGAGCCTCTGATCCTCTTCTGTTTGGAACTACTTTTCCTGTTGGGTGGGGCTGGAGCCACTCCCTAGATTCAGAACACTGGAACTCTTCTGGAAGGCAGGAACTCTTTTCTTACCAGGAACTCTTTTCTTACTTAGGCGTGGCTGTGGAAGGAGACACCTAAGCACTACAGGAGGCTATTTAAACCACACCCGGTGGATGAATCTTGCTTTGCGTTATTCTGCAACCTCTGCAGCAGAACGCTCATCGTGTCTTCTGCATCCGGTCCTGGGCCTAAGGAAAAAGGCTTACCATCCTGAATCCAGTCTTCAGCAACACCTATAAAGACAAGAAAGAACAGGTTAGCATTCCGGCATCTGAAAGGCAAAGGCTTACCATCCTGAATCCAGTCTTCAGCAACACCTATAAAGACAAGAAAGAACAGGTTAGCATTCCGGCATCTGAAAGGCAAAGGCTTACCTACTCTTCATGCGCTCCGGAGGTCTTCACACTGCATTCCGGCATCTGAAAGACAAAAGTTTACCAACTCTTCGCACGCTCCGGAGGCCTTCGGCGCTGCATCCCGCATCTGAAAGACAAAACAAGGTGCGTTTAAAGACATTGGGGAACTTTAATACTCACGTGCCATTACTCCTTTCCACATCTAATCCAGTGGGTATTCCGGCACCCTGCAGCCGCTCCGAACTCGTACCTGCAAAATAAAAAGACAGTTAGAGCGCATAGTGAAGCAGGCAACAAGCGCTTACTTACGTGCTTCCAGGTGCTTCTATTCATCACACGGGCTCCATCTTCAACTCACTTCAGCCCGTCATCCGCCATCGCCGGAACCCTGCAAAACAAGAGACATCATTACTAAAGACTTTAAAGACATTTGAATGACTCGAAACTTACCTTTCGTGCAGTAAACGACGGACAGCAGTCCTCTGAAGTCAAGAGGCCTGCGCTACCTATCCAGTGAAGAAACTGGTTACAGCACCCTGCCCCGAGGCAGATGGAGAGCTCGGCATTCACTTACCTAAGGTGAGAGCGTTAACCTTTGGGGGTCTACAGGAGAGGAGAAGAGGAAAGAGATAGGGACACCCCAATAACCCCAGTTCATTAACCCCATATTTTCTATCTGCAGACATCTTACTCTACACGTCAGGCATACAGTGCACAGAGGTCCAGCCCAAAGAGCCAACCGGGTGCTGCACATCACCTTTGAAGATACGGTAGTCGCCCAGTCAAGACCGGCGCCTCTGCGAGAATCAGGTGAGCGTTACAGAACGCAAAGCCTACCGCAAAACTCTCGCCCAGGCGCTATGGAAACCTCGGATACTGACCCCCTAGCCCGGTTACTTGGGGAACTAAGGGCAGAAGTGCATGCAGCTCGTCAGGAAACGAATGCTCTAAGAAGGGAACTAATTATTTCCAAGGAGAGAACAGACAATCTTGCTAGACAAGTGCTACAGTCACAAGCCGGACAGACCCCGTTACCCGCATCAGGGGCAAATCTTCCTTCAACATCCTCTATGAATCCAGTGCAGATCAACCTACCTGGGAATGTACCTCTGGCTCCGCCCGAACGATTTTCTGGTGACCCAAAGAGGTTTGCAGTATTTATCAATCAGTGCCGGTTGCACTTCTTATGCCGGCCAGCAGCCTTTCCAACTGATCAAGCAAAAGTAGCTTTTGTACTTTCGTACCTTAGTGGCAATGCGGCAGACTGATCGATCCCTCTAGTTAATCAAGATGATCCGGTTCTCCATGATTTTCAAGCCTTTCAGCTTAGTATGGAAAAACTGTTCGCAAGACATTCACAGGGGCAGGCCTTGGACAATGAGCTTCTTTCGTTGCGACAGGGTAATCAAGACCTTTTGGCTTATATTGCATCTTTCAATAGACTAATAGTGGAAACTCAATGGCCTGAGGACAAAAGGATTACGCTGTTTTATAGAGGTCTACGTGGAGAGCTCAAAGACGTTTTAGCCCAAGTAGTGAATCCCCCACAAGACTGTTCGGATTATATAGACTTGGTCGTTCAAATAGATCACAGGCTGCAGAACAGGAAGGCCGATCGTTCCAAGTTTGATGCTCGAGTATTTTCCAAACCGCCAACTCCTTCCAAAGGAGTAGACTCCGGGGAACCCATGCAAATAGGGGGTCTGAAAGGTCCTCTAACACAAAGGGAGCGGGAAAGGAGGAAACAGTTGCAATTATGCCTATATTGCGGAAACTCAGGGCACTTTCTTCGAGACTGTCCGGTGAAACCTGCCAAGAAGGCAGTAGGAGCTGCAGTTACCAAAGTTACAAACTCTGAGCAGGGAAACGACCTCGCCCGACAAGAATAGAGGTCCTCTTGCCGAGCGTGAAAACCAGTTCCGTGACCTCGCATTTCGTGATACCTATGGTCCTCATTAGCCCTGATAATCCGGATCGATTACATGCAATTGAAGCTTATGTCGACAGCGGTGCCATCGGCAATTATGTGGATCATGAAATGGTTTTGAGGATGAATCTAACTCTTTGTCCCAAGGCTGTAAAGGACGTCATTACTACGGTGGATGGTACGGAGATAGCCTCCGGGCCAGTAACGCATACCACTCAAGAGGTGACGCTAGTAAGTCAAGATGGACACCATGAGAAGATCGTGTTCGATGTGATCAAGGCCCCTCAGTTTCAGATTATTCTAGGAATACCTTGGTTAGAGAAACACAATCCTCTGATCGATTGGCGAGCAAGAACGGTCCAGTTTCCAGAATGTGTCTCTACTTGTCACCCTCCACCTGGTGTTGCACTGGCCGCAATTTCTTCAGAGACTCCCCAGTTACCTCCCGAATACCTAGAATACCAAGATGTTTTCCGGAAGGATCAGGCTAACTCTCTACCTCCTCATAGGTCTTATGACTGCCAGATAGACCTGATACCTGGATCTACTCCTCCTTGTAGTAGAATTTATGCCCTCACCGAGCCTGAGAACCTTCACCTTCGACAATACCTGGATCAATACCTGGCAAATGGGTTTATTCGTCCTTCCAAGTCCCCTGCTTCTTCAGCTTTGTTCTTCGTTTCAAAAAAGGAAGGAGACCTTAGAACTTGTATCGATTATCGCTCCCTGAACCAGATCACTGTTAAGAATAGATATCCGTTACCTTTGATCCCTGAACTCCTGGACAAAGTCAGAAAAGCATGCATATATACAAAGCTGGATCTTAGAGGAGCTTACCACTTGGTACGAGTAAAAGAGGGCGATGAATGGAAGACGGCCTTCCACACCAAGTATGGGCTATTTGAATATCAGGTCATGCCCTTCGGACTTTGCAATGCCCCGGCCGCCTTTCAATATTTTATGAACGATGTCCTCAGAGAGCTCATAGATGTATGTGTTGTTTTTTACATTGACGACATCCTCGTTTATTCTTCATCGGAATCTGAACATCGGAAACACGTGAAAATGGTCCTCGAAAGATTGCATCAACACAAACTTTTCGCTAAGTTGGAAAAATGTGTTTTCAACGTGACTGAAGTTGAATTCTTGGGATTCATATTATCACCTGGCGGAGTGCGTATGGATTCAAAGAAGGTCGATGCAGTTCTCAAATGGCCATCACCATCCTCCGTAAAAGGTGTGCAAAGCATGTTAGGCTTCGCTAACTTTTACCGCAGGTTTATCCCCGAATTCTCTCGAATAGTCCAGCCCATCACTGCCTTGTTAAAGAAAAACAAACGTTTTGAATGGTCTACCGAGGCGGAACAAGCTTTCCAGGATTTGAAGACTAAATTTATCTCTGCACCAATCTTAAAACACCCTCTCCCCGAACTCCCCTACATCGTGGAAACTGATGCTTCAAGCCTTGCCATGGGGGCAGTTCTATCACAAAAGGACCCGGTAACCAATCAGTTGCATCCCGTGGCATTTTGGTCCCGCAAATTCTCGCCTCCTGAAATCAATTACACGATTACTGACAAGGAACTTCTGGCTGGGCCCGACACACCGTTACTGTGATTACGGATCACCGAAACCTGCAATATTTGAAGACCGCAAAAGCCCAATCCTCTAGACAACTCCGTTGGGCATTATTCTTTGCCGAGTTTGACTTCATAATTACCTATCGACCTGGTACAAAGAACGGTAAAGCCGATGCCCTTTCTCGGATGGGAGTGGAAGAACACTTGGTCAACCCTAAACCTGTACCAATCATTCCCGAACAAAGAATTCTGGGTGTAATCGCCACAGAATCCATAGAGGAAGTTAAGGATAAAGCCAGGCAACTTGTAACTCCAGCAGACATACAGAATTGGCATCTGCAGGGAAAGGACTTTGCAGTAAAGGACAACTTATTGTATTTCCAAGAACGATTATACCTACCCAGCACAGATTTACAGAAAAAAGTAATCTCTTGTTATCACGACTCTTTAATGGAAGGTCATCCCGGTATAGCCAAGACCTCAGAAAAGATCAAGCGCTACTTCTGGTGGCCGTCTTGGAAAAAAGATATCAGAGACTTTATAATGTCCTGTGGAGTATGCGCCCAAAACAAGAGTCAAAAGGAAAGACCAGCAGGCCTCTTACGCCCTATTGACATCCCACCTCGCCCTTGGCATACGCTTTCTATGGACTTCATCACCGATCTACCTCCATGCTCCGGATACAATACGATTCTAGTAATCGTGGACTTATTCTCCAAGATGGCGCATTTCATTCCGCTCAAAGGCTTGCCAACAGCAGCAACTCTGGCCCGAGAATTTCTCGAAAACATCGTCCGACTGCACGGTTTTCCTTCGGTTCTAATTTCGGATCGAGGTAGTCAATTTATTTCTCATTTTTGGCAAAGTTGCTGTCGGTCGGCTCAAATTGATGTGAGACTATCGACCAGTCACCACCCTCAGACCGACGGACAAACCGAGAGGACCAATCAAACTCTGGAACAGTATTTACGCTGCATGCTGCAACAAACTGAAAAAACTTGGAAAGATATCCTTTGGATAGCCGAGTATGCCTACAATAACTCTGTCCATTCGGGAACTGGGAAAACCCCGTTTTTTCTTTTGTACGGCAGTCACCCTCGAACCTCGGAGTTGGATCCCCTCCAAGATCTTGAAACACCAGCAGTAGACTACCTGCATTCTACAATCACCCAAGCCTTTAAGGAAGCTGTTTCTCACCTTCAAAGGGCTAAAGAACAATACAAGAAAGGAGCAGATCAACATCGGAAGGAAGCCCCTCACTATCAAGTAGGGGATCAAGTCTGGTTATCCACCAAATATCTATCTCTAAAAGGGCCACGCACATTCAACCCAAGATACCTTGGTCCCTATTCCATCACTACCATAGTAAACCCAGTAGCGGTCAAGTTGGACTTGCCCCCGCACATGAAGATACATCCGGTCTTCCACGTCTCTCTATTAAAACCCGTGCAACCTCAAACCCGACTAACCAAATCTCCAAAACCTATCCTAGTGGATGGAGAACTCGAGTTTGAAGTCAAAAGCATTCTGGACTCCAAGATCTCCAAATCTAAACTATTCTACCTAATTGACTGGAAAGGCTACGGCCCCCAAGAGAGATCCTGGGAACCTGCTGAATATGTCCACGCTCCTCGCCTAATCAAAAGATTTCACCGAACATTTCCTGACAAGCCAAAACCCCCGGAGAAGCCCGGTTTGGGAGGGGCCTTGAGGGGGGGTACTGTCATGATCTCTGCTTCCAAAAGGTCAGGGTTTTCCCAACTCCCTTGGAAGCAGATCCATAACCCAGGTTCCGAGTGCCAACCAGTCCCAATTGGGACCTTTTGGACCCAGTCCTGGCGCCAGTGGCACCAGGCTCATAAATATGCCCAGTCCCAGCGCTGGAAGCGCCGGGCTCATAATGCTTGGGTGGACTTACCTTCAGCAGACCATGCTGCTTACTTGCCTGCCAGTTGAGCCTCTGATCCTCTTCTGTTTGGAACTACTTTTCCTGTTGGGTGGGGCTGGAGCCACTCCCTAGATTCAGAACACTGGAACTCTTCTGGAAGGCAGGAACTCTTTTCTTACCAGGAACTCTTTTCTTACTTAGGCGTGGCTGTGGAAGGAGACACCTAAGCACTACAGGAGGCTATTTAAACCACACCCGATGGATGAATCTTGCTTTGCGTTATTCTGCAACCTCTGCAGCAGAACGCTCATCGTGTCTTCTGCATCCGGTCCTGGGCCTAAGGAAAAAGGCTTACCATCCTGAATCCAGTCTTCAGCAACACCTATAAAGACAAGAAAGAACAGGTTAGCATTCTGGCATCTGAAAGGCAAAGGCTTACCATCCTGTATCCAGTCTTCAGCAACACCTATAAAGACAAGAAAGAACAGGTTAGCATTCCGGCATCTGACAGGCAAAGGCTTACCTACTCTTCATGCGCTCCGGAGGTCTTCACACTGCATTCCGGTATCTGAAAGACAAAAGTTTACCAACTCTTCGCACGCTCCGGAGGCCTTCGGCGCTGCATCCCGCATCTGAAAGACAAACAAGGTGCGTTTAAAGACATTGGGGAACTTTAATACTCACGTGCCATTACTCCTTTCCACATCTAATCCAGTGGGTATTCCGGCACCCTGCAGCCGCTCCGAACTCGTACCTGCAAAATAAAAAGACAGTTAGAGCGCATAGTGAAGCAGGCAACAAGCGCTTACTTACGTGCTTCCAGGCGCTTCTATTCATCACACGGGCTCCATCTTCAACTCACTTCAGCCCGTCATCCGCCATCGCCGGAACCCTGCAAAACAAGAGACATCATTACTAAAGACTTTAAAGACATTTGAATGACTCGAAACTTACCTTTCGTGCAGTAAACGACGGACAGCAGTCCTCTGAAGTCAAGAGGCCTGCGCTACCTATCCAGTGAAGAAACTGGTTACAGCACCCTGCCCCGAGGCAGATGGAGAGCTCGGCATTCACTTACCTAAGGTGAGAGCGTTAACCTTTGGGGGTCTACAGGAGAGGAGAAGAGGAAAGAGATAGGGACACCCCAATAACGCCAGTTCATTAACCCCATATTTTCTATCTGCAGACATCTTACTCTACACGTCAGGCATACAGTGCACAGAGGTCCAGCCCAAAGAGCCAACCGGGTGCTGCACATCACCTTTGAAGATACGGTAGTCGCCCAGTCAAGACCGGCGCCTCTGCGAGAATCAGGTGAGCGTTACAATACCTCATCCGCTCTATACCTTCATCCGCTCTATACACTCATCCGCTCTGTACACTCATCTGCTCTACACACTCAACCGCTCTATGCACTCATCGCTCTATCCAGTCATCCGCTCTATGCAGTCATCCGCTCTATATGCTCATCCACTCTGTACGCACATCCGCTGTATACACTCGACAGGTCTGCACATTCATTTGCTCCAGCGATCTACACACTCTCCGCACTTCCGTACTCATCCGCTATCCACACTCATCCGCTTTACATACTCATCTGTTCTACACACTCATCCAGTTTACGCTCATCCGTTCTGCACATTCATCTATTCTACGCACTCCTGCGTTCTACTCCCTTCTCTGTATTTATGCACTCATCCGCTCTACACGCTTGTCCGCTCTACACACCCACCCGCTATACACACTCATCCACTCAATATGTTCATCCATTCTATACACTCATCCGATCTACATACTCATTCAATTTACACACTCATTCGATCTATATAGTCAACCGTTCTTCCACTCATGCATTCTTCCACTCAGCGCATTCATCTGTTCCACACGCTTCATCCATTCTAACTATTTCATCCACGCCATTCACTTTGTTCACTCCTCATGCATTATATCCATTTCAAGAGTTTAAGGGCCTCATTACACGTTGTGCGGTAAAAATCAGAATTTTACGGCATGGCGCTATTAGCGTGTCTGCCCTCGCAAAAGACCGCTAATAGCGTCCCATTACGAGTTCGCGGACACGAGCATAGCGCCATGCCGTAAATGTCATTACCGCCATGCCGCAAAAGTCCACAAAATGCCGGCCTCGACCACAGTGCTGATAGCACCTCCTCCCTCACGCAACATGCTAATAGCGGTCACCGCTATTAGCGGACACCGTTAAAAAGCGGAACCGGAAATAGCGTCATCGCACAGGAACGGGAAAGAGAACGGCGGCCATCTTTAAAAACACAATCCATTGCCATCCTCTGCATCCAGGACATCTTTCCGGAGAACTCTGACCAAAAACCATCCAGGACTGCCTGAAGATGTCAAAGGCCCTGAAAAAATCCTCTGATCGACAGCGGAAAGAGAAATTCACACCAGAGGAGCTCATATTGCTGACTAGCACACTTGCAGCCAATGCGGAGGTCGTATTCGCCAATGATATGCGCCGGGAGGCGATCATCAAGAAAAAGGCCATCTGGGACGAAGTTGCCCGCAAAGTTAGTGCGGTGGGCACTACCACCCGCAGAGTGAAGGACTGCCGCAAGAGGTGGGACGACCTCCGGCTACGTGTGCGTAATATCCTATCAGTCAACCGCAACCTTGCAATGGCCACAGGAGGAGGCGCAGAATCACCTCTGAAGATGAAGGAGTGGGAGGAGACATGTGCCTCCACCATCGGAGTCGAAGCCATAGAGGGGGTCGGAGACATGGAGCATGGTGTGGCCATCTCATCTGATGGAGGTGAGTGAATACGTCAAACAATGCACAGTGAAGGGTGAGGGGGTACCCCAAACATGTGTCGATGACCAGGCCATTGGTCCTGCCACACACATACATGCATGCATCACCATATACACATGCAATACTGACCCATCAATGCATGACCAACCCAACATCCCCATGACCAGAATCACTGATGAATAGGTCCCAATGCATAGAGCAGCATGACGTGAACATTCTGCATGAGGCACCAAGACCCATTAACAATGATGTACCCTATTTATGTCCTCCACAGGATCACCGACAACAGACACTGGAGACCCAAGCACCGCAGCACGTACTCCCCCAGCAGCCAAAAAAGCCAGAATGCATGAGAGGGGTGATACCGCCACCACCTCCAGGGGAAGTGGGAGGACAGTCCATCTGCAGAGGGCCAAGGGCAGCAGGAGCACCATTGCATCACAGCCTGAGGGCACGGCTCCTGTTGTAGCCGAACCCACGCAAGTGTGCCCCATCACTGCTGAGATGAGCACGGAGGGCACGCACTCCGCAGCCACCAGCTCCACTGGGGAGGCAGCAGCCACCACACCGGCCACTGACGAGGTGGACGCAATCGACGTCCTACAACTCATCCATGACCCCAGCCCAACATGGTCCATTGAGGGGAATCCGAGGGCTACCCAGGGAGCACATGACACCCTCACTGTAGAAGGTGCATGGAGCCCTCAGCTGTCCTCACCGGATGCCGGGTGCATGGACCAGGGCGCACCGTCCAGCCCAGCAGCACCTACCACCCTGGCAGACCTTGCAACCATCAGCCGGAGGCAGGAAGACATGGCTGCGCTGGTCGCCCAGCATGTGGCCGAGACAGGCCGTCTAAGGGATGACCTCCAAAAATATGCAGGGCAAACAAAGGAGGCCATGGAGGCCTGCACTGACAGGATATGCCAGGAGATGGGCCAACTCCGCCAGGCCATTTTACGTATTGGGGACATCATGGAGCAGCATCACCAACCCCCAACACAGGATCGACCGGGAACCTCCTCCTCAGCGAGTTCCCAGCAGACCAGCCCCCTGCGCCGCTCCCTGCGCAACCTGAGGCGCCCCGCATCACAGCAACCCAATGTCGGTGGAGGCCCTGATGCTTAGCTCCACCAGGGACCAGGTGGCACATGTGGTGCAGGAAACATTATAGACACCATAAGACTCACCTGGGTGTTTTGGGGGGGAGGGGGGTGAGGGTGCATTTGGGTGTTTTGGGAGGGAGGGGGGTAAGGGTGCATTTGGGTGTTTTGGGGGGGAGGGGGATAAGGGTGCATTTGGGTGTTTTGGGGGGTAGGGGTGTAAGGGTGCATTTGGGTGTTTTGGGGGGGAGGGGGTAAGGGTGCATTTGGGTGTTTTGGGGGGGAGGGGGGTAAGGGTGCATTTGGGTGTTTTGGGGTGTTGCATTTCTTATCACATTCTGTTCAATACACAGTTGTTCTGAAGTTGAAACCCAAGCGTGGTCTCCATCATTGCGTATGTGTCATTTATCTTGGACAGGGTCCTTTGTGGTACTCCAAACATGACCAGGGCAAAAATATCCATCTCCGTCCATGCTTTTTCACCTTTGTGCCTGATGGGATTTCAGAATCAGATGCTGACGCACATCGTGTGCCCTCTTGGCATTGCCTCTTGCATGTCCTGCCGGGGCATTCCACCCGTACTCATCCACATCCCCATCATGCTCTTCTGGTGGTTGCATGTCAATTTCAGGTGGCATTGGCACATTCCATCATATGCACATTTTTTGGTGCTCTACACATGGCTTGGTTAGCTTTGCCACTTTGACACGGCTGTACAGGAGTGCCTCACACAGGCTGCTTAGGCAGCGGAGCACTGTCATTGGAAGGCTGACTGCCAGCTCTATCACGACGCAGGTACGGGGATGTGCAATATTGTTGTCCTCTTCCGGCTGGTTCTGTGGGTTCCGTACAGGGGTTGGGAGCCACCTCCTCAGTGGATCGCTGGCATCGCCTGTATGGTGTGAGGAATGAGTACCTGTTACGGGTCACCTCTGGTGTGGGCTGTTGTTGTTGGTGCTGCACTGCTATCATGTAGTCAAGGCTGTCATGTCATGCTGCTGCTATTGGGACCATCTTGGTGTGGGAAGGGGTGTGGGTAGGGGTGTGGTGTGCTCTTTTGTGCTGCCTGTCTCCATTTCATGCACCTGTGCTGATTGTGTCCACCTGTAGTAGATGGGTACACTGCTCAGGTCTCTTAACGGGTGCTTTTCGATGCTGTTATTAGCGCCATGCCGGTAAGGGGTTTTTGGGTGTTTTACATGCCGCTAATGCCATGTCCGCATGGCTTGTGATGGCCTGGTATTAGCGACGTGGCGCTAATTCCGGCCTGGGGGTCGCGCGCCCGCGGCCTTGCCGCTATTAGTGGCACCGTAATTAACGGGTGCGCAGATAGCGGTGGGTCCGGGTCGTGATTGGCTTAGGGAATTAACGGTACCGGTAAATCTTTACCGGTACCGGTATTCCATTACCGCACAACGTGTAATGAGGCCCTAAATCTCTTTACTGTTTCTGTATGATTTATTCTTATTGTCCACTTCACTGCTTTGATCTATTTTACTCGTTTAATTCTGTTTGTCCTTCTAGTTTATATTAGGGGTTATTAGCTGTCAATTTCTCGCATCAGGTAGTTTGTTGGATTGGTGTCATTGAGATGCTGTTAGTCTGTTTGGGTTAGTTTGGTACGGGTTGGTTTTAGGGGAAGAGCCAGGTTTTCAGCAGTTTGGGGAAAGACGTTAAATCCTCAGTTAGGCAGATGTGGGGTGGGAGTGAGTTCCACAGCGTGGGGGCCAAGGCTGAGAATGATGATCCGCCTAAACTGACTGAGTTTGTTTTAAGTATGACTAGGAGGCCGGCTGAGCTTGATTTTAGGGAGCGTGGGGGGTGATAGGGTTTTAGCTTGTCTAGAAGATATTGAGGCCCAGTTTTATGCAATGCTTGATGGGAGATGCATAAGGTTTTGAAAGTCACCCTTCGGGCTACTGGAAGCCAGTGCAGCGTCTTAAGGGCTGGGGAGATGTGTTCTCTTGGGCCGAGCGCAAGTAGCATTTTGGCTGCTGCGTTTTGTGCCCTTTGGAGTTTATTCAGTTGGTACGCGTGGACTCCGAGGTATAGGGGGTTTGCGTAGTCCAGTCTTAATATAATGATTGATTGGACCGCGGAGAGTCTGTTGGGAAAGGAGAGATATGGAAGGATGCGTCTAAGGGTTTTAAGGTGGTAGTGGCAGGACTTTGAGACGTTGTTGACTTGCTGCGAGAGTGTTAGGGCAGAGTCAAGGGTGCATCCAAGATTTTTCACTGAGTTGGAGGGGGTCGGTGAGTTGCCCATGGTGGATGGCCAGGGTAGTGGGTGCAGAAGAAGTTTGGAGTTGCCACATACCATGATTTCCGTTTTGGAGGGGTTTAACAAGAGGTGGCTTTGGGTCATCCAAAGTTCTATGTCAAGGAGGCAGGAGGCCAGGTCAGGTCGGGAGTTGGGTTTTGAGTTCAGGAGTTTTAGAATTATTTGAGTGTCGTCAGCGTAGTTGTAACACAGGATGTTGTGTGAACGAATTATTGGTGGGAGGGTGATCAAGTAGAGATTGAAAAGGAGGGCGGATAGGCATGCTCCTTGTGGGACTCCCGTGTCGACTGGTCGGGCTTGGGAGGAATAGGTGGAGAGTATCGTTATTTGGTACCTATCTTTGAGGAATTAAGCTATCCATTTAAGAGCAGTTCCACAAATTCCTAGGGAGTGGAAGCGGTCTAGGAGGATTGAGTGATTGATTGTGTCAAAGGCGGCGGATATGTCAAGAAGGATTAGTGCGGTGCATCCTGTGGAGTCGGCCGTCATTTTAAGGTCATCCCAGATTGAGGTTAGGGTGGTTTCAGTTCCGTGACGGGCTCTGAAACCTGATTGTGCGAGGTCTAGGAGATTGGTGGCTTCGACAAAGGCATTTAGTTGGGAGTAGGCGGTTCGGTCAATGAGTTTGGCAAGGAACCTGGTGTTTGAGATGGGGCGGTAGTTTTTGGGCTCGAGAGGGTCGAGGGAAGGTTTTTTAATTAGAGGTTTGAATGTGTCAGGAAAGATACCAGAGGAAAGGGAGGCATTTATGATGGATCTTGCGTGTTCTCCTGCACAGTTGGAAGCAAACATTTCTTTGAGGGTTGTGGCCGGACAAGGGTCCAGCGGAGAGCCAGATGGTTTGCGGGCATGTAGAATTTTGAGAAATTGCTCTGGTGATATTGGACTAAAGGATTCGAAAGTTGGTTGCATAGTGGTCACAGCTGGTGGGCTGGTCGGTATGGGGGGAGTATTGCCTGGTGGATGTAAGAGAGCCAGTTTGGTGGCTAGAGTATTTGTTCTTTCGAGAGCCGTGGTCTAAAAGTGGAGGGAGAGTGAGTCGCACAGTGATTGTGAGGGGGTCGGGACTGTCGTGGTGCAAGCCGATTTGGTGAATTCGGAGATCATTTTGTGGAGTTCTTTGCTGGGGTTTTTGCAGTTTAGGATTCGGGAGTTGTAGTGGGCTTTTTTTGCTTTCTGGATTTTGGCCTTGTACAGATAAAGGAGTCGGGCCAAGGTGGCCCTGCTCTCCTGGGTTTTGTATTTCTGCCATTTGCGTTCCAGGTATTTATATAGTTGCTTAGTGGTCTTCAACTCAGGAGTGAACCATCTTGGGAAGAGGCCACGTCGGGGTGATGGTTTGCAAGGGGGTGTTAGCCGCATCAGAGATGCATTGAGCCATGAGTCGAAGGCGTCAGGGGTTAGTTGTTTATTGAGTTGGCAGGTAGGTGGTGGAGACTGGAGGAGTGTGTTGGCTAGGTCTGGGACGATTATTAGTTTTTTCCAGCATTTGCATAGATTCGGAGGTTCAGATTCGAGTACGGGAAGGGGGTCGGGTGAGCGAATGGCGAAAGAGACAATGAAGTGATCGGACCAGATGATAGGGGTGGGGGGGGGTTTAAATGAATCCAGATGTTGGAGCTAAAGATGGCATCAAGAGTGTGTCCATTATAGTGAGTCGGGCCTTTTATGTAGGGTTGGAGGTTAATCGCGTCTAGACTGTCAACCAGAGAGTGTGTCATAGGGTTGGTGGGGATGTCGAGCCATATGTTGAAGTCTCCAAGAAGGGTGAGGTTGGGATGGTTTAGTTGAAGGGTGGCAATAGAGTCGCAGAGGTTGTTTGAGAATTGTCTATCATAGCAAGGGGGTCTGTAGATTATTAAGAAGCTGTGTGAGAATGACAGGGAGAGGGATAGTTTAACGAGGAGTGATACGCAGGAAGGAATGGAAAGTTAATTGTCGATGATTGAGGCGTGGAAGTAAAACTTGAAGATGAATGTTACTCCCCCACCTCTAGAGGGACGGTTCAGTGGGATGAGGGAGTAGTCAGGGGGAAAGGCTTCATTGGCGATTGGGGTGAAGTCGTCAGAGAACCAAGTTTCGGGGATGAAAACCAGGTCTGGTTTGTCAGAGGCGAGGAGGTCAAAGATGCAGTGTCTGTTTTTGCTGCAGATCGGGCATTAAATAGGATGCAGTTCACATCGGCAGGCGATGTTGGTCTCGGAGCTGGAGCGGAAGGGGGTGGTGGCGGAGAGAGTGGAAGCTGGAGAGGGAGAGGGGTAGGGTGGGTGATGATCGATGGGAATAGTGGGCGAACAGAAAAATTGGCGGGCTTCGGGCGGGATTGGGTGGATGCGTGCATTAGGATGATTGGGTTTGGCTCAGGGGATTTAAAGGTGGGGTGTGGGCGGTTAGGCGTTTCAGCTGCAGTTGATGAGAAATCGAGGGAGAGGGGGTTCAGGAAGAGTGAAGCGACGGGGGAAGGAGGTGATTGGGGGAAAGAGGTGGTGGATCGAGACAGGGGAGGCGAAGAGTGCTGAGAGATTGAGGGGGACCAGCTACGTTTCCTCTTTAGTGTCTTTGTTGCGATTGGAGTGTGAGAGAGGGTAGGGGGTCAGAGGGGGAGAGGGATGCGGCTTCGGTTCTTGCTAGGGCTAGGCATGCAGTTTTTAGGGAGGGTAAGGGTGCAGTCAGGGGGGAAGGTGGCGGGGGTTTGTGGGAAAGGCAGGGGATGGATGATTGCAGGGTGGGGTGTGCCCGGAATGATAGTGAGGGGAGCGGGCATGGTCAACGTAGGCTGGTCTGTGGTAGGGTTCGGGGGAGGAGTGGTCTTAGGGTGGTTGGCTCACCATCATGCCCCTCTGGCTTGGTGTTTGGAAAGGGGAATGGTAGGGAATGCAAAGGAGAGTGGGATGATTTGGGAAGGGGGGATGGGAGGGAAGGCAGATCAAGGAGTGGGGGCGGTCCACGGTGGTCGTTTCCGACAAACTCTGTTGGAGTGGGTGCACTCATGCTTAGTACGAGCTGTTAGGTGTAGTTTCAAGTGCAACTTACAGTTTATTGGACTTGATGTCAACCGTACACGCAGGGCTAGCATGTTGGAAAAGGAGGCGCTACCTCCATGTGGATGGCACTCCAGTGCAGCATGTATCCTTATTGGACAGGCTCCTTAAAGCAATACAACTCCCAGTAGCCATGGTGGTCGTTAAGTGCGCAGCTCACGCTATGCAAACAGATTTTATCTCTTGCTGAAATGAAGCCGCAGACATAGAAGCCAAAAGGGTTGCATATTCTCCAGAAAGTTTAAGTTTTGATACTCCAAGTGTAAGGGAGAAGGTAGTCACGACCATGGTGAGGCAAGAAGGGTTTAATAGATTGCCAATGACCCAATTAATGGAGATTCAAGGAAGTGCACCACAGGAAGATTGGGAATTATGGAAGTGAAGGGGGTGTTATTTATCCCCACAGAAGCATTATCGCGACAGGATATCACTGGAAATCCTTTGATGCCAGGAGCATTATTAAAGATTGCGCTTGAACAGCTGAACTAGCCTGAGCATGTAACTAGGGAGAGCCTTGGTTCAACGATTGCGGAAGACTGTTTCATGTCACATTTGTTAGAACATGTTGCATTCTTTATAGTGAACTACATTGTGTGTTTACTGCTGGGCATACACTGAGAATGATTAGAGGAGTAATACTTTGACCAAATGGTCCTTTTCAGCATTTACATATTGATTATGTTAACATGCTGCAAGTATGTGATGGATATAGGTATCTGATAGTGGTGGTCTGTCTCTTCTCTAGGTGGTTCGAGGCAGGTCCGCGTAAACACCCTGATGCCACTTATGCAGCAAAGTTTTTAGCATGTGAAGTCTTTCCAAGAAGGGATGTGTGTGAAGTGCTGAGATCCGATAATGGGCCACATTTTCTTAATGAATTATTTGAACATATAAGGCTTCTATTGAATATTCAGCATACGTTTTCTTCTGCTTATCACCCACAAGCAAACAGACTATGTGAGAGACACAAGGGGTTCCTTAAAGAAAGGATTGCCAAAATAAAATTGACTTTGAAGAAGGGATGGCTATATTGCCTACCCTTAGCTTTATATACCCTTCGGAATCAGCCTGGTTCAGACCATCACCTCACCCCACATGAACTAGTGACAGGGAGGCGAATGAGAATGGCTCTTACACCTTCACTTAGGAGTAGATGTGATGCCCAGAGTACAGCTAAAGTTTTAGGTGATGAGTTAAATAACTATTTGACATGTATGACCTCTAGCATTTCTCTCATTTCAGATCAACTCAAGCATCAGAGTGGTCGGTCTCAGAACACAAGACAATCCAACAACCGGATCACGTGAACTTTTATTGGCACCTAAACTGTTTATTGGTGACACGGTCCTAATAGAGAACTTTACCCGAAAGTGGCACGAGCCCCGTTTCCATGGCCCCTTTTGCATTGAAAATATAACCCCTCAGCAGTGAAAGTCCAAGGCAGGCGAGCTTGGCTTCATTTTAGGGATATAAAACCATACAAAGGCGAGACCGCCCCTCCCACTGTTGCTGATCCAGAAGCAAGACAAGAAGAAGAATTTCAGCGTGTGCAGACTCGATCAATGACCAAGAAGAAGGACGATAAGACGACAACTGTTAATGCAGATTTTGCATTTGGACTAAGACTCATTTGGACATTCCTTATAGATATTATAGCGGGTGTGCAAACCTTTGCTGAGAGCCTTAGGAATCTTGAAAAATGAACTTTAGAAATCATATTGATGTGTCAAAGTTATGCCTAAACGACAGTTTTTAATCAAGAATTGGAATCAAGATCAATATTCAGATTAATTACTTACTGAATATCTGTTTGGTTAACCCTATGGTTCTTATCGATAGGGCTGTGCATTGGCTTGTGTTTGCTGTTTTTGTATTTATCCTTCAAGCTTATCCTGCTCTTGTCAGAAGAGACGTTGATATTCACACTTTTTTACAGGATCCTATAAATGGCCCTGTGATAAGAAGGCTGTTGATTGCAATCATTGAACACATACTGCAATTGCAGGAATACAAGAATTTCTTTTTGATTACATTTGAAATGAGGAATGATGATGCTAACATGATTTTAGGGAGTGAACGAGCATGGCTAGTACCAGGATGGCGAGAGAGATGGTCTTGTGCATAGTGTATGCCTTTATGATTGTTCTTTTTGTCTTTCTGTTTCTCCTGTTTCACACTCTCTATCACATTGGTTCTGATAAGGCAAATGTCCCTTTGGTTCTCCCCACTATGAAGACTACCTTTGATTCGCTTCGTGGACAGTACTGAAACCTTGCATAGGTTAGGAGAATTAGGAGAAATGTAGAGGAAGATAGTGAGGGGATAAATACCTATTTAGACAACACAGCACACTTGGGCAATATCATGTGGCATCCACGCATGAGAAAGGTGGGAGAGATAACATCTAAGGAGAGTTGCTATGTCTGTGCTCTCATACCCTATGCCTTGAATACAGTACAAACTTTCATTTCTAGAGAGGTTTCAGAACACAATGCCAGATGCCTCTTTCACCTTGCAGCATGAATGGCTAGAGGACCATTTCAGGGAAGATGGAGATCGAAATGGTTATTTCCATTCCAGGATGACTATATCAAGACTACACAGATGGAAAAGGAACCTGTTGGAAAAGCAAGATGCCTAGGTATCCGGCGACAGGACAGGAAGAGGTAGTTGTGGCAGAGATGAAGAGAATGGACTAACCTGATAAATAGAAATAGCTGGATCTCTTGGATGTTGGGAAAAAACACACGTTTTAGTCTATGGACGAGTGAAATCCAAGAAGGGATGGGAAGGGGGCTGATGTCTTGTGCAGCTCATCTATTGAAGACAGAATATGTACAAGAGGTACAGCGAGTGAATGATGGGTGTTTGAAGTCATGGGTCAAACATGCCAAGCTGTTGACATGGGTAGGTGAATCAGGTCCTATGGTCATGATCCCATTGGCAAATGTACATTGTGCTTCAGGAGGCATGGAAAGAAGCATGTGGGAGATAACATAGGCTGCAAACAGACTCAAGGGTGACACAAAGAGACGAAACGCCATTAATAAAGATTTTGTGAAACTAAAAGAAGAGAACGTTGATAAAAGGCAAATGAGTTTAAACTGTAAGCATGATGAAGATATTCAACCAGCTAACGCCTGTACATATGCTTGTAACCACAAGAAAGCTAAGAAAACAGTGTGGCTTGCCATGCTAAGTAGAAGAATAGAGCGGCAAGCGCCATTGTACACAATCTACCTCAAAATGAAGCATGTTATACAAGTGCGAGTCCACTTGTATAACATGAAAATCTTCCTTAGGTGAGCATCTGCTTTCGGGAAACTGTCAATGTTCAGGTTGCTTTTCGGGATTACTAATGCTGGAACATGGACATTCACAATCGTGCATATGCCTCCCCAGTTTTTTGGCAGTCGGATATATGCTTTGGGTCCACATGCCCAATAATGATCCATGATCACTGTAGTCCCATGAGTCATTCCTGGAGCCTCAAAAATCATCCACAGTTTTGATTCTCTCCCATTTTCCTTGTGCCATTGTTCCTGAAACACACTTTTGGACTTTCTAGTGGCACTATCTGCAGGGGTCCTCCTCTGTCTTCGACCCATGTTAGTAAATTTGGAAGTTTGGGCCATAGTGGTAGGCACAGTCTTTGTGAGTTTTTGATGGTTTCCTTGCAGGCTCCGAGGACCATCCATGCTCTGCAGATCACTACTCCTTTCTCCCATTTGTCTGGTAAAAGCACTGTTCCCCAAATCTGCAGTTGCCCTCCGTTTTTCCAAATTTGATCCTCTGCTGGAGTTTTTCCTTGAATGTTCAGTCTCGGGTTTACTTCCCATCTTATTCCTGTTCCTTTAACTCCAGGATTCTTGTACCTGGTCACATGATTCCTCGTATGAGCTCTGTTTCTTGTCTTAATGTCTTGGACATAATCATCTTCATCGGGGTAAGCTGTTTCAGTTGCCCATATAAATGAGGTATCACTTCCCATTAACTGGCCTCTGTTGTTGCACATTGCTATGTGTGAGAGACAGTGTGCTGTTGGGACATCAATTTCTACAGCCATGAAGATCTTGGATTTCCCCATGCTGTACGGTAGGAGTGCGCAGACGAAGCATTCCCCTTCAGAATTTCATCTTCCAACTTCCTTCATGTGCTGGTACCAAATGTTGTTACCTAGGTGTGCTGTGCTATCCAGGTAATCGTTCAGTTCATTGTCGTCTTCATGCATGCTTCTCTTGACTCTTAAGGTTTTCATGTAGTTTGCTATCACTACATCTCTGAATGCATCTGTGTGGCTTTCTCTTGCTGGAGGGTTCTCAGGTATCCTGGTCCATGGTGCAGGCCTTCTCATCTGCGCCATTCGAGTGGACAGGAGTCTGGCAGCTCTTTCCTTTTCTTCATGCATTTTTTTCCTGCTGGATGCAAGTGCCCATACCCACAAGCCTGGCACTGGTCCGGTATATGGATGCACAGTGCAACTGGTACTTGTGTGCTTGGTAATACAGTTTCTGGTGTTTTGTTCTTCATTTCCTCTTTTACTTTTCTCGCTCTGGCTATGTATGGGAATAGTAAGTCTACTAACATTTGCGTCCTGGTGGAGAGTTTTTCTGAGTTGGCCCTTGTTTTCTCAAGAGTTTCTGATATGACTGCTTCTGTTGGCTTTTCTTTCAACTCTTATCTTTTTCTCATGACAGCTTCTGTGACATTTCTTATGGCAGGCAGTCTCTTTCCTCCTGCTGCTTTGGTTTGTGGTTCTGAAGTCATTGATGCTAGGCCGGTTTCGTGTACATTCAGTGTTTGCATGCGTGTAGTTGTCAGTGATGTCACTCCATTCATCTCTTGCTGACCCTGTCTCCGGCTTTTCTTTTAATTCGTTACCACAAGTGTGTGTGTATCATTGTTAATTACATACATTTCGAGTTCAGTTACTCCTCTGTCAGATATTCTAGGGACTGGAATGACTATATAAGGTCTGGGTGCTTTTGTGGGTTTCATGCGTGTATCATCAGGTGGGTGCACTGAAATTGGAACGCTTTGTGCACCAATATAGAATGCAGTTCTAATTGTTAATGACAGTAAAATAATGATGAATATGATACATAGGTACATGATAGTCTTGTATGTCAGGCGGCAGCATTTTCTTCCAGAGAAGCGGGAATGCCTCTCTTCTTGTGGGAGGACCAGGGTGCTGCTCTGGACCCCCATCTCGATCATTAGCCAAATGTCGATGTTAGTATTTCCTTATCTAATATCGTCTTTCAAGTTCTGAGTTTATGAGTGTCTGGTGCTCAAAAGGTGTTCCCCTTCCCCTTCTTGCAAGTGACAATTGTCTTTTATTTCAGGATACAGTTCTTTTGCTAGACTATGGAATCAAATTAAGTAATACTTCAGTGTGTCCCTTTACTGTGCATGTTCAAAGTAGGTGAGCTCGCAGTCACTCCCCCCGCCCCCCGAATCTGCTTTAGTCCTGAGGACATGCTGGACACTGATCAGTATGAGAAGAAAAGGAAGGAAAAAAAACCCAACAGGTACAACAAGTGAAGTTCTCAACTCTTCTTCCTCGATCTGTCCCTTGGCCGAAAGTTTCACTGTCTCCTCAGGAAACTTCTCTGATAATTTGAAAGTTCCACTTGAAGCATGATTCCATGGAGTAGCGTTCCCATTTGTGCAATATTAGCTGGATCTCTGATGAATGTGAGGACGACAACATCGATTGGTCTCCCCACTAGCTCTGGAAAGTCAGTAACTAGGCGAAACAGAACATTATGTGGCAACCTGCTGTCCTCTGGTTATAGGGACATCTGTCCAGTCTTCATTGAGATTCAGCATCATTTTTTCCTTGATGTAAACAATGTCTGCACTGTCCGTTTGCGTGGAGTGCGACCAAAAAGAATATGGGCCTCATTACGAGGCTGGCGGTAGCCGTGCCTGTGTTGCCGCCGGTATCCATTTTTTTCCAGCACCCGCGAATGGGCAATTACCGGGTCATGCCGCGTTTGGCGGACCCGGTAATTGCCCATTCGTGGGTGCCGGTAATTTTTTCTTTTTTTTAATTAAAATGCATTTGGTTTGTTTCTTAAACCTTACATTTATACAAAATGTTGGTACAAATTATTTCATTTAGAGAAAATATGAATGAAAAAGTGACAAAGAAAAAAGATTTAAAAGAAATTTTAAAAAAGCAACAAAAACTTTAAAACATTTATATGTAGTTCGCAGCGGTGATATCCTTCCAGAAATGGACAATTGTGGACACCATTTTTCTGTTGTTTGCCATTAATATGTAGCTCCATCGTGCATCAGTGTCCAATGGGATGGTTGCTGAATCATATTTTTTGCTGTATGTCAGTCTTTTCCGATTAAGCGCTTCACATTCCATTATTATATGTTTGATGGTTTCTTCAGTGGTTTTGCAGAATCTGCAGTTAATACTATTCGAGAGATTTAGATTCCATATACCCAAGATTTGTTGGGTCGGAAGGATGTTTAGCCCAAATCTTGGAAAGGTGTCACGTATTTGACGGTCTGGAAATAAGTTGAGATAATGGGGCAGTTGGTTTATTGCTCTTGCTTCACTGTTGCATTTAAGGTTTAAATTGTATTCATCTTTCTTTTTTTCTGTCTCAATCCAGTCTAGTCTAGCCAAATGCTTTTTGGCATGTTGAGGCCTTTTTATCAGCATATCTAGCGATATGTTATTTTCCGAGAATATGTGCTCGACGGCTTCTCTCCATTTTATCAGTGCAGAGTTGTTTGGTGCTGATAGCGATACTCTGCATATATCAAGTGTTGGGATGTTGTCTTCATTATTCAATTTCCTGTATGTGTCCAACATTTTCCACGTGATCATCGATTGCAGAGATTGGAGGCCCAGCTCATAACGTATTCGTGGCATAGGCGTAGATTGTGGCAGAGATAGGATTTTCCGCCAGTAGATGGCTTCAAGTTGAGTCCAAATGGATTGATCCATGATAATCAGGCATTCGACCCTATAGGACAAGATTGCTGTTATTTTTTGCTTGTAAAATGCTAAGGCAGGCTTAATTGAAAACTTGCCAAATTTTCGATGAATAATTAGTCCCTGTCTGGCCAGCGATTTGGCTTTAGATTTTAAGTGGAGTGCCCAAGGAATTTCATTCATTGATTGATTTATCCAGATTCCTAAATATTTGTTTGTGGTGACTTGATACAATCGTTGTTTTTGAAGAAAGAACACTGGATGTTTCAGTTTCCCTTGGGCTTTCCATGTTAAGGTCATGATTTTGTTTTATTTAATGTTTTTGGTGAGCTCGTTGCAGTCCATATACTCGATCGTTTTGTTTAGTGCAATCTGAAGACCTTGTGAAGTTTTTGCAAGAAGAATAATGTCATCAGCGTATATTAGACATGGTGCCGCTTTGGTATTAAGTTTCGGTGGGCTGATGTTTGGGGAGTTGATACTTTCCTCATAGTCAGAAGTGAACAAGTTAAATAGGGCAGCAGCAAGCGGGCAACCTTGTTTGAGCCCGTGCCATGTTCTAATTCTGTTGGTTACGATCCCATCTGCCGTCATTCTCACCTGTATCTTGGTGTTCGAGAATAGGAGTTTTATTGGCGCTAGTATATCGAAAGGACAGTCCTATAGCTCCATTTTTTCCCACAAGAGGTGTCTGTTGATGGTATCGAAGGCGGTTCTTAGGTTTACGTAAGCAACGCAAATTTGGGTGTTCGACTTGTCCGCTTCATGTTTTAATATATTCAACATTAGTAAATTTATTCTTGTACCGATTCTTCGCACGAATCCTGTTTGTTGAGTTGCTTGATGGTTGGTCTGTTTTGACCATGCGTTTAATTTTGTTAAAAGGTGGTTCGCGAATACTTTCCCCAGCGGATCTAATAATGCCAGAGGGCGATAATTCATCGGGTCTTTAGTGGAGCCCTGTTTGTATATGGGGATTATTGTCGCCAGTTGCCAAGATATGGGCATCCTTTTGGTGCTGTTGATTAGGTCGATAATTGCACCACAGAATTCAGCCCATGTTTTTGGATCCTTTTTAAGAATTGCGTTTGATAGCCCGTCGGGGCCAGGTGCCCGCGATGCATTTAATTTCTGGATCGAGTTTTTGAGATCTTTTACTTCAAATGCAACTTCCCATGTGTTTTCCTTTGGGGTGAGAGTTTTTCCTTGGATTGATGGTCTTTCCTTGTATAGTTCAGTGAAGTATCTGGTCCAGTCTTGCTCAGCGACATTGACTATCATTGTTTCTTGTTTGTTAGTATTCGAGTTTAACAGGTCCCACAGGCGTCAGGTGTTGTTATTCCCGTGAATAGATTTAATATTTTCAGCATTCTCTTGTTCTTGTATCATTTTCGCATTTTTTAACCAATTTTTGAATTTTTGCTTAGCTCTGTGTATTTTTATTTTTTTGCTTAAACTTGTTTCGTGTTTAGCTCTTCTGACTTCTTTTTGCATTTCTTTTTTTTTGTTGCAGCAATCGATTCTTTGTAGGTGTACTGATACCTGGAATGTTGAAGGTCGTTCGGGGCACTAGTCAGTTTGAATTGATTCAGCAGCCAACCATAATTTATTTTGCTATTGCCTTTCAACTCAGCATTCTTAAATGTTTCTGTCAAATGTGTTAGTTTATGGTGGGCGATTTTGAGTCGGTTCATTCTGGAGTTCACCATTATGGGAGGGATGTATATTCTCCTTGGAGGGATACCGTTTGAGTCCCATGAGCGCTTCAGGATGTAATGGTCGCTTAAGTTGCTGAATATGTTTTCTGCTTCCTTGATGGTTGCTGAAATTCTTTTCGTGACATAGAAATAGTCTATTATGGATTTCTTGTTTCCGCATGACCAAGATGGAGTTGGGCTCATTGTGCCTCTGTTTATCGCGTCCAGGTGATCGAAATTCCTGTTGTTTAGTTCAGCTGACCATCTCCTGGCACAGGGTTCAAGTCGATGTTCTTCTAATTTATTTCCTTTCGAGTCATAGATATGGAAATTAAAGTCACTGGCCCTCATTACGACCCTGGCGGAAAGGGGTTTACGCCGGCGTAAACCATGGCGCCCCTTTCCGCCTGAGTACGAGTTCCCTTAGCGCCATGGTGATTTTAACGCCTGCTTTTAGCAGGCGTTAAAATCCATGGCGCTAAGGGACCTTGTTGTTAATTACGCCACCGTAATTTACGGTGGCGTAATTAACGCCTTCCCCACTCCCATTATACCCTATGGGGCAAAAATGGGAATGGGGAAGGGTAAATGGGGATTGTGGACTTACCGCCCCGCCAAGGTCGGAATGGGGAGGTAAGTCCGCCAACCACCATGGCGGAGTTGGCAGCTTAGCGCCATGGACCATGGTGCAAATTGCACCATGGTTCTCCGCCAAGGTCGTAATGAGGGCCACTGCATAAGATATGGTCTAAACCTTCGTATTTATGTGTGTTGGTGTCAATTAAGGAGAGGATTGTGTCAATTATCTGCTCATCTTTGTGTTTCCTTGGGTTCCAATAAATGTTGGTGATGCTCAAATATTTAGAGGAATTATCTGCATCATTTAAGGTTTGTTCCAGTCCAGCTGATTTTCATTTTTTGAGTACTGTGTTTTGTGCACAGCTGTCGAGGTTTGTGTATTCTATGACCTCATATGGAAGGTCATGTCTAATTAAAGTGATGAGACCAGCCGATGGTCTACCTGCCTTCCCTGCAATTGCTGGATTCGTCTGTGTAAGATATCTTTCGCAGATCGGAGGAACAGTGAGCCAGGTCTCCTGTAGACATATTATACTGGCATGGTTCAAGCCTGCGTGTGCTTTGTGGAACAAGTGTGAGTGACTGCGTGTGTTCCGTGAACCACATATCACAAGTTGGTTGGTGTCAAAATTTCGTTGTTATAGTGGGGTTTTGTCTTTGTATTCATTGGTGCTAGTTATTGAGTCAAAGTCTCGCCAGAAGGGGGTTTTGTCAGTTCCTCTCCTGTTACCTTCTCCTCGCGATCTATACGGATGTGTATCAGCATTGTAAAAGCTGATATCACCTTTATTAAAGCTCTTGTTGTGCCGGTCCCTGAGCTTGGTGTTTTCAAGGTCCTCGTTACTGCTGATTTACGAGTACATTTGGCTGTTTTCTAGGACATGCTCATAGTGTATGTTTCCATGTGGCTGGGCAAAACATTCTTCTATTGTTAGGTCAAATCCAAGTTATTTTATGTCTTTCTTAGATGAAGCAATTTTCCTCAGTATTTTTTCTGTATGACAATGTATCCAAATGTCATCCAAACTTGTGTGGTTGATGAATTCAATTGCTTTCAGATCTTTAGTAGTGATCGAGTTTAGGTTTGGAATGGCTTGGAATAAGCAAAGGGTGTTAGTCCTGTTCATGATCAATTTCACATCGCGATTTGTTGTCCTTTCTAGTCTTAGTAAGTATCGATGAGTCTTGCATAGTGGATTAACAAATTGTGGGTATTTTAATGGTCTCTTTTGTTCTATCCAACTAGATTTTTTTGGTTTTGGTTGCATCTGACCATGTAGATACGTGGTTTGATCCAACTTAAATGTCTCTGAGGGCGTAGAGGTTAAAGAGTTATTTGGCGAAGTTAAATCGCCATCTGAGATCTCATCGCATAATAGCTCTGCGGTTATCGTCGAACTTTCATGGGTCTCTTCATAGCAGTCCAGTATAATCATTGACGACGTATTAGTTTTACCTCCTTGTTCACTTGACTTCTCAGGATTTTCGTTCTCTTTGTGTTCTGGTTCTTGTTCGGAGTACGTTGACAGGTTCATTAACAATTCTAAATTTCCTTCATCGCAGTCTTCAGTTCCAGCAAGTGGGGTTGAGTTATTAATTTGCTGATTCGCCTCAGATGCTGTCTTTGTTTGTCCTTGCAGTCTGTTGTACTCGTTTTAGGTAAGCCTATTTTTGTTTCTTGACGCTGGATTTGTATAGTTTTTTTGTTTTCATTTACACTATGCATCAAGTTTCTCAAGAACGCTCTTGAGCCGTTCTGGTGCTTTTTAATTTGGTTCTTTTTATTTTTTTCTTTTATTATGGGTGTATCACTTGGATTTTGTTGTTCAAAGGTGCTATAATTTTGGGGCCCCTTTTTTTGCTTTCCTTTGGGGGTAGCTGTTTTAGGGTTCTGTTCGAATACTTCAGAGCACAGCATTTTGGCGGCTTTACAGGATGGTTAATCTGAAGTTAGGTCAATTAGCATTGTTTCGCTATCGGTATCCTTGTTCTCTGTTTGAGGGACCTTGTCACTGGTTTCTTCTTTTTCTGGTTTATGGTTTGAGTCCCGTTTGTAGTGTGTTTTGTCTCCTTGGCTTCTGTTTGTGTTTTGGGGCTTTGTGTTGTTGAAATAGCAATAAGAGCTTCAATTAGTGCAGCTTTATACGTTCTGTCTTGTCTTGCTATTTGAGCTAATCATTGTTGCCAGGTGTAGCTGATCTCAGCTTCTTTGTTAAGATGTTCTTGAAATTTTGCTGTTATCACTTCTAGGCTCTTTTGTTTGGCATAGATTGGAGCCAATAGAGTCGTGTGCTCTTTCGCAGTCTCCGTGTTCAATTTGTGGAGCTTTATGTATGGAATCATGGTTTGAGTCATCACCGCCATTAACATATTTTGCAGGTCGTCCATAGAGGTTGCTATAAACTCTTGGGGAGCTGTTAGAATTGCTGCACAGGGGCACTTTCTCAGTTCATTCTTTGACTTTAGGTTTTTTTCCATTTTGTCTGAGCACATTGGTTGGGTTTTATTGGCCGTAAGGTAATCAGGTCTAGAGTTTGTCTCAGGTCTACTCGTCAAAGGATGAGTTTGATTTGTTCTTTTTTTGAACTTTCTGTTTTTTCCCTGCAGTTCCATCAGAGCTTTGATTTCGGTCAGATCAAGTGATAATTGCTCCATTCGTTTAGCATTGATGGGCACTGTATTTGTGGCTTTCTGATCTGGTGTCCGCGTGCTTTCATAATGATTTTTCCATTGGATCTTGGCATTCATGGCTCCCTCTTTTTGTGAGAGGAAGCCGGGTATAGATGATGGACCCTTTCCTCTCATTTCATAATCACTGATAGTTCCTATTGAGCATGGTTCGTCTTTGAATTCACTTATTGTGGCAGATTGGTTAATTGCTTGAGACTGCGCTGCCTTCACAGCAAAGGAGTAGTGCATAGGTGAGGTTAGCTGTATATCTTTCATTACAGTTTGTTTGGTTTCCTCTTCTGCTGGATTGATCGCAGCACTGGATTCAGTCAGGGTGTTCATCATTCTGTCTTTTGTGGCAAGTTGTGTCTCAAAGCTAATTTCTTTGTTATCGTGGTGGGGATTGGCGCTTTCTGGATTTGAGGCTATTGGTGTGTCAAGCATATTTGTTTCCACTTCGCTGTGACCATTGTGGCTGTCTAAATTAGATATCTCACAGACTCCCTGTCTGGAAGGATTTAGTAGGCTATCTGTATCATTCGCTATGATAAAGGTGTGAGTTGATGTGCGCATTTCCTCCATAATTTTTGTTCTCATCATTGTGTTAGGATGTATATTAGGCGCAACTTGCTCTTTCTTATCAGCCATCTTTATTGTGGATTTCTTTTTTTTTCTTTCTCTTTTTAAATTGTCTTTTAGCCCTAATATCAGCTTTCCCGAGTACAGACTCTGGCACACGCTACCCGAAGCAACAGGGAGCTCTCAGATCCACACAACCAGGAAATACAGGCTCATGGCCCCTCCCCCTCTCCCAGCACTGGGTGGCGGAAAGTCAGCGCGGGCAGCTGGAGAGGAAGGAAGCACCCGGTTTCCGAGCCAGCTGGTCGTAAGGCAGACAGGTAAGCACCTGGTATAGGTCGGAGGGGGCTGGGGGGAGGGTGGCAGAATGTCCACGGAGAGGGCGGGCTGGAATACACGAACAGAGCATCTGCACCGCGCCAGTAGAGCACCGGCGGTCAGAGGCAGAGTCGCGAGGACAGGCCAAAGAGGCTTGGCGCCGGGTCCACCCACACCGCTCCTCCACACCAGCCGACACAGCGGTCTGGGCGGGGTGGTGTTAAAGAGCTGTCGGGGCACTCAGGCAGGCAGTTGGACTCAGTCAAGCGAACTCCTGGGGTCTGAAGCCGAGTCCGCTAATGCTGCACCTCTACACCAGCCAACACAACGTTCAAGAGGGGGCGGTGATGGAGAAGCAGGCAGTAGACACATGCAAACAATGGGGCTCAGTCACACGAACCAGTTGCAGTCAAAGAGCAAACTGGGGGGGCTCAAAGTGAGTGGGTCAAAGGACAGAGTCCCGCAGTCACCACGCGCTAGACCCACAAACTGGCGGTTCCTGGGAAAGACACTGCGTTTGTTTATAAAGTATTGGGGTTAAAGCCGTCTTTTAGTCTTATAGTACGATTTCAGCTAACAATTGATGATTAACACTTCCAGTGCAGACTTAGAAGGCCAAAACGATACAGAGGGGGCTCAAAGCGAGTGGGTCAAAGGACGAAGTCCCACAGTTCCCACACGCTATATCCACCAACTGGCAATTCCTGGAATGGACGCTGCGTTAGTTTGTAAAGTTTATAAAATATTAGGGTTCCAGCCGGCTTTTAGTCTTTTAGTGTGAGTTCAGGTAGCAATCGATGATTAACAGTTCCAGTGTGGACTTAGAAGGCCAAAGCACTCTGCCAGGTGTGTTTCTTACCTGGAGATTCTGGGTTCCGCGAATCCCGCAGACTCCTGCAGACTCCACACTCGACCTCCACACTCCGTGGCCCGCTCCGTGGCCTGTTGTAGGTTTAGTAGAGGCAGTAGGCTCCTCCTCAATAGAGCTGGAGAAAATACTGTGGCAGCTCCTGCAGACTCCAAACTCGACCTCCACACTCCGCGGCCTGCTCCGTGGCCTGTTGTAGGTTTAGTAGAGGCAGTAGGCTCCTCCTCAATAGAGCTGGAGAAAATACTGTGGCAGCTCCTGCAGACTCCACACTCGACCTCCACACTGCGCGGCCCTCTCCGCGGCCTGTTGTAGGTTTAGTAGAGGCAGTAGGCTCCTCCTCAATAGAGCTGGAGAAAATACTGTGGCAGCTCCTGCAGACTCCACACTCGACCTCCACACTCCGCCATAATAAGGGACTCCCCATCCCCATTCGGCCCTATAGGGCTCAATGGGAATGGGGAGGGTGGTAGCATCGGTACCGTTAATAACGGTACCAGTATTACCATCAAGTTCTGCTCTCGGGTGCCGGTACGGCCACCTGGTCAGACCATCATTGGTGCCTTACCGCCATACTCGTAATGAGGCCCTGTGTTGTTTAGGAGACGATTTAAGTTCTCTGTATTCGTTGGATCTTGAAGGAATATTAGTGTATCAGTTGTTCTCCCGACAATAGATGGACAGTCTTCAATAATGCGAAAGAACAGTGTGTTGATGAGCTCATCTATTTCCGCCTCTGTCAGGAACATTTGATTCTTTCTCACTGTACTCAGGGAGTATAACAAATTGTTCAGCAATGTCAGTAAGCAGTTGTCTTATTATTTTTTTCATTTTCAGGATCTTGGAGATCGTCTGTGACACTTGTGAGCCTTCCTACCAATGACTGGTATGATTTTAACACTAGTTTGAAATAGGTGACAACGTCTTTTGTGATATCTCTACTGTGGGACACCATAAGTGATTCCAAATAGGGTCTCGGTGTGGAAGGAATCAGAGTACTGCATCTTCTTTCAATTTATGTGTCCTCGATCAAAATTTGGCATATTCTTTCTAATTAAGGCTTCAGCGTGCCTCAGTCCAAAGTTCAAAGTCAACAGACTATGTTGTGGCTTACACGTGCAATTTTTCTTCTTCAACCTGTAACTGGGATGCACAGAGTGTCCGTTTTTATGTCCTTATCCCCTTTTTTGCTTAGAGGAAGAAGCCACAACCTTTTGCAAAAAAGTTCTTTGTCTTTACTTTGCTGGTCATGCGTCCTTCTTCCTCGTCATGGATCTCGTCTACACGTGCTGTGCTTCTTCCTCATTGCTTGTCGATTCCTCTCGTTGGGGTGCAGGCAGGGGGCCTGCTCCGATATAGGGTTTGATATCATCGAGAAAAATCCATGCTCTCCTGCTCTGTAGCTTCACAGTGGACAGAGTGCAGTCTTCTATGATGAAAGGACCGTTGAATCTTGGCTCGTCCCACCTTTTCCTTGTAGGGTTTCTCACCAGGACGGCATCTCCAGGGAAGACGAGTGGAACACGTAGACCTTGAACTGAGTCTGGTGTAGTGTCTCCTTCTGTTTTCTGTGCTTCGCTGCACCCTTTTCGTCATCGCTGCAGCTGGTCTGAAATTACAGTAAGGCAAGATGTCATATAGTTCAGATAGTTTTGCATTTCAGATCCTAAAACCTCTCCTGTTGACTGGGCATCACATATAGCTCTATCTCAGGGTGTTAGGGGGGTTCTCATTCTTCTTCCTGTGGCTATTTCGTGTGGCGTAAGATGATGGTCGGAGCCAGGTTGGTTCTGAAGAGCATACAGTGCCAGTGGAAGGCAGTGCAACCATCCCCTCTTTAGAGTAAGCTTCAACTTGGCTATCCTCTCCTTCAACAAGCCGTTGAGCTTCTCACAGATCCCATTACTTTGTGGACGAGAACGTGTGCTTTATACCAAGCAGCAAGCTAATCTGCTTGAACACTCCATTACCAAAATGAGGGCCGTTATCTGATCTCATGACCATCTGGGTAACACTTCCCTCACTAAAAATTGGGCCACACAGGTAGAGTTTGGGTGTGTACATGGACCTGCATCTATCCATCTAGAGAATGGACACACCACAACAATTAAGCATCTGTACCCATTATATGCTTGAATCATGTCGACGTAATCGACATGCAAGTGCTGAAAAGGCCCATTTGGCCTGGGGATGACTCCTCTCATAACCTTTAGTGTGTGCCCAGCGGTGTATTGCTGGCAGATTACGCTGTCCACCATAAAGAATACAACATGCTCAGCTAAATTCTGTATGAACCAGTCTTCCGTGAGCATTGCTGCTAGATTCTCTTTTGTCATATGCGCTGGTTAATGTAACTGCTCCAATGCTATTTTTAATAGGGCTACAGGCATTGCTGGTTAACCAGTGCTGTCTAGTCACCGCAAGCTGTCAGTGGGGTTTAAAGAACACCCTCAACGTTTCCACAGGTTTTTCTCTTCCTGAGGTGCCTCCCCTTGAAGTTCCATTAACTGTGTTTGGCCCCAAATTATTGTAACCCTCAGGTGCGGTTCGTGTAAGCATAATTAGTCCATTGGCATGGATAGCTTCCTCTGCCATACCCGTCTCACTTTTGAATGCCATACGTTTGGCTTCCGTGTCTGCTGCTTGATTTCCACGTGAGATAAAATCTGTCCCTTTCGTGTGGGCAGCGCATTTCACGACCGCTATACCCACTAGGAGCTGTAGTGCCTTAATCAGCCTGTCCAATAAGGCTGCGTGTTGCACTGGTGGGCCGTCCGCTCGGAGGTAGCCCCTCCTTTTCCAGCACGCTAAGCCTGCGTGTACTGTTGACGTCACACAGGCAGAGTCACTGTACACCGTTACTTCCTGGTCTGCGTGATTCTCAATGGCGAGTATCAAAGCCAATAATTCTGCAGCCTGTGCTGAATAATGAGATGGTATTCGTGCACTAAGAAGCACTTGAAACTCTCCATTCGCTGTGTGCTTTATCACAGCAACGCCTCTGTATCTTTGCCCATCACTTTATTCGATTCTCGAAAACCCGCCAATAAATACAATCTCTCCTCCTGCCAAGGCATTTTCTTTTACCCTGGGAATTTCATCATAGAATTCTTCATAATTTGTGCAGTTATGACTGGCTCTGCGATGAACATAGCTGGGTTTACTTTCTTACATCGGACTATTTTAATTGATGGGTTTGATATGATCACTTCATAAGCAGAAGCTCTCTGAGATGTCAATGTGCCCTATGGTTTCTCTAGAATGGCAAATAATGAGTGCTCGACGTACAATGTCATGGAGCATCCCATCACAATGGTTGTAGCCTTCTCTATGGCGAATGCTTTGGCAGCTAAACTTTGTTCGCATGGGAAGTGGCCTCTCATTACTGGGTCCAGATTCCCACTGTAGTATGCTAGGGGCTTGTACCCAAAGGAGGTTCTTTGAGTGAGCACTGCCGTCATGACGCTGCCATCTGTGTGTGAAAACAGGTAAAATTCCTCTGTATAATTGGGAATTTTGAGAACTGGAGCCGTACAAATCGCTCTCTTGAGTTCAGCAAACCCTTTCTCCATGGCTTCAGACCATTCAATCTTTTCTTTTGTCACTTGGGCCTTCTTTAGGGCCTGAAGTAAAGGCTTAGTATAAGAGCTGTAATCGAAAACCCATGCCCTAACATAATTGCACAGGCCTAGAAAGCTATGCATTTGCTTTATCGTGTGTGGCTTAGCCATGTTCAATATGGCTTCAGCCCTTTCTGGGGTCACTTTCTTGCTTTCATGTGAGATCAGCTGGCCTATGTACAGCCCTTCCTGTTGACAATATTGTAACTTTTCCTTGTCAACCTTATAACCTTTCTCAGCCAGTATAATCAGTAGCTGAACAGAATCGTGCCTGCATTGCTCTTTTGTTGTGCTGCAGATTGACTGGCAACAGAGCGCCTGCCTTGTCACCAATTCTTAAACATTGTTCAAGGAGCCCCGGGCTCAAAAGGCAGCAGCAGCAGGGCCATCATGACTTACAATGGAGAGCCACAACCATGGCTTTCCCCCTCCCCTCATCAAGGGGAAGATTTGTGCTATGGAGGGAGTTGTTTCCAGCCACCTGCAAGAAAAATTAAGTGGAAAAAATACAAGTACCAGAATCCTTCGAGTCAGTTAACTTGCTACACTTAAAAAAGAAATGAAGACACGCCTGAAAAAGCAAAGAAACAAAGCCTCCCTGAAGATTATTGGAGTCATGAAAACGTGCGTTTGGAGGAGAAGCTGATGCAGGAAAACTTGACTGGCAACAGAGCGCCTGCCTTGTCACCAATTCTTAAACATTGTTCCAGGAGCCCCGGGCTCAAAAGGCAGCAGCACCAGGGCCATCATGCCTTACAATGGAGAGCCACAACCATGGCTTTCCCCCTCCCCCCATCAAGGGGAAGATTTGTGCTATGTAGGGAATTGTTTCCAGCCACCTGCAAGAAAAATTAAGTGGAAAAAATACAAGTACCAGAATACTTAGAGTCAATTAACTTGCTACACTTGAAAAAGAAATGAAGACACGCCTGCAAAAGCAAAGAAACACAGCCTCCCTGAAGATTGATGGAGTCATGAAAACGTGCGTTTGGAGGAGAAGCTGATGCAGGAAAACCTGACTGGCAACAGAGCGCCTGCCTTGTCACCAATTCTTAAACTGTGCTGCAGATTAGGATGTCATCCACATATTGTAAGACAACACTTTCTGGTGTAATATTGCTCAAATCAATCTGCAGGACTCTGTTGAAAATAGATGGAGACTCACAGTATCCCTGTTGCAGCCTCGTTATTTTCGCTTCGACGCATTTGTCTGAACGTGAATGATGTCAGATCTTGTGAGTCACGGTGCAACGGGATTGAGAAAAATGCATTTTTCAAGTCAATCACCGTGAAATATTTTGCCTCAACGGGTATATTACATAGAATTGTAGCCAGGTTAGGGACTAAAGGGAACTCGACCTCAATAATATCATTTACTGGGCGTAAATCCTGAATTAAACGTCAAGACCCTCTCTTTGATTTTTTGATCGGATAAACCGCGGTATTGCATGACGACTCTGACGTCACCAAAATGACCTTGTCCATCATGGCAGAAATTGTCTTAGAAATCCCTTCATCTGCCTGTCGGGACATAGGATATTGTCGTGCCTTGGGTAGAATTGCTCCTGGTTTTAGTTTAATCCTTACTTCTCCAACCCCCATCAAGAGACCCACGTCATAGGGTCCGGTAGTCCACACTGAGTCAGGCACTTTAGCTATATCGTCATGAAAATATTCAGGACGTTTTAGTGCCAACATCATTTTCTGAGCTACCTCTCTTTTAATCATTATTACCAGAAAGGTGAGGCTTACCTCTACCATTGTCTCTCCCATTTCTGCTTGTTCTTCAAACAGATCATCATCGGTGACATCAGTCACTCGATATCCTTCTTCGATGGCAATAATCGTGCACCATTGTCTGCCTTCATCATCGTAACCGTCAACCAATACCACTTTCCCTAGCACTGCAGCTGCGTGTATCATCAAGAGAAATACTTGTCCCTCCTCCTCATGCATCTGTATTCTTGGTCTGAATAAGAACTCATCAGGGGTTCTCATAATTTTGTCTGCAAGGCCTGGCAATCCCGCCATAAGCACATGCATGCCATATGCAAAAATCTCTGGCTCTAATGGTATGGCTCTCATGGCTATGTGTCCTTAGTATGCTCTAATCATTTCACATACATTTGAGTAGTGCATTCCTGGAGTGGAGCATACTGTGCCTTCCTCCGTGAACGAAATTGTCATGTTCAACTTTGTCATTAGGTCTCGACCCAAAATGTTTACTGGGGTCTGACGTGAATACAATAAAGGTACATTCATTTTGCACTCTCCTATGGAGACTGGGAGTGTGTTTGTAAAGGGAACTCGACTGTGAGCTCCTGTAAAACTCTGAGTATCTATGGCCTCGCCAGACAAGGAAAACTTGCCTTCACGTATGCACAAGTTTGTTGCACCCGTGTTCACTAGGAAGGAATATTCTTTACCCCCTATAATGACATCCACCCTAGGTTCCCTGTGAGGGTCTGGAATCACTGATAGGATAGAGCACATCAGGATTCTCAGTGAGCTTTCCTAGCTCATATACAAGTTTGGCCCACTGTGCACTTGTGGATTTTCCCCATTCCCATTGTTACTTCCCCTTCCAAGGTTCTGGGTCTGCCTGTGCTCATTGCCTGTGACACTTGCTACTGTGCCTGGTGGGTTTGTCTTTGTAGAAAACTGCCCATGTTCAGAGGTTGCACTCCATGTTGCACTCTTGGCGCTTGTTGTTGTATCATGTGATTCTGTGCAATGCCCTGTTGTAAAACTGCAGGTGGATTCGCCATGCCTGCTACCATTCCTTGGCCCGTCTGTATCATGCCTTGATTTCTGCATGTGCGCGCCAAATGCCCTGTCATTCCACATAGCCAACATACTGGCGGTGGTCGGATTACTTGCCCATTCGACATATTCAGGTTTCCATTTTGCATGTTTTGGGAGCCTCCCTGGTTATTTTGGAAACCTCCCTGATTGCTTTGCCATCCTCTTCCCCTAACTCCTCTTCCCCGTGGGTAAAACCCTACGTTACCCTGATTATTCTGTGTGGACTATCCACCTGCTGCATGTTTTGTTCAGCTGCGCTAGTTAGCATGGCTCCTTCAAGAGCATAATTTGATAGTTTCTTCTGCACCAATTTTGCTTCCTCACCCTTTCGAGTTGCTTCCTTTTTGCGATTCTTTTCCTGTAGCAGTCTACAATAATGTGCGATAGTCAACTGTATTTCAGGCCAAGGTTTAGCCTCAACTCCTACCAATTTCTTGAGTTGTTTCTGCACTGGTTCTAGCAAGCCTTGGCACAATATATGGTAAAACACAGGTGTTGATTTCGTCCAAGATTCATGCGTTTCGAGCACCCACGCGTCTTGGAAATTCTGGATATAAATTAACGGATCTTCAGAATCCTTCATTTTTTGAGTCATTATAGCTCTCATATCGGAAGTATCTGGGTAAAGTACTCATAGCGCTTTCCATACTGCAGCTCTACAATTGTTAAATGACACTCCATCATGTGCGGTATTAATTGTGGTTACGCCAGAGTAGCCTGCTCGTGCCCACACATCGTCTGCTCTCTCACCAAGTATGGTGATTAGGAGGCCCTAATGTCCCCTATAGCTAATGTGTTTCCTCCTGTCATTTTATCTAACTCATGTATCCACTTTTCGGCTCCAGATGTCAGCATTGGAAGCTTGTTTTTCATGTTTTCTTGATCCATGTGTGGCCATGGAATATATTGTGGTCTTACTCCCACCTTCTCTAGTAGCGGAAATTGGAATGCATAGCCCTCTTTTTCTTCTCTCATTATTCTCCTGTCTATTGCAGGGGTAATATTCCCGCATTGCCGTCTACCTGGCAATGTCCTTAGTCTGTCTACATAGGGCGGTGAAGATACCCCCCTCTGACCATGAGATACTCCTTCATGTAAGTCAGACTGCGTGGCTGACTCTGATGCCCTTGGTGCAGACTCGCTGGTGTCTGACCATTGTATCCCTTTTTCCGTTGGGAGTCGTCTCTCGCTTCGTCCCTTTTCCTCTTTCTCCTTGCAGTCCTCCCTTTCGGAGTCGGACATTGTCTGTCCCCAACTAGTGCGAATTCTAGTATCCTCTTTGTTCCTACTTATTTCTAGCCTATCCAGGGATAAGTCTCTATGTCCACTACTTCGGGAGACATCCTCAGTGTCGTACAGCTGAGTGCTCTCCAGGCGCTCGTCCCCCCCCCCTCCTTGGGGTATTTGTTCTAGCCCCATTTCATCATATATTTTATTGATCGTTTCTCCGATGCTTCTGGTGTCGAAGTCATCGTCAATATTTGCCCTAGACGTACCTGGTACTGAATCTTCTTCCTTTCTTTTTCATTTCTACGTTCATCTGCCCTTTGTATTTCCTCATCTCTTCGTCTCCTTATTCTTTTCTCACGTATCCTTTGCTCTTCTTCTAACCTTTGCTGTTTCTGTCTGTCTGGATCGTAGGCTGTTCTTGGGGTTGCGATCGAGCTGTTTTTCTTGCTCCTCGCGATATAGCTGTTCTCGATTTTGTCTGTCTTTCCTTCTTATCCTTTCGTCTCTTAACTCCTTTTCTTTCCCCTTTCTCTGTATCTCATCTAACCTCTCCTTTTGTCTTGCATCATCAATGCCTTTACCATCGAATTTCAATAAAATGTGTCCTCCCATCCATTCGTCTTTGGCGAATGCTATCTTATCAGTTCTGTCTTCGCTCCCTTTCCAACTCTTCCCTTCTCTCTCCTTGTCGAGAGATGCACTTGTCTGTGCTTGATCTTTCCTTTCGTCATCACGTCTCTCCCTGTCCCTTGGGACTGCAGAGGTAATATTCATGTCCTTATCCTTCCCTTGATTTTCGTCACTACTATGTGTAGGTGACTCATATTCGGGGTTGCTGTACCCGTGGCTGCTTTAACTTCCCTCAACGGGTATAATCCCTCGTCCTTACTTCCTTCAATTTTCATTTCGGGCGGGGCAGGTGGCGCGGTAGGCATCTCACCCCCCTCTGTGCCTACATTAAGTATCCAATCTGTTGGCGGCTCTTCCTCCTTTACCTGTTTGTACATTTTCCACAACTCGAGAACAGCAAGGCGTTTTTCTAACTTCTTGCCTGTATATGTGGTGTGCAAATATGTCATCATATGTTGTAAAACGGCTTTAGATAAAGACCCATTTTGTGGCCACGGCATAAACATCTTGTGGGCAGTACCCTTAACCCACTCGGTGCTATATTTCTTTAGCTTGGGTGCATGTTTTGGCAATTGCTTGCATAAGTGTGCTAATGGAGTTCTGTCTTCCATGCTTAAATCTGTTCCCTTTCCTCTTATATAACACTTGTCAATGCTTTTGTGTGGTTTAAACAGCTTGTAACAATATGAGCGAGCACCAAACACTGCAAGCTGGAATCCAAATTTTCCACAAAAATGTTATCTTATCAATTTGTTCCAAAAACATAAATTCCTGTGCGATTCTATCATAGCTATTAAGTCACAAAAATGTTAAATCAGTTTTCTTAAACAAATATTTTACATATGACATCACAACAAAACATATAAGACAGACGCTTGACAGACTAGACGGACACCAGCTGGACACAGATATCTCTGCCTCTAATCATTAACCCTTCATGGAGTGTAAACGGACCCCTGTCACAACGTCTTTAAACGTTGTGATAGCCTAATTGTTCTCCATTATGTGGGACTCTGGGTACACGTTTCTTCTAGCCGCTATATTTAAAGCTTAGGAATAAGGTTGAATCCTCCCACTTCTCAGGTGTCTGCCCCGGTAACCTCTCCCTTCTCTGGTGTCTAAACCGGTAATCTCTCCCTTCTCGGGTGTGCTCCCCTGTAACCCTTATTTATTTAATTATTCTCGAGTCATTATCCCCTTATATATATATATATATATATAGAGATATTCAGTCTTCTCTACTTCTAGCTATGTTTTGTTTTGCCTCCTCCCTCCGTTACCTTTTCCCTTTACTTGTTCTAAGGCATGCACTGTTTGCCAAAGCCCTCCATTTTTTTCATCATTCACCGTTCGCATAGTTCCTCTCTGGAACCTTTGTTACCGCCTTCTTTAGCTTTTCGCTCGCTCAGCTGCCCGTAGGAATGGGAAGGGAAGTGTGGGAAAATGGGTCCCTTCAGGCCCTGACTGCAGTTTCTTGCTTACGCTACCATTGTTACGGGGAGCTTCACGGTCTACTCAGCTGAATGGCAAAGGACTTGTGATATTGCCGAAGACCTAGAGTTACTTTCTGTCGACGGTCAATAGGTGTCTTATTTTAATCAATAAATCGATAGTCGATAAACCATCAAATCTCTGCTACCAAGTCTACTGGAGAGACCCCCGTACGGCCCATAGAGTCGGGGTTTGCTCCGCAATACTTTAAGACGAGATAGCTGCACCTTGAGATGGATGGGGGGTGCAGGTTTTCTTAGTCCAACACCAATCAATAAGGGCAACTCAATGGTTTGGCAAAGGGGAGTCCGTTTAATGACAAGTACAAAAAATGGGGAAACATGGAAATCAAAAGTGATGCGATAGCCCGTCTCACTTCAACTCCCTCGAACTTCATACAAAACATAATTTTTATACTAAAAACGCGTCATAATCTGACGTGTAACACTCAAAAGTTAACATGCAATTCTATTGGTTAGGAAAAGGTAACTTAAATATAGGTGCTATATCTGTATATGGTAACAGAGTGAGGGGATTGGGTGAACACTGTCAGGTGGGCATCTAAGCCCTTCCTTCAAAAATGACTACTGTAGATGTCACTAAAGGTACAACGTCTCATTGGTTCTACTAACTATAGGACCCTAGATAATTTATTCCGTTGTGATTGGGCTGGCATCAACCCCATGCATAAATCTCCACTTTGCTTAGCAGCACGCAGAACGGTCAACTAGGTGCAGGGTGTCCCCCAATTCACCCTGCCTTCCTTCAATCAATCATCACTTTATGGGCTATGTGTCAATTAGTTCACTGTGGTTGGCCTCGAAACTGCATCTTCTTGTCTCGAAAAAGTTCTGATATCTCTGTCTGGGTGGATGCCAAGCGTAGGTGAGAAAATGTGCCTCTTCTCGCTCGTCTGGTCACGTGCAAGCACACCATGGATTTACCTCGTTTCTTTCAATTTGTGCATTTGATTTTCGTTTCACCCGCCACCTGCCTTCTTATCTCAATTCTTCAGAGGCAGGATATTCTGTTCTTAGTGTCAATTAAAAGTAGCTACTGTTCATAGCTTCTATTGATGTGACCTTGGCTTCCCTGGCACAAGCTGCCTCTGCCGAGTTTCGATTCAGCTTTCTTTCCTCGTGTCTGCTAGAATATGAAACTTCTTGCGTTTGGCCTATAATAACCTGGGTTGGTTCTGCTTTTCATGCAAAGTGGACTCGCACTTGTATAACATGCTTCATTTTGAGATAGATTGTGTACAATATTGCTTGCCGCTCTATTCTTCTACTTAGTATGGCAAGCCACACTGTTTTCTTAGCTTTCTTGCAGTTACAAGCAGGCGTTAGCTGGTCTTACAGTTTAAGCTCCTTTGCCTTTTATCAACGTACTCTTCCTTTAGTTTCACAATA
Source organism: Ambystoma mexicanum (assembly GCF_040938575.1). Taxonomy (NCBI): domain Eukaryota; kingdom Metazoa; phylum Chordata; class Amphibia; order Caudata; family Ambystomatidae; genus Ambystoma; species Ambystoma mexicanum. Next base: position 543,094,994 of record NC_090922.1, read on the forward strand.
TCTTTATTCATGGCGTTTCGTCTCTTTGTGTCATCCTTGAGTCATCATATCTTCTATGGGTGCGTTAGTCCAGAACCTCGTGACGTCACCATTCATCTTCCATTAAGGATTTTTGGTTTGTTCCTGTACATTACTTAAGCAATCTTCATTTCGTTTCATTTGCTGGTAGGGTTTTCTTAGTGGATACCTTACTGTCCATGGTTGTCTGGTTATTGGTACTTCAATAGGTATTGTTCTTCTGATAGGTACTGGGCAGAGCCCTACTGCGGCTCTCTGCTGGTTTATCAGCAAATCATACGTCACATATTTTTCGGTGTGAATGTTCCTGGTACTTCAAAATGGGCGACTGGAGTGCAGGCTACATTTGGGACCTCCTCTACAGGAGATACCAGAATGTGGAGACTGATGAAGTTGTGGTTGATGGATCGACTAGAGGGGGAATGTAGAGGAGCAACCAAATGCCTCTGCAGGAAGTACCGCTCCCCTCCCACCTATATGCTGGAAGCCTGAAATTGTGCCATGTTTGACACCGGCAGTTGTGACCATTCTGCAGTGAATATTCGAGAGAAGGTATCTATGTAACGCTATGTAACGCTCACCTGACTCCCACGGAGGCGCTGGCCTGGTTCGCGCTGCTGTGACCTCTTCTAAGGTGATGCGCAGGGTTCAGAAGACGGACTGGACCGGGCCCCCAAATCTGGCTTGTCCTGCTCGCAGAAGTATCCTTCTGTAGGCGAAAATAGGGGATTAACTGTCTGCGGGGTAATGCAATCAGCCTCCCACTTTCCCCTCTCACCCTCCTCGAAACCCTTCTGTGATTCCTCATAGCGTCTCACCTTAGGGTCTGGAAGGACGAGTTCTCCATCCTGCTTCTGATGCAGGGGCGCGTTGGTATCCAGTTACTTCACTGGATTTTCGGATTGGTGAGAACCCAACTTGCTTGGCTTCCAGGTAAGGTTTTTGATAAGAGGTTCCCCTTGTGTCCATGCATTAATGTACTAATGCTAGTGTCTTTTTCCCCATAGGGGCCAGGGTACGGAATGTCGGGGAACAGGCACCGACCCGAGATGAGAGGTGAAATCCTTGTAGAAATCAGGTAAGTCTTTAATGAGCGTTTTTTGGTAATGTCTTTTCATTCGCTCATTAACGCTGATGTCTCTTTTTCCTCTTAGGGGCCGGGGTCCGGAAATGTCAGGATGCGGCGCGGACCCGAAATGAAGAGGGAATGAATCAACAGGTAAGTCTTAACATGGAGATTTAGCTGTCCTTATTCCCTTCTCTCTCTCACCTTTTGTTCTGGTCTTTTTCTCCATAGGCGCTGGGGCGTGACTGCGAATCCGGATGATCGCTGCTGAACATGGAGGTGCCCAGTAAAGGTGAGTGGAATGTGGCGCTGCAGCGATCGACGCGATGAGCTTTTAAATAAAAGTCTTCCTTTTCAGGATTGTCGGCGAGATGTCTCCGGGATGCGGATTTAGCAGGTAAGGACTTTTCCTTCTTCTGTTCTCTTCTTCTCTTCCTTTGCAGGTGATCCAGGATGCTGGCAGGCGTGGCAGAAGTCAGGATGCAGGAGCAGACACGGTGAGCTTCCAGCTGCTAGATGCAGAACAACGCGAAGCACGTGTGGCTGTTCGGGTGGGGTTTAAATAGCCTTGGAAAAAGTTCCAGGTATGTATCCTTCCTCCAATCAGGTATGTATCCTTCCCCGACCACGCCCGGATGGTAAATTAGTCCCACAGGTAAAGTAGTTCCTTTCAGGCCTCAAGGAGGCCGGGATCCTGAAGCATGGTCTGCATCAGGTAAGTGCACCCAAGCACATTCATAATGAGCCTGGCGCCTATGGCGCCAGGACTGATGTCTTTTATTAGCCTGGCGCCATAGGCGCCAGGACACTGTCCATAGGGCCCCAATATGGGGTTGCTGGGTCCTTCCTTGGGGACTGGATGTCCGCTTTCAGGGAGGCAGGGCTTGAACCGGCTCCCCGGGAGCGGGCATCATGACAATCTACTAAGAAAACCCTATCAGAAGTATTCCCCAAGAGAGGGCAATCTCATGGAGGAAGCCCCTGAAGAAATATGAAAAGAGCAAGAAAAGGAGCTGGTGACGTCACAGGAAATGAGCATGATGCATGGAGAAGACTGGATAAAGAAGAGAGTATAGACCTTATAGAAACTGATGACGAAGTTAAGAATCAAGTGAACCTTTATATGCAAAAAGAAGATTGCACGTGTGAAGAGCACTGCAGAAAATGCAAGTCGTTCACTAACTGTACAGATGCAGTAACGCAAGTAGGCTAAGTGATCATAGAAGCTGGCTACATGTAGTGAATGGACTACAGGTAGAGTTGCCATTATATAGAAGTGTCATCAGTGTCACAACTTTAGTAAGTTCAAACCCATGGAGAGAAAGATCAAAAGCTGTGTCGCAGCAAAGCATTAGCTGGGATCGTGGAAGAAAAAAGAAGGGCTGCCTGGCCTGGTGTCAAGGCTGGAGCAGCCAAGACTGTTTATCTATTCTTGAAGGTGGTGAACGTGAGATGCTGAATCATCCCTTGTTAAGGTGCAAAGAAAGAACACCATGAGTGCCAAGTTGTATTCATTTAAGACAATTAAATGCTGCAAAATGGGCTGAAGCGTGGTCTCCCATCACGTGAGTCATGGCTGAAAATAGAGTTTGCATGCAGCTCCAGAACTATGATAGCACGTGCTCACACTATAATAGCTTTACTTAATCTCCAAACTAAACGGAATTCGGCACCACGCCCTGGCGTTATTGCTCTCCTTGCACCTAAAACCGTTTCCACGCCGAGGCTAATTTGTGTGTAATATGGGCTCTCGCCCACTCCTAAAGTTCATCAGGGAGCTGTAATGTGGCTGGGAATTGATAGATTATGCCGACGACGAGGTGAAACATACAGAGAATGTCTTTCACCTAATGACGGCACGTGGATTACAGTGCGCATGAAGTCCTGCTGTGCTCCCAATTGACTGCCAGATGCTGCAAAGAGAAATATTAGCACGTTAATAGTATTGACCATTTAAGAATATCATTCACGATTTGCCGTCTCTCTCTTGGTAATTTAATAATAGCTGTTTTTTTACACAGAGGTTTCTTAACTTGTAACAGTGCATTACGTCCCTAAAATACCAGGACTTCGAATGACAGGTCAACCACAATACCAATGAAATACTGTACATAGCAACAGAAACAAAGCATGGCACTATGATACCGTAATGTAAACCTAGCTGTCCAACTGACATTGATGGGAAACGCAAGGATCCTGTGACGCGCTTTATACCCCTTCCACCACAGTGCTTCAATCACCAACTTGTCTCGCTTGCTGCTGCAGTGCCAACAGCATTCTGTTTACCTAGTACTGAGAGAGAGTGCAATTTTTACAAAGATTTGTGAACACGTTTTCAGTGAATTTCGTCCTAATCCCCATCATAATCTCACTAAAGGGGGCATTGCATACATTTCAAGCAAATTAAAACAGGTGTAAAAACCTGACGTAAAAGGTATTGGGCCTCATTACAACCCTGGCGTTAAGGGGTTAACGGCGCCATAAAAGGCTGCAGCGCCGTTAAACCCTTAACGCCATTTTCACACTTTAACGCCTGCTTTTTGCAGGCGTTAAAGTCCAAGGCGCTAAGCGACCTTGGTGCTAATTACGGCACCGTAATTTACGGTGCCCTAATTAGCGCCTTCCCCATGCCCATTGAGACCTATGGGGCAAAAATGGGAATGGGGAAGGAGCAATGGTGAATGGGGATTTACCGCCCCGCCAACCTTGGAATGGGGCGGTAAATCCACCATCCACCATGGCGGAATCCGGCATGGACCATGGTGCTAATAGCACCATGGTCCTACGCCAGGGTTGTAATGAGGTCCATTGTCTCGTTTTTTCACCTCTTTTAATACGCTGGGGCATTTTAGTTTTTGGCAGGTGGAACAGGGATGCAGAACGAAACCACTGTTCCAACCTGTCCCATACGTTCTGCATGCGGAGAAAAACATGTCCCAGCGTCAGCATCACATTTGCATGCTGGTTCCTAAGGTTCTTAGTGCAAATCACACAAAAAAATCTATGGGTATCAAAGTGCACACAAGTAAAATGTCGGACGTCCATTGTGAGCAATTTACATATCTTAGAAAATAACTCCATAAAGTTATGAAATTGCCCCACAGTGTCAGTGCCCCACAGAATAGGCCCACGCTAGCACTTCTGGAGACGTTTTGGCAAAAAATGAACAAGCGAAGGACGGCTTTTATCTACGCATCATGCCTGAGCCTCGCCATGATTCGGCTCACAAGTAATTAAATAGATAATAGGTGAACAAAAGCGCCACCTTTACCTTCTTGTTAGTGGGGCATTGAGAAAGGAGTCTCACAGAAAGTCACCTTTTTCATTTGCCAGGGTCACCCTGGCATGTCAGATCAGTGAAGCGCTTTTGGCAGCAGGTCATTAATTAGAAAATTCCTGGGGACGGGAGTCGTGGGATTGGGCTGGGCTGCACCCTCGCAGGCCCAGGGCCCAGACTCAGGCAGACTTGTGTGATTCACTTCACACAGGTCATCAGGGTTGGACTGGGCCATATAATTGTCTCAGGCACCAATGAAAAAGTGGACAACAGTTGCAAATGCTTATTCATTCCTTTTGTGACACTGGCCCTCATTACAACACCGGCGCTAAACCATGGCGCTATTAGCACCATGGTTGGTGCCGGTGTTGTAACGAGTCCGCCATGGGGAAATATCGCCCCTTTCCAAGGTTGGCGTGGCAGTATTTCCCCATTTCCCCATGGCCCTTCCCCATTCCCATTTTTGCTCCATAGGGCTCAATGGGAATGGGGAAGGCAGCAATTACGGGACCTCGTAGTAAGGCGCTAAGTGGTTAACGGCGCCGCAGCCTTTTACGGCGTCGTTAACCACTTAGCGCCAGGGTCGTAATGAGACCCACTGTTTTAATAGTACCCAAGGGGCAGTTTTTCATGAAATGTAATGCAAATCCATTCTTGTATGAAATGTCACAATACAGTCATATCGTAACCATATTTTTCTTAGTGAACTATGGGATAATGCCACCTCCTGTGATGCCATGTGGGGGCGTGGTCAAATGACATCACTTTCTGTGATGACACAATTGGGGGCGTGGCAGTGTGATGTCACTTCCGCTACCCCTGGCATTTTGGTGAAATGACGTCCCTGCCCGTACATCAACCTATTTGCTCCCCAATCTTTCACTCTTTCAGTAAAATACGTTCTCGCATTACTTTGGCGTCTCCTCTTTGTGTCATTTATAGGAGCCACATTTGCAGACTTGTTCCACTGTCTTGGACTTGTACTAAGTTTGTAGAATCAATATGCTCAACACAGTATTTCTCTGTTGATTGCAAATATGTGTGTATATATATATATATATATATATATATATATATATATATATATATATATATATATATATACAATAAAAATGTTTGTTAAAGGGACGTTATGGTTAAGTTGCACTAATAAAAACCTATGAAATTCGATGAAAAAAACGTTGTTAAAGGGACGTTATGGTTACAAGTAAAACTGAAAAACCTCAGAAATTCGCCAGTTGTGATAAGCTAAGCAACCATAACTCGTGCCACCACTGTGCACTGCTAAGACTAACACCCAGGACATCAAAAGATGACATCACAAATGTCTCAGTAAAGTACATAGACTCAATACGTTTTTCCAACATTTTCATTAGCATTTTGTTATGCTAATGGGAATAATGTGACGTTCATCCCCAATTCTGTTCCCTGGCCCGGCAGCCCAAATTATCGGCCCAAGCAAAGTGTGTCTGTGTGCGCCCTGATGCCTGCGGGCTTTGGCGTGTTATGAATAAATAAATAACGAGGGCTCCGGACCATTATCCTCCATTGCAGCCACTGCAATGGGGGATAGAGGCCATTAGCAACGCTGGTTCCCAAAGCAGGAACGCGGGGTGCTAAAAAATTGATTTTTGCTGTAGCAAGGAAAATCCTTTTCCAAGATGGCCACCATGGAAAGAGAAGGCGGTGCTCCGCACAGAGCCCCTCTTCCCTTTCCATGGCAGCCTGCAGAAATTTATGACCATATTACCACAAGCAAATACTTTTCCCTTTCAAACCTATCCTACTTTCGAATAACTTTACCACATAGCCGGTCCAAGGTGGCTGTTTTTCGTCCCTCACGGTCATGGCCAGTAGCCAGATTGTCTGGGTCATGACCTTATACCATGACCCGGACAATCTGGCCACTGCCCTTTGCCACATGCTACACTGCAGTCACCAAAGGTATAACTATTTGTTGTACCTACATTATGACACTTAAAATAAAACACGGGCACATTTGCAAAACCATGCTTTAAGATCTTTGCCAATGCTCCTTAAGCGAGTTTGCTTGAAATCCGCCCATGTTTTATTTTTTCAAAAGTGTCAAAATGTATGTACATACAAACGTCATATAACTTAGCCCCCACTTCACAAAATCCATTCAGTCTTTACACAAACTTTTTTCCACATTCGTCAAATGGCATCAAAGTTATAAGCAATCTAAAAATGTTGAGACCCCCCTCTAATTTCGCCCCTTCTTGAGAAAAGCCCACCAAACTTTAGAAAAACATTTATATCTCGATCCAAAATCATCAATTACATTTGTGATGTCATCTTTTAGGTCATGGGTGTTAGTCCTTGCAGTGCACAGTGGTAGCGCGAGTTATGGTTGCATACCTTACCATAACTGGCAAATTTCTCGGTGTTTTCGGTTTTACCTGGAACCATAACGTCCCTGTAACAACATTTTTCCATTGAATTCCATAGGTTTTTAAGTAGCACAACTTAACCGTAACGTCCCTTTAACAATGTTTTTTGTTAGTGAATTTCATAGGTTTTTAGTAGGGCACTTTAATCATAACGTTGCGTTAGGCTAGTTTTTTCAGTAAAGGGGAAATGTTTTTAGTGGTGCAACTTAACCATAATGTCCCTTTAACAATGTTTTTTGTAGGGGAATTTCATAGATTTGTAGTAGGGCACCTCAACCATAACATTGCCTTATCATACTTTTTTCATTAAAGGTGATAGTGTTTTAGTAGCACAACTTAACCATAACGTCCCTTTAACAACGTTTTTTGTTAGTGAATTTCATAGGTTTTTAGAAGGATACTTTAACCATAACGTTGCATTAGGCTAGTTTTTTCAATAAAGGGGAAATGTTTTTACTAGCGCAACTGAACCATAACATGCCTTTAACACTGTTCATTGTTACTGAATTTCATAGGTTTTTAGTAGGGCGCTTTAACCATAACGTTGTTTTAGCATAGTTTCTTCAGGAAAGGTGATAGGGTTTTAAGAGCGCAACTGAACCACAGCGTCCCTTTAATAATGTTTCTTTCACTAAATTACATTAGTTTTTAACCGGTTACGCTTAGTTTGTATAGATGTATTATACAGCATACCGAAGCCAGTGGCTCTATACTAATAGCCACAGTGGTTGGGAACACTGCGTCTGTTTGCGGACATCGGGTGGAGTCCAACATGCCGAGAAAGGGTGGGGTGGTCATAAAAAGTGGTAACATGCAGCAAACACAAAAAATATATAAAAGCAGTAGCAAATGTGTGAATGGGAAGGGAAAATGCAGTAGCTGTACAAAGGCTGTACTTTCGCAACAAAGAGCGCAAAGGCATAGGGTATGCAGCATAATGGAAAGCACCAACAAGATAAGTGACGTTTGACTTCACCAATGTTACCGCACACCTGATTCACAATCCAACAAAGGACAGACAGACAGACAGAGGTAGAAACGTCCATTAGCGAGAACAGAACGTCAGTGCAACGGGGTGAGTACACAAAAGTTTATGTTGTAATTGCACAGGTCCGGTAGTGTACAATAGTAGGAAAGGATGATGTTTTCTGTTTGTGCGCAGCAATCGCCACCACCCTAGAATGGCTGGAGGAGAATTTTCCACATGAAGAAATGAGTGAGGACGATAGCCCCATTGGTACCCACCGCAATGTGAAAAGGGAAATAGTTACTGCAAGGGTAAGCACCCTAGATTGGCTGGAGGAGAATCTGCATGATGACATGAGTGAGCATAGTAACCCTAGGTAGGGAACGCGGTGGCAAGATAATGATAAAGATGTGTTATTCATATAGCGCCTTTATCCAAAGCGCTTTACAGAGCACATATTTACATACAATATCACCCAACCGAAACCAGTACTCATTTATCGACCTCGGAAGGATGAAAGGCTGAGTTGGACTTGCTGGGATTCAAACCTGCAACCTCCAGATCACGCTCAGATCGCAGCAGCGAGCGCTCCCCCGCTGAGCTATCTTACCAGCAAGATTAAGACAATTACAATATAGTGCTTCATGTATATTAATCACTTTGTTGTCCTTTAACAGAACATACGGGAATGCAAAGGAGTACACCAGAAGCGGCACCTTTTGCACAGCAACATACGGCCACCGAAACTGAAGTAAACGCTGGACATATGAAAGTAGACTGCCTGGACACCAAAATGGAACAATTGCTCCTCCAAATTGCAGCCTTGAAAATTTGTGTAGAAGAACACATTATGGGGAAAATGAGATATCACTGCCCGACCTGCCCATTCCCGCCTTCCCCATTTCCTAGCCCTCTATCCCTGCAAATTTCGTGTCATGAAAGACACTTCAATGAGACTTCAATCCCTTCTTCCCCTCACCAGCAGCTTGTTGAAATGGCAAAATACCCAATATATTTATCTGTTTCTGGTCCCCCTTCCCTTTCTGAATAATGGCTATAAATGTGTGCTAATAAAGATTGATATGTTAATGTGGACTGATTGTATATGTGCCTTTTCCTTTGTTTTAAGAAGGCCATTGTAAGTATGAAGGGCACAGCACTAGTGGGGATAAATGCAAGTGAGGAAAATGGAGGAGTCGTACAACTGCTGCACCTGGCTGCTCTAAGCGCAATCACAATGAAAGCATTGGTAGGACGCCACTACTGGCCGCATGTTTGCATGCACAGAACCGCCTGTAAGTACTTGCAGGACCATACGTTTATCAGGCGCACAACTGCGCACATGCATATCTCATCCTGTGACGCCTGGTAACACTGGTCAAGATATGTGAAGAAACGTGTGATGTAGTTATAGTAGGGGAAGTGTGCACCCACGTCCTGCGAGTACCTTTGCACGTAAACATTCCAATGACTGTATTGTGCTCACACCAACCTTATGTAGAAATGGTCACTGCACGTGTGCCGTACATTGAAGTAGTGCAGGGATGGTAAGAGTATGCATAGGAGAGCTATGCATGTGGCCACAAAGTATTACGGCCAATATACGTCCCACAGAAAGGCGTCCAAATGGAGAACAATGGGGATGTCACCCTGGTAATGGAACAACGCTGCACGTTGTCCCTTATTTGACAGACACAAGCCAGATCCGTGCACATCGAAAGAGGAAAATGTTTTGCAAGTATGGAGTGTTACAGTGAGAGGGCACCCTTACAGAGATCCTACTCTCTTCCTTCTGCATGTAGGTATTGTAGGGAAAGACTGAGGCCCATTTTGCGATGGCACATGCTCCACAACAGTCCTATAAAAGGGCACACCCCAAAAGTGCGGTGCAATCCCTGTTTGGCTTTCCAGAGAACAGCAACAGTGCACATTGGTTCTTGCAGAAATAGCTTTCTCACCAATTCTGTGCCTGCAAAGTACCACTCCAAGTAATAGCCACCAGAGCTTCTGCTACTACCTCTGACTCAGGAGCACCCACACCCTCACCACCAACACCTCCTTCTGACAGTTCTGAGCAAGGGAACAGGCGTCATAATCTGGAGGGACATCGAAAAGGAAATGAGAATAAAGTAGAAGGAATCCCTATTGCCTGCATCCATCGTGAGTCGTGGGTGTTGAAACGATTTAAGACCGTTGGACATGTGCCAAAATCTCGTGCACACCAGGTACAATGCACTGAGTGCAACATAGTACTCAGTCGCGGATACCTGGCTTGTACAGCTACGGCACCACCTCCATGAGGCAGCACGTGAAAGCGAACCACCAGGCAGATCTTCGGAGGGTTGTCCCCTTCCAAGCAGGCAGTAGGTTATTTCCCCCTACAGCATCCTCGGCATCTGCTCCTGCCACCACTAGGGACACTCCAGTGGGCCACTGCATCCCGCAAGCAGCCTTGGAGACCATACGCGCTGCAACAGACATGTACCTTTCAAAGGTCACTGTATTGTGCATATACTGTGACGCGGTACTGTGTAGGGGAGAACATTGTCGAAGTACTTTTGAGGCTTCGGTCCAGGAGCATGACAAAGAGTGCCCCCTACCTAAGTGAGGTGCACCCCACATCTTGTGCTCTCCACGTACGATTTCTTATCCCTGTGGTTAGTACCCTTTGCCAAATCTCCCTTTCATTGCTGCCTTTTGTGGTGTGTCTTATAACAACAGGACAAATGCTACACAACCAGAAGGGGTGGGGGAACAAAAAGGCTCTTTTCAGAGCCGCCTTGCCCTGTTGAAAAATAGAAGTTGAATGAAAGCATGCAGGCGGTGGTGCAGCCTATGAGCACCGCGTGCAGAGATGGCAACAATACGTGGCGGAACTCCGTCAAAAGCATTGTACACATTTGCAAACCGAAGTGGTGGCTCTGAAAAGAGCCTTTTTGTGCTGTTTGTGTTTGCAACATTGGAAGTGGTGAACAACCACACAGAAAATCCTTGCTAGACTTGCAGGAAGCGCTGCACTGCATTTTGGATATTATGCAGAAACAGCTCATTGCCAGCATCAGTCAGATGAACTCCATCTGAACGAAAAATGTTGCTACTACGAAACGTAAGGTTTTCATTGTGGAAGGAGAACATGCCAACGTTGTGCAAAAAAGCGCACACAGCCTTGTTCACATTGCGCTGCGCTTTCTCCATTTGTGGCCCACACGAGGAAGAACACAGCCACATCTGTCTCTGGGCAATGCGAGAAAAAATGATGTGTGAATTTGGAAACATTTCCATTAGTTGCCGAAATGTCTCCTTCATTGCAAACTGCAATGAAATGCTGCTAACATGCCCTAAACTGTTCCCTCCACAATGAGCAATAATAATGTCTGGATGACCACGCGTCACCAAACTGGCACAAAGAGGACCCACATGGAGCCACTTCATCCCACGTATTCCGTACTAGTGTGCATCGACATTATGGAAACCAAGTTGTGCTGCCAGTGTACAGCGTTCTGCATAAACGTGTACCAAATGTATCTAGGAGTCACCCAAAAGCTATATAGCCCACCTACTGAACGGCATGCCCGTCCCCGTAGCCATCTCCACTCCTATTGGCAAGCAGACATTCTAGCATAATCTGTTGCTACACACCACACACAGGAAATCGTATTGACCAATCCCATCTCCTGCACAGTCCCATTTTCATTGCGGCCACCCAGAAAAGAACCGGATGTAGAACATGCGCACCTCCAAATGACGCGTCTTTCGCGATTGCCCTTTGTGGGGGGCTGCACAAACACATTTTAAGCATTAAGAAAATGGGCGTCTTGGTGGAAGTTGTTAAAAGTGTTTTTTTCTAATTTTGCTAAAGCAACATGTAAAGAAACACCTTTTTGTGTGCTCCTTGTTAGAGATTGCTCTCTGCTTTTCCTCCTTACATTACTATCCGATTGTCTGCAGCGTACATTGAACATAGTGCAACAGATGACTAATTTCAATAGAGGGAAAAAATGTCAACGCCACTGACAAACGTCAAATTACAAGCACTAAGGTTCTCATGGGCAGAGAAGAACATCCCAGCATGGAACAGAAAAGCAGACATACACCTGAATCAATAATCCGTAGTCCCATTTCCATGGCAAGCACATTAAGAAGGACAGCATGTAGCATGTGCTCTTTCCCCAACTACCACAAGGGCCGCGCCCCAGTAAAGCAGGCTCAGTCCTTCTTCCCTTTCTAGTACTCTTTTACCAGCACTTCCTGATTGGCTACTGTTAAACGATTTCATACGCATCTACCAATTACATCCAAGAAGTGCGCATGTAACGCTATCACATCTATTCAACAGTCCATACCAACCGTTAAACACGCAGAAGTAAAATGTCTTGTAAATCAAAAGCACCTGCACGGGAAAGTACTGTAAAACGATCTACAAGTTCTGCACCCACATACATCTGTATCGCTGCCCATCACCACGCCTAGTAGGTATTACTATTTTTTTAACAGTACAGTGGCAAATGTTTTATATGTTCGTAGCAACAGTCACATAGCAGTGAATCTCCATAACGTACTCATAATTCGTACTGTTATTTCTCCCATCACCTACTATTAAATGGCTCTTACAGTGGTAGGTGGTGGCAAAGTTGCCATTTGCACATAACAGCCATTGGTATATGGAAACGGTTTCTCTGTTCTTTTGTTCCGTCAATTTTACAATGCTTTCCCCCATTAACGCACCTCCTATCAAATTTGTAAAAATCGCACACAAAATGATCAGCCAGCCTTTCCCACCAAACTAAGCCAAGTGCATACATTGCAAGCATAACAACAGTTTCCTGCCGCACCTCATAGATAACAACAGCAGTTCAGCAATACAAAATTGTATGTGTGCATTTACAACAGTAATATTCATAAATGTGCATAAGGAAATTAAAGCCCAGAAGCAATGCCTGCAGTCATGTAGCAAGCATACATATGCAAAGAAGTACATGCAAATGCACGCACAAAAACATTCTGCTTTGCACTCTTTCTGCACCTCATCCTTCCACAATGCGAAGTACTGCATTTTGAAAGTTAATAGGCCTACACTAATACACACACGAGTTTCAAATAAGTCATACAGTACACTCCCAAATATCCCAGCTACCACCTTAACAAACATGCTTATGCTCCCAAGTGCCCATTCATATCATAAGCCTGCCATTTCTACATACACACTTCCTTTTCCTGCCAAGACATCCCCTATAGTTTTAAAGAATCTATTGCACAAATGTAAGCACTATGCCATTAGCCAACATATTTTGTTACCATCTTCTTATACACGTGCAGTACCCACCTCTCTCCGTAAAGCCACTGGAGTGTACACTTCAAAATACAGGCTGTAATAAACCTACTCTCCGCAAGCAACAAAGTGCAATACCATCATACTATTGCATGTCTTACTAGAAGAGTGTACTATTGTTGTATTGTTGCATATACATGTGCAACAATCCACCAGTATGTACTTCATTGTTACTGATGACACCTCTATAGGTGCTCAGTGTTTGTTATATCGCCACCATTATACTAATCCCCACATAGTAAGATACTCTCCCCAACCGAAAGTTATAGACCACTGCACAGTGACACACTTGCAGTTAAATGCCTACCCTCCTATTGACCCACTCATGCACATTGCACACATATACATTTGAAAATGTGCACACCCACACTTCCCTTTCTTCGCCATCGGCTACTACACAATGCCTACCAAACTGCAACTCTGTAGAAAGCAATGCAGAAAGAGAGCCACGCAACTTAAAGACACAGAAAGTAGCCATCCACTGCAAGCTGAACGTGAACAGAAAGTTGAAGTACAAGAAGTAATTCAGTCGTTAAGCAAAACGGATGCCTCTACCAGTAAAGACAGTGTAGTTGATCTGTCAAAATGTGAGAATGAAAAGAAACCCACTAAGTACAGTGCAACTTACACTACTGCTAAGAGAGCACGTACAAATGGTAATGTAACCACAAGCAAGCATTCTAAAAAAGTACTTTTACAAAATTCCACCACAGAGTCCTTCAGAACCTTATAAATAGAGGGCAGAAATCACACTAAACCCTCAAAAACTACAGCAGAAAAGTAATCCTAGAAGCTCTTGTAGACAGTGCAATGAGCGTGAAACAAAATTTGTTTATAGTAATTTTGAACAGAATGAAACCACTAACTGTTACGCTCACCTGGTATCCACGGGGATGCCACCCAGCCCTGGTTGGATGATTTGCACTCTCGAACCCTCTGCCGGTCCCTTGGTAAGGCCTCTGGTTAAAGATGGGTCTGCAATATAGGAGAGCTGGATTCAATACCAGATTGTCTTTATGTTTTCCCACCTCACTTGGCCTCAACTCCTTCCTCCCCCTTGGGTCTTCTCCTCACCTTAATATTGTAAAAGGTGGATTCTCTGTCCTGCTCCTCGTGGCAGGGGCGCGTAGATGTGGGGGGCAAGCAGAGACCAAGTTACTTCACTGGTGCAAGCCCCCCTGTGGGAATCCAGGCCTGCTGCGACTCTGTAGGTTTGCTGCTTTACAGTCTTTATATGCAGTTCTTATGTTCCTCTTAGTTCGAATAATAATGTCTTGCTTCTTTCCTTTTAGGTATGGAAAGGTATTTTGGTGTTGTCATGCAGTTTAAAGATGAGCATGGTCTGGTAGGCAAAAGCGCGGTGTGCGCGATGCTGTCCGGTGAGTAATGCGCGATGTGCGTCGCTGTTTCGCCTTTTATATTGCTAACCTATGTATTTTCTCTCCGTGTAGGTTGCTATGTTCCTCGCTGTAAAGACTGGAGGGGGGTGTCTGTACTTCTGCTCTCTATATGGTAGAGGAGAGGCACAGAAGACCCCAGCCAAGATTCTCTATTATGGTAGCAATGGACGAGCAATCAAGGCCTAGCTTCTCGGGAGGTGATGCAGGCTGGTTCTTAATTACAGTGTAGTCCCCAAGCCCCCACAAAGGAATGTCCACACACTGTATTACTGAAAACACAGTCTTTATATAATTAATATTCAAAGGTATGTACACTGTCACAATAACTCACTTTGTGCTCAGGAAAATCAACAATGGAAAATATCTACAATTCTAAAGTGGTACCACCAATATTATTAGATCTCATTAAAGTGCATCCATAGCAATGTAAAAATGACACACAGATCAATAAAGAGGAAACCAGCAATAGAGAGGAAGGAAAGCAAGATGGTTGAAACAATAGGCAGCTACTTAACTACAGTTCTGTGTGGAGCTCCCCCCACCTGTACCTGGTGGAGAAGAGTTCTTCGAAGAGGCGTCGACAGATCCTTCTTGAGTGACCCCCTTTAAAGCAGTAGTCACGGATCATCGAGAGGCGTCGAGGAAGGCGAACTTGGCGTTCCGCGTCGGGGAATCGACAACCATTCTTGAGTGCCCTCCCTTTAAAGCAGGAGTCACGGGTCGTCGAACGTCCGACGGTGAACAGGGTAGAACGGCGTCGATGAGGTAGCAGCTTCGATCCGAGCGGTGCTCGTCGACGACGGAGCGTTGGTGTCCTGCAAGGAAGAGGCATGCGGGGCACCTCGGTGATGATAGTTCTGGACCGCAAAGAGCGTAAAGAACTGTGGCTCAGCAAGGGCAACGAGTCGTCGAAGTCTTTGTGGTCGTGAGGTGGCGGGAAACCCACCGGCGGATTCTCCTCGCCGCGTTGGTCGTCCTCGACTTTCTCCGGCGGGATAAAGTGGTCGACGGCGCAGACAAGGGAGTCCTTCGATTCGAAAGTTCTTAGGCAAAGGAGGGGGCGGCTCCGGTCGGCGGCGGCACAGCGCCAAGCGGTCCCCACGTCTGGGCAACACAACTTCGACGGGCCTCCAGCATTTACACAAACCTGCGAACACTGGTCGACGGCAATGGACTTCGACGGCGGCGAAGTCCGGGTGCTTCACTTCGATCTCGGTCCGTCTCCGGTCGGCAGCCTTTTGAGGTTCTGGTGTCCAGGGAGCTTCGGCGAAGGTTTAGCAGTGCTCGATGGTCCCTCGAAGCACGGGAAGAGGGCACCTTACCAGGTCCTCTCTCGGATCAGTCTTCGACAGATTCAGCAGCTTTCAGATCGGTCGAAGCAAATGCAACAGCAAGTCTTCTTCTTCCAGCTGGGCGTCGAGTATCAGCAGTTCCAGTTACTCTTAAAGTGTAGACACAGCTTCTGAACGCTTCTGAACAATTTCCTGTGGTGAGAGGTCCCCAGATATACTATTCTGTCTCTCATCCACACTGCTGGGTCACTCTCAGCAGCCAATCATACAGAAGGGCATTCATGCAATCAGTCAGCCAATCAGGCACACAGTGCATTCAGGCCATCCTCTTCCCTCTCAGACACTCACAACAAGGAATGTGGATTGGGACAAGTACCCAACCATTCAACACTACACACTGCATTCAGGCCAGTTTCGGGCAGGGCTGTCTCAGTCTTTGTCTCTCATGCCAGAAACCAGACAACCACAACAAGAAGTGCATATTGGTCACACACTCCATTCACCCAGATCCCACCCACAGGAGGTACCCACAACATACAGTCACTGGGAAGGCTCCAGCTAGTCTGGCCGGGCCTTCATAACAACACCATATATGGCACTTCCACCCAACAGCCAGTCAGGGGGAAGGGACAGTGTCAGGGCTTCCCAGGACTCTGGAAAAACAAGGTAACAGGAAATAGAAAGCAAGAGGCCACATGAGCCATCTTGTTTCCTATCAGGAATCAACTGATTCCAATGGCAGGGCCTGGGTATCCCAAAATGGAGGACACCCAGAGCACCTGTCAAATTCAGCATGTAGCTGCCACCAGCCCATACCCTGCTCTGTGGGCCACCCACAGGTGCCCAAAAACATACACTAGGGGCACAGGGTTGTACCCCCACCCATGGGTGACCTAAGTGTATCCCATGGGTCTGTACACCAAACCAAAAACAGGAAGAGCTGCACTGCCAGGAGTCCCACATGGACTCCTGGGCAGAAGATAATACAGAACACCAATGAAAAAAGGACTACAGGACAAGGACAGGGAGGCCCTGTCCCTCCAATGCATTTCCAGCATCACAGTCGCCCCCCCCAGACTGAGGTGGAGGGTGCCTAATCTCCCACGGGATAGACATCCAGACAGTCAACATACCTTCTGGAAAGGCCATCTGCATTATTGTGACTCTTCCCTGGTCTGTGCTCTATGGTGAAGTCTAGCCCTTGCAGGCTAATGGACCACCTGAGCAGTTTCGGGGTTTCACCCTTCATCTGCATAAGCCACTTCTTTTGTCATCTAACTGGGACAAGACAGCTCCCATTCCGGTGTCGCAGGCATCCGTCTGGACGATAAAGGGTCAGCTGTAGTCAGGCGCACACAACACAGGTGCCCTACACAGACTTTCTTTCAAGCCATCAAAGGCCCTCTGACAGTCTTCCGTCCAATTAACAGTCTTCCTAGGTTGTTTGGGGGAAGTCAGAGCTGTCAGTGGTGCAGCTATGGTTCCATAGTCTGCCGTGAAATTGCGATAATACCCAGTGAGGCCCAAAAGGCTCTCACCTGGGTTTGAGTAGTGGGAGTCTCCCAGTCCTGTACATCTTGACCCCCTCCTACCTCATGACCAAGATATGTGACTTTCCCCTGAGCTATCTGGCACTTGGTGGCCTTGATAGTGCGGTTAGCCCTTTTCAAGGCCTGCAACACCTTACCCAGATGTGTCAAATGCTCTTCCCAAGTGGAACTGTAGACGGCAATGTCGTCTAAATAAGCCACACAAAAGGCTTCCAGTCCACTGAGCGCATGTTTGACCAATCTCTGGAAGGTGGCAGGGGCATTCCTCAACCCAAAAGGCATGACCCTAAACTGGTAGATTCCCTCTGGTGTTGAGAACGCCGTCTTTTCCTTGGCATGGTCCGTGAGATCTATTTGCCAGTAGCCTGTGGTGAGGTCAAAGGTGCTCACAAATTTGGCAGCACCTATGGTGTCCACGAGCTCATCAGCCCTGGGCAATGGGTGCGCGTCAGTTTTGATGACGGCATTGACTCCTCGGTAGTCCACACAGAACCTCCAATCCTTGGTACCTGCCTGGGAACTTGCCTTGGGGACAAGGACCACGGGACTGGACCAGGGACTGGTTAAGGGTTCAATAACACCCAGATCCAACATCTTGGCGACCTCAGCCTGGATGTGGTTCTCAACAGTGTCTGACATACGGTAGCTCCTGCTTTTGACAGGCACGCTGTCACCAGTGTCAATCTCGTGCTTGGCGTCAGCGAAAACAGAGAGGCATACTGCTGAAGCAAAGTCCTGCAGGCCCTCTGCTGCTCTGTTGTCAAATCTGGAGAGAGATGCACTCCCTCCACTGAGCCATCTTGAGGGTTGCTATGTAGCAAATCAGGAAGGGGCTCACTCTCATCCTCTTCTTGCTCTGAAGCTAGCAAGAGACATGAGACTTCTGCTCGCCTGTGGAAAGGCTTGAGCCGATTAACATGGAATACCTGAGGGGCTACCCCTGGGATTCCCATGTCAACCAGATAATTGACCTCACCCATCTTGGAGATTATCCTGAAGAGTCCAGTCCATTTATCTGCCAATGCCCGAGGCTTGGTAGGCTCCATCACGAGGACCTCCTGTCCCGGAGTCCAATCCACTTGCGATGCTTTAAGGTCATGCCAGTATTTGTTCAATTCCTGGCTGGCCTTGAGATTCGCTTGAGCCTGACCCATCATCTGTGTCATCCTCTGTCTGAGGCCTAACACATAGTCCCCCACTTGCTTGGCAGGACCTGGAGGGGTGGCTTCCAAACCTTCTCTGATCAAGGCAAGGGGCCCCCTCACGGGATGTCCAAAGAGTAACTCAAAGGGGCTGAAATCAACACCCTCTTGAGGTACCTCTCTGTAAGCAAACAGCAGGCATGGCAGGAGGTGATCCCATTTCCTCCTTAGGGGCTCTTCCAAAGCACCTATCATGCCTTTGAGAGTTTTATTAAATCTCTCAACCAGACCATTGGTCTGGGGTGGTAAGAGGTGGCGAACTTGTAGGTTACCCCGCACTCTTTCCACATGGTTGGTTTTCATGTAACTAGACATGAAGTTGGATCCTCTGTCCGAGACAACCTCCTTAGGGAATCCAACCCGGGTGAAAATGCCCAGGAGAGCCCTACCAACCACCTTGGCAGTTACAGTCCGAAGGGGTATAGCCTCAGGGTACCTGGTGGCATGATCTACCAAAACCAGGAGGAACCGATGTCCACCTGAAGTGGGAGGGTCCAGGGGACCGACAATGTCGATGCCCACCCTCTCAAATGGTGTGCCAACCACTGGCAATGCCTGCAGTGTAGCAATGACACTGCCTCCAGTCTTGCCAGACAACTGACAAGTTGGGCAGGTCCTGCAGTGGGACTCCACTTCTACTCCCATCCGGGGCCAGTAGAAATGGGCAGAGAGCCTCTGCTCAGTCTTCTTGGTACCAAGATGACCAGCCAAGAGCACCTCATGCGCCAACTGCAGTAGGAAGGGCCTGTAAACCTGGGGTACCACCAACCTCTTGAGGGCACCAGGTTCAGGCTTAGTGGGCTCACTAACAAGGAGCTCACCCTCCCAATAAATCCAGAATGTCCTAGGCACTTCTCCTTGTGCCTGGGACAGGGCCTTTTTCCTCAGACCCTTGAGAGAGTGGCACTCTCTCTGTCCTTTACAGAAGTCTGCCCGGGAGGGTCCCCCTTCAGCTAACAAGCATTGAAGATCGGGATGATCCTCCGAGTTGAGAACCTCTCCCACAGGAGAGTCTTCTGGCTCTTCTCCCACAGGAGTTGAGACAGGGTTTACCACTGGACCCAGCCCGTCTGGAGCATGGATCCCAATGGGTGCTGTAGGAACAGCAGGAACAGAAGAAGCTCCCTCCACAGAGGTGGCCTTTTTGTTCTTCCTTCGTCTAGCCTTAGGCCGCGCCTTTGGCTCGGGTACCTGACTCACAGCCAGACCCGGGATCACCTGTGATCTAGTGACCGCAGCAGCAGTCATGGGAAGACCATCCGAGATCAATCCCAACTCTACTAGATCATTACCTAACAGAATGTTAGCAGGGACATTGTCCTGAACCAGGACAGGAAGCTTTGCCGTCTTGTCTCCAATTATGAGTGTGACTAAGGCTACAGGCGATAATTTGGGAGGCTCACCAGCTAACCTGGTGGTTCTCAGAGGAGCACCTACATAGTCCTCTGGCTTGAGCAGGGTCCTGTCCACCACTGTCATGCTTGGCCCAGTGTCTCTCAAACCAGTAGAAGGCTGGCCATTCAGGATGACACTTCTCAAAAACCTACGGGTGTTCTGTGGGATAGTCGCCAGTACTTCCGCGTACTAGTCCCAGGCCCCAAGGGACACTAAGGAAATCTCTACAGGAGCACCAAATGTGATCCCTGTAGAGAAGGGGAGGACAGTGGCCTCCACCTCAGACATGGGGTAAGGGTAGGTCAGGCTGACAGCCTGTACTCCAAGTGCCTTACCTTTACACTTGGAGTCACCCCTTTTGTGATCCAGAGCTCCACAATCAACACAAGTGCCGGGAGTGCGGGGTACGGTACTGGAACCACTGGGAGCCTGCTTTGCAGCAGGTGGAGCACTACTCTTATTCCCACCCACAGATGACTTATCCCCACTAGATTTTTGGGTCTTCGGAGAGGAGGGTTTAGGTTTACCCGACTGTGACTGCTTTTGGGACTCCTCAGCTTTCTGAGAGGCCCCCTTTTCTTTGTCCTTGTCCTTCCCACTGGAGTCCTTAGGGGACACCCGGTGGGAGACCCACTTGTCAGCCAGCCTAGCCAGCTTAAAGGGATCCAAAATGTTCTGGTCAACAACATACTGACGCAGCTCCGGTGAACAGGCTTCAGAAAAATGCTCAAAAAACAACAGGTGGGACAATTCAACAAAAGTTTTCACCTTGTAACCATGAATCCACCCCATCATGTTCATGTGCGCAGCACTCACCCAGTCAACCCAACACATTGGGCCTCATTAGACGTTGTGCTGTACCCATGGCGCTATTAGCGCCATGGTTGCCGCCGGTATTTTAACGTGTCCGCCTTGGTGGATGGCGGAATTACCGGCCTACTCCAAGGTGAGCGGGGCCGGTAATTCCCCATTCACCAAGGCCCTTCCCCATTCCCATTATAGCCCCCATAGGGCATAATGGGAATGGGGAAGGTGATAATTACGGTACCGCAAATTGCGGTACTGTAATTAGCACCGAGGTCCCTTTGCGGCACCCTACTTTAACGGCTGGTAAAACCAGCCGTTAAGGTCGGGTCCCGCAAAGGGAACTCGTAGTAAGGCGGTAAGGGTTTACCAGTACCGGTGCCCTTACCGGTACCGGTAAACCCTTACCGCCTACCGTGTAATGAGGCCCATTCTCTCTTTTCTTAAAATCCCTGAACCTTTTAAGGTATTGGGTAGGTGTCTTGCCAAACTTGGCAATCAAAGCAGATTTCATACACTCATACTGACCCCTTTCTTCCACACTCAGCTTCAGAATACAGTCATACCCAGTCTGAGCCACTCTGCTTAACAAACACTTAGCCCAATCTCTTTTGTCAACATCATGAATTGCACAAGCCATTTCAAACGCTTCAATCCATTGGAGGATATCAGAACCTTCCACAAACACACCAACCAATCTTTCATACATTTAGTTGCTGGGGACCTGACATTCTCACTGGGTTTCGCTGAAGTCTCCACTCTAGCTTTCTCTAGCTGGATTCTCTGACATTGAGTGTCCTGGTTCTTGAGTTCAAGATGTCAGGAATAGCACTCTGTCAAGAGTGGCACAGGGCACCCCGGTAGGGTTTGGGTGGCTGTGCTGAAGTAAGGCAGCAGATAAGTACACACAGCAGGAAGTTCATCAAGAAAGAAGTATAGGAAACTGTAGCTGTGAGCCAAAAGGGGCAAAAGATACAAAGGTACAAACAAACTGGATTCCCTCTTGGGGTGTATGCTGAAATGCGAAAGAGTGTTCCACGAACCTTAGGAAACTCCAGCCTTCTGCACAGATTGCTATAACGGAGGCCCACGCTGTATGCTCATGGCTGGGGACAACAGCAGTGGGTGTCTGTAATACTGAAAACGCGACAAGAGAAGGGGCAGAGGTTGCCTGCCAGAAACCAACGGGCAAGCTCTGTACAAAGGGATTACATAAGACACATGAGAAGACAAGAACAGAAATATCCAGCGAAAAGGAAGTCAATGAGCAATCTAGCAGAAGGAAATGAAGGAAAGGCAGTTAGACTGAAGTAGATAACCTAAGGTGGAGTACAGAGGACTCAAGGAAGAGAACAAGGGAGCAGCAGTCAGGAAAACAGAAGGGCTGCAAGTAGGAAGCAGGTCTGCAGTCAAGAGTGGCACTCGGTGCAGGCAAACTGTAGTGGGCTGCAGAGGACTGTAGTAGACAGCAAGGCAGGGAGTCCAGAGGAACAGGACAGAGAGAGATTAGTAGTAGGCGACAGACAGAGAGCCCAAAAGAATAGGGCCGCGAGGTAGGGAGCCCAGAGTAGCAGGGCTGTAGGCAGCGAAGTGTAAAACAGGCTCTAAGGCAGAGGAGTGTAGCAAGCCGCAAGGCAAGGAGCCCAGAGGACAAGGACTGTAGGCAGCCGGAGTGAGGCAGGCTGCAAGGCAGGGGGCCCAGAGGACAAGGGCTGTAGGCAGCGGAGTGAAGCAGGCTGCAAGGCAGGGAGCCCAGAGGAGCAGGGCAGCAAGGAGTGAGCCCAGAGGAGCAGGGCCGTTGACTGTAGAGGGCTGCAGAGGACTTTAGTAGGCTGCAAGGCAGGGAGCCCAGAGGAGCAGGGCAGCAAGGAGTGAGCCCAGAGGAGCAGGGCCGCTGACTGTAGAGGGCTGCAGAGGACTGTAGTAGGCTGCAAGGCAGGAAGCCCAGAGGTCAAGGGCTGTAGGTAGAAAGCAGCAGAGCGTGATCGGCTGCAATGTAGGGAGCCCGGAAGGGCACTGGATCAAAACAGGATAATGCAGCAACAGGATCAGCAAACAAAGTAGAAGGTCAAGGCAAACAGGAGCGGGGAGATCTCAAGATGCAAGACACTGTGCTCCTGCAGGCAGCTGCTTATATACAGCCCTGCCCTGTTCTGAGGCAGGCTAATTGATGGCACCTGGAGCAGCACACCTGAAGACTATCTGCCTCCTCCCTCTCTGGTCTTGAGCAGGTGGAAGCAGCACTGGCCGCTAGGGCTTCTGGGGATTGTGGTCCCAATAACGATGAATGAGAATAGCCAGGAATTGAGGACTGTAGCAAGGTGCATTGTGGTAAATGTAGTTAGTTGAATAAAATAAGAAAGAACCAAAGTCGAGCAAATGGAAATGACAGACCAAGCCGTGAATAGGAGTTGTTCAAAGAGTATTAGGAGGATAAATGAGTACTAAGTAGTCCATGATAGTTGCCAATGCGTGTGCCAGCGGCGCGGGCATGACAGTATGCCCCTCTCCGTGCCCCTCTCCAGGCCCCCTGAAGACTGACCAACAAGAAGAGCACGTCCAAGGCCTGTCACACCGCGAGAGAGTCTTATACCAAAAAGGCCCATCATGAAGCACCAAAAACTGTTTAATGCTGCAAGGTGAGAGTCTTGAAGGGAGGAGACATTACCAATGTTTCGAACCTTTGAGGTAGAATTCAGAAAAGACAACTTCTTAGGGACCCAAAACCCAACAGTGCGTTCATGAACTGAGGAACTGTGGAGATGTGCTGCAGGCTCCATGGCATATATTGCTTTGAAAGAAGTGGTCTTCCTTAGGACTGGCAATGGTACAGTGCTGAAAGGTGGAACCAGTGATTCAGCTGAATTGGTTGCTCTGGGACGGTCGTCCAAATAGTCAGAAGCAGCAATGGCAACATTAAGATTTGCGACAGAGACTTCAGGAGTAACAAATGTTGCAGGAACTCCATGAGTTGCAGGGAGACCAGGAATGGCAGTAGGAAGTTCAGATGCTGTAACAACTGTAAGTATAGGTGTCAGAGGAGCACCAGCGGACAGGGACGCAACTGAGACTGATGGCGTCGTGACTGGTAGTTTATGTGCCGGCGAGGCACCAACAGGATCTACCGGAGCTGTAGCCTTAAAAGGAGAACTTTTAACTGGCTTTGCAACAGGTACTGTCCTTGCAGGCAGAGAGGAAGGAGGTGCTTCGACTGCAGTAGGAGTGATTTGAGATGCGGCATCAGTAGCAGATTCAGGAGTACTAGCAGGGGGAGCAGCAGAGATTGGGCTTGCAGATCTTGTAACAAATAGCATGGTGGATGTAGGACCAGGAAAGGGTAAGCTTTCCGAAGGCTGGCCTGCAAAGTCTTGTGTGCCCAAGTTGATACATGGATCTGGGGTATTGACAGTAGGCAAAGTTGGATTCCAGACAGGTACTGGGTATGGTTCAGGATCTGACTCATGGTCAGGAGTACCAATGTTCATAGAAGCAGAGTACATCTCTGATCTGGTCACTTCAGTAGAGGCTGTAAGTGGGAGTAAAGGACCGACATCAAGGGCAAGAACGGAACAATCCTTTGACTCAGTGGAATCTCCAGTCAGATGATTACACTTGATTTTTGGTGTAATGGCCGTGTGAGCGATCTGGCTCACTGCACTAGAGGAGTCAATTCTTCACCATCTGAACGACAGCCTGAGTTACTGTGGCGAGTAAGTGAATGAGCGGTGTCAAGCTTCAACTGGTATGTATATGCCAAGTTCAGGTCTTCCATCTGCTCTGTATAAGTCTGTATCCTCTTCTGTGTTACCAGTACAGGCCTTAATCTGTTAAACTCTAAAGACAGAATGTCGGGTGTTGGACATAGTGTCAGATGGTCTGGTAAATTGTGTCCCTTTGCTAGATTCTTATAATGCAGATAGACAAATTCATCATAGAGGTCTTGGGTTTGTCTTTTAAGGTGCAAGAGCTGTTCTTGAAACTGGTATGTTCCATTAGCCAGTTCTACAACTTCGGAATCTGGTGTAGCAGAAAAGCCAGGTGTTACAATCTGAAGACTGACCTTAGAGTTATCGTGGTTAGTAGTTACAGGGGAAGCATTAGGACAACCGATGGTCAGTATTGGTCTTTTGTACCCAGGACTAGCTGATCTAACTTCAGGATACTGAATGTCTTGTCCTATTAAATGAGTGGTATCGGTAGTCTGGGGAGGTTGTGTAGCTTGCCAAGCTGATCTGGAGGATGTCACTTTGGCAATAACGTACTCTGGTTGAGAGTTTGCCACAATGAGTGCAACATCTTTGGTTGAAGCAGTGTCAAAAGAAATGCCAGAAAGCGCATGAGTGTTTTCCACTGGTTGGGCTAACAAAATCTGCAAGAGTTCGTTATCTAGCTGTAGTTCTTCTACAGATAGAGACTGTGGATCATAGTTGCAAATGTCATAGTAGTTATACATAGAAGCGTCAGAGAGCGAGTGAGTGTAGTACTGTGCTTGTAAACCTTTGTTTACTAGGACGGGTCTGTCTTTTAAACTAGGGTTTTTGTTTGCTGTCCTTAGGAAAACTTTAGATCTTTGTAGAGGTTTCTTGAACCAAAAAGAAGGCATCTTTGGTCTGTGTGTGCTTTTCCTGCCTATGGAACAAGAATCTTTTGGGTCTTGCATTCTGTCAGGAATGGCACTCTGTCAAGAGTGGCACAGGGCACCCCGGTAGGGTTTGGGTGGCTGTGCTGAAGTAAGATAGCAGATAAGCACACACAGCAAGAAGTTAAACAAGAAAGAAGAGTAGGAAACTGTAGCTGTGAGCCAAAAGGGGCAAAAGATACAAAGGTACAAACAAACTGGATTCCCTCTTGGGGTGTATGCTGAAATGGGAAAGAGCGTTCCACGAACCTTAGGAAACTCCAGCCTTCTGCACAGATTGCTATAACAGAGGCCCACGCTGTATGCTAATCGCTGGGAACAACAGCAGTGGGTGTCTGTAACACTGAAAACGCGACAAGGGAAGGGGCAGAGGTTGCCTGCCGGAAACCAACGGGCAAGCTCTGTACAAAGGGATTACATAAGACACATGAGAAGACAAGAACAGAAATATCCAGCGAAAAGGAAGTCAATGAGCAATCTAGCAGAAGGAAATGAAGGAAAGGCAGTTAGACTGAAGTAGATAACCTAAGGTGGAGTACAGAGGACTCAAGGAAGAGAACAAGGGAGCAGCAGTCAGGAAAACAGAAGGGCTGCAAGTAGGAGGCAGGTCTGCAGTCAAGAGTGGCACTAGGTGCAGGCAAACTGTAGTGGACTGCAGAGGACTGTAGTAGACAGCAAGGCAGGGAGTCCAGAGGAACAGGACAGAGAGAGATTAGTAGTAGGCGACAGACAGAGAGCCCAAAAGAATAGGGCTGCGAGGTAGGGCGCCCAGAGGAGCAGGGCTGTAGGCAGCTAAGTGTAAAACAGGCTATAAGGCAGAGGAGTGTAGCAAGCCGCAAGGCAAGGAGCCCAGAGGACAAGGACTGTAGGCAGCCGGAGTGAGGCAGGCTGCAAGGCAGGGGGCCCAGAGGACAAGGGCTGTAGGCAGCAGAGTGAAGCAGGCTGCAAGGCAGGGAGCCCAGAGGAGCAGGGCAGCAAGGAGTGAGCCCAGAGGAGCAGGGGCGTTGACTGAAGAGGGCTGCAGAAGACTTTAGTAGGCTGCAAGGCAGGGAGCCCAGAGGAGCAGGGCAGTAAGGAGTGAGCCCAGAGGAGCAGGGCCGCTGACTGTAGAGGGCTGCAGAGGACTGTAGTAGGCTTCAAGGCAGGAAGCCCAGAGGACAAGGGCTGTAGGTAGAAAGCAGCAGAGCGTGATCGGCTGCAATGTGGGGAGCCCGGAAGGGCACTGGATCAAAACAGGATAATGCAGCAACAGGAACAGCATACAAAGTAGAAGGTCAAGGCAAACAGGAGCAGGGAGATCTCAAGATGCAAGACACTGTGCTCCTACAGGCAGCTGCTTATGTACAGCCCTGCCCTGTTCTGAGGCAGGCTAATTGACGGCACCTGGAGCAGCACACCTGAAGATAATCTGCCTCCTCCCTCTCTGGTCCTGAGCAGGTGGAAGCAGCACTGGCCGCTAGGGCTTCTGGGGATTGTAGTCCCAAGAAGATGAATGAGAATAGCCAGGAATTGAGGACTGTAGCAAGGTGCATTGTGGTAAATGTAGTTAGTTGAATAAAATAATAAAGAACCAAAGTCGAGCAAATGGAAATTACAGGCCAAGGCGTGAATAGGAGTTGTTCAGAGAGTATTAGGAGGATAAATGATTACCAAGTAGTCCATGATGGTTGCCAATGCGTGTGCCAGCGGCGCGGGCATGACACAAGGTCCTTATTTTTGAGTTCAAGATCCCTATTCTTGAGCTCCACTTGTTGAGCCAACTCCTCCTTCTTAAGCTCAGCATCTATTTCCAACTTGCGATATTCAAAGGCCAATTTCATCCTTAATAACTCAAGCTCCAAGGAATTGCTGGGTTTCGGAACAGAGGCAGCAGGAATGGTGGCATTCCCAGAAACAGATTCAGAAGAAACCCCAGGGGCAGAGTCCTCATTGGTTGCATTCCCCCCCTCATCAAGAGTTTCACCATCAGTCTGGTAGTCCACCAGGGCAGCTATCAGCTCAGCCCTAGACTTATCCACAAAGTCTAACTCCCTGGCTTCACAAGCACTCTGAGAGCCTCTAAGCTCATCCTAGTCAATTTACCGTTTGCAATAGACTCCATTGCTTGTAATGCAGTTATTTTGTACACAACCAAACCTTAATTTAATAAAGTGCAGATATTTTGTAAGTGGCACGGTTATACACTGATTCTTAAAACCATAAGCATCCCACCGCTGCCACCAGTGTAAAGACTGGAGGGGGGTGTCTGTACTTCTACTCTCTATATGGTAGAGGAGAGGCACAGAAGACCCCAGCCAAGATTCTCTATTATGGTAGCAATGGACGAGCAATTAAGGCCCAGCTTCTCGGGAGGTGATGCAGGCTGGTTCTTAAGTCCAGTGTAGTCCCCAACCCCCCACAAAGGAATGTCCACACACTGTATTACTGAAAACACAGTCTTTATATAATTAATATTCAAAGGTATGTACACTGTCACAATAACTCACTTTGTGCTCAGGAAAATCAACAATGGTAAATATCTACAATTCTAAAGTGGTACCACCAATATTATTAGATCTCATTAAAGTGCATCCATAGCAATGTAAAAATGTCACACAGATCAATAAAGAGGAAACCAGCAATAGAGAGGAACGAAAGCCAGATGGTTGAAACAATAGGCAGAGTACTGAGTCAGCTACTTAACTACAGTTCTGTGTGGATCTCCTCCCACCTGGGCAACCTGTAAAATAAGATATATAGCACAAGCCCAGTCCGTATATTGTTCAATAGTCTTATTCCCTCCTATAATGTTTTTACCCCCCCAATGTACCTGGTGGAGTAGAGTTCTTCGAAGAGGTGTCGACAGATCCTTCTTGAGTGACCCCCTTTAAAGCAGGAGTCACGGATCGTCGAGAGGCGTCGAGGAAGGCGAACTTGGCGTTCGGCGTCGGGGAAATTGACAACCGTTCTTGAGTGCCCTCCCTTTAAAGCAGGATTCACGGGTCGTCGAACGTCCGACGGTGAACAGGGTAGAACGGCGTCGATGAGGCGGCAGCTTCGATCCGAGTGGTGCTCGTCGACGACGGAGCGTTGGCGTCCTGCAAGGAAGAGGCGTGCGGGGCACCTCAGTGACGATAGTTCTGGACCGCAAAGAGTGTAAAGAACTGTGGCCCAGCAAGGGCGTCGAGTCGTCGAAGTCTTTGTGGTCGTGAGGTGGCGGCAAACCCACCGGCGGATTCTCCTCGGCGCGTTGGTCGTCCTTGACTTCCTCTGGCAGGATAAAGTGGTCAACGGCGCGGACAAGGGAGTCCTTCGATTCGAATGTTCTTAAGCAAAGGAGCGGGCAGCTCCGGTCGTCGGCGGCACAGCGTCAAGCGGTCCCCGCGTCTGGGCAACACAACTTCGACGGGCCTCCAGTGGTTACACAAACCTGCAAACCCTGATCGACGGCAATAGACTTCGACGGCGGCGAAGTCCGGGTGCTTCACTTCGATCTCCTCTGCGGTCCCGCCTCCGGTCGGCAGCCTTTCAAGGGTCTGGCGTCCAGGGAGCTTCGGCGAAGGCTTAGCGGTGCTCGATGGTCCCTCGGAGCACGGGAAGAGGGCGCCTTACCAGGTCCTCTCTCGGATCAGTCTTCAACGGATTCGGTAGCTTTCAGATCGGTCGCAGCAAATACAGCAGCAAGTCTTCTTCTTCCAGCTGGGCGTCGAGGATCAGCAGTTCCAGTTACTCTTAAAGTGTAGACACAGCTTCTGAACACTTCTGAACAATTTCCAGTGGTGAGAGGTCCCCAGATATACTATTCTGTCTCTCATCCACACTGCTGGGTCACTCTCAGCAGCCAATCATAAAGAAGGGCATTCATGCAGTCAGTCAGCCAATCAGGCACACAGTGCATTCAGGCCATCCTCCTCCCTCTCAGACACTCACAACAAGGAATGTGGATTGGGACAAGTGCCCAGCCATTCAACACTAAACACTGCATTCAGGGCAGTTTCGGGCAGGGCTGGCTCAGTCTTTGTCTCTCATGCCAGAAACCAGACAACCACAACAAGAAGTGCATATTGGTCACACACTCCATTCACCCAGGTCCCACCCACAGGAGGTACCCACAACACACAGTCACTGGGAAGGCTCCAGCTAGTCTGGCCGGGCCTTCACAACAACACCATATATGGCACTTCCACCCAACAGCCAGTCAGGGGGAAGGGACAGAGTCAGGGCTTCCCAGGACTTTGGGAAAACAAGATAACAGGCAGGTAACAGGCAGGTATCTTGCACCTTACTGCGCGTGCCACGGCTTCCACATTCCAATAGACGGGTGGTGGACCAAGCACCGGCAATACGAACCAACCTGCAAACATTTATGCTGTAATGCATCCCAGAGGCACCAGCTGCTACCTTGTGTACCTTTCAAAGAAAATGTGTTGTTCCACACGGCCCACCAAGCACCATTAAGTACTCCTTTTCCCATTTTGCTACACGAGAACAGAAGTACAGAAGTGCACAGACGGCATTGGTCACTGAATTTTGTTTGCGAAATAAAAGAGGGGTGAATGCAGCCAACTAACACATTGTCGTTAACATTCTCTAGCAAAATAAAGCACTTCCAACAATTTACTCTGGTGTTACTAAACTATGGGAATGTTTTGGAACCGTATTCTCTGTGTGCGCATGTCGACTTTTGCTATTGTTTATGTTGTTCCTTTTCCGGAGCTAGGTGGTCACATGACAGAGTGCTCTACGTTGGCACGCACATAAAGACAATACCTGGAGTGCACGCCGTGAGGAATGACTGCCCACAAGTAAAGTTAGTGATGCCAGTGACTGCTCCGATGGTGTATGCCACACACACGTATAGGTAATGGAAGTGATGCACACATTACAATTTCACACAGTAGAAGCGCCAACCGCGTTCGTTGCCCATTTAAACAAGTACACAAAACAAAGCTAACAGTGAGATGGCCTGCCGTCCTGTATTTGGCTGTACTTAATGGCGTTGATAATGTTGTCGGCTGCAAATATATGCGGGTAGGTCTGTACATCATCCATACTTTACATGTGTAATGCTTATCAACTCGTGTCATGTCACAATATCTTCCTTCACTCTCAAAGCACAGGGTATTATGAAAGGCACACCATATGAAACATAAATGGTGATATCTCAGTCGCTGAATGGCAACAAGGCCAATGATGCACACCATATGCAACTGCAGGCACTTGACGCCTCCTCTACTGGTGTACCAACTGCAAAATGTCCTCCACAACCATTCTGTAATAGTGAGCACCATAGGACGCATACATATTTCCAAGAGTGTACGATGGAGTTACATATCAGTAAAAATCCTTCTATGTCACAATATCGTAATGGCCTTCCTTGAAGCAAGGGTGTGAGCAAGCCCTAACCTCTTGGGTACATGCGGAGGCCTACGGTACTTGTTGCACTGAATTTGATAGGTTTTTCTTAGGGCAACTGAACCATAACGTCCCTGTAACAACGTTTTTGTCAGTGAATTTGATAGGTTTTTAGTAGGGCACTGTAACCAGAACCTCCTTTTAGCACAGTTTTTTCAGTAAAGGGGATAGGTTTTTAGTAGCACAACTTAACCATAACGTCCCTTTAACAATGTTTTTTGTTAGTGATATATATATTTTCACAACACCAAGAAAGTTATGGTGGGTTTAAAAAGGTTTGAAAAAAAACCTTTCACCTACTTTCACGGAAGGAAACAACTTTAGTTGCAGGGATGTTAATGCAACAAAACCCCTGAAATTCAGCTATAGCCAACTTAACTACATGCCCTGTAGTGCAGCCTATGACCACAATGATGACATCACAGATCACATCACTGATGACATCACTAATTACATTACAACAGTAACTGGCATTAAGCATGGCCTTCAGCCATGGTCAGTGTGCATGGCCACATATATTTTAACACAAGTATGGGTACTAATCATGGCCTTCAGGTACTAGTTATGGACAGTGGTCACAACTTTCACCCATGTGCACAGAATATGTTAAAATACTAATAGGCCCAACCATAGAGTTTGACCTTTGCCAGTGGATACAGCTTTCAACCGTGTCCACTGTATATTATATTCACTGGTCAGGCACTAGCCATGGACCTTAGCACAATACTGTCCAGTAGCCACAATCTTTGGCTGTGCCCACTATATATTCTAACATATAAATGGGCCGCTAGCCATTACCTTTGACCTTGATCAGTTTGTACATATGTTGGCCATGTACCCTGTGGTTCTAGGTCAAAGTTTTGAATGCATAGGATCGAATGACCAAAGGGTCGAATCAAAAGGACCGAAAACCAAAGGGTCGCATTTTTATTTTTTTTATACATTTTTTTGTTTGAATTTTTTTTGGGGGGGGCCCCCCCCAAACTCCCTTTTCTGTGGTAAAAACCAATTTTTTCCGAAACGGAAACCCAAAAGAAAATATATATATAAAAAAAATGTGACCCTTTTGTTTTATGTCAAATTGAGTCGACCCTTTGGCATTCGATCCTTTTGTATTCGGTACTTTAACTGGACACCGTTCCCTGTATATTTTAAAATAATAAAATGCAATAAGCAATGGACTTCGGCTCCAATGGACTTCGGCTGAGCCCACTGTATATTATATACACTACCCAGCCAATAGCCATGGTCTTTAACACAATACTAGCCAGTGGCCACGGCCTTTGGCTGTGCTGACTGTATATTCTAACATATTAATGGGCACTGGCAATGGCCTTTATCCACTG
Source organism: Ambystoma mexicanum (assembly GCF_040938575.1). NCBI lineage: Eukaryota > Metazoa > Chordata > Amphibia > Caudata > Ambystomatidae > Ambystoma > Ambystoma mexicanum. The sequence continues at coordinate 543,127,084 of NC_090922.1, forward strand.
CCACCGGCTACAGCTTTCAACGTTGCCCATTGTAGATTTTAAAACAGTGATGGGCTTCTAGGCATGGCTTTTAACCATGCACTTGTCTCGGGAGGATAGCTCAGGGGCAACGCGCTTGGAAACATGACGACACAGAGCACTACAGGTTTGATCCCCGGGTCTGCGCTTAGAAATCTCTGGATATTAAGCGCTTTATAAATAGCCTATCATATCACATTCATATTTTTTAACACTAATCAACCATTAGCTATGGTCCTTAATATTGACCAGCGACTCCAGCTAAGTCCACGGCCAAAACTGTTATTAAGGTAATCAAACTTTTCATGAGATTACTTATAAATGATGCAATGTCTAATTCGATTATTGATGTAATCAGTTATATTCAATGTATTTAGTGTTGTCATCAGTGATGTGATTTGTAATGTCATCAGTGATGTGTAGAGGAGCAAGTGGACACATTTGCCCTAGTCAACGCCCCCTCACCCCCACCCTACTGGAATGACAGACGAGGAGCCACAATTGGGAACCCATGCACAAGTTTATACGACATGTCCATACCACGTCGGCTGTATGAAAGACGATATGCACTCAGGCAACCATTCAGAAGATACCCTCACAATGAAACAGTGGAGCAAAGCTACCAAGAAGGATGTCCTTTGCCGAGTTGCCGGAATGCAGCCATGAATAAAATGGTGCGCGACATGGATATATGTTAAACAAAGTTTAATGACTTCAAAATAATGTCCCAAAGAAGATATATGAACCTATGTTGAAACGATATGAAAATACTTAACAATGACGATGTAATTGGACTACTAAGAGAAACATGTACTCCATGATGCAGTATTTATGAATACAAAGAAGAATGAAATGTTCACCGATGAATAATTAAATATGCTGAAATGCAAGGTAGAAAGAATACATAGAAGCTTGCTTATGAGAGGTATATTCAACGTTTAGGACTACTATCAGAACAAGATGGACAATGACTCACGTCAATCAACCCAACTGCCTCCTCAAAATACGAGCCCAGAGTTTTAATGTGGAAAGATGATGAAGAAGCTATTTTCCTTGCAAAATAGAGGAGTACATTGGCTTAAAACCAAGGATGCTATTTCGTGAGCGAAGGTGGCTTAATTGGGAAACAAAGGAAGAGCTGACGTATCTCCAACAACCGTTTCTATATACGTGCTGCTAACATGCCGAATGTTCAAGGTTGGATTGGGTTGCCAACCAATCAGAGTAGCCTGCCATGCACTTTTACATACAATGTTGCAAAACATTAGTCCGCTGCCACATTTTCTTCTATGACGAGTACCCTACACCATGTGATTAGAAGTAGCTCAGGGCATGTCTCACAGAAAAAAGACCACCAATGAGGTACTAACACACATATTTTCTATAGGTATACATGATCAACTAATCCAATCCCACCCCTTGATAGGTTTTTGAAGTTTGGCACATAGGATGACATCATAGATGACGCATCTAGCATTATATAAGCTACAAATAAATGATAAGACAGTGTGATTTTGCACAAGTCGAATTGATGAGCGTTTATTCGCCCTGCTTTACTTCTTGAGATTAAAGCAGTATTTTACCATCTCCTTTGAGTCTTTCTGGTTATTGGGTCAAAGTATTTTATTCCATCTAGCATAACGGATGCTTCGAGGTGCTAAAGCACAGATGTCATCAGTGATGTGATCTGTGATGTCATCATTGTGGTCACAGGCTGCGCAACGAAGTTAAGGTGGCTTTGGCTGAATTTCAGGGGTTTTGTTGCGTTAAGTTCTCACCTTAACTTCCCTGCAACTAAAGTTTTTTCCTTGAATTTCAAAGGTTTTGTTACAATGTATTGCTCACCTTAACGTCCCTGCAACTAAAGATTTTTCCTTCAATTCCAAGGGTTTTGTTATACCATAGATGTTTAGAACGCTTCCAGACCACTTGCATGGTCTATGGCCGTGGTCAGTGGGCAAGGCCTTTGGCAGTGCCCACTGTCCATTTTAAAATGCTACCAAACCACTAGTCATGGCCTTCGGATTGCAGGCTTTGAGAACTCACAACGTTGTTAGGCAATTCGCAGTGAGACTAAACTATTTGCCATGGACCACACACTTTGGTTAAGCAACATGCTGCAAGCGGTACACCCCTTTTCGACACAGTCATTTTGCAACGTGCCGATTTGGCGTACCCATTCCATTGCAGCGCCCATTTCCATTTCAAGGCGCTGCCATTTCGGCCTGAGGGATGCTTGGACGTGGCTGACATTGCAGCCACATCTAAATGTCCTGATTCCAAAAAAGATCACAGGACTGCACTGGAACAAGCCTCATCACCTCCCAGTTGCATAGCTTTTCTTTTATTTAAATAAAATAAAAAACATACAGCCTAGAACCATGATCTGCCAGGGTTCAGGGCCCAGCATTTAAACATTAGGCCACAATGGCTTGCTGCTTCACAATGGCTTGCTGAATTCAAACAATAACATCATTGTAAATGTGACAGCATAAATGTGATTTTTTTTATTTAATTTTTTCTGTTTTATAATGTTGCCCAGAGATGGTGTAGTCCTCTTTTTGAATATATGTGCAGTGTAAGAGGGAATGTGTGGTGTGAGGGTGTGCATGTCATCTGAGAGGGTGTGAAGCATTGTGTGTGTGTTGGATGTGAGCGAGCGTGTGTGTGTACATGGTGTGAAGGTGTGTGTGAGGGATTGTGCATGTAGTGTGCATTTGCTCCGTGATGGCATGTGTTAGTGTGTGCACCCATGTGTGTCTGTGAGCCTTGTGACACATCGAATGTGAGGTTTCAGTGTTTGTTGGTGTGTGTGTGTGCATGTCTCTATGTAATTCAGAAGAAGCCCATCCAGTTCTTGTTTTTTTGTGCATTTTGTGACTTGTAATTTTGTTTTGTCCATTAAGTGTCCTGTACTACAAGTAAAAAGGAAATCTGAATGATCATCTTTCAAATAACAAGGGACGTGTGGCATATAACAATATATACAAGACATGTAACTTGGCTATATTCATGATTTCTTCCGCACCTCTATTTTTTGTGTTGAATGGCAGTAGGGGATCTGTAAATTGTTGAAGGAGGAGGCACATAGTGTAGAATCAGAGGAGGGGGGAAAGTAAAATATGTTTTTTTCAGCTGGGGTAAGTGAGAGGAGTGGTGTCTATTTGCCCCAGTCATTTTAAAGGTCTAAACGTTGCGCAATATGTTAAGGAAATAATGTAACTGTCTGGCATGCTCCTCTCTTGAGCTGCAAAGAAAGTCTTGTTTGCACTGGCTCATGTGCAATGGAAGACGCACAACTATTATCAACCCATTGGTAGTGCAGCTCAAAAGACCTGCTTAAAATGATGCAGTGATTGGGTGAACGTTTCCATGAAGCAGGCCACATGGATCCAAGACATGCCTGTAAAAACTACATGGTCCAGAATACAGAGTGGTTTCAAAAATATCCTGTTTTAAATGTGTTTAAAAAGTCTTGAACCCTTGTTTGCCAGAGTTCAAAGACCAGCATTCAACCTCTGTGCCACAATTGCTTAGTGTTTCCGGGTGCATACATTTCATACTTAGCCTATCATTTAATATGTCCAATTGTAAACGACTTAGTATGAAACTAGTAAAAATCCAAACAATAATATCATTGTGGCATAATGGTTAAGTGCTCCATCTTGAGCTCCTGCAGGTCAGGGTTCTTGAAGGTGGTGTTCAGCACAAATGTGTTTTTATTTTTTTTTTTCAGCTTTTTAATGTTGCCCAGAGATGGTGTAATACATGTTCCATTCTGTTTTATAATGTTGCAGTAAGTAAATGTGTTTCATGTTTAATACGTGTTCAATTTTGCAATGACAGTGTAATACATGTCCCATCCTGTTTCATAATGTTGCAGTAAATAAATGTTTTTCATGTTTAATCCATATTACAAAATGCAAAGTGCCTGCAGGTTCATGGCAATTATGACCTCTCACGCCAAAACATCCATATGCTGAGAGGTCCCTGCACCCAACTGGCTGAGTCTAACTGGGCGTGCTTAAACGGGGCCTGTGCGAAATGGTCACGCCATAATGGCGTGCACCTGACTGGCTGTGCTAAAATCTCCTGTCCCGTTTTCCAAGCCCAATGTTTTCTGGCAGGTCTCTTGGTGACTGTTGTGATACATCACACTACCCTAACTAACCACATTTAAGCAGCATGGAAATGGTAAAAGAATGACCGGCTGCAAGAATAATATATGCCCAGGTACTTTCTGCACTCATAGTGAACATCAAAGCTGTCACCCATGAATATACGCACAGTTGTGCTTAGCTTCAAAGTGAGTAAGAGGCCGGCACGGTTTAAAAAATATATATATTTCAGGTGCCCATTTGGTCGCCCATCCATGCAGTAATTGGGATGGACCCTGCTTAGCTTCAAAGCGGGACTGACCCTGCTTACTTTAAAAGCAAGGAAAGGGCTGGACCGTTCGTCTAAGAGGTCTAATAACGTTGGCTAATTTGTCTGGTAACCTGGCCTGAGGAGGCTTGCCCCTTCCTCACTTTAAAGCTAAGCAGGGTCTGTCCTTGTTACTTCATGGAGGAGAGACCGTGGCACTAGTCATGTCCAGTGATTTTTCACCCCTGTTGTCACTAAAGCTCTAAAACTATCTTTTGAAAAAATTAAAACTGTAACCGCTGGTACTGAACTACAAATACCCTTGGCTATTTGTAGTCCTTTATAGCCCCCCTCATTTGTGCCAGCTCCCCCCCACTACCCAGATGGCCTCCTCACCTCCCCTGACCTCTCTCTTTCCCCCCAAAACACACTCTTTCTGTGAGGCAGATTGCTTTGAGAAGTCGGCTATTGAAGTTGTAGTAGAGGCTAGTGAAAGCTTCATGTTGCAACTTCCTATCCCGGCAGTAACTGAGACAAAACTTGATTAGCTTTAAAGCAAGGAAGGGATCTGACCTCTAAGGCCATGTTGCCTAATAAATGAGCCCAATTTATAAGACCACTTCGAGAAACATGGTCTAACGGGGCTGGATCCTTCCTCGCTTTGAAACTAAACAGCTTTGGTCCCAGTTACTGCATGGATGGGAGACAGTCCACAGTCCCGAATTCCATGTGTTTTCTTAGTTTTAAATATGTCATAACACACAGCATCCACATTATTATTTTTTAAACTGTGCTACTGTCATACCTTGAACATTTTGCACTCAGAGACAATGTTTTGCCTTCTGCTGAATTGCATTCTGGTAGTTGTAGTATCACAGTCAATATGGGGGAATAATGCCACAGTTGTACACTTTTTGCCTAACATAGTTCTGTAAGGATTTATATATTTGAGTGACAATATGGTATGTGTACCTTTCAAGTTAGCTTTATAAAGCAGAGTATTTTTGAAAGCTAGACATGGGGGTAAGAAAGGGAAATGATGAGAGGGAAAGTAAGTCATGAGTATTTGCTCACAATGTGGCAAGAGAGTATGCAATCCTGGATACTGGTGCAGTTACTTTCCCGATTGTGGCTGCCTTTCATGGCACCAGTAAAGGACACATGTGGGTGGACAGTGTAACTTTTATTCAGAGGTCGGATGCAACACCTTGGTTTTTTTGAGGTAGGCGAGCTTGCTTAAGTATTTGGCTACCAGGATTTTACTCAGGTTGTCATGTTCCCAGTGTAGATGCTTACTCACAAGACCACAAGCATTTGTTTCGTATTGGGATTTCGTTTTCCAGAGAATATTTCACGACAGATTGCTAGGTTTAAAAGGTGAACACCTTTTATACTTTGCCAGCATATTTATTGGAACAATTCCTCTCTCAGGTAATTTTTCTGGTGTTCATTACTTTTTTTTAATGTCAAATGCTATTTTGTCTTGCGCACTTTCGTCTAAGGAGTAGGTCTATTGAACTACATTTGTATATTTGACTTTAAGATATATGTTCACTTACTGTGCATATATTCATGGGTGCCTGCTTTTGATTTTCGGTTTCGGGCAAAGGTACCTGGACATATGTTATTTTTGCATCTGGTCATTTTTTTCACCTTTTACATGCTGCTTAAATGTGGTTAGTTGGGGTTGTGCGATGTATGACAACAGTCACCAAAGGAGCGTCCATAAAACAAGGGTCTTGTAGCACGCTGCTTAACCAAAGTGTGTGATCCTCTGCAAACAATTTAATCAAACAGGGCATTAATTGAAAACAGTTGGAGTTCTCAAAGCCTGCTATCGTTTAAACATAATAAAAATAAATAGATATTTCTACAGTTACAGTAACATCAAGGGTGAAAAATGACTGGTGACACGGGTCCTCCATCCATGCAGCAACCAGAACTGACCCTGCTTGGCTTTAAATTGAAGAAAGGAGAAGACCCCTAAGGCCATGGTGCCTAATAAGTGTAGCAAAGTTACAAGACCACTTAGACCAACATGGCCTGAGGGGGCCGGCCCCTTACTCACTTTGAAGCTAAGCCGTACTGTGCGTATATTCATGGATGCCAGCTTTTGATTTTCACTAAGAGTGCAGAAAGTACCTGGGCATATGTTATTCTTGCAGCCGGTAATTTTTTTCCCATTTCCGTGATGCTTAAATGTGGTTAGTTGGGGTCATGCAATGTATCACAACAGTCACCAAGAGACTGGCGAAAAAACAAGGGGCTTGGGGAACGGGAAGGACATTTTGGCATGGCTAGTTAGGCGCACGCCGTTATGGCGTGACCGTTTCGCCGCAGGTCCCATTTAGGATCACCCACTTAGACACAGCTAGTTGGGCGCAGGGACCTGCATGTTTGGGCATGAGAGGCGGCAATTGGCATGGCATGAACCTGCAGGCACTTTGCATTTTATACCTCTTGGCGCAAGAATATTTTGGCGCGAGAGGTTGTAATTGGCATGAACTTGCAGGCACTTTGAATTTTGTAATATGGATTAAACATGAAAAACATTTATTTACTGCAAAATTATAGATAGGATAGGACATGTAGTGCACTGTAATTGCAGAATTGGACACGTATTAAACAGGAAACTTATTTACTGCAACATTATAAAACAGAATGGAACATGTATTACACGATCTCTGAGCAACATTATAAAACTGAAAAAAGAAATAAAAACACATTTGTGCTAAACACTGCCTTTGAGAACACTGGCCTGCAGGAATTCAAAGATCCAGCACTTAACCACCATGACATAATTATATTATTGTTTGGATTCCCACTTGTTTCATTCGTAGCCTTTTCAATTGGACATATTAAATTGTAGGCTAAGTATGAAATATATGCACCCTGGGAGCACTAAGCAATTGTGTTGTAGTGGTTGAATTCTGGTCCTGGGAAGACCAGGGTTCAAGAATAAAAAATAAAAAAAATGTAAAACAGTACATTTTGGTAAACTCTGTATTCTGGACGATGTAGTCTTAATGGGCATGCCTTTGATTCATGTGGCCTTCATGTAAACTGTGTGGGAGGTAAGGTTGTTTAGGGTCCCCATATGCACACTATGCTCGTTCCATGGCTGGCCAGGCGCCTCTGGCCAAAGGTGCCAGGCAGTCTCGGGACGACACATACAGGTGCAACATCTACACGAGGGCTGATTACTGACTCCATTTTGTATGAACACTGACTCCATTTTGTATCAGCTCTAGTAGGCCTCACAGAAATGCCAGCCTGCGGGCCCGCACCTCTCCCCTGGGGCCGTGCACATTTAGCCAACTACTCCCCCCTCCACCTCCCTTCTGATGTCTCTGCGACTGTTCTGTTCTCACGGAAAGCTGGGCGCAAAAGTCTACAAAGAGAACACTATATCTCTCGCCTTCCTCCTTACATCAATGTCCTGTGAATGACCGGGCCAAGGCCTGGTCCTGGAAAAAACCCATTGATCTCCACAAACCTGCTTTGACCATGCAGACCCCTCTCAGAGGATATACTACTCAAACAACCTCTAACCTCACCTCTTATTTGATGTAACAGATGCCTGCCCCACGACGGTGAGCCACTCAGGTTCACCCCCATCACTAATCCCACGTGTGACCATATATTATATCCTGTACCAACGTATGATAAAGCTGCTTTCATGAGATGTAAAAGAATGTTTTATGAATGTGTTAGCTAACTGATTATAGCAGGTAAGATATTCGGGCCAACCCACCCTTGTCTCATGATGCAGGTCAACTACCTTTGTATAATATATATATATGTATACAAGATGTTAGATGTTAGAAGAATTATGTGTCATGATGCAATATGTATAACCCACGAGGCAGATGTAACCAGAACAATTTTGTTGTAGACCTCCATTGCCTTGTCGTGCTCTGTAACCATGAATATATATATTAATGTACAGTCGTAGTCATAACCAACCCCCCTTCCCCCGTATCCTGTACAGAGGAGGCCATACGAAACTTGTCCAAACCCCATTCTGTGTACCTTTAACTCTATTATTTGAATTAGACCACCCTAGGGTAACTGCAGGGCCTTCTCTCCCCTCAGCAGCACCGCACACGGTGAGCATACAGGCCCCCATCTTTTCCCTCCTCATGACTGTGCTGCCAAAGGCCCATTTCTCACGGATGTCTCAGTGCAACAAATGTATCCTCTCATCCTTCCACTGGGACCGCACTGAGCGCTCACCCCACGCCCCCCTGACAGACATGATCCCCACGCCTCCCACCTGACCAGTGTTTAATGTATAAAATACATGTGAAATATATGGTCTTCTCCCCAACTGTCGAAATGCAGGATTGTCATTTATTGTATACTTTGAAGTAGTGTTTAGATTAGAGAGCTAGCATCAATCACCTCATCCAGAGCCACATGACCTTCACCTCGCACTGACCAGCCCAGCTGATGCATGTGATGTTCGCCTTCCCACCAAACAGCCATCCAATCGCATGGAAGCGGCCTATATGTAGATATACTAGACCTGCGGCTCCACCAATCGAAATGCAACTTTTGTACTGTATATGTTTCGTCACTAATGACGCTATAACCCTTCTTAATGCAATGAGAGTGTAATGTTTGGCAGAGAGCTCTGGGAGTATGCAGAGTCCTCTGTGTGCCCTATTTGATAAACTTCATCTCTTAACTTCACCCGGTCTCATTCCCTACCGGGGTGTGTCCATTATTGACTCTCATTGGGGAGTTTGTATTGTATTTTGGGGACTGCTCACTTTCATTTGGTGACCCCGACGTGATAGTGTTTGTTCTGTTCCTTCTGACACGAGACGTTCCCCGGCCACAGCGGAGACCCAGGGCGCGCTCCCTCAAGAGCTGCCCGCCTACGGCAACTGGTACACCTTAGACATGCGCACGCAATAGGATGAGAGGGTCAACGGGTCCTGGCTTTGCAAATACCCACCGTACCACTTGCCAGAGCCAGGTGCAGCCATTGAGTGTGTGGCAGTGCCTTGACAGACCGGGTTCGGAGGGTCTTGCATCAAGAGACGTGAGTATCAAGTGCGAGCAATATTATAAGCCGGTATGATAGCTCAGCGGGTTGAGCGCTTGCTGCTGTGATCTGAGTGTGATCTGCAGGTCGCAGGTTCGAATCCCAGCAAGGCCAACTCAGCCTTTCATCCTTCTGAGGTCAATAAATAAGTACCAATTTCGGTTGGGTGATATTGTATAAGTGCTTTAGATTAAGGCACTATATAAATAACACGTTATTATCATCATTATTAAAAGACTGTAGAAGTGGGGAGAGAAACAGTAGTACAGGGAGTCAGATAAAAGGACATTTGGGATTGAATGGAGGGGAGAAGGTTCACAGAAAATAGGGGGATTTCTTGTTTCAATTCTTTTCTTTTCTTTCTGCATATGGCCATTAGGACAGTTTAGGAAATTACGAGGTGAAAAGAGGTACGGGAACCTAGCTCTGCGAGGCGGTAGAAGGTGGAAGGTGGCGCCGCATAGTACTATCTCGACTAGTACAGGGTATAATGAGGAAAATAAGTGGAAATAGTAAGAGTCCTATATAGGGAGAGGACTCGGAATAGTAGTTAGAAACACTTCTTTTTCTTCTTTGTCTTCCATTTATTTTAGTAAAGGGACACTCATAGAGAGGAGGGGTGGTCCATAAGAGACTAGGATAGGTGGACGGGCTGGGGTACCAGGAGGGAATATTATAAGAGGGGAGAGGGACAGGTAGGGAGGATTTGTGTTTAAATGTTAAATGTGGTATGTTTAAGTCCTGTGATGTATAATATATGTTGTTTGTGTCTGCTGCACGCAGGTTTTTGTGAATAATTTATGGAAAAGAAAAACTGTATTTATATAAGTGATTTGAAATATGCATTGCTAAAGAAACTGTGACAGACTGCGTTTAATCAAAGGTATTGTCACAGAAAGTGACATAAGAGGTGGTGAAGTACTGTAGCCTATTGATTGATTGTTTTGAATTGGACTCATGAAGAGAGACAGGTATTGCTAGACTAAACATGGGCACAGAAACGCTGCTCTCAAACATCTGTAAACGTTTGGTTTGCCAGGATATGCAGACAGAATTAATAAGTATCATGATCAGTGGATCACAGAATTGAAAGGGGAAGGTTTGCCCCAGGTGTGGCCCGAAGGGGGGTCATTTGACAAAAGTGTTTTGGACATGGTAGCATCATGCTTGTTTGTAAAATACAAAGGGAAAAACTCCAAAACAGGAGAGAAATATTGGATTTGTGGAGGCTGTTTGAAGAAATACCCCCAAACAAAAACAAAGGGCAGGGCACATCTCCCCTGACAACAAGTAGCGGTGAGGGAGAAGGGGAAAACAAAGAGAGAAGGGTAGAGGCAGCAAGGCTGTACCCGCTCCTGCCGAAGCCAGCACCAGCTGAGGGATATAGTGATCCAGTGTATGTGTCAAAGCCCACGCCACCCCCTGCACCCCAACCAAAAGCTCCAGCAGCACCCCCATATGACCGTTGAGGAGCAGGTGGAGAGGTGGGTACCCCAACTATAGACATAGAGCAGGTTATGTAAGTGTAGGGCGACTGAGAGGAAATGGAAGACTTCCTGTTCATACTCTGACAAACTGGCCTGTCGCCTGCTGCAAAGGCAATACCGACACTCTGTTCACACCAAGAAGAGAGTCCACATTCAAGCTCGTGTCTCTGCGGCACCTAACAGCTCGGCCGAACTCGTTAAAATTTGCAAGGAGCTGGCCAACCCTGCTGCAGTCTCTACCCCTCCTGTTGCCTCCCAGGGTCTTTGCAATGCTCTTGCCTCTCACTTCATTTAAAAAACCCAGAACATTCTGTCCACCCTCTCCACCTCCACCCCTCCTCTCCCCTCTCCATCTGTGCTTGCTCACCCTCCTTTAGCCACCACCATCCTTCTTATCCTTTCCTCTTTTTCCCCTGACAAGGTTGCTAGACAAGTCCGATCTATGAAAGCCTCGTCAAAACAGGTTTATACTTGTTCCTCTAAAACCATCAAGGACCACATTTGACACCCTTGCTCTGGCCCTTGCTGATTTTTGCAACCACTCCTTTGCCTCAGGATCCTCCCCTCCCCTCTGAAGCACTCCCTTATGCATCCTCTTCTCAAGAAACCCACAGCTGATCCTTCTTGTCTGGCTAACTATCACCCAATTTCCAATGCTCCCTTTCTGGGCAAACTCCTGGAAAAGTTGGCCATCTCTCAGCTTAACCTTCATTCCAATTCTGTTGGCTGTCTCCATGAACACCAGTCTGGCTTCAGAGCTGCCAGGACCACGGAAACTGCTCTCCTGAACATCCGTGAAGATCTGCTCTCGAACCTTGACTCTAACATTCCCTCTGTCCTCATCCTCCTCGATCTCTCTTCTGCCTTCCACACGGTCAACCATACCATCCTGCTCAACTGTCTCAGTGAAAATCTGGGTATCACTGATCAGGCTCTGGCCTGGCTGACCTCTTTCCTCTCAGATTGACCCACCCAGGTCCAACTTGGGTCCTTCCTTTCATCTATCTTCCTCTCTACCTGTGGTGTTCCCCAGGGGTCTAACCTCTTGCCCTGGCTTTTCAACCAATACCTGGCAACTCTCGGCCACTGCATTGTCACTTTCTGCTCAAATTTCCAGTGCTACGCTGATGACACTCAACTCATTTTCAGGCTGCCCTCTGCCACCTCCTCTCCCTCTCTCATCTCTGATTACCTAACTGCCATTCAAGATTGGTGTGCCACCAATGATCTTTGTCTGAATGCCAGCAAAACGGAGATCCTCCTCATCGGCACACCTTTACCGTCATTTCCCCTCACTCTCTGGCCGGCCTCCCTTGGTCCTCCTCCTACCCCCACGTGCGCGGCTAAGAACCTCGGGTCATCTTTGACTCCACCCTTTCCTTCTCCGCCCACATCCCTGAGGTCCCTAAAAAGTCAAATTTCCTACTGCACCTCCTCAGAGGTACTCTGCCTTTCCTCTCCTTCCGACAGAAGCTCATGGTATGCAAAGCTCTGGCTCTCTCTTTGTTGGACTAATGTAACAGCATCTTTCTAAATCTACCTGTCTCTACTCTCTGCCCTCTGCAACTAATCCAGAACAGGACTGCAAGACTTGTCCTTGGCCTCAAGCCCTGGGATTGTATCTCTCCAGCTCTGAAATCTCTCCATTGGCTCCCAGTGGATGCAAGGATTAAATTCAAAACCCTCTGCATTGTCCAAAAGGATTTCTGTGGCCTGGGTCCAAAATACCTTCAGCTATCCCTCCGCAAATACCTCCCCTCTCGAGCTCTTCACTCCTCTACCTCTAACTCCCTCAGGGTCAGTTGTTTTTCAAAGAAACAAGCTGGGGGTAGATCTCAGTCTTCGGCTGGGGCCTCCCTCTGGAACAGCCTCCCTGTCACTCTAAAACCTGAGGAGAACCATCTCTGGTTCCGGAAGCACCTCAAGACCTTCCTCTTTTCTTCTGCCTTCGCTCCCCCTCTCCCCTGCTGATCTGTTCTCTCTTGGCACTGTGCACCTGGCAACCCTCTGTCCTCCGGGCCCAGGTACTTGCTCACCCTGACACCATCCCGCACTGCCTCCGGGCCACCCCTTGCACTGGGGTCTGTATCTGAACCCATACAGGCCCCCTTTTTCTTCCTACACTTATCAGACGTACCCTGTCTGCTGCCTTAAACCTAACACTTGCAAATTACTGGCTGAATTACCACTGTTTGTTGCCTTTTTTATTTATTTATTGTTATTTACCTGTTTCTCCTCTGCTTCGCACTTTCCACTTCTCCCCCTTCCATGCACTTTTCCCCTCCCCCTCTCCCATGCACTTGCGCATTCTCAACGTCACTGGGCCTAGTAAGATCGCTGTTTTGTTCTCCCCTGTTCCCCTCCATTGCCTTGTCGTGCTCTGAAAAAATTGTGTACGAGCGCGATAGAAATAAAATATCAATATCAATATCAATTACCCAAGACTTAGGGCCTCATTACAACCCAGGCGGTAAGTTCCCTACTTTACCACCATGGTGTAAACTCTGTTTACACCATGGTGGATGGCGGATTTACCGCCCCATTCCAAGGTGAGTGGGGCGGTAAATCCCCATTCCCCATTTACCCTTCCCCATTCCCATTTTTGCCCCGTAGGGCATAATGGGAGTGGGGAAGGCGCTAATTACGGCACCGTAAAATATGGTGCCGTAATTAGCACCAAGGCGGGTTAGCGCCTTGCATTTTAACGCCTGCTAAAAGCAGGCGTTAAAATGGTAATCAGGCGTTAAGGGTTAACGGCGCCGACGGCGCCGTTAAACCCTTAACGCCTGGGTTGTAATGAGGCCCTTAGACTCAAGATTAACAATGGCCCGAACAGAATTGTCACGATTAAGAGGTATATGTGAACAGAGCTGCTCGCCCACGCCCGTAGCAGAACAAACACACATGATACAAACACCTGATAGGTCAATGGAGGAAGGTTGGAAAAAGGGAGAAATACTGTTCCGAATGAATGACACCCCCACGAGAATAATAGTAATAGACCAAGTGGCTAGTCAGACAGGTGCAGAAGGTGGGGACACGGCATCAGATAGGGAGAAAGAGTACTGGTGTGACATAGAGGATCAAGAGGAGAAAGAAAGGAGACTAGAGTGTGCGACGGGTGGAGGGCCATCAAGAATAGAACAGTCCCCCTTGGGGAGGGTGATGGAAGAGGAATGGCAAGGACGGTTAAGGAATAGAACAGGAAGAATGGCGGTTTTAGGGTAGAAGGGAGCAAAGGTAAGTACAGGGAGGACGAGGAGCAAATTACAACTACCATTGATACACAGAGGGGCGGGAAGGCCGAATTACGTCCCTTGGGCCCAAATGGACAAAGCAAATCTGCTAAAAACTTTACCCCCGCACTTGGCAGGAGCAAGTAAGTGGATTTGCACATTCCAAAAAAATACTACAGGGGTCCCCCTAGCGATCAGCAATGTCAAAAGCCTGCTAGTGTCTGCAGTAGGTGACCAGGCTAAGAGGGTGTGGGCAAAGGCAGGATTCCCTGGAATAACACTAGATTGTGATCGCCATGATGGGGCATCATTCAACATAGAAAGAGCTAGGGTATGTGATGCATTGAGAGAAACGTTCCCAGACACACCTGATCTGCAATCAGTGATGCAATGCACAATGGGGGAGGAGGAAGATGCAATGGCTTACATTCTCCGGGTGCAAGAGATGTGGAGAGCGGAGACATGCACAACTTGGGACCAATCCACCTCGCTGTTTTATTTTATAATTAAAAAAGGGCTCTCGAAGGAAGTACAGAAGGCCCTAGATAAAATAGCTGGGATAGAAGACAAGGGTTGGCCTGAAATACAGAGCATCATAGTACACCATTGTAAAAGGATCAAAGAGAGAGAGAGAAGGAGATAGCCCAGAGAAGGTTGGCAGATGAAGCAAAGTTAATGCAAACGAAACTGGTGAAGGTTGCAGCTGCACTAGCAGCCCTCCCCCAGGATAGATGAGGAGAAGAAGGAGAGAAAGGACAGATAGTTATACAGGCAAGGATGGTAGCGAATTGGGCAGCAAATGGACAGGAGCAATCTAATGGCGAGGAGCAATATGGAGGGCCACAATGGCAGGGAAGGAGCACCCGTGGAGGAAGAGGTGGGTATAGAGGGTCGAGAGGGGTTGGGTACGGGTATGGAAGACAAGGCCCCAGGGGAGGAGGACAAGGGACATGTTGGAACTGCGGGAGGTGGGGATATTTTTCGAGAGAGTGTTGAAGCCGTCCCATGGGCCCTTAGCAAAATGAACAACAATATGGCCACCCCCGCCCAGGCAGCCCATGTGGACTGCCTATGGGTGGCTCCAAGAGAGAAGAGCAACCCGATCCAAGGTACACAGACGAACACAGGGCACACCCACAAAACATACACCAACACCCACAATCACGGGAATACATGCCCCTGGCCCGCATAATCCCTTTGTTGCTACTGCAAACAGAACACCAGCACCTTTCAGAGGAACAGCAGTGGTAGGAGGTAATGTTTTTGACAATCGATAGAACACACGATACTCAGCATAGGACAGCCCACAGAGAGCACTTGTGTGTCCAGTACTATCAATGACTCTTAATGCAGCCGAGGAGCCACTGGTGGGGGTGGAGATAGGGAACAAACAATTAATTTTCATGGTGGATTCTGGAGCGGGAAAATCCTGCCTAAGAGAAAGGCCGGTTTCCGTTGTCAAATCATAAAATGGAGGCGCAGGGGTTTTCTGGGGCGATGGTCGAGGTTCCGTACACAGAAGAATTGGATTTAAGAGTAGGAGGGAAGACAGAGCGAGAACCCCTATTGTACTATGAAGACTCACCAATAAACTTATTAGGGAGGGACCTCCTTAGCAAGTTGAACATGACCATATCTTTCACAGAGAGAGGACTAGTGTGCTCAACACCAGGAATATGTGTCATCCGCACCATGCTAACGATACACACACAGGCCATGGCATAACAAGTGTGTGGGGTGCCAGTTGATCCGGATATGTTCATACAGGGACTAAAAGTGTTGGCGCGTGTTGTGCCCGAACTCACCCGCCACGAGTGGCGAGTGCCATCCGAATTTGTGTTCCGTCCCATAGCACCCCCAGAAATATTAGCGGGATCAGTAATGTCTATAGACTTACATGGAGTGCAGTGGCAACTCAAACAATTACAGTGATTGGCATGGATGAACATGGATGTGAGTAGCAAACAGTGTTATGTATAAATGTGGATAAAGCATTACGCAATGTTTCTGATGAAGACTTGTTCACAGATGCACTGACGGGGGAAATAATTATGGAAATAGCAATTCCCTGAGAGATAATGATCCAACACAGACAGGTACCTATTCCCCTCATGAACATAATCAGCGCACCGCCAGAGTATTTTAGCAAAGACATGCACCAGGTGCCCCCACACCTCCCACCTGACCAGTGACTAACGTATAAAATACATGTGAACTATATGGTCTTCTCCCAGATTGTCGAAATGCATCTGATTGTCATTTATTGTATACTTTGAAGTAGTGTTTAGATTAGAGAGATAGCATCAATCACCTCATCCAGAGCCATATGACCTTCAACCTCGCACTGACCAGCCCAGCTGATGCACGTGTTGTCCGCCTTCCAGCCAAACAGCCATCCAATCGCATGCAAGCAGCCTATATGGAGATATACTGGACCGGCGGCTCCACCAATCGAAATTTTACTTTTGTACTGTATATGTTTGGCAGAGCGCTCTCGGAGTATGCAGAGTCCTTGTGTGCCCTATTTGATAAACTTCATCTCTCAACTTCACCCGCACTTGGTCCTGGTCTCATTCCCTACCGGGGTGTGCCCGTTATTGACTCTCATTGGGGAGTTTGTATTGTATTTTGGGGACTGCTCACTTTCAAAACGTTCACCCAATCACTGCATGATTTTAAGAAGGTCTTATGAGCTGCACTACCAAAGGCTTAATAATAGTTGTGCGTCTTCTGTTGCACGTCAGCCAGCTCAAACAAGACTTTCTTTCCAGCTGAAGGGAGGGGCTTGTCACACAGTCCCATTATTCCCTTAATATATTGTGCTACTTTTAGACTTTTAAAATGGCTGGGACAAGTAGACACCACTCCTCTCCAGCTCCTTATTCTCACTTTCCCCAGTGGAAAAAAGCATGTTTTACTTTTTTCCCCCTCCTCTGATTCTACACTACGTCCCTCCTCCTTCAACAACTTACAGATCCCCTACTGCCATTGAACCCAAACAAATAGAGGTTCAGCAGAAATATAGCCAAGTTACATGTGTTGTTTATGAGCATAAGGCCCTTCGGGTATCGTGCATGCAATGGATGGGGATGCAGAATAACTCTGACACCAAATAATCAAACCAACTCACGAAGATGGCAAAAGTGCTGTTTTATTAACAATTATCTAAAACAAGGAGTTATAACGTACATCAACGGATGTTCCCTCGAGCTCTCCGTGCATTTCTCATAAAAACATCCTTTTATGTAAAACAAATACATCAGACGTGACATCGTACTACATGGCAATTAATAGAAAACCTATCAAAGACTGTGATATGCTTAAGGGGAACATCTAAGTATACATTGCATAGGAACTACGATTGTGATTAACTGCCCACTGTCAGGTGGACAACTTATGCCTACCTCTAAAAACATGCCATCTTCAACACTATTATGTACACAGTTTATCATTGGTCTTCAAACTATAAGACCCTTGGTTATACAGCCCTCTATAATTGGATGGCATGCTCGTGCCATGTCTTGTAAAACCAGATATGCTATGTAACAAACAAAACAGAACAAATCACAAAGACACAGAAATTGGATGTTTCAATAAACAGAATGCATTTTTATTCATGCAAGACAAAATATAACTGATCTCTAACAGAGAGCAGAGCACTCTCTAGCTGTGAGTGCATTTAGCAAACCCCAACCCTTCCAGCATTAGCTCTAGCCCCACTCAGCCAGCCTAAGACTGTGAGACTGCCTCCCTTCTCTCTCAACCAGCTGTGAGACAGCCTCCCTCCTTCTAGCTCCAGCTACAGAACAGAACACCAATCTACTGTTATACAGAACAATGACGCATTCATTTTACAATTGTATGCATAGAAAGCATTCCATGTCAACCTACATGGATTCTATACTACGTGTGTGCATAATCATAATCGTGCACTATACTAGTTCACGGTGACATGTTCTCTTCTACATTATTCTATTCTAAGAACAGAACAGCAAGATATGGTGTAACATTCCTGTCTTTTCGCATCGAGACAGTCTCATGCAAAACTAAAACAAGCATTTCTATGCAGCCTGCAAGGTTATTTCTCTAACAGTCTGCCAAGAGACATTTTATTATGGCAACATTGCTTCCACTGTGTCTGTCTGCAAACACAATTCTCTCTCCGTGCTCAGCATGAGCCAGATTCATCATGGTCTAAAACACAATAGCGATAGCGCCTAGAAAGACACTACAATGTGCATTCTACAAAACAACAAGCTAAACCCATCTAATTACATGGCTATTAACAAATATCAATTTATGATCCAAACAAACTAAGTGCTTAAACATGGCTTATGCTAAATGGATGCATGCGTGAATGAATGAATGAAAGAATGAATGCATGGATGAATGAATGGATTAATGGATTAGCTCATGCTAAACTGTCATAGATAAATGCAGACTAACAAATGCCCCTTTTTATCATGCGCTAATCCATCCTAGGATAGTAATACTAGACAGGTGTCTGACAAGTAACATGACAGATATCAGTCAAAATATGGATAAGAAACAAGCAAGTAGTGTAGCTAAATACTCAGGCATACTAAGGCAATACCATGGTGCAATATTCTCTTAGTACAAGAAGGCAAATCTTTGGCAATCTACCATGATACATAGCATGGTGACTAAACAAGCTGTGAACCATTCTATATGTAGGCAGCATCCTAAATTGATGAGTGCAAGCACTGCAATAGTGACAAAACATTGTGCATTCATTCTAATAACCTGAAACCATTGCTCTAAATGATGCATAGCAATTTGTGTAAATAGCAAATAGCAGGATATATGTATCTCATCCTGGTGCTCATAATGCAAACTATCAAGCATGTGTATTCAATCAAGCATGTCTACTCAAAAACAAACAAAGCATAGCAAATCAAAGCAGCTGTAACATGTGATATGGACATGGGCAACAGTTTTCTCTGATGTTGCAGTCTCTGGTACACAAAACACAGTAGTACTTCCACAGTCATTAGCAAGTGACCAAGTGTAACATATATCTCTAGCTGACCAATGGTCTCTCTCATGGACCTGATCATTCATGTGGTAAAACTGTGCATATCCTAACATCGGCACAACCCAAACATGGGCATAGTTCCAGTGTCCAACATGTGGACATTCATCAGTGTCTATCAACAAGCCTCACTAACATATGCTCTAGACATAAGATCATTCATGGGATCGCAATCTATGCTCACTGCCCCTCCTGCTTTCAAGCAAGCATCTTTGGGCAAAATGAAGCAATCAAATTGTTGGTTTCATGTGGGTGCAGCACAATTCTATTCTCATTCTACTGCAGCACATTCCTGGCTCTCCCTCACTCCAGAGGTTCTCTCTCTATCTTTCCTCGATACAGATTGTATCGTGGCACTCTGGCATAGAGTGATCTCTGAAAAATTCAGAAATGCAGATCTCAACAGACCCTCATGTTGCTCACAAGGGTCAATATTTCTTTCCTCTCAATGAAAACACCAGGATAAGCATTCTCAGTACGTATTCTCCTTCCCCTAACGTCCTCCTTTCCCAGTTGGACAAAGGCAAACACATTTCAAATTCTTCTCTCGCCGTCCATGCGTACAGATTGCATAACAGACTTGTGATCAAATTCCCCATTTCCAAAAACACAGCAGAGAAAAACAATTTTCAATTTGCAAGAATTTCTATGAGGCAAATCTCGGTCAGCCTGGAAATCAGCCAGCAGCTTCTTCTGTGTACTTCTCAAAGCAGAGCGGATATCTTGCTCGTACTTTAAGGCCTCACAGCATTCCACAGATTTGCTGCTGTCGGCAACATCGCTTGGTATGGATGCTCAGTTGTCAGGCCAGAGTGTATCCCGATCAGTCTGGATCAGTCTGCTAGTCTTCCCTGCATCAGATGTAACTCAAGAAATCAAGAAAAAGCACAGTATCAAGGTCTGCATATATCGGTAAACTCTTTTCACACAAGGCAAAGCTATTCATTCTCATTACCCTGCTCTTCACAATTCCATACAAGCTTAAAACTGCTCTAGTCTCTATCAGAGACAGCAATGCTAGAATCTCAGTGTCTGGCCATTCTCATTAAATGTGTACTGGGTCAGAAAGTGACAAAGGTCTGTCATAATTCAAGCTGATGTCAACTCTGTGAAGCATCTTGCCTTCACGTTCTCTGCATGAAGCAACTGCTGTAGCTACTGCTCTAAGACATTCAGGTAGTACATAACCAACATGACCCAATGCAAAGGAAAATATCCCCATGGACTATCTCCCCCATCATGTTCTCGGACTAGCACTGTTAAAGCACATCCATCTTTCACATATACAAACACAACAAATCTCTTCACATAATTCAGAATATCCAAGATTGCATCACAACACAAAGCTGTATTCAGTGTGACAAAAGCATTCTCTTTCTGACCATAAGCATCCCCTGGCAATGATGATGCAACATGTATTCAGTCTGGAGCAATCTCTGTAGCCATTCTCATGCCTTCCTTCAATAAGAGGTACCCTACATAGATATCCTCAGGTTGACAAGATTGGTACTCATTCAAAGAAACATTCTCTCCTGCATTTGCAAGATCCTTCAATAAACCAACAGTGCCTTTCTGGCATACTTAAC
Source organism: Ambystoma mexicanum (assembly GCF_040938575.1). Taxonomy (NCBI): domain Eukaryota; kingdom Metazoa; phylum Chordata; class Amphibia; order Caudata; family Ambystomatidae; genus Ambystoma; species Ambystoma mexicanum. The sequence continues at coordinate 543,147,882 of NC_090922.1, forward strand.
AACAATCTGCTGCTGCTAGTAACAATGTGCAATATTGTGGCAACTCTAATCTATCAACCTGTACTCTACTGTAAATGCTAGCACTGTCAGTGTATCATTGTGGCATTCTAGCAAAGGTCAATGCATCAATCACAGCAAAACATATTCCCTGTGAAGAAATCATGGTCAATTTATCCTCTACATAAATTGCAAAAACGGTCGGGCAAAACATTGTCACCCTCTGTATAAGCTGGCAAAATGGTGCCATTACAATTGCTGTCATATATTTCCCCAATGTCACCCCTCACCACAAAATCAGAACGCAATGCTAAGTACTGTGTAGAAACATTTCTCTGCAAGGATACAGTCAAGTATGCACCATCAGAACTGCACTGAATCACTGTGTACATTTCTCTCAACACATTCACTCCCAATAGGTTCTCTCCATAATAAGATGTCTGCAAGTGGCATTTCTCTGTAAAGGGACCAACAGTAATAGGTGCTAACTCTAACATAGGACATATTTTTGGTGTACATGCAAAGCCTACAAAAAGATTCTGTTGCCCTGACATGGCAATATCTGAAACCATTGAACTGTCAGTGTAACATTCCTGTGACATAGCATCTATCACAACTGACTCTACCCTAGGTAACTTCTTCTCATGGGTAACCCCTATCCCCTTATTCTCTCGCACTCTGAGGTGCACTGATTCTGGTACCACTTCCCAGTTCTCTAACATAGCTCTCAGTCTATCCCTTGTTGCTCTTAGTCCACTAAGGTATGGACTCATTATCTCATTTTATAACCCTGTGGGTTTATTCTCAACAAACAAAGCCTCACAAAACGTGTGAGTTTCCAAACAAACTTCAGGCATCTCTAAACAAACTGTTTCTCTAACCTTGCAAATATGTGCGCACATATCAAAACAAAACAAACCTATTTCAAAAAAAATTCAGAGCATGCTCACCTAATTCCAAAGAGAGTCAATGCGATCTTCCATCAAAGTCGGATTATGATTTCTGTGCACGGTAATTTCTTCATCCAAACAATGGAAACAGCATCACATCTACAACCCAATGCTGTTCAAACCTTCGTCGTAGACAATCTCGGTCAACAAGTGGATCGGAAGGAATAGCTGCTGGCAAGTCCTGCTTGGCAGTCAGAGATCCTCTGTCCCAACCACTGTCCTCGATCATCATTGGGAGGGCCCCACGTTGGGTGCCATTTGTAAAACTAGATATGCTATGTAACAAATAAAAAAGAACAAATCACAAAGACACAGAAACAAAATGTCACTGATCTCTAACAAGCAGAGCACTGTCTAGCTATGATTGCATTTAGCAAACCCCAACCTTTCCAGCCTTAGCTCTACCCCCACACAGCCACCCTAAGACTGTGAGACTGCCTCCCTTCTCTCTCAACCAGCTGTGCGACAGCTTCCCTCCTTCTAGCTATAGCTACAGAACAGAACAGCAATCTACTGTTATACAGAACAATGACTCATTCATTTTACAATTGAATGCGTAGAAAGCATTCCATGTCAACCTACGTGCATTCTATACTACATGCGTGCACAATCATAATCGTGTACTATACTAGTTCACGGTGACATGTTCTCTTCTACATTATTCTATTCTAAGAACAGAAGAGCAAGCTATCGTGTAACATTCCTATCTTTTCGCATTGAGACAGTCTCATGCAAAACTAAAACATGCATTTCTCTGTAGCCAGCAAGGTTATTTCTCTAACATTCTGTCAAGAGTTATTTTATTATGGAAACATTGCTTTCACTGTGTCCGCCTGCGAACACAATTCTCTCTCCGCGCTCAGCCTGGGCCACATTCATGATGGTCAAAAACACAATAGCGATAGCACCTAGAAACACACTACAATGTGTATTTTACAAAATAACACGCTAAACATAACCAATTACATGGCTATTAGCAAATATCGATTAATGATCAAAACAAACTATAGTGATTAAACATGGCTTATGCTAAATGGATGCATGTATGAATGAATGAATGAATGAATGAATGAATGAATGGATGAATGGATGAATGGATTAGCTCATGCTAAACTATCATAGATACATGCAGACTAACAGTCTGGGACATTCGATCCACTTAGCAGCACGTAAGCTCAGACCCAGGTGCTAGGAGGTGGACTTGACTTCACCTCCACACCCAATTAGCCTATCATCTCCCATCACCCATTCCTTCTGCCATGAAGATTGTCCTTGAATATGGCCTTGCAAAGTATTCTTGTGTATGGGAATATATGGGAGTTCAAGCATTCACTATCGTTGTTCTAGGACTCCTCGCTCAACTCTATTTCCATCCTTGGCTCACGTGACAGGAAACCATGATTTGGTCCATTTTGCAGCATTTAAATGTCTTAAATAAATAAAACTTGGTACGCTTGGTGTTCTTTCCTTGCACCTTAATAAGGGATGTTTCAGCTTTGCACATTCACTGCCTTCAAGAATAGATAACCAACCTTGGCTGCTTCAGCTTTGATACCAGGCAGCCTCACCATTCGTTTCCACAATCTCAGCTTTTTTTGCTGCAACACAGTTCTCGCCTTTTCACTCCATGGGTCCTGGCTTACTTAATTCATGACACTGATGTCCAGTTTCTATTCAATGGCGGGTTTGCCTGCAGTCTATTCACCACATATAGCCAGCTTCTAAGATTACTTAATCTATTTGCGTTACAGCATCTGTACAGTTATTGTATGATTTGCATTTTCTGCAGTGCTTCGCACACGTGCAATCTCCTTTATTGCACATGAAAGTTTACTAGATTCTTTACTTTGTCATCAGTTTCTGTAAGATCCATGCATGCCCTTAAGCCAGTATCCTCAGGACGTCACGCTCATCTTTTGTGATGTCACCAGCTCCTCTTTTTGCTTCTTCTCATATTCCCTCAGTGAGTTCCTCCCTCAGATTATCGTTTCTTCAGGGATACATTCGATAGGGATCTATGTGGTATGGTCACAACAGCTGGTGTTAAGCATGGCACAATCTCAGGCTTCCAACAAATAGGAGGTAGGGTGGTGGGATTTCCTGCAGAGGCATGTAACTGTTCCTCTACATTCCCCACTCTGGTCGAGTTCTTGACCACCTCCTCAATTATCTCTACATCTTGATATTTTCTTTTGAAAAAGTGCTTCTTTGAAGTCCAGATCTTCATCTACCCCCTCAGGGTGCCAGCTGATTTGACATGCTCATCTACACTCCAGTTCATGTAGTTGCACTGTCCATTCGGATTACAATAGACCGATCGTCCCACATACATCTTATGATTCTTTGGATACAGGAACTTTGTTCCTTCAGGTGCTATGAAGTAGGCCAATACCTTGGGTCCAAACCCAGATTTGACATCGATCATGATCTTCATTCCTACTTTTTCTTTGTCGTCTTCTTGCTTTGGGAGATCACTATGCTGATTACACAGAATCCAAACTTCACAATCACCAATATTGCTCCAAGAAACTTGAAGATGTTTGCCATCCTTTGCGGAATCCATGAAAATATGGAAGCAAAACAACTGTCATCCGTGATGTCCTCTGCCTCGTCTTTCATCTTGTTATGCAGGTTCATTAGCAATGTTATGGCCTCTGTCAAGGTCCCATTCTCGTCATTGTGAGAAGGTATGAATGTGCAACATGATGGCCCGATTTTGGCGCAAACTCCTCCTTCCATCGCTATGACCATATCAAGGACATATCTATTCTTCAGGGTCATTAGTCGTATGGCCCTCAGCTCTTCCTTGATAGCATTGAGTCCCTTTATGGTGGTGTTGATTGTCTGAAGAAGCTCATGTCTTGTAATCTGCAACCAGTTAGCAATCGCCATTGTCTGGATCCCAGGCATGAATATAGTCATAAATATTGAAGCAGTGTTGCTGAACAACCTGTGTTCATAAGGAATGCGGTCATATGCTTCTATTGACTTGGCTAAGAAGTAATTCTCTCTTCTGGTTCGATTGAGAAATTCAAGCCATCTTCTTTTTCTCAAATGGGAATCTACTTTTGGAAATTCTCCAATGTTCAGGTCACTCTGAGGAATCACTAATACTGGAACATGGAGGAGCACCAAGGAGCATACTCCACCCAGATCCTTGGGCAACGTCATGTAGGCCCTAGACCCAGAAGCCCAATATTAATCCATGTGGACAGCTGTCCCTTCTTCCATCCTGGAAACATCAACTGTAGTTGTGAAGTCTTTGTTTTCTCCCACACAATTCTTTCCATGTCTTTGGAAGCACAATGTCGCATTCGCCTATGGGATCACAACCCTTGGACCTGATTCATCTTCTACCTATGTCAGTAGTTTGGCATGTTTAGCCCATGATTTCAAACATCCATTGTTCACTCGTTGCACCTCTTGCACATGTTCTGACTTCAGTAAATGAGCTGCACAGGACATCAGTCCTCCTTCCCATCCCTTCTTAGACTTCACTTGTCCATAGACGAATACGTAAGTTTGTTCCCAACATCCAGGTGATCCAGCTATTTCTGTTACATCAGGGCAATCCATTCTATTCGTGTCTTCAATGACTACCTCTTCCTGTCCTGCTGCAGGATACACAAGCACCTTGCTCTCCCATCCAGGTTCCTTTTCTATCTGTGTAGTCTTGATATAATCATCCTGGAATGGAAATGACCATTTTGATCTCCATCGGACAGTGGCTCAACTTCCCTGAAATTGTCCTCTGGTCATACATGCTGCAAGATGAATGAGCCACCCGGCATCGTGTTCTGGGACTTATCCGCAGATGAAAGTTTGCGCTGTATTCATGGCATAGGGGATGAGCGTGCAAACGTAACAACTCTCCTTAGATTTGTTTTCCTACTTCCCTCCGTGCTGGTACCACATGTTATTGCCCAAGTGTGCTGCATTATCTAAATAGGTGTTTATCCCCTCATTATCATCCTCTGCATTTCTCATGTGTCTTTTAGAAGCCTTGTACCATTCATGAAGTATATCAAAGGAAGTTCCCATTGTAGGAAGAACCATAGGGACCACTACCTCTAACATGATAGAGACTATGAAAAATGAGGAACAGAAAGACAAAGAGAGTAATCGTACAGGCATATATTATGCACAAAAACATAGGCATTCATTTCTCATGCCATCCTAGTACTTGTTGCACTTGTTCATTCTCTAGAACCCTGTTGGCTTCTACATTTCTCATCTTTAATACAATCATCAAATGTCTTTGTACTTGCAACTGTAAAATCTACTCAGTTATTGTGATGAGAAGCCTTCTTATCACTGGGCCATTTTTAGGATTCTGTAAAAAAGCGTCAATACCAATGTCTCTTCTAACAAGAGCAGTATAAGCTTGAAGTATAAACACAAAGACAGCAAGCACAAGCCGCGAACATCACTTGTCAGTAAGTACCATTTGTTTAACTGCTTAGAACAGGTATTCACCACGAAATGAATCTGGATACTGATCTCGTTTACAATTTCTGATCAAGAACTGATGCTTAGGATGTTTAGGCATGGCTTTGATACTTTAATGTGTTTCTAAAAGTTCATTTTCAAAATTTCTGACATTCTATGCAAGTCTTTTCACTCCTGCTAAATATATATAAGGATTGTCCTTTTGAATTTCAGTCCAAGATAAATCTGTATTATCCACTGGTAGTTGCTTTATCCTCCTTCTTCTCTGTCATCGATCGAGTCTGCACACGAGAAATTCTTCTTCTTTCCTTGCTTCTGGATCTGCAATGGTGGAAGGGCGGGTCTCACCTTCATAGGCTTTTACATCACCCAGGTGAAGCTAAGCTCAGCTTCCTTGGAGCTTTACGGCTGAAGGGGTTATATTCTCAACTCAAAAGGGACCATTGAATCGTGGCTCATGCCACTTTCTAGTAAAGTTTTTAATGAGAACTAGGTCTGCAACATATAATTTAGGTGCCAATAGTAGTTGAATTGGGTTGGCTGTTGAATTGTCTTCTTCTGTGTTCTGAGACCAAACCCCCTTATGCTTGGCTTGATATGAAATGAGAGAAATGCTAGAGGTCATACATGTGAAATAGTCGTGCATCTCATCACCTAAGGTATTAATTACACTCTGGGCATCACTTTTACTTCTAAATGGAGGAGTGAGGGGCATTCTCATTCGACACCCTGTCACTTGTTCATGCGGGGTGAGGTGGTGGTCTGATCCTGGTTGGTTCCGAAGGGCATATAAAGCTAGAGGTAGGTAATATAGCCATCCATTCTTCAAAGTCTATTTAATCTTGGTAATCCTTTCTTTAAGGAGGCTGTTGAGTCTTACATATCCTGTTCGCTTGCGGGTGGTAAGCAGAAGAAAACTTGTCCTTTATATTCAATGGAAGCCCTATTTGTTCAAATAGCTCATTAACAAAATGTGGCCCATTGTCAGATCTCAGCACTTCACACACACTCCATCTCTGGAAAACCTTGTGCACTCAAACCTCTCTGTGAAAGTGACATCAGGGTGTGTACACGGAACTGCCTCAATCCACCTAGAGAAGGGACACACCAACACTAATAGAAACCTATACCCATTACATACTTGCAGCATATCAACATAGTTGATATGTAAATGCTGGAATGGACCATTCGGTCGAGGTATTACCGCTCTAATTGTTCTCAGTGTATGCCCATCACTAAACCTTTGACACACGATGCAGTTTACCATAAATAGTGCAACGTGCTCCAACAAATTTGGAATCAACCAGTCTTCCGCAATTGTAGCAGCAAGACTCTCCCTGGTTACATGTGTGGGGTAATGCATCTGTTCAAGTGCAAACTTTAATACTGCTACTGGCATTACCGGCTTTCCAGTGCTGTCTTGTCACCATAACTTTTCTGTGGGGGATAAAGAACACCCCCTTCGTTTCCACAATTCCTGCTCTTCATGTGGTGCACTCACTTGAATCTACATTAGTTGGATTATCATTAATGTATTAAACACTTCTTGCACTAACATAGTTATAAATACTTTTTCTTCAATGCTCTCAGTATCAAAACTCGAAATATGTGGGAAATATGCAAGCCTTTTGGCTTCTTCGTCTGCGGCTTCATTCCCGCAAGAGATACAATCAGTTTGTTTAGTATGTGCTGTGCATTTAACAACTGCTATGGCCACTGGGAGTTGTAGTGCATTAATAAGCCTGTCCAGTAAGGATGGGTGCTGCATTGGAGTGCCATCCGCATGGAGGTAGCCCCTCTTTTTCCAATGCGCTAAACCTGCATGTACAGTTGACATCATGTAGGCAGAGTCACTGTACACCGTCACTTCCAGTCCTTCATGTTTCTCGAGCGGGACAATAAGCACTACTAATTCTGCTGCTTGCTCTGAAAAGTGAGACGGTAGCCTTGCACTTGCTACAACTTCAAATTCTCCATTTAATCTGTGTATCACTACTACGGCACCTGAATGCCTTTCCCCACTAGTCTGATCAATTTTTGAAGAACCATCAATAAAGACAATTTCCCCTCCCGCAAAAGTATTCTCCTTCACTTGGGGTATATCATCATAAAATTCAACATAATTAGCTCAGTCATGCACATGATCGCCTTCTTCTATTCGCTCAGCTATATACATGGCAGGATTCAATATTTTACATCTTAAAATCTTAATCATTGGATTAGAAATCATCACCTCATAAGCTGAAGCTCTTTAGGATGTCAATGTGCCTTTGGGTTTCTCTAAAATGGTAAATAGAGCATACTCCACGAAGAGAGTCATAACAATACTTGTTGACTTCTCAATTGTGAACGCGACAGCAGCCAAAGATTGTTCGCAAAGAAAGTGTCCTCTCATAACTGGGTCTAAAATCCCACTGCAATACTCTAAAGGCTTGTACCTCAATGTAGTTCTCAGCGTAAGCACTGCTGTCATGACTGTCCCATTTGTGTGCGAAAACAAATACAATTCTTCCGCATAATTGGGAAATCCTAAAACGTGGGCTGTACAAATTCCTTTTTTCAGCTCCTCAAACCCTTCCTCCATTTCTTCAGTCCATTCTATTTTTACTTTATCCACTTGTGCTTTCTTTAAAGCTTGCAAAAGGGGTCTTGTGTATATACTGCAATCAAACACCCATGCTCTAACATAGTTGCATAACCCCAAACACTGTTGCATCTGTTTCACTGTATTTGGTTTTGAGGTTTTCATAATCGCCTCAGCTCTTTCAGGTGTCACCTTCTTTCCTTCATGTGAAACCAGCTGCCCTATGTATAACACCTCTTCTTGGCAGTTTTGTAACTTCTCCTTGTCTACCTTATATCCCTTGTCTGCTAGAATAGCATTCAACTGAATAGAAATCTGTCTACACTCATCTTCAGTGGTGCTACAAATTAAAATGTCATCGGCGTATTGTATCACTGCACTCTTAAGATCAATATTGCCTAAATCTATCTGTAGGACTCTGCAAAAGATTGATGGGGAGTCGCAGTGCCCCTTGGGCATCCTCGTATGTTTCAGTTCAGTTTGGTGGAATGTAAAGGAAGTCATGTCTTGTGAGTCTTTGTGCAACAGTATCAAGAAAAATGCATTTTTTAAATCGATCACCGTGAAATATCGAGCTTCCACCGGGATACTGCATAGTATCGTCGCTGGATTAGGAACTAGAGGAAACTCTGCATCTAAAATCTGGTTAATCGGTCTCATATCTTGTATAAATCTCCACAATCCTCCTTTAGATTTTTTGATAGGATACACCGCAGTATTACATGATGATTCCGATGTCACCAGAATCTCTTGTTTCATCAATGCTAAAATGGTCTGAAATATACCTTCCTCAGCCTCTCGAGACATGGGGGTCATTTTTTGCTCGAGGTAAAATCGCTCCTGACTTCAGCTTTATTTTAACTTCTCCTATTTCCTTTAATAAACCTTCCCTATTTTCTATCCTTCTCCAGTATGTGATGTTCATAAAGAACACCACTTCATCATCTGTTTGGTCTTCCCTGAACATGTCGTCATAATTTATGTCAGTCAATCTTTACACTTCCTTGAGAACTATTACTGTTCTCCATGGTCTACCCTCATCATCTTCTCCTTCGGGCATTGCCATTTCCCTTCGTAGTATGACTGTATCTAATTCTATAGGGATAGTCTGTCCCCCCTCTTCGTCTATAGGTTTTCATGTCTAAACAAAAACTCATCAGGTATCCTCACAATTTTTCCCACCAAGCCAGGTAGCCATGTCAGTAGAATGCTCACTCCATATAGAAAAATATCTGGATCTACTGGAATGCCTCGCAGAGCCACTTGCCCTGTGAATACCAGTATAAATTCACCCATGTTTAAATAGTTTATTCCTGGAGTGGAACACACTATTCCTTGATCAGTGAATGAAATTGCCATGTTTAGTTTTGTCATCAAATCTCTTCCTAAAATGTTAACCAGTGTCTGTCGTGAATATAACAAAAGAACAGATATGTCACATTCTCCTATAGAGATTGGCAATTCATTGGTAAAAGGAACTCGACTCGTAGCTCCAGAGAACCCTTGAGCATTCATGGCAATTCCCGACATTGGATATTTTCCCTCTTGTATACATGAACGAGTAACTTCATTGTCTACTAGAAAAAAAAAGATTTGCATCCTATCGTCACATCGACCCTTGGTTCCTCTTGGGGGTCTGGTGTCACAGATAGTACTGAACACATCAAGTCTCCCTGTGAGCTGTCCTATTATGGGTACAGGCTTGTCACCCTCCCTGTGAAAGGATTTCTTCCTACCACAGTGACACTACCTATTCTGGGTGTCAGCACTTGTCCTGTGTTTGCATACTGCTGTGCCTGAATAGGGGCTTGCTGTGACTGTCCTTGTGGTGGATTCATTTGCACTCGCTCTTGTTGCTGTACCTGCTGTACTCGCTGCGCTTGCATCTGATAAAATGTGTGATCTTGCGTGAACCCATCTCTAGTTTGTGTACTATATGGTGGAGGATAAGCTGTCCCCCCTCCAAAAAATTGCCCATTTCGTACATTCTCTTAGGTTCCACATACACGTGAAATATGCCCTGTCATCCCACAAGTCCAACTTACTGGGAGTGCCCGTTTGACAAGTCCTCCTAGGTTATATCCTCCCTGGGTACTCTGATTCTCATTCTGTGTATTCTGAAACCCACCTTTATAATTTTGGAATCCACCTACTCTTCCTTTATAGCCCATACCTCTGCCTCGTGGCACAAACCCATATCCCCTTTGATTAATCGGGCACTGATTACTCACCTGTGATGCACCCATTGCTTCCTGCATTCTGCCAATTTCTTCTGAACTAATTTGACTTCCTTGATTTTCCTATTTTTCTCTTGTAATAACTGGCAATGGTGTACTATCATCAGCTGTATCTCAGCTCATGATTTCACGTCCATCCCTACTTGTTTCTTCATCTGCCTCTGCACTGGCTCAGGCAACCCCTGACATAAAATGTGGTAAAATAATGCCACCCTCTTTTCCCACAGCTCGCGAGTTTCAAGTTGCCATTTCTCCCAAATTTCCTGAATGTAAGCAATAGGGTCTTCATCTTCCTTCATTTTACGTGTCATAATTGCACCCATTCCTGATGTTTCGGGTACTGTACCCTGAGAGCCCTCACACGTCTGCACTACAATTATTAAATGGCGCTCCATCATGTGCTGTGTTTTGTGCTGTCACACTTGAATATCCTGTTCTCCTCTATATGTCATCAGCCCTTTCCCCAAGAATAGCTGCCAGAAGACCTTTAATGTCCCCTATGGCCAGCGTGTTTCCTCCTATCATTTTTTCTAATTCATATATCCAGTTCCCAGTGCCTGAAGTCAAATTTGGCAGCTTACACCTTAAATTATCCTTGTCCATCTGCGGCGATGGGATATACTGTGGTCTTGCTCCCCCTTTTTTCAATAAGGGACACTGTGTGAACCCCATCACAGAGTCGGCTGCCATTATTAGTCTATCTGTGCCAGGGACGATCGTCCCTGTCTGTCTCCTTGTCGGTAACAACCTTATCCTGCTCACATATGGCAGTCATGCTCCCTTCTCACTATACTATCGTCCTTGGGGACGCTCAGGATATGCTATGGGATCTGGCGTCCTATCCTTAGGTTGTTCCAGATCCAACCATCTTACTTCTTTATCCATTTGCAGGCTTACTTCAGGGGCGCACAGGCTCTATCCTTCTTCCCCAACACTGGATTCTCTTTCCTGTTCTGACATATCTTGTCCCCAAATAGTGTGACTCTTATCTTCCTCACCTTTGTCTAGGTTCAGTCTTCTTAAGGAAAATGCTCTACGTCCGTGACTGAATGGAATTTCTTCTTCACTTCATGATTGAAATTCTCGGGATTGATCCCTCCTCCCTCAAATTCCATACTTGCTACATTCCTTTAATTCTTGATAGGCCTTTTCGATCTTTTCTCCGATGCTCACCGCATCAAAGCTTTCTTCTTCCAAAACTACTCTAGATGCTGTTGGCATTGCTTCCTTCATCAGAGGAATCTCTTCTATTCTGTTCCATCGTATTTCTGGGCTTGGCCCTACTGGTTCCTTACGTTCTATTTCATCTTCTAGTTCTCTTCACTTTCTCCATACCTTCTAATTCTTTCTTCCTCTTGCCTTGGTTCTTCTCTCTTTACTCATTCCCTTCTTTCCTTTTCTTTCCTTCGTCTCTGTGATGTTTTGTCCCATAGACTTTGCGTTTCTTCCTCTTTTCTCTTCATTCCTGTCTATCTCTTTTTTCTATCACTCACTATTTTCATACTTTCTTTGTTCTTCTGCCCATTCTTTTTTTCTCTCTTGCTCCTCCTGGTATATCTGTTCTCGTTGCTACCCGCTCTGCCTTTTCTGCTCATCTTCTTTCAATCTCTTCTTTTGTTCTTTTTCTTTTCTTTCTTGTTGGTCCTTATCTTCTCTTTGCCTAACTTCCTCGATGCTTTTCCCATCTATTTTAGTAATATCTGTCCTCCCACCCATTCGTTCTGCACGAGCGATATCTCGTCAGCTTTATCCTTCTCTCCTTTCCATCTCTTAATCTCACTATCTATTTCTGTCGACAGATTCAACCGTTCACTCCTTTCTTCTTTGTCTTGTATGAGCTTATAGATTTCTTCTTTTCTCGTATTCTCCTCTGGACTATCATCACTACTATAAGCGGGGGGGGGTTGTATATTGGATTACTATACCCTGCCGCTGCTTTCAACTCCTTTAAAGGATATAACCCTATTTCTTCCATACTAGCACCTTTTACTTTGGGTGATTTAAGGGGAGCTGAGGGCTCAACACCTTCCTCCTTACGCTGACTGAGCATCCACTCCTCAGGTGGCGGATCTTCGCTTTCTTTTTGGTACATTGTCCAGATCTCTACAATCGTAATTCTTTTCTCTGATTTCGTCTCTGTGTGCAGCGTACAAGTATGTAGTCATGTGATGCAATACCGCTTTTGACAATGATCCCCCTTGTGGCCATGGCATGAACATTTCATGTGCCGTGCCTTTCATCCATTCCGCACTGTATTGTTTAAGCTTAGGCATATAATTTGGTAACGTTTTACCTAAGTACATCAGAGAAGCATCTCCCATAATGACAAGTCTCATTGACTGTCAATACTTACCAGACTTTATGAAATAACCGTTACACTTTTGCTTAAATCACCACTGTACTGCTGTGCCTGAATAGGGGCTTGCTGTGACTGTCCTTGTGGTGGATTCATTTGCACTCGCTCTTGTTGCTGTACCTGCTGTACTCGCTGCGCTTGCGTCTGATAAAATGTGTGATCTTTCGTGAACCCATCTCTAGTTTGTGTACTATATGGTGGAGAATAAGCTGTCCTCCCTCCAAAAAATTGCCCATTTTGTACATTCCCTTAGGTTCCACATACACGTGAAATATGCCCTGTCATCCCACAAGTCCAACTTACTGGGAGTGCCCGTTTGACAAGTCCTCCTATGTTATATCCTCCCTGGGTACTCTGATTCTCATTCTGTGTATTCTGAAACCCACCTTTATTATTTTGGAATCCACCTACTCTTCCTTTATAGCCCATACCTCTGCCTCGTGGCACAAACCCATATCCCCTTTGATTAATCGGGCACTGATTACTCACCTGTGATGCACCCATTGCTTCCTGCATTCTGCCAATTTCTTCTGACCTAACTTGACTTCCTTGATTTTCCTATTTTTCTCTTGTAATAACTGACAATGGTGTACTATCATCAGCTGTATCTCAGCTCATGATTTCACTTCCATCCCTACTTGTTTCTTCATCTGCCTCTGCACTGGCTCAGGCAACCCCTGACATAAAATGTGGTAAAATAATGCCACCCTCTTTTCCCACAGCTCGCGAGTTTCAAGTTGCCATTTCTCCCAAATTTCCTGAATGTAAGCAATAGGGTCTTCATCTTCCTTCATTTTACGTGTCATAATTGCACCCATACCTGATGTTTCGGGTACTGTACCTTGAGAGCCCTCACACGTCTGCACTACAATTATTAAATGGCGCTCCATCATGTGCTGTGTTTTGTGCTGTCACACTTGAATATCCTGTTCTCCTCTATATGTCATCAGCCCTTTCCCCAAGAATAGCTGCCAGAAGACCTTTAATGTCCCCTAAGGCCAGCGTGTTTCCTCCTATCATTTTTTCTAATTCATATATCCAGTTCCCAGTGCCTGAAGTCAAATTCAGCAGCTTACACCTTAAATTATCCTTGTCCATCTGCAGCGATGGGATATACTGTGGTCTTGCTCCCCCTTTTTTCAATAAGGGACACTGTGTGAACCCCATCACAGAGTCGGCTGGCATTATTAGTCTATCTGTGCCAGGGACGATCGTCCCTGTCTGTCTCCTTGTCGGTAACAACCTTATCCTGCTCACATATGGCGGTGATGCTCCCTTCTCACTATACTATCGTCCTTGGGGACGCTCAGGATATGCTATGGGATCTGGCGTCCTATCCTTAGGTTGTTCCAGATCCGACCATCTTACTTCTTTATCCATTTGCAGGCTTCCTTCAGGGGTGCACAGGCTCTATCCTTCTTCCCCAACACTGGATTCTCTTTCCTGTTCTGACATATCTTGTCCCCAACTAGTGTGACTCTTATCTTCCTCACCTTTGTCTAGGTTCAGTCTTCTTAAGAAAAATGCTCTACGTCCGTGACTGAATGGAATTTCTTCTTCACTTCATGATTGAAATTCTCAGGATTGATCCCTCCTCCCTCAAATTCCATACTTGCTACATTCCTTTAATTCTTGATAGGCCTTTTCGATCTTTTCTCCGATGCTCACCGCATCAAAGCTTTCTTCTTCCAAAACTACTCTAGATGCTGTTGGCATTGCTTCCTTCATCAGAGGAATCTCTTCTATTCTGTCCCATCGTATTTCTGGGCTTGGCCCTACTGGTTCATTATGTTCTATTTCATCTTCTAGTTCTCTTCACTTTCTCCATACCTTCTAATTCTTTCTTCCTCTTGCCTTCGTTCTTCTCTCCTTACTCATTCCCTTCTTTCCTTTTCTTCCCTTCGTCTCTGTGATGTTTTGTCCCGTAGACTTTGCGTTTCTTCCTCTTTTCTCTTCCTTTCCTGTCTATTTCTTTTTTCTATCACTCTCTGTCTATTTTCATACTTTCTTTGTTCTTCTGCCCATTCTTCTTTTCTCTCTTGCTCCTCCTGGTATATCTGTTCTCGTTGCTACCCGCTCTTCCTTTTCTGCTCATCTTCTTTCAATCTCTTCTTTTGTTCTTTGTCTTTTCTTTCTTGTTGGTCCTTATCTTCTCTTTGCCTAACTTCCTTGATGCTTTTCCCATCTATTTTAGTAATATCTGTCCTCCCACCCATTCGTTCTACACGAGCGCTATCTCGTCAGCTTTATCCTTCTCTACTTTCCATCTCTTAATCTCACTATCTATTTCTGTTGACAGATTCAACCGCTCACTCCTTTCTTCTTTGTCTTGTATGAGCTTATAGATTTCTTCTTTTCTCGTATTCTCCTCTGGACTATCATCACTACTATAAGGGGGGGGGTTGTATATTGTATTACTATACCCTGCCGCTGCTTTCAACTCCTTTAAAGGATATAACCCTATTTCTTCCATACTAGCACCTTTTACTTTGGGTGATTTAAGGGGAGCTGAGGGCTCAACACCTTCCTCCTTATGCTGACTACGCATCCACTCCTCAGGTGGCGGATCTTCGCTTTCTTTTTGGTACATTATCCAGATCTCTACAATCGTAATTCTTTTCTCTGATTTCGTCTCTGTGTGCAGCGTACAAGTATGTAGTCATGTGTTGCAATACTGCTTTTGACAATGATCCCCCTTGTGGCCATGGCATGAACATTTCAAGTGCCGTGCCTTTCATCCATTCCGCACTGTATTGTTTAAGCTTAGGCATATAATTTGGTAACATTTTACCTAAGTACATCAGAGAAGCATCTCCCATAACGACAAGTCTCATTGACTGTCAATACTTACCAGACTTTATGAAATAACTGTTATACTTTTGCTTAAATCACCACTGTATCAATACCTGTAAAACAACAAACATGAGCATGCACTATCAATCGCTGCTCAAGTCACTAATTTCTTAATTAGCTATCTCTACCTTTTGATTGGTAACAATCACCTCGCTATGCTCAACCACTATTGCTCCTCAACTTTTTTAATTACTTCACAATTTTGATCAGCTTTTTCTCTCTCGCCTTTATTTGAAACCCTGTACAGGTTTTGAGACATCACCTTACATAAACCTGTTTATTCGTTATGTTTCTGCTCTACCTAATTGGGATTTGAAACGTCTCCTTCTGAAACTTGCTTGAGCCAGGAATTCTAGGCGCTACCTTTTCTTCACACAATATTTCCATTTACTTAAAAATTATCACAATCCCATCCCCTTCATTTTCCATGCCCTTAGTCTACTCACCATTTATTTGTTAATTGACTTAAGGTAATTGTTATCGATTCCTCCTCCAATCCATCCACTTTGCTTTTCGTTTGCAGAGCACCAGTGGAAACCGGGCAGGGATTTCGTCAAAGGGGGACCTGCCCACCGTCACGATTTTTCTTGCAAGTTTATGTCTATTGGCCGCTCTCCACAGGAAACCCTGCGATCTTCCGGCTAATGGCAGAGGTGTTACGCTCACCTGGTTCCCACAGGGGCGTCGATCGGACCCGGACAGCTGCGGTCTCCATTAACGTGATGCGTAGGGAAGAGATGGCAGTCTGGACTGGCCCGCCTAATCTTGTCTGCTGGACTCGTAGAAGTATTCTCCTGCAAGTGGAGAAAGGGATTTAGCCACCCGTGGACTTTAGTGATGGCCCCCCCAACTGTTCTCGTTCTCCCCACTAATCACCTCCGATATCCCCTCTTGGTAACCTCATCTTATGTTTTTAAATGATGAGCTCTCCATCCTGCATGGCATGCAGGGGCGCGTAGATACCAGTTACTTCACTGGTTTGAAGGTACTGGAGGAGTTCCGGAGGAATATTGACTCCAGTGTCTATAAAGTTCAAAGAGTTCAATATGTCTGATGTTCACTCTTGTTCCATTCCCTGGTTAGGTTGCAGCTGGGTCCAAAAGAATATTGCCTGGAGGCAGCTGATGGCGTTCAGGTAAGAGTCTGTATTACCAAACACTGTCCGGTAAAAGTTGCATGAGTTTAACTTGCTCTTTTCTCTCCCTTTATAGTTGCGGCATAGAAAGATGTGGCGAATTAAAGGATAATACCTTTGGTGGTAAAGCAGGTAAGCCTATGGTGGCAAAGAGATTGTCTTTGTCGGTTTTCTCGACTCACCTTGTTATTCCTTTTGTTTTCCCCCCATGTGCTGGGTTTCGACGAAGAAAATGATGGAGGCAGCGCCGAGTTGAAAGATGCGGTGGACTGGTGAGTATAACGCGGCTCTGCAGCTGGCGAAGCGACGCGCGCTGAAATAATGTCCTTTCCAGGCTCGGAGATGTGCTGGGTCCGGAATCAGGTAAGGAATCAAATAATGTCTGTGATCTAACCTCTTCTCCTTTCTTTCCTTTTGTCTAGGAGCTCCGGATTCGAGGCGGGGCGTGGCAGAAGACTGGATGCTGACTTGCAGACACGGTGAGCGTTATGCTGCTGGATGCAGAATAACATGAAGCATGAGCTGCTGTTTGGGCGTGGATTAAATAGCCTGCAAAGTAGTCCCAGGTAAGAAGTTCCCCAGAACCACACCTGAGTAAAAAATAGTCCCTCTAATAAAATAGTCCCATCCAGGCCTCACGTTGGCTTGGACTTGTTTGCAGCATGGTCTGAATAAGGTAAGTAAAGTCTATGAGCCTGGCGCCCATGGCGCCAGGACTGATTTCTATGATGAGCCTGGCGCCTAAGGCGCCAGGACTGAATACAGACAGCCCCCAGCCGGGGCTGTTGGGGTTTTAATGAGTATCTGGATGCCTGCTCCCAGGGCTGATGGACTCGATCCGGATGCCCGGGGGTAGGCATCATGACAGCACTCCCCCCCAAGGCCCCTCCTAAAGTTGTTCTTCCCCTTGGCCCTGGCTTGTCTGGGAAGTCCCGATGGAATTTTTTCACCAATCGAGGAGCATGAACGTGGTCACTAGGTTCCCATGACCTTTCTTGTGGTCCGTAACCCTTACAGTCGATTAAATAAAAAAGTGTTGATTTAACCATTTTAGAGTCCAGGATGTTTTTTACCTCGAATTCAGGTTCTCCATCTATTAGGATAGGGTCAGGTGGTTTGGTTAATCTTGTCCCAGGGTGAACTGGTTTTAGAAGTGAAACATCATGAAAGACAGGATGAATCCGCATATTAGAGGGTAATTCTAATTTGACGGCCACCGGGTTGATAATGGCCTTAATGGTGTAAGGTCCCAAATATCTAGGATTAAAAGTCTGAGTTCCTTTCAGAGGTATATGTCTTGTAGCCAGCCAAACTTGGTCTCCGATTCGATATGGTGGGGTCTCACTTCTATGTTGATCAGCATTTTTCTTGTATTTCTCTTTTGCTTGTTTCAAATGTTTTGTTGCCTCTTTAAAAGCTTGTGTAATAGTAGAATGCAGATGAGTTACTGCGGGCATTTCTAAATGCTGGGGCAAATCGAGTTCTGAGGTTCGAGGATGATGTCCATATATGGTATAAAAGGGGCTTTGTCCGGTTCCTGAATGTACAGACTTATTGTATGCATATTCAGAAATCCATAAAATGTCCTTCCAATTACTTTCGGTTTGGTGGAGCATACAATGTAGGCATTGTGCAAGAGTCTGGTTGGTTCTCTCCGTCTGACCATCGGTTCGGGGATGGTGACTGGTTGATAACCTTACGTCGATTTGTGCCAATTGACAACACTTCTGCCAAAATTGCGAAATGAACTGACTACCTCGGTCAGAGATCAATACGGAAGGAAATCCATGTATTCAAACAATATTTTCGAGAAATTCCTTGGCCAAGATTGAAGCAGAAGGTAATCCTTTTAACGGAATAAAGTGGGCCATTTTGGAAAAAAATATCCACAATAACTAGAATGGTGTTGAACCCATTACATGGCGGTAGATCTGTTATAAAGTCTAAAGACAAAGTGTGCCATGGTGTGGGTGGAATATATAAATGTTTTAAAAGACCAGCTGGTTTCTTCTTTTGACTTTTGTTCTGGGTGCAGATGCCACAAGACAGTACAAATGACTTTACATCTTTTCGCCAGGTGGGCCACCAGAATTGTCTTTTCATTTTAGCTTCAGTTTTTGCAATACATGTGTGCCCTTCCATCAGAGCTTCATGGTAATTGGAGATGACTTGTTCTTGTAGTTCCTTGTGTGGTAGAAATAGACGCCCTTGATAGTAAGGTAGGTCATTGACAACTGAATAATCTGGGCCCTTTTTAACCCAGTCCTGCAGGGCTGCTGAATCGAAAAGTTGTTGGATCTTTAAATGAATATCTTCTAAGGTCTGTAGAGTAGTTATCCCAAGAATTCTTTGTCCAGGAGTTATAGGCACCGGTTCCGGGTTCGAATATGCTTCTCCCATCCCAATTCGGGATAAAGCGTTTGCCTTACCATTCTTACAACCTGGTCGATAAGTGATCACGAAATCGAATTCGGCAAGGAATAAGGCCCATCGAAGTTGACGCGATGATTAGGCCTTGGCTGTTTTTAAATACTGCAAGTTCCTGTGATCAGTGATTACAGTAATGGTATGCCTGGCACCGAGAAGATAATGCCGCCAAGCCTTGAAGGCGGATTTGATGGCTAACAACTCTTTATCGGTAACCGCATAGTTTAATTCGGGGGCCGAGAATTTTCTGGACCAAAATGCTACTGGATGAAGTTGACCGGTTTCCGGATCCTTCTGGGACAGGACAGCCCCCATGGCTAAACTGGATGCATCGGTTTCAACTATGTATGGGAGCTTGGGGCGTGAATGCTTTAAGACAGGTGCCGACGTGAATTTCAATTTAAGTTCTTGGAAGGCTTTTTCAGCCTCTTCGGTCCACAAGAAGCATTTGTTTTTTCGCAAAAGTGCTGTGATGGGGTGTACAACATATGAGAAGTCAGGAATAAATCTGCGGTAGAAATTAGCAAATCCAGGCATGCTTTGCACCCCTTTAACTGAACTGGGTGATGGCCACTTGAGAATTGCGTCCACCTTTCGAGAGTCCATTCGGACTCCTTTTGGAGTCAGGATAAATCCAAGGAATTCAACTTCTGTAGCATGAAAAACACATTTTTCCAATTTTGCATATAACTTGTGCTGGCGTAGTTTCTCAAAGACTGCACGAACGTGCTTAACATGGTCTGATTCTGAGGAGGAGTACACTAGAATATCGTCTATGTATACGACAACACAGACGTCAATGAGTTCACGAAGGACATCGTTCATAAAATACTAGAAGGCTGCTGGTGCATTGCACAAGCCGGAGGGCATCACCTGATATTCGAATAATCCGTACTTGGTGCGAAAAGCGGTCTTCCATTCGTCGCCCTTCTTTACACGTACCAGATGATATGCCCCTCGGAGATCTAATTTAGTGTAGATGCAAGAGTCCTTTACTTGGTCTAGTAGTTCGGGGATCAGAGGCAATGGATATCGGTTCTTCACCGTGATCTGGTTTAATGCGCGGTAGTCTATGCACGGTCTGAGGTCACCTTCCTTTTTGGGCACGAAGAATAAAGCTGAAGATGCGGGGGACTTAGATGGACGAATTAAGCAATTAGCAAGTTATTGGTCCAAGTATTGTCGTAGGTGACGGTTTTCGGGTTCCATAAGGGCGTAGATCCTACTGCATGGAGGTTGTGCACCGGGTATGAGGTCGATTTGACAATCGTATGATCTATGAGGTGGTAAGGTGTTTGCCTGTTCTTTTTGGAAAACATCCTGGAATTCTTGATATTCCTGAGATAACTGCATGACTAGATTAGCGACTGTGGCCAGGCTTTTATTCAAGGTTTTTTCCGGGTAACAGGTGTGTGCACACTCCGGGAAGGTTACTCTCTTCTCTCGCCAATCAATACAAGGATTATGTGTTTCCAACCAAGGTATCCCCAGTATTATTTGGGACTGTGGGGCTTTGATTAAGTCAAACACAAAAGTCTCTCGAAGCCCATCTTGACCCAACAGTGTCATCTCTGTGGTGGAATGAGTTACAGGCGCAGAGGAAATTTCAGTTCCATCGACTGTGGTGATAACATCCGAAGTGGTCTTTTTGCAGAGAGGTAGATTCATCCTAGAAGCCAATTTGTGGTCCACATAGTTTCCTACGACCCCGCTATCAATGTATGCCCTAACTGCATGCATACGTGATGGCTGCCTTGGATCAATAAGGACCATTGGTAAGATTAGGTGCGAGGTCTGAGTGTCCTTCTTTAAGCTCGTCAAGCGGACCTCTACGCTTGTCGGGAGTGGTCATTTCCCGAATCAGGCTCTGTTTGATTTCTATCAGCAACTCTGACTACTTTCTTGGATGGTTTTATAGGGCAATCCCGTAGAAAATGTCCCGAGGCCCCACAGTACAGACACAACTGCATCTGTCGTCTCCTTTCTCTTTCTTTTTGAGTTAAGGGTCCCTTAACCCCCCCGATCTGCATTGGCTCTGATGCATCTGTTCCTTTGGGAGTAACATTGGGTTTAACCAATACCCGATTCTCGAATTTAGCTCGATCAGCTTTTCTATTCTGAAGTCGGTGGTCTAGCTGGACCACTAAGTCTATATATTCTGCGCAATCCTGAGGTGGGTTCACAACTTTGTCCAAAACATCTTTGAGTTCACCCCGAAGTCCACGATGAAATAATGTAATTCGCTTTACCTCTGGCCATCCGGTTTCCACCACCAACCTATTGAAGGTTGCGATATAAGTTAGCAGGTCCTGGTTTCCTTGTCGTAGGGATAGAAGTTCGTTATCCAGGGCCTGTCCCTGTGAATGTCTGGCGAATAGTCTTTCCATGCTCAATTGAAAACCTTGAAAATCCCGAAGAAGAGGGTCATCCTGGTTGACTAATGGAATTGACCAATCCGTTGCGCTGCCACTAAGGTATGACAGTACAAAGGCTACTTTGGCTTGGTCGTTTGGAAAAGCTCCTGGTCTGCATAAAAAGTGCAAGCGACATTGGTTCATGAACACGGCAAACCTTTTTGGGTCCCCAGCAAAGCGTTCGGGTGGAGCTAAAGGAATGCTCCCTGGTAGAACCACTTGCACAGGGCTGCTCGATGAAACGGGGGTTGAATTCCCCCCAAGTCCAGGTAGTTGTGTTTGCCCGGCTTGGTTTTGCAGCAGTTGTCTGGCAAGATCATCAGTGCGCTCCTTTGACAAAATCAGTTATCTCCTGAGGGCATTAGTTTCTTGGCGCGTGGAGTGCACTTTTGCCCTAAGTTCTCCTAACAATTGGGCTAGTTGGTTGGTTTCTGAGGTCTCCATTACGCCCGGGTGGGGATTTGTAGATAGGCTTTGTGTTCTGTTACGCTCACCTGGTTCCCACAGGGGCGTCGATCGGACCCGGACAGCTGCGGTCTCCATTAACGTGATGCGTAGTGAAGAGATGACAGTCTGGACTGGCCCGCCTAATCTTGTCTGCTGGACTCGTAGAAGTATTCTCCTGCAAGTGGAGAAAGGGATTTAGCCACCTGTGGACTTTAGTGATGGCCCCCCCAACTGTTCTCGTTCTCGCCACGAATCACCTCCGATATCCCCTCTTGGTAACCTCACCTTATGTTTTTAAATGATGAGCTCTCCATCCTGCATGGCATGCAGGGGCGTGTAGATACCAGTTACTTCACTGATTTGAAGGTACTGCAGGAGTTCCGGAGGAATATTGACTCCAGTGTCTATAAAGTTCAAAGAGTTCAATATGTCCGATGTTCACTCTTGTTCCATTCCCTCGTTAGGTTGCAGCTGGGTCCAAAAGAATATTGCCTGGAGGCAGCTGATGGCGTTCAGGTAAGAGTCTGTATTACCAAACACTGTCCAGTAAAAGTTGCATGAGTTTAACTCCTTTTCTCTCCCTTTATAGGTACGGCATAGAAAGATGCGGCGAATTAAAGGATAATACCTCCGGTGGTAAAGCAGGTAAGACTATGGTGGCAAAGAGATTGTCTTTGTCGGTTTTCTCGACTCACCTTGTTATTCCTTTTGTTTTCCCCCCAGGTGCTGGGTTTCGACGAAGAAAATGATGGAGCCAGCGCCGAGTTGAAAGATGTGGTGGATTGGTGAGTGTAACACGGCGCTGCTGCTGGCGAAGCGACGCGTGCTGAAATAATGTCCTTTCCAGGCTCGGCGGTGTGCTGGGTCCGGAATCAGGTAAGGAATCAAATAATGTCCGTTATCTAACCTCTTCTCCTTTCTTTTCCTTTTGTCTAGGAGCTCCGGATTCGAGGCGGGCATGGCAGAAGACTGGATGCTGACTTGCAGACACGGTGAGCGTTACGCTGCTGGATGCAGAACAACACGAAGCATGAGCTGCTGTTCGGGCGTGGTTTAAATAGCCTGCAAAGTAGTCCCAGGTAAGAAGTTCCCCAGAACCACACCCGAGTAAAAAATAGTCCCTCTAATAAAATAGTCCCATCCAGGTCTCACGTTGGCTTGGACTCATTTGCAGCATGGTCTGCATGAGGTAAGTAAAGTCTATGAGCCTGGCGCCTATGGCGCCAGGACTGATTTCTATGATGAGCCTGGCGCCTAAGGTGCCAGGACTGAATCCAAACAGCCCCCAGCCGGGGCTGTTGGGGTTTTAATGAGTATCTGGATGCCTGCTCCCGGGGCTGATGGACTCGATCCGGATGCCTGGGGGTAGGCATCATAACAAGAGGATGCCCAATCGTCCCAAAATCTGGAGACAAACTTGTTTCTTTTCCAACCATCCGCACCGCTACCACGTGAGGATATGGCTCTTTGGGTATCGTGCATCCAATGGGTGGGGATGCAGAATAACTCTGACACCAAATTATCAAACCAATTTAGGAACATGGCAAAGGTGCTGTTTTATTAACAATTATCTAAAACAAGGAGTTACAACGAACATCAACGGACGTTCGCTCGAGCAATCAGTGCATTTCTCATAAAAACATCCTTATATGCAAAAAAACATCAGACGTGACGTTCTACTATTTGGCAAGTAATAGAAAACCTATCAAAGACTGTGATAGGCTTACAGTGAACATATAAGTATACATTGCATAGGAACTAGGTTTGTGATTGGCTGCACACTGTCAGGTGGACAACGTATGCCTACCTCTAAAAACATGTAATCTTCAACACTATTAAGTACACAGTTTATCATTGGTCTTCCAACTATAAGACCCTTCATTATACAACTCTCTATAATTGATTGGCACGCTCGTGCCATGTCTGGAATATTCGGTCCACTTAGCAGCACGTAAACTCAAACCAAGGTGCCAGGAGGTGGACTTGACTTTACATCCTCACCCAATTAGTTAATCACCTCTCATCACCCATGCCTTGTACCATGAAGATTGTCTTTGAACATGGCCTTCAAAGTATTCTTGTCACTGGGGATATATGGGAGTGTGAGCACTCACTATCGTTGTTCTAGGACTCTTCTCTCAACTCTATTTCCATCCTTGGCTCAGGTGACAGGAGACCATGATTTGGTCCATTTTGCAGCATTAAAATGTCTTAAATGAATAAAACTTAGCACACTTGGTGTTCTTTCTGTGCACCTTGATAAGGGATGATTCAGCTTTGCATGTTCTTTGCCTTCAAGTATAGATAACCAACCTTGGCTGCTTCAGCTTTGATACGAGGCCAGACAGCCTCACCATTCGTTTCCACAATCTCAGCTTATTTTTGCTGCGACACAGTTCTCGCCTTTTCTCTCCATGGGTCCTGGCTTACTAAATTCATGACACTGATGTCCAGTTTCTTTTCAATGGCGTCTTCGCCTGCAGTCTATTCACTACATATAGCCAGCTTCTAAGATTACATAATCTACTTGCGTTATTGCATCTGTACAGTTATTGAACAGCTTGCATTTTCTGCAGTGCTTCGCACACGTGCAATCTCCTTTTCACAAATGAAATTTTACTTGATTCTTAACTTCGTCATCTGTTTCTGTAAGATCCATGCATTCTCTTCAGTCTGTATCCTCAGGGTGTCATGCTTGTCTTTCATGATGTTACCAGCTCCACTTTTTGCTCCTTTTCATATTTCTTCAGGGAGTTCCTCCCTCAGATTAGCGTCTCTTTGTGGATGCATTCGATAGGGCTGTCTCAGTGTGTGCCTTCTTTCGAATACTTGCCGTGGTATGGTCACAACAGCTGGTGTTAAGCATGGCACAATCTCAGGCTTCCAACATATAGGAGGAATTGGGTGAGATTTCCTGCACAGGCATGTAACTGCTCCTCTACATATACAAATAGCGCCATGACTACCACCAATCTCGGAACAGGACAGCGAGACTTGTCCTTGGCCTCAAGCCCAGGTATCGTATCTCTCCAGCTCTGAAATCTCTTCCTTGGCTCCCTGTGGCTGCAAGGATCAAGTTCAAGACCCTCTGCATCGTCCACAAGGCTTTCTGGGGCCTGGGACCACTCTACCTCCAACTTTCGCTTCCAAAACAAAACATCTTCCTTTTTGAGCTCTACGCTCATCCACCTCCAACTCTCTCAGGGTCAGACGCTTTTCCAAGTGAGAGTTGGGGGTTGATCTATCTCCTCGCTGGGGCCTCCCTCTGGAACAGCCTCCCTGCCTCTCTCAAACTTGAGCAGAACCACCTCCGGTTCCAGAAGCAACTTGTACTGGGGAGACCCCCGGCCAGCCCATAGAGTCAGGGTTTGCTCCAGAGTACTTTAAGACAAGATAGCTGCACCTTGAGATGGATGGGGCGCAGGTTGTCCTACTCCAACACCAATCAATAAGGACAACTCAATGGTTTGGCAAAGGGGAGTCCGTTTAATGACAAGTACAAAAAACGGGTAAACATGGAAATCAACAGGGATGCGATAGTCCGTCTTGCTTCAACTCCCTCAAACTTCATACAAACAGTAACATTTATACCCAAAACCTTGTCATCATTGACGTGTAACGGTCAAAAGTTAACATGCAAGTCTATTGGTCTGGAAAAGGTAAATTTACTATAGGTACTATATCTGTATATGGTAACGGAGTAAGAGGATTGGATAAACACTATCAGGTGGGCGTCTAAGCCCTTCCTTCTAACATTACTCTAGTAGACGTCACTATGAGTAGGACGTCCCATTGGTTCTACTATCTATAGAACCTTAGATTATTTGGTCCATTGTGATTGGGTTGGCTTCAACCCAATGCATAAATCTCCACTTTACTTATCAGCACGCAGAATGGTTAGCCAGGTGCAGGATGCCCTGAGATTCACCCTGCCTTCCCTCAATCCATCATTACTTTAGTGGCTATGTGACCATTAGTTGGCTGTGGCCGGCCTCAAAACTGTATCTTCTTGTCAGAAAAAGTTATGATATCTCTGTCTGGGCGACAGCCAGGCGTAGGTGTGAACCCGTGCTTCTTCTTGCTCGGGTGGTCACGTGCTGCTCATACCGTGAATCTGCCTAGTTTCCTTCAATGTGTGCATTTAATTCTTATTCGGCTTATTCTGGTTATTGGTACTTCAATAGGTATTGTTCTTCTGATAGGTACTGGGCAGAGCCCCACTGCGGCTCTCTGCTGGTTTATTTGCTCCTCATATGTCACGTATTTCGGTTTGAGCATTCCTGGTACTTCAAAATGGGCGAATGGAGTGTAGGCTTTATTTGGGTCCTCCTCTACAAACTCAAGACCTTCTTTTTCGCTTCAGCTTTCTGTCTTCCTCTCCCCTGCTGATGCACATGACTGCTCTGCGCACTGGTCACCCTCTGAACTCGGGCCCAGGCTCCTGCATATACAGTTGCCCTTGCACTGCCTCCAGGCTCCCCAGTATTTAACGGTCTGTATCTGCAACCCTGCAGTCCCTTCTCTCTGCACTCATGAGCCACCTGCTGTCTGCACTTGTGAGTTAACTGCACTTCCCCCTTCCCCTCCACCCTGGCATTTCTCCCTCTCCCTCCTTCCCTGCACTTGCGCGATCTGATTGACACAAGGTCTAGTAAGATCATTATTTTGCCCTCCCTTGTTTCCCCCTTCTTGTCTTGTCACGCCTAGAAACACATGTTTACAGGCGTGTTATAAATGCCACATCATATCAGATCATATCTGCAATGAAGCCCCAGTGGCTGGTAACACATCGCAGGTCCCATGATCCCAGGCTGGTATGGTAAAAAGCAAAACAACGGTTATTATTTTTCGATGTCACAGACTAGAACCCAGGGGGGCGCCAACAGGCATGGAGAGCATAACCATTTAGTAATTCAAAATAATTAGCAAAACATGATTTTTAGATGGAGTCAAGAGAACCACAGCGGTTTCAAGTTGCCCCTTAGCACATTTCGCCTGGGAAGAAGGTCGAGGAGTTCTCAAATATGCAACATTTGTAGAGCAGTACGTCTGTGGTTGAAGGCTCTGGCAGTGTCATGGTAGGGAGTGGTTCTCACGAGAACTTAGATGAGATGACCAGGGCAGATGAATAAACCTCAGCTAGTCATCTCATAATGTTTCAATGAATTGCCATTATGATGTGGTAAATGGGGGTTGGATTCTGACATCACATATTTTAATTGTGGGTGGTGTGGGAAGGATTGTGGATCCAATTACAGAACATAATGTATGTTTTTCTATAAGGGTCTGATAATGTGCGAGCACCAATCAGCTCGCTGTGGGGAGATGTTTTCATGTTTAAAAGTTACTAATACCAGCTTGATTATTATAAAAATCTTAGATTTAGCAGTGTTTCTTTGACAGCGCCTTTTTATGCAGTCCTGTTCTGTGATCTGTTTGAATGTAGCTGTTCCAGCGATGTCTGGGCCCTGAATAAACCTGCGTTACTTCTTGCCTGCATACACTCCTTTTTGACAACTTTTGTAATTTTTTATTGGTGAGTTCTCAGGTGTCCCCCAATACATAGCAATGCCCTTAGTGTGAGCTTTCTCTACCAGTAAGTACTCTCTGTGTGCAAAAGTGATATGTTATAATAAGTCATTTATAACGCGTCTGTTTCTAGGTAAGACAAGACAAGGGAGGGAAGACAGAGGGAGGACAAGTCAAACAATCTTACTGGGCCTTGTGTCATTCAGGTTGGGCAAGTGTGACAACACAAAGTGCCGGGGTAAGGGGGAGGTGCCAGGGCGAGGCACGCGGGAAGTGCAAACAGTGCAGCATTGCTCTGAGTAAGTGCAGTCAGGGCAGCGCAGCTCTGGGTAAGTGCAAGGAGACAGGGGATTGTAGGGTTACAGTTACAGGCCCCAAGTGTGCTTCATTAAGCAATCTGCTTCCTTGAGCAGTTCAAGCATCTTCCAGCAATGCGTTCCCAGTGAGTGCCCAATAGAGGTGAGAGAGCCAGGCAAGGCTCAGGCCAGCCTGGGTCAACTTGCTGACTCCTTCCCGACCAAGCCACTGCCCTGGCAAAGTCACCTGATGGAAATAAAGTAGTCAATTAAAAAAAAAATATGCACCTCTCTCACGCCACCACCACATCAATAAATCGGAGCAACACGGTACCAGTACCTGTTTAACCCCCACTGCCACTTCGAATTATTGCATGGGCATCCGGGGCATGGGCATGCAGGTTCCTGCCTCGCACAACATGCCCTTGGAAACAAAAGAACACACAACAAAAATAATGTCGACTTTAATGCCTGGCACCTGCAATCTTTCTCAGCCCAGACTCGCCCTCGCATAGTTGCAGTCTTTGTCATAAGGGCGCTGCCAGTACCAAGCATCAACACGCATCAGTGTCCAAGGCAACAGCAATAAAGAATTTCATTGGGCCTCATTCCGAGTATGGCGGTAAGGGATAGCGGCCACCGGTAACGAGACCGGTGGTGGTAATCCCTTACCGCCATACTCCGAGTTCCCTTTGCGCCCTCGCCCTTAACGCCTGCTTTGAGCAGGTGTTAAAGTCGAGGGCGCAAAGGGGCCTCCAAGCCAATAACGGTGACCGTAATGAACGGTCACCGTTATTTGCATCTTCCCCATTCCCATTGAGCCCTATGGGGGCTCATTTGGGAATGGGGAAGAGCCTTGGTGAATGGGGAATTACCACCCCGCCAACCTTGGAATGGGGCGGTAATTCCGCCATCCACCAAGGCGCTGCCGGTCCGGGTACAGCGTCAACCAAGGCGTTAATAGCGCCATTGGTTAGCGCCGTACTCGGAATGAGGCCCATTGTCTCTTGTCTGGACAAAAGAACCTCATTGGTGTTAAATTGATGCTAAGAAAAGGACGTGTTGACTGGGAAACCTTCACGTCACTTCCGCTACACAGGTGTAGTAATAAGAGGTGCTTGATTCATCAATGCAGTGGGTAATGTTCCAAAATAGAAGTCACCACGTGCTCCCACAATGTTAGAATACAACAGGTCTGGGCATTCGCTCAAACGAAGTGGAGTCCCCAAGGCCACATTTTGAAACGGCATGGTTGTTTCAGCAATCTCTGGTGGTTAAGCTCACACAGACTTTTTTTTGGGAGGTTCACATTTTTGTTATCACGCATGATGGCAATGTATGTATGACTGTGTCAGGAACTGGCAACCTTGTCACCTACTTGCATTTGTTGTGGGTCTTGAAAGTAGAGCTGCAAATCACTTTAGAGAGTTTTAGGTTCACATTGCTTTGCATTGGGTACCTGGAGTCTTCGGTTCAGGCTAGAGCTGAAATCATATGTTTTGCCTAACATGATGTGTCTAAGTGTACTTTTCAAGTCACCACTAAAGCATAGTTTTATTTTAGCCTAGAGAAGCCAACATACCACAAAACACTCAGTTTCCAAGGTGTTGGTTGCCCTCCAACGGTGCCGGACAAGCTACTGTGACATTAAGCTGTTAAAGACGCTATCCTCAAATGTTCAAAAAAGAAGACGCATTGATGCAGTCAGATATTTCAGTATGTATAGTCCAGCGGAACCAAACACGTGTGTAGCCTATGCATTTCAAACATCGTCCGTAGTTAGGGCTGAACCTGTCACTGTATAGTATAGTATCTGGCTGGTAATGGTATACAAAAAACTAAATAGACACTGGAGGAGATTAGTGGTACCAATTACTTGGTAGTTCCATAGTCTGCAGAAGATGGCTGGGGATGCCAACCACTGATGAATGCATGTGCCAACTAAAGCTAAGAAATTATGTGGTCAGGTTCCTCGGTTGTGGACTGGACTTGAATCCCGGCTTCACTGCCTGGGGATCGAACCTGTAGAGCACATTGGCCCTGAGCTATCCTCCCGAGACCACTGCCCCAATCATATTCTTATGCCAAGTCCTATGAAAGTGATGTGGGCAGTACCTCCTCTGAGATGGAATGTAAGATGTCTATCTGAGGATAGTTGAGTACATGGTTTCCATGAGGTTATTCTGGATAACACGGGGGTCCGTAGTTCCATCGAATGACACAATACACCTTCTTCCTCTGAATGGTCCCTCCCTGATCATGTGGCATCATTCATAAGTTTCTGGATGAGGTATAGGTTTGGTAAACAGACCAGGAACAACCCCTGAATTGGGCCAAGAGATATTGACATTTTTACAAAGGTCTGTAAAGCATCCTAGGAAATAACTTGACAGGGCCTGGAAGGCATGTCAAGACACGTGTGGCCCCTGTTTTCCAACTCTGCTCCAAGCAAGGGTGCCCACCTCCCTCACCACAGACGAGGTACAGTCCCCATAGGAACCACCACCCCACCCACCAGGCCAGCCGGTTAGGGAGGGCCGCTGCACCTGTAAAATACCATTGCTGATAGCAGGAGTTGGGCTACATTCTCACTTCTTACCTTATAAACAGGACGTGGATTTGTGTAGGGAAACCCTAATGGAGACATCTCTTAATTTAAGAAAAATCACATTCTATTATTAAACATTCCTGTCCCCTTTCTAAAATGTCCGTGCCGTGACTTCCTCTAAAGTGGTGAATCTGCTCCATCGGCCCACCCTCTCATGGAGGTGTCACAGGGAGACCCATAGGGAGGAACTTATGTAACAGACCCGCTGCCTAATTTCTGGTACCACCGTCCTTCATGGGTGGTCCTACCTCGCTAGGCGGCCTCAGGCAGGCCACCACTTCCTTCCTCTACCGCAGACCAGGGTTCTTACCCCTCTAATATCTTTCCCCCTACTCCCTTTCACATACTCTTAGAATCCTGCACCTACTTAACAGTTTCCACATAACATTGCCCCATGTTACCCCCACTTAGTATTTAACCTACTTAATATTTTGGTATATACTTAAATATATAAATATGCATAAATATATATACTGACATATAAAAACATATAATACCGGTATATTTACAGAAGGGTGGAAGTGCAGCCCCTTCCGCAAAGCTGTCAAGACGCTACTTTTCATCTAATCACCACCATATGCTACATATATACTTAACTTTCAATATTACCTGCCTGTAACATATATTGCTTGCCTACAATGTATACTGTATGTAGCTAATCTGTATTCACTCCAAAGGCGTCTGATGCCTCATGTAACTAAGCTCATCACATTTAACAGCACTTCGATGCCTAAGGGCTGCTTGCGCGCTTTATACATTAAAAAATATATATACACTACATTTTGGAGTCTGTTTGCATAGTGGCTTCTTCCCCCTGATGGATGAGGCATCTGTATCTGATGTAAATTGGGGCGTGGATCCATCATTTCTTTCTACTGGGTGGCTCCCTCCATCAAGTGGCACCACCTGACTCACTGCACGTGGCCCGCACTCATTAAGATCTTTGGGCGGTCCTGGGTCCAAATGGGGGCTCGCCCGCATCACAGCATAATCTGCAGCACCATTAGAATCTTCAGGGTGGCCCCTGTAGTTGGCCAACCTTCAATCTTCAGGGTGGCCCCATAGGCTGCAGGGCCAACTGCACCCATCGCCGCCCCCTGGTCTTTTGGATGGCTTATTGCTATGGGGACCGCCCACGTCACTGCTGTGTCCTGCAGCACTATATTTACTTCAGTTGGTTTTTCCAGGAGCTCAACCTAGCATGCTGGGGCGCCCTGCTTCACCCGTACTGCTCTGCTGTGGAAGCCTGGGACTTTTCCTCGCCCGAGCTGCCCGACTGAGTATCTAGGGATTTGCATGGCTTCAACTGCTGCTTAACCTGGGTCTCTCCAGGATGCAGGCAGGGCGGACTTCCTCCAATCTTGGCCTCCCGGGCCACTAGGAAGACATGGTCAGGGAGGACTTCTTGGCCTGGCTTCATCGCCAGCCACGAGCCTGGGATTAATGGGCTTGCTGGTGTGGGGAATGGAATTTTGATCCCTAGACTTCTTCTGTTGTCCATGTTATGACCTTTCTCTTTCCTTTTCGGTATACCAAATCTTACAGGACTTTTAATGTGGCCCAATCTGCTGACCCTCTTGCACCTTCCATCATCCCTGACTGCCTATCTGTCATTCAGTCCTGGTGCACTTCCAACAATCTCTGCCTGAGTGCCTGTAAAATTGAAATCCTTCCCATTGGGACCCCTGCTCCCTCTTTCTTCCCTTCACTCTGGCCTTCCTCCTTGGGCTCTCCCCCTGCTCCTTCTTCTCTAGCCAGAAACCTTGGAGTCATCTTGGACTCCTCTCTCTTCTTCCTGCCTCACACTCAGGACATTGCCAAGAAGTCCCACTTTCAGCTCTTCCTTCTCAAAGGAGTTCTCCCTTTCCTCACCTTCCTCCAGAGGCTCAATGTTACCCGAGCCTTGGTCCTCTCTAGGCTTGACTATTACAATCGCCTCCTCCTGAATCTACTTTCTTCCACTCTGCGACCCCTGCAGCTAATCCAGAATAGGGCAGCAAGACTTATCCTTGTCCTTAAACTCAGGGACTGCATCTCTCCTGCCCTAGAAAGTCTTCACTGGCTCCTGGTTTCTGCACAGATTAAATTCAAATCCCTCTGCATCATCCACAAGGCTGTCTGGGCCCGAAGATCACACTATCTTCAACTTTATCTTACTAAACACTCTCCCTTTAGACCACTTTGTTCCTCTGGCACCACCTATTTGTGTGTAAAGCAGTTTGATAAACAGAAGGTAGGTGGTTGATTGCTTTCCTCAGCTGGCTCCGTCCTATGGAACAGCCTCTCCCTCCCTCTATGCCTTAAGCAGAACTTTCTTAAATTCCGAAAGCTGCTCACTACTTTCCTCTTTAGCTCCTCCTTCCCTTCTTCTCTCCTCTGCTAATCTCACAGTTTTTGTGATTGATGTCCTGGGCCCTTTTGAATCCTCAGCGCCCCTGACCTCCCACACCAATCGCCCCAGCTCCTGTCTACCCTCAGCACTTGCCTTGGCACACCCTCTGCCCTGAAGGTTTGCACTTACACCTAACGTGGCTCCGGCCGTGTACCACTCACCGTACCATGCACTTTATCTGTGGCTCTGCCATGAGTCCAGACACCCTAGCACTTACCTCCTCTACCCTCTTCATTGTTGCACTTGCACGTTCTGAATACTCACAAGACATCCTCAACTGCGTTTAAATATTGGGTTTTTAATGTGTTTCACTCCCTTGTTCTCTCCCTTTGCCCTGTGGGTGCTTTGAAACAGTATTTTACTTGCTGTAGAAGCGCCTAACAAGCAACTAATAAATAAATTAATAAACCTTCGCTGGGCTCAAGCTGTCAACTCGCGAATAGGCTCAGGACCCTTTGTCCACTTCAGCCAAGTTTACAACTCTGCTGTGCCTCATCCCCTTAATAAGAGTCTCGGATGTCATTGCCCGCAATGTTACGGTAGAGATTTCACTCCTAAGGGAGTTTGTTTCTATTTGTTTCTATTTGGCCAGAAGAACTAAATGCATATGGTCCTCTTCGTTTTATCCAGTCTTTCCCAAGAATGAGAAGTTATGTGCGGTAACATTTTCCAGATAATACTAAGCAGTTACAGGACCTCTCAGGAAACCTGCCTCTCCCCAACTCCTTATTTCATTGGTTATAAATGTCTCCAGTTTCCTCCCATACTATTGCCTATTGGGTTAGTTGGCTTCTCCATCGGGCCGGAGATCTCAGAGTTAATTCTTCCAGTGGGGCCATGGCTTCTGAAGCCTTAACACCCAGGGCATGATTGGATGGCATAACGAGAGCTACCGATTGGTCTAACAAGTCTACATTAAAAAAAATGTATGTTAAGCTACTGGATTATGGCACCTCTGTGGTTCCTGGCTCGCCTAAAACTAGCATAATATGAGCTTCTTGTCTTGACATAACATTTTGCTTTTCTTTAGTTTTATGAAGTAAAATCACGTTTTTTTTTAAAACACAGAGGTGAATATAATCCCTCTGCTGATGACTCTCCCATTTACTGATTGTTTCTCTTCTGCAACCCGTGTATTTTAGAGCAGATCCTCCTATTTCTCAAACCTAATTCTCTCCCTTCGAAATCACTCCTACACACTTTCATCTACGCTCCTCCCTTTCTACTAATGACTTAGCTGACTAATTTTCCTCTAAAATCAAGGCACTCTTGCACCCCTTTTTATCTCTCCTGCCCCCACCTTCATTGTGTCCACAACCTCTCCCCCTACTCCTCCTAATCACAACTACTTCTCACCTACCTTTCCTACCGAATTAGCACCCATCCTTTGCCGTGCCAAACAATATTTTGCTCCTATTCACCTGTTTGCTTCTCAAACAATGAAATACTTAGGGGCCGATTCATGGAACAAATGTGCGCCGAAAATCCCAGTGCAAGCTGGCGCAAGCGTGAGAAAGCAAGGGCACGCGCACGTGCACACGTGCGATTCAAGGAAGGCGCTGCGCGTGTTTTCCATTGGTTGTGCGCCAAATCCGTGCATGGCGCACGCGGGCGCACACGTCATCAAACGGCATGCGCTACGTGCACAGGGAAAGCGCACATAGCGCGGCGCACACAACAAAAGTGGGTAGAACAGTGGGCGTAACACGCAGAATGGGGAATAACGCGTGAAAAAGAAGGCGTAACTGAGGAAGTACTGCAGGGAACTACACGGAACGCCCACACGCACGCGAACAACCCGTATTCATGGATTCGAATACGGGAAACCCACGCACGTCAAAAGACACGCACAGGCGTCAACGCGTCCGCCACACGAAGGCAGGCGGAACCGTCCCGCGCACAGTATAAAAGTGCGCGCAAACAACAAACACGTATATACAGCTACGATGAATGCCCCATTTGTCGCAGAACTGATTGTGGGACACCGCAGGATGAGGAGAATAGCCAGGCCCGCATTCTTTCACCCCGGACAAGCCTTTTTGTGATGCCTGATGGTCTACGGCAGGTATAGGTTTCCACCTCGTATCATCCTAGACCTGGTCAGGGAGTGGGAAGATGACCTTACATTCCCCACCCTCTGCTCCCAAGCATTGAGCCCCTTGGAGAAGGTGCTCAATGTCCTGCATTTTTTGGCCACTGGGTCATTTCAGCGGACTACTGCCATAGTGGGGGTGTCTCACAGGCCACGCAGTCACGCTGCCTACACCAGGTGTTGGCAATCATCACTGCACGCCCCTCAGTCCGCAGGCACATATACATGCCCAGAACACCCGCAGAAAGTCAGGCCATTGTCCAGGACTTTTACAGGGTGGCACACTTCCCCAAAGTGCTCGGTGCCATAGATTGCACCCATGTGGCCCTACGTCCACCTCGGGCCACTAAGCACATCTCCCGAAACCGCAAGCACTGACATTCCATCAACGTGCAGGTGGTATGCAATGCAAAGGGAATCATCACCTCTGTCTATGCAAACTACCCTGGCTCCACCCATGACAGTTTCATATACAGTTTCATATACAGAATGTCCGCCCTGAGCCGGGCCCTGGAAGTTGGGCAGCATGACGACACATGGCTCCTAGGTGAGTACAAATGCCCGTGCACATGCATGCATGTCACATACACACAAATACACAAACCCCAATAATCACAACCATCATCACCTCTCCAGGGGACAGTGCCTACCCTTTGAGCAACCACATGATGACGCCAATCCGGAACCCCACCACACCACCCCAGGTAAGATACAACGCGGCCCATATTGCAACCAGGGCCATAGTGGAGCACACATTCGGAGTGCTCAAGTCACGCTTCCGCTCCCTTGACCGCTCTGGCGGGCAGCTACTCTATGCACCCCCAGTAGTGTGCAGGATCATTGTGGCAGCATGTGTCCTGCACAATGTTGCAACATGGCAGGGCGTACCGGTGGACATGGTGGTGCCCCCACATCCCCAACCACAGGCACAGGCGCTGCCCATGGGAGGGGATAGGGCTTGTGGCCACATTTTTCACCTAAACTCCCACCCCTGCGGAGTGCACACAGGCCTGGCACATACCAGGTGACAATCGATGATGACAAAGAGACAGTCAACTTTCACAACCTTACCACCCTGAGAATGTTGCCATGGAAGTACCACATTGTGTGCATCCCTAGCTACTTAAACATAAGCAATCCTGTGTGACCACAAGGCACACATGCAAGTTGTGAATCACACAGACCTGCAAAACAGGCCATGACTATCACTGTTATGTCACCCAAACCCTCCCAAACCACAACAGGACATGGCAAGCAATAGCTATACACCAACACAGTACCAATAAGGTACACATTGGGCCTCATTACGACCCAGGCGGTAAGTGATCGAAATTACCGCCATGGCGTAATGAGCGTTAACGCCATGGTCTGATGGCGATAAGAGCGCCATATTACGACCCATCGCGCACGAGCATTACGCCATGGCGGTAACGTAAACTACGCCAAGCCGTAAACAGCCCTTACCGCCCTCGTTAACAGCGCAGGGTGACCTACCGCCACCCATCATTGCACCGACCGTAGTCAGCGGTCACCGTAATTAGCGGTGACCGCAATTAGGCGGAACCGGAAATAGCGTAATCGCGGCGGAACGGGAAACAGCACAGCGGCCATCTTAAAAAACACAATCCATTGCCATCCTACCCAACCACACCACAACCAACCCTCAAACCCTGACATTCCCATAACCCACCCATTTCCTCAGCCAACCATGCCTAAAGTTGTCAAGAAGGCATGTGACAGGCAGTGGCAGGAGCGCTTCAGTCGTGAGGAACTGCAAATGCTTGCAGACACGCTCCAGGAGAAGGCCGATGTTGTCTTCTCCACTGAGATGACCCGGACAGCCATAGGCCGCAAAAAGGAGGTGTGGGAACTTGTGGCACAACGTGTCAGTGCTGTTGGAACCACCCCACGCACCTCCAAACAGTGCCGCAAGAGATGGGACGACCTGCGGATCAGGGTTCGGGGCATTATGTCTGCCAACCGTAACCTGGCCCTGGGAACTGGCGGGGGAGCAGACTCCCCACTGAAGATGCAGCCATGGGAGGAGACATGTGCCTCTCTGATTGGCATTGAGTGCATCGAAGGTGTCGGCGAGATGGAGAGAGGGGCCCCGACATCTGGAGACACAGGTAGGTGCCTCATATCCAGCCTTGCAAGACACCCTGATACACTTGCACGTGACAATCACAACGTGGCAGACGCAACACATCAGCAGATGAGCCACACCCTGCGCACATGCAGCATGTACACTGTACAGTAGGCAGATACACACCTGCATGCAAAACCGAACCTAAAGGGAGGCAACCTGTATGTCACGGGCTACTAACTCCACCATCTATCCATTACACTCTTCACAATGCCTGCTCAATGTCCGCTGAACCATCAATAACAGTCACCCTCCTCTGCTCCACCACAGGCTCGCATTCGGACACTGGCAGGGACGACAGCACCAGCACCCCAGCCAAGAAGGCCAGGAAAGTGGGAGAAGGGAACCATGCATCCACCTCTGCTGGACCCAGGCAGAAACCACGCCAGGCTGAAGAGGCCAGGGCAGCAAAGTCCCCCGAGGAAGGGGTCGTGACAGCGCCTGCAGCCCAACAACACCCACTGTTGCCCACTGAGGGCAATGTGTCAGCAAGGAGCAGTACTGTTGGGGAGACTGCAGCCATCGCTGCCTGCTCCGACAGTGATGTGGAGGATGACACTGGACTTGACCACAACACGCAACTGCACTCACCACACCTATCCCCAATCAGCCATCATGGAGATGACACCCAGGGCCCATCGCCAGCTAATTCATGGCCAGCAACTCCAAGCCCAGTGGGAGTTGTGGAAGATGGGAGTAGTCCCATTGGTCCCCCATTGGCACCCTCCATTGGGCCAGAATTCCAGCAGTCGCTGGAGCAGATTGCCAACAGGCAGGAAGCACTGGGCACACTCCTCATGCAGCATGTTGCAGAATGTGGAAGTGCCAGTGCAGCCATGGAGAGGAGTGCTGATGGCATCAGGGCTGCCATCCAAACTGCCAGCAGGGACATATGCACCGAACTTGCTGCAGTGCGGCAGATGATGAGCCAGCTCATCCAGACAATTCTGGACACATGCCGTACTGAGCAGCCCGGTACATCCTCAGCTGCAAGTTCAGCACAAGCCTCTCCCGTCCGCAGGTCATCCAGGACCCTGAGGAGCACAGGCAGGGGGGCCCCAGGTTCCGGGAGAGGGGGCAGTCAATAGTGTGCTAAACTATACACACTTCACCACGGGCACTGTCACATGTTTGCAGGGTGTTCAGGGGGGAGGGGGAGGGGGGAATTGGATGTGTTGGAGTGTTCAGGGGGAGGGGGAGGGGGGAATTGGGTGTGTTGGAGTGTTCAGGGGGGAGGGGGAGGGGGGAATTGGGTGTGTTGGAGTGTTCAGGGGGAGGGGGAGGGGGGAATTGGGTGTGTTGGAGTGTTCAGGGGGGGGAAGGGGGAATTGGGTGTATTGGAGTGTTCAGGGGGGAGGGGGAGGGGGAATTGGGTGTGTTGGAGTGTTCAGGGGGAGGGGGGAATTGGGTGTGTTGGAGTGTTCAGGGGGGAGGGGTTCTGTTATACCTATTCAGAAGAACAATACACTTTTTCTTTTCTCACAAACGAAAAGTGTGGACATTGCTCATTGCGTATGTGTGCTTTATTGTTTTACAGTCCACAGTGTTGACATACCAGACACACACAGTGCCCCAAGTGCCATCCATATGTCACACACTCGCTGTGTGTGCTAGAAGTATCGGTCAATGACATTCTGACGCATTATCCTCCTGTGCATCGCTGCCTCCCTGAGGTGCTGCCCCATCCCCATCATCATCATCCCCATCATCAGGTGGTTGTGGTTCAGCGTCAGGGGGCAGAGGCACGTTTCGTCTGATGCACATATTGTGTAGCATGACACATGCCATGACGATCTTTGCAACCTTCTCATGGCGGTACAGGAGTGCCCCACCAGACCTGCTGAGGCAGCGGAAACATGCCTTCAGTAGGCCAAAAGCATGCTCTATCACCACACGGGTACGTGCATGGCCATGGTTGTAGTCCTCCTCATGCTGGTTCGATGGGTTCCGCACTGGTGTGAGGAGCCACCTCTTCAGGGGATAGCCCGCATCACCTGTAAAATGTGAGAAAAGAATGTGTCAGGAACGAGATTGATATGTGAACATGACGCACAACCATGCCTTGATTCTGACTGTTACTGTGCACCAATTGGAGTTGTGGTTATGGATTTACACTGTGCAACCAGTATGTGTTCATGGCTCTCATGTACTGTTTTGCATGCAAAAACACAATGCAGGGGGGACGATTGCCTTGTGAGTGGCCATCCACTGTGTCCGTTCAGGCCATCATTCATGTGACCTTGCACGTGTCCTGTGAGCTTGAAGCTCACATGATAGCAACATTGATGTCTGGCTCATTATGACCCCAGTGAGCATTACTGGTGTCAATGGGGACAGTTTGTGGGTCTTGTAGTGGTGCATTGATGTTCCTGTCTGTCATGTGCCTCCTTTGTGCACAGTTGTGGGGGACAGGCCTTTCAGTAGTTGGTGCATGGTGACGTGCATGTTGGTGTTTTTCTTTAGGGTCAATGCGGTCACAATTTGCACAATGCACTTGCAAATGGTTGTGTCGTTTTTGGGATGCACTTTCATTCACATGTTGGGATGATTAGGTCAGGCATGATGTGTACACTACTCTGTTGACGTCAGTGCTGCCACAGGGAATGATCTGGCTACTGCTAGTTGCACCCATGTGACGTATGCATCACCCCCCTGTATCTGCCAGATGAAATATGCATTGGTACGTCATTCAACACCCACTTTGCATTTCCATGCTCATGACATTAGACTCACCGAGTAGGTAGGATCTTGGCCCTGCATGTCGCTCCATGTAGCGTGGTATTGTTGAGTTCCGAAGGACCATAGAATCATAGGTTGATCCGGGGAATCTGGCACAACAATGTGTGATGATCCTGTTGGAGTCACAGACCATTTGCACGTTGATTGAGTGGAAATGTTTACGGTTGCGGTACGGTACCTCCATGGCATGTGGGACCACCAATTCAACATGGGTGCAGTCAATGGCACCAATGCAACCAGGTATGCCGGCCAGTGCATGGAAACCCACTTTGGTGTTGGCAATCTCCTGGGCAGACCGTGGTAATGAGAGGTGGTCATCTGTGTGCTTGAGGAGGGCATCGAGCACTTGCATCAGTGTACGCGAGAATAATGGTTGTGATATGCCATGCAAGTGCCCCACTGTGTGCTGGTAGGTGCCTGTGGCCAGGAAGTGGAGCACGGACACTACCTTCACAGTAGGGGGGGGGGTGGCAGTGGGTGTTTCAATCATGCTGACGATGTCGTTGTGTATCATGTCCACAATGGTGGTGATGGTGTCCCGGTCCAGTCGGTACAGGGTGTGGATCTGCTCAGCGGTGAGGTTGAATGGGCTGGGTCTGATGCGTGGGATTGGGGGCTGCCTGCGTGGTGGCACTGGCTGTGCTGGTGGGGCTTGCTGGGCCTGCCTTGCCCTCCTTCTCCTCCTGCGTCTCCTCTGTGCAGCCTGTTGTTGTTGTTGTTGTTGTTGTTGTTGTAGTTGCTGTTGTAGCACTCGCATTGCTATCAGGTCCTCCAGCCCCAACATTGCTAGTCCTATTGGTATCATTGTGGAGTGTGACTGGGTGTGGGAAGGGGTGGGGTGTGCTCTTTTTGTACTTCCTGAGTCTGTATTGCCTTCACCTGTGCTGTTTCTGTGCACCTGTGGCAGCTGCATTCACTTTACATGGCCCTTTACGGTTGGTTCGCGATGGCGTAATTAGCACCATGGCGGTAAGGTACTTAACGGGCTGGTTGATGGCGTTAGGGGCATGTCCGCTTGGGTCGGCATTCGCGTACCTTTGCGCCATGGCGCTAAGTAAGGTGTGGATGTTCGCGTGCGCGCGCCCTTGGCGCAGTCAGCGGCAGCGTTAGCTACGATGCCGCTAATGACATCGTAGTTTACGGTCACGGGTCGTAATCGGCCCTAGCGGAAGACGATGGCGGTAATCGTTTATCGCCATCGTTTTTCGCTTTGCGCCAGGGTCGTAATGAGGGCCATTGACATGTGAAAAATGTAAAGTGGCATCAGACAATGATGCCTGACAAGGAATCAGATGAAATGACGGACCAACAACCTCCCACACAAAAGAAGTCATACCCAAATGCATTCCAACAGTTGTAGTTGTAACATAACAATGAATGCCTGCCTACATGCACATTGTGCATAGCAAAATCAACACTGCACCTTCTGTGTGCCGTGTCCACCTCATGCAACACACTGCTCAGCGCACAGCATAGTGAACAGCCATTGTGTGTGACACACACCCTAAACATCACATCTAAGCGACACACTACATCAAAAAGCAAAATACGCATGTACAGGATCCGCAATTGGTCATAGATCATGTGCTGCAGGGACACAGTGGGCACCAGAAGGCAAACAGAGTGTACATGTGGACATGGAAGGATGGTTGTACATGTAGTGGATCATAGTGCGTGTGTGTGGGTCAGTAGGGACATGCACTCAATATATGCATGTGCAATCAAGTGACCATCAGTGTCCTCTACACATCACATGTGAACATTCACCATGTGTACACCCCAGCATGTCAAGCCACAACTATTCCCTCACACCTGAAAGCTAAACATATCACATGAACAGGCATTGATCACCAGAATATATCATGTACATAGGATACCGCAATTACAATGTCAGGGTGCGCATCACACTGTAGGGCAAGGCAACTGTCAACAACAAAACACCCCCCCTCCCTCACAAATCACCATGACCCACTGAACAACAGCACCTGGGTTATGTAGCCTTCATCCTTGAAGTTCACCTGGCCACAGGATCACCCTTCCGTTTTGTCAACATCTCCCACCTTGTGTGCAAAAAGTGTCCAGCACCCGCAGAGGCCACCTTGACTTGCAAAAACACCAAATCAAAGAGAACTCAAAGCAGGCCAACACAGAAGCCAAGCAAAAAGCCTGCAGGCAGCAAAACAAACCAGAAGAGCCTCCAGTAGATGACTTGAAGTAGCAGTATGTCACAAAGCCCAAGTACTACCACAATGACGTAATAACCAAGGTAGCACAGTAAAACAATGTCACAACAGGATGTGTACCATGTGTGGTACATAACACAGAATAATGCACCACGAACTGATATGTACTGTCACAGCTCCCGTGTACAGTTGCAGGAGTGGCACGAACCAACCACCCCCACCATGGTCGGGGTGCCTGCAAGGTCAAACTCACACAGGCCTCTGAGACCCTGGTGGGGAAGGAGGGTCAGGGATATGCAGTCGGGACAGGCATTGCTTTACTGGATAACCGGAATGAGGGGCAGGAGAGGGGAGTAGGATTCAGACGGGAAAGTAGCAAATGCACAAAAATGTACTCCTCACATTTACACATACACAGTTACACCAAACCTGATCATCATGCACATAGTAACAATTACTCAAATGGAAGACAAAGAGAAACCT
Organism: Ambystoma mexicanum; assembly: GCF_040938575.1. Classification (NCBI taxonomy): domain Eukaryota; kingdom Metazoa; phylum Chordata; class Amphibia; order Caudata; family Ambystomatidae; genus Ambystoma; species Ambystoma mexicanum. The sequence goes on from NC_090922.1 coordinate 543,190,199, forward strand.
ATCTCTGGGGTGAGTGCTGGCCTCCTGCCTGCGCACTCTCAGGTCCGGTAACAGGAGCAGTTTAATGCTGCAAAGAGAGCCACAGTTAATAATCTGTGCGTGCCCATAACACACCATATATGCCCCAAAGTAACAAAATACTCTACAAACAAACAATCTGGTGTGGATGCTTCGTACCCATACGTAACATTACCCCTGTGATGGTTCATACACAGTCAATGCAGTAAGCATGTGCCGCTGGGTGCGTTGCAAATGGAAGACCAATGTGTCACGAATCACACAACATGCAATGTTCCCTGGGTAAACAGCCAGACGCAAATAGCAAGGTATGACTTCAGAACAAGTCGTGTTCCACCATGACCCAAATAAAGTAGGTAGTGCATGTGTCAAATTCTACATGGTAATGAAATGCACTGCACACAAGTCTGTCCCTGTGAGCTGCTTCTTTCCATGTCTTGCAATGTTACATGGCTAATACAAGTGCCTCAATGGACCATGGTGGACCGGAAGGTATGTGCCACTGGCCCTGCAGGTGCCCCAGACAACTTTCCCATCAACTAGCCATTAGTCCACCAACGCATCTCAGCTGTATTGTGCGCTTCAACACCAATATTTGTCCAAGCCCACCGTCAGTGCTGCTACTAAGCATGCATGTGCAACTGGCCAGGTGGAAGGTCTGCTGCGTTGTGCCCCCCCTGTGCTGCTCACCTTGCCTGGAGTCACTTGAAACACGTCAGCTGTTTTCGGATGCATGAGCGCAATCCCTGTGCCTCTGCTTGCGCACACATGCGCATGTCGGCACCACCAAATGTGTCCAGCTTCCAGATGTCCAATGGCCCATGTCTGCTGGCAAAGGTGGTCTGGAGGCTCATCCCTATGTAGAAAGTGCATGAAACACATGATGTATGCTTTAAAATCATCTGTGTGTGTCTCTTCAGGCATTACATGACTGGACCATGTCAGAGACGTACATCACAAATCACACCATCAGTCCGTCTTTCACAGACAAACTGTTGAACACACCATCTACGCCATGAATTGCAACAAGCACATGTACAGTATAGATAATAAATATACTACACAATGGGCCTCATTACACGGTACGCGGAGGACCAAGGTGCTATTAGCACCTTGGTCCATGCCGGTAAAATACCGGCACCGCCTTGGTGGAAAGGGGAAATACCGCCCTATTCCAAGGTTGGCGGGGCGGTAATTCCCCCTTCCCCCATTGCCCTTCCCCATTCCCATTTTTGCCCCATAGGGCTCTATGGGAATGGGGAAGGCGCTAATTACGGTGCCGCAAATTGCGGTACCGTAATTAGCACCCTGGTCCCTTTGCGGGTTGGTTTTTAACGCCTGCTAAACAGCAGGCATTAAAGTACCTACCCGCAAAGGGACCTCGTAGTAAGGCGGTAAGGGTTAACGGTCACCGGTACCATTACCGGTGACCGTTAACCCTTACCGCCTTCCGTGTAATGAGGCCCAATGAATAGCAATGAATGTACACATCAATCATGAAACCCCCCATCTAGCGAATGAAGAACAGTGGTCAATAACACCCCTATCATCCCCACTAGGGGTGTTAACACAAGTTTCACAGCAGCAGACATGCCACAGATATAACAGTCTAGAGCCCTTGTGTAATAGGCTGTTACACCGAACCATCCTTGCGGGCCCATGGATAAGGGAAGCAGGAGTGGCATATGTGAGTCAAGGACCCCAAGCTGCAAACACATACACAAGACAAGCTTGAAGGGCCTAGCTGGAACAGACAGTGGATGCTCTCAAAAGCCACAAAGCACCACACCGTCAAATGAAAGCACAATAGACAAACAATTTTAAACTATATTAACTAATTACACTAACTATGAAAAACCTACATTACCTATTTAAACTAACTATCAAATTGAAACTAAACTAACTAAATTAAAAGAAAAATCAAAAATGGCCACATACGACCCGGGGGGGGGCACCCAGGAGGGAAGAGTTACAGGGTACTGCTCAACACCTACATGCGATGATGTTGAGGGAAAAAAAACCTCCATGGGCTCAACGCCTGCACAGCCCGACCTATGTGGGAGATAGACTGTCGTCCGAGTCTGTCTCTTCCTGGAAAGGAGGACGTGGCACAGGAGCCTGACCACGCCTGGCCGCAGCTTGCCCCTCGTCGGCAGCAAGTCTGCGGGACGGGTGAGCCTGGTTCTGTGCGGCGATCACACGTAGGTCTGCATGCAGACCCTCCCGTGATACAGGTGCTTCCTCTTGCAAGGTAGCATATGTAACACGGAGTTCCTCCTGCAAGCCCTGGCTGGACAACTGCTGCACCTTCCGGCAAGCATGTAGCTCAGCTGAGATGGTACGCTCAAGCTGCGCAAACCTCTCCTCTGCCCGCTCCCTCTGGGACATCATAAGGACACCCAGAGTGGATCTGAGGGAAGCATACTCTTGCCTCAGGGCCTCCATGTGTGCCTCTGCGTGAGCAGCAATTGCTTTACGCAGAGATGACATTTCAGCTTGGTGTGCCCTGTCTGAGGCCGCCATGCCCAGCCTGAACGAGCGGGCCGTGGACCGTGCCGCCTGCTGCTGGAGAAGCACCTGCCTAGCAGGGGGGAGCACGGATTGGGCCACACGCTCCATGCTCTCAGCGATGTTCTCCATTGCTGCCCCCTGCCGTTCAGAATTGCCAGTCATGTCTTGCTCCCACTCAGTATACTGCGGTTGCGCGCGGCGACCGCGTTGCTGGGCTTGACCCCTGCGGGACCCAAGGACTGGGTGTCCTCGTTGTGTTGGCACTGCCCGCGGCTGCACGACTACATGCCCCCGTCGATGTGATGGCCCAGGCACATCAGTGACTGATGTGGAGGGTGACCCTGCGTCCCGATCCACCACAGGCGGAGGTTCCAAGACTGTCTGACCCCTCAGTGCAGGTGTCGCGGACAGAGGAGTGTCCACATCAAAATCACTCACCCCTGACATATGGACCTGATGCTCGTCCAACTCGACATGGATGTCAGAGTGGTCATCAGGGCTGGACTCATTGCCAGCCAGAGACAAGATGGACTGTAGCACATGTGGGTTTTCGTGGCCTACCACCCCATGACCCCCACTTGTGCCGGGTTGCTGTAGTGATAACAACCCTCTGCCTGGCATGACAACACCATCCTCTGGCTCCATTGCGTCATCATCTGAAAAGTAGAGAGAAATAAGGTCACTACACATGTTAGAAGCACACAACACACACACACAGACACCAAACACATCAAGCAGACATATCACACACAAAATAGAACCTGCCATGCATGCTGGGTCAACTTGAAATTGCTTCTGTGATTAGGCATGTCAAAAGGTGTCAGTTTGCACTGAAGTGGGTCAATGCAGTGCAGCAAATATATACGTTACTCACTATCTACATGTACAAGAACTTCATGATGTGTGTCATAAAATGTGAAGGCAGTGCAAGGTCAACTTCAGGCATCACGTGCAATGTGCATTCAATGGGTAGCATGTCTACAAGCAAACCACCCCTCCCCCCAAGTGCAAATGCAGGGATGCCTAGCATGGTATCAAAAGGCCGAACATAGAACTGTGTATTGACAGACAGTGTTCACTAGCGTCAACAGCATCATGTGAATCAAGTGACAACACAGCAAATGATGATGGGACAGTAAGCAGGACACATGATGAAACCTCTGGAGTACACCCACGTGTGAAGAAGACACTACACGAGTTGGAGTCATTGGCCATTAAACAGGCTGAGGCCTGTGACACACACAGACTGTCAGGCCCTAAACATGTGTGCAACGCAGTACTGAGCCACAGTGGACATGGGAAGGCTGATGAAATGCCATACAATGTATGTCACCCAGGACTTGTATTACAGTGATCATCCAGTCAAGGACACATAGGAGCATGCGGGGAATGCACATGGAGCATGAATGGGCACTCATGTCCCTGCGAGGCATCTGACCTCTGCACAGTACAAGTGAGATACCCTGCATCAAGTACTAAGGATGTACCACACACCATATGTCTGGCAGATTGGCCTCTGGAAGTTAGCATGTACACAGGACGCATGAACAGGGAAGTACCCAACGGCAATATTAAAGCAGACCAGTGCAAAGGTGGAATTGGGGTGCAGAGCGGGGGGTGGAGGGGCAAGGGAGCATGCCTACATGGAGTACCCGCATGCAGGCAGAGGACACATGCACGTCACTCATGCTATGACATTGTCCCTGGGCTGAGAGGAAGGTCACCCCACGCTACATGCAGAAGGGCCACTGAGCTGGAACATGGACCGGAGGGGCATACTGGTAACCAGCATGTGAGTAGGGTGCAATAGAGGTGATGCGGACAGTCCCCGTCTGCTCCACATGTCCACCATCCAGCAGAGCAGACATGCATCAGGGAAGCATTGCATTGCATTACTTGCACATCAGAACCATGTACACGTGACATGAAGTGGCTGTCATGCACAACACATCACACAAGTAAAACACACACGTCCTCAACAAACACGCATCAACACTCACTGGACTGGGCATCAAAGTCCGGCATCTCTCCCACTTCTTCGACCGATTCAGATGGTATGAACTCCGCAACGAGTGACTCATGCGGAGTGAGGTCTTCCTCCTCAGGTGCAGGCCCACTGCCAGTCACCGGAGTCAAGTTTTAATTTGAGGCACGCTTAGCCTTAGCGCTGCGTTTGAGGTCATTCCAACGCTTTTTGCACTCTTGCGCCGTGCGCACCTCATGGCCGAATGCACTCACATGTTCCGCAACTTGCTTCTATTGGGTATCACGGTGGGCAGCCGTAGTCTGACAATTAGCACCCACTAGCATGTCACGGCTGTGGTCCCGCACGTAGTCCATGAGAAAGTCCAGTTCCTGGTTGCAGAAAGGCTTCTTCCTCGACGTGCAGGAGGTTGTGGCTGTGTGTGGGGTCCCAGCCTGTACTGCAGGTGCAACCTTCCTCCTCTTGGATTGTGGCGCAGACCCTGGCTGGCTAATGCCGCCCTGATCAGTATGGCCAGTGGGTTTGGTGGATTGAGCCAAGGGAGTGGCAGGTGGAGGGACAACCAAAGGCTTGACTTGTGTCAGTGGCAGCTGGGTGCCCTCTAATTAACCCCGCGCAGCAACATCCGCTGTGGCAGGGTCATTGACCGCAACTGTCCTGGCTGGCAGACTCACAACCGGGGTGTTGCTGGGTGCATCTGCCCCTGTACTTGCCAACACCTGGCTGTTCGGGGCAGCAGATGACATAACTGCCCCAGGGACACGTGTCTTGGTCAGGGCAGCCCTGCGTGCCCCTACGGTTTCCCTCCTGGCCTGTTAGAAATCTTCCAAGGGATCTTCAAGTGCCAACGCAGCCTGCACTGACAGACCCTGAACCTGGGTGGTGGTGCCCACAGCTGCACCTGCAGCTACCACTACCCTTGGGCCCGTGGCAGTCGATGAAGCGGACTGCCGGGTCACACGGGCGCCAGTGCCAGATGCAGAAGCTGCATCTCCCGGAAACACAGGGGGTGGTGGCATGACTGCATCGACACATGGCACAACATCGTGCTCAAGTGGCGCACCCCTGCCTCTTCCCCCTCTGCGGCCACCCTGGACACCCTGGAGTCCCCCTACTCCCTGGTCACCCTGGCCACGTCCCTGACCACGCCCGCCATGAGGAAGACGCCCAGCTGAGGCGCCCCTCACCTTTGGTGGCCTCCCAACCATGGCACAGATGCAGTAGTGCCGGCACAGATGGAGTAGTGCCAAATGGAGGTGTACACCACAATTGACCAGGGCAATTGGGGTGAAGGGGGTGGGATGCAAGATGTTAACAGCCCCCCTGCACCTGCAAGGCTGTATGTGACCCCGGTGATGTAGTGACGGGTCACGCAACGCTCAGGCACCCCAAAACTGCAGTAAAACCGTGCACGCAACCCTGCAGCCTACGTGCGTGGAATCAACCTCCCGCAGTACGCGGTGGCACCCAGTAACACGAAAAACGAGTACGCATGGGACACGCAGGCTACTATGACCTCGTAAACGGGTGCGATACACAGGGGCACCCGCAGTGGGAAAAATAGCGTGCGCGACTCACCGTCTGACTAGCGCGATGAGGAAAAACACGCATAGCCAATACCCCCGCCAAAGGAAGAGATACGTCCTTGATAGCTGTGAAGTTGTGATGGCGCGCGAAACAACACGAAGCAGCAACACACGTCGGTCTCCACGAAAGGCACGTACAGTGAACTGTTGGCCTCGCTCACCTTTAACCCGTGCTGAGGGAAATGCCCGTGCGCGTCACGTTACTTACGCGCGTAGGCCCTTTCCTCAGATTACACGCATTCACACGCGGACGTGCAGTTTTTTCACGTGTGCTGAACCACTATGCCCACGCGTAACGTCACAGACGCGCTTATGCACTAAGGGCCTTTCCTCGAATTACACGCTGATGTGCAATTTTTTCACGTGCCAAATCACTCCGTATCAAGCTGGCCACGCGAAAACACACGGAAGACCATGCTCCTGCCCAGAAGGCTGAATTACTGCCCCCCGGAGCCCCGAGCACGCTCCCACCTGCCATCTGCTGCTGCCTGACTGCCTGCTGCTCACGTGCCCTGCTATTTGCTGCCTGCACGTCAGCCAGGGGTGCAGTTGCTGTGACCACCCCTGCTGGAACCGAAGACTCCCAACTGGGATACCATCGCTCCACAGCCCAGCCCCAGGACCCAGTTGCCCACCCACTCCTGCCTCTGGGGTTGCCATGTCGTGCACAACACCATCTGGCACCACTGGCAACCCCCAGCCAGAGAGGCAGAGGGCCACCAGCTTCAGTGCCAGGGAAGTTGGTGTCCTGGTGGAGCAAGTCCTGGGGCAGTATGATGCCCTCTTTGGAAGTTCACACGCCGACTATGAAGGATAGACCAGGATCTGGATGGACATTGTGACTGCCATCAATGCGGAGGGGGTGTCAGTCCGCGACTTACAACATGTCAAGAAGCGCTGGGAGGACTTCAGGTCCAGGACCTTCAACAAGGCCCGGCGTCTCTCGAAGGCAGTGGATGCCAAGGGGCGTCGGGGCCACCTGTCCGACCACCAAATGAGGGTCCTGGAACGCATATGCTCAGCGCTCCATGTCCAGGTCCTTGAGAGGCAGACCCGTCTGGAGTCGAGAGGTAAGTGTACATGCATATCGATTGGATGCTGTGCGTTTCGTGGTGTGCCAGTAGTGTGCAGGTTGCACATGTGTTTTTGTAGGGCCATGTAGGGATGTGTATGAACATGGGCGTGAGGCTGCCACATGTGAGTCCTCTCAGGTGTAAGACACATCAATGGTGTATGTGTTGGTAAGCTTGCTGGGCAAATGCAGGTGTGGGAGCACACATGTTTGAATTTCTGTGTATGTACGTTGGCATGGTTGTGGTATCACACATGGATGGTGGTTCCTGCTGCATGTATCTGCACTGTGTACATGTGCATGTGTGTGTATTTGACAAGTGTGCAACTGTGATGCAACTTGGATGCATGTGACACTGACATGTAGAAGGCTGAATGCCAGATGTGACATGGATGGCGATCTCATCACTGTGACAGTTGGTGGACATGTACACATGCATGTGAGTGTGGGTGAGTGTGTGCATGTGTTGTGCACTCCCCGTGTTTCATGTGACGTCAGGCTCACCTTCGGATGCTCATGCTGTTGTATGTGTATGGATGGTGCTGGCTGGTGCAATATTGCTGTGGAATTGCTCATGTGTGTGAGTACAAATGACATGTGTGTTGGGGAGTGTGATGCCATGTCTGAAGTATGACACTGCCACTCATGTACAACTGTCATGTGTGTATCAGTCCATTGTACAGTGCTCTGATGCCTGTGTTTTATCTCTCCCTGTCTGCAGCGTCAACTGATGAAGAGGGCGGAGAGGGTGCTGTGGAGCACAGCGGCAGGGATCGCACCACCAGCCGGAGACGCAAGGCCCGGTTCCCCTCCCAGATTGTCATCTCATCGGGGAGTGAGGAGTTTGGTGCCGCGTCACAGGCCGCAGCTGCCGAGGGTAGGTCGAAGAGGTGGAGGTCGGAGGTGGACTCCTCGGCAGCAGAAGGGGCAGCTGAGACCCCAAAGGGTCCAACGGAGGAAGATGGCACGGAGTCATTCAGGTTGGTGGGGGGTTTGGTGGAGGAGGAGGCTGCGGAAGGGACACACAAGGGGTCTGGAGGTGGGGATTCCACTGGTGCTAGTGGTGCAGTGCAGGGGCAGGGACAGGAGGCAGCACAGGCAGCCACGGAGGTGCCTGTGTGTAATCCTGTCCCTGATCCTGTCACTGCATCATCTGGCACCGGCAGGGATGCCTACGTCCAGACCCGTTTTCAGGGAGGGGATGAGCGCACAACAACTGGCCTTCCTGTCCCTGCGGACGTGGCTATCCGGGACCGTGTTGAGCCTGTCCTGGCTGGGATAGCGTTGCGTCAACGGGGCATGCGAGGTGACCTGCAGTCTTTTCGTGAAGAGACTGCATGTCGTCTCGCATGCCTCTTTGACCACATTGACCTACTGGGACGGGTCACCGGTGCTGGATTCCTCTGTGTGCTGGACCTTCTTGTGACCCCCTCCTCACCTGAACCCCCTACGCGCCAGTCGTCCTCCATGCCATCTTCCCACCCATGTATCACCTGGGTACCCTGTGGAGCTGCCTCTGACCAAGCGGCCAGGCTGGTGGAGGACACATCCCTGCCACAGTCGGGAGTCGGACGTCCAGCAGGGGTGGCCACCACGACAACTGCACCCCAGCCGGAGGAGGACGTGCAGGCAGCAAGAGCCAGGGCGCAGGCACAGCAGCAGCAACATGGTGGGAGCAATGATGGCTCGGGGCCTTCAACATCGGAGGGGCAGGCATCGGCCATAGGATTTCAAATGTCTTCCGTGTGGCAGCAGTTGGCCACGCCATAGATGCGGAGCGGCAGGGGGCAGAAGAGGCACGGCTCACAATGGTCAGGGCGGAGAACTCCATGCGCCCTGAGGCGGGCCGAGTGCCTCAAGGCAATTCGCAGGGAGTTGGAGGTGAACATGTCGTCGTCCCTGCGAACCCTCGGGGCCATGGACGAGGACTGCCTCCAGGACATTGAGCGGGAGTTCGATGATGACCTGGCTCGGGACATCCAAAAGTGAGCCATTGGACTAGCCCGCTGCCATTGTAAATAGTTTTTAGAGTTAGGTTTCCTTTTCCTTTTCCTTTGATTTGTGGTGAATGGACTATGCCACACACATTTGTATATAGTTTTTTTATTAGGTAGTTTCTTAGGTAGGTTTCCTTTCTTTCGTTGGGCTCATGGACCCTTGACAATGGATTGTACATAGTTGTACAATGGATTTATTTGAACTTTTTATTTGATTTTGAACATGGATTAATGGATTTTTCTTTTGGGCAACGGATTGTACATAGTTGGACAGTGGATTATTTTGAACTTTTTCTTTTGATTTCGCCATGGATCAATGGATTTTTCTTTTTACGTTTCCTTTGGATTTGCGTTGGTGGAGGGAGAGTTTTGACTATTTTTCTTTAGGATTACTTTGGATTGGTTATACTTTTCATTTACTCATCTTTTGCACATGGTTTTCATTGCTTTATTTTTGTACATAATACATTTTCATATTTTAGTTCCATGTGTGGGATTCGCTCATTGGGTTAATGCATGTGAAAATGTGGGTTTACACAATCAATGACAACCAGTGTGTGTGTGTGACGGACATGTGTTGATGTACATAGTTGACTTTTGGTTTGTGTCTTGAGATAGGCATGTCAGTGTGGGGTGGATTGGGAAATCATTGCGTCTCAAGAATGGGGTGGCATGCTGTGGTATTTTGGTGTAGAAGTGGGCCATGATTGTGCATCTTTACTTCATGTAGGGGCGGACATGAGTGGGTGTCTGCTGGCAGGTGCCCCTCACTGCTGGTGGGTGGGGGTGCTGGGGGACATGAGTGGGGGCCTGCTGGCAGGTGCCCCTCACTGCTGGGGGGTGGGGATTTGCTGGGGGACATGAGTGGGACATGAGTGGGGGCCTACTGGCAGTTGCCCCTCTCTGCTGAGGGGTGGGGGCGCTGGGGGACATGAGTGGGGGCCTGCTGGCAGGAGCCCCTCACTGCTGGGGGTGGGGGTGCCGGGGGACATGAGTGGGACATGAGTGGGGCCTGCTGGCAGGTGCCCCTCACTGCTGGGGGGTGGGGGTTCTGGGGGACATGAGTGGGGGCCTGCTGGCAGGTGCCCCTCACTTCTGGGGGGTGGGGTGCTGGGGGACATGAGTGGGGGCCTGCTGGCAGGTGCCCCTCACTGCTGGGGGGTGGGGGTGCTGGGGGACATGAGTGGGACATGAGTGGGGGCCTGCTGGCAGGTGCCCCTCACTGCTGGGGGGTGGGGGTGCTGGGGGACATGAGTGGGACATGAGTGGGGGCCTGCTGGCAGGTGCCCCTCACTGCTGGGGGGTGGGGGTTCTGGGGGACATGGTGGGGGCCTGCTGGTAGGTGCCCCTCACTGCTGGGGGGGTGGGGGTGCTCGGGGACATGAATGGGCCATGAGTGGGGGCCTGCTGGCAGGTGCCCCTCACTACTGGGGGGCTGGGGTGCTGGGGGACATGAGTGGGGGCCTGCTGGCAGGTGCCCCTCACTGCTGGGGGTGGGGGTGCTGGGGGAAATGATTGGGACATGAGTGGGGGCCTGCGGGCAGGTGCCCCTCACTGCTGGGGGTGGAGGTGCTGGGGGACATGAGTGGGACATGAGTGGGGGCCGGCTGGCAGGTGCCCCTCACTGCTGGGGGGTGGGGGTGCTTGGGGACATGAGTGGGGGCCTGCTGGCAGGTGCCCCTCACTGCTGGGGGGTGGGGGTGCTGGGGGACATGAGTGGGGGCCTGCTGGCAGGTGCCCCTCACTGCTGGGGGTGGGGGTGCTGGGGGACATGAGTGGGGGCCTGCTGGCAGGTGCCCCTCACTGCAGGGGGGTGGGGGTGCTGGGGGACATGAGTGGGACATGAGTGGGGGCCTGCTGGCAGGTGCCCCTCACTGCTGGGGGTGAGGGTGCTGGGGGACATGAGTGGGGGCCTGCTGGCAGGTGCCCCTCACTGCTGGGGGATGGGGGTGCTGGAGGACATGAGTGGGACATGAGTGGGGGCCTGCTGGCAGGTGCCCCTCACTGCTGGGGTGTGGGGGTGCTGGGGGACATGAGTGGGACATGAGTGGGGGCCTGCTGGCAGATGCCCCTCACTGCTGGGGGGTGGGGGTGCTGGGGGACATGAGTGGGGGCCTGCTGGCAGGTGCCCCTCATTGCTGGGGGGTGGGGGTGGGTGCTGGGGGACATGAGTGGGGGCCTGCTGGCAGGTGCCCCTCACTGCTGGGGGGTGGGGGTGCTGGGGGACATGAGTTGGTGATCACTAGTGCAAGGTGACATGTTGCTTGGCTGGGGGGCATGCCCATGGTGGATGGGCTGCCTGCGGGACATGACCAGGGGTGCAGGGTAGTCCCCTGTGGTGTGGGCTGCCTGCAGGGGCCCTAGAGGGGGTAGAGGGCACACCTGGGAGGACCCACACTGCCAATTCACGTGTAGGACTCCCCGCGCACCCCCGAAATACACGTACCCCGCTCTGATAGCAAAATCGCGTGTGAAACTTCCCGCGAACCCCAGTAATACATGTACCCCACTCGCACAGGGCCTATCGTGTGTAAAACTTCCTGTGAACCCCCGAAATACACGTACCCCGCTCCAATCGCGTGTGAAACTTCCCGAGAACCCCAGTTATACACGTACCCCACTCGCACAGGGCCAATCGCGTGTGAAACTTCCCACGAACCCCAGTTATACACGCACCCCACTCGCACAGGGCCAATTGCGTGTGAAACTTCCTGCGAACCCCAGTAATACACGTACCCCCCTCGCACAGGGCCTACCGCGTGTGAAACTCCTCGCGAACCCCAGAATTACAAATGCCCCGCTCGCACAGGGCCTACCGCATGTGAAAGTCCCCGCGAACCCCAGAATTACACGTGCCCCGCACGCACAGGGCCTACCGCGTGTGAAAGTCCCCGCAAACCCCAGAAATACACGTACCCCGCTCGCACAGGTCCTACCGCGTGTGAAACTCCCTGTGAACCCCAGAAATACACGTACCCCGCTTGCACAGGGCCTACCGCGTGTGAAACTTTCCACGAATGAGCGCGGTACATGTATTTCGAGGGGTGCGCGGGGAATTTTACATGCGATTGGCCTAGCACGAGCGGGGTACATGTATTCCTAGTGGTGCGGGGGAGTTTTACATGTGTTTTTGTGGTTGGGGGGCTGTATGCTGGTCCACTGGCCTGTGCGCCATGTACTGGATTTGTGCGCTGTTCATGGCGCATGGGGCGGGGTTGATTGTGTAACTGGCGCTGCTGCAGGGTCGCTGCGCCACTCTGCGCCACGGCTGCTTAGGGATGTTAAAATCCATGAATACGCTGTGCGCCGAAATTGGTTTTGGCACACGCTGCTTGCGCAGACTGCCGCACGCGCACACTGTGCACCAGCCGCGTGCGCCACTTGTGCGCTGAATTCTATGAATTACCCCCTTAGTCTCAATCACCTGCCCTTATCTATCTGATCTCTTTAACTCACTTCACCGTCTGCTGGACTCTTCCCTGCCTCCTTCCGATCTGCAACTGGCCTACCTCTTTTGAAGACATCAGCTGCTGACCCAAAATACCCCAGCAAACTATCGCCCAGTTTTCCTCTTTCCCCATTATTCCACATTATTCAAAGGTGCTTGAGTGGGTGGTCTTCAACTGGATCACTAAGTACCTTGGGGATAATGACCTTGTAGATCCACATCAGTCTGGCTTCCTTAATTAACAATCCACTGAGGCTGAACTCAAGTATGTCTCCAACTTTCTCTCTGATGCTCACTACTCCAAACTCTTTTCTATCCCCATCCTTTTGGACCTTTCTGCAGCTTTAGATACTGTAGGCCACTCCTCTCTCCTCATCGCACTCCACAACCTTGGGTTTTGAAAATCTGCCATCGCCTGGTTCAGCTCCTACTTGTAAGGTAGATTCTATAAAATCTTCTGAAACTTGCAGATTTCTGACCCCAACCCTCACACCATCTGCATCCCCCAAGTATCAGTTCACCCTCTATGCTCCTTTCCTTGCAAGACTTATCTTGTCCTTTAGCTTTCATCATCATCTCTTTACTGGTGACATTCAAATCTTTTTCTGCTTTCTCACTTCACCATCTCAGAATGGATTACCAACTGTCAATGGATGCCCCATGCTGAACTCTAAAAAAAAAGAGAAATAATCTTTCTCCCAGCTTCAAATGCCATGCATCCCTCCCCTCTGCTCTTCTAGCTCCCTCCCACTTTACCATCTGGCTTCCTAATCCAATGCTCACAAACTTGGTGTCCTTTTTGCGAGCAATCTCTGACTGCAACAATTCATTGCTGCCACTGCTGCTTATCTTAACCTTCTCAGCATTCAGACGAAAATGGTCAATTTCGTGCTCACGCCTCCATGAAAACTCTAATCTCCACCCTCATGCTTAGCAAACTAGATTACTGTCCGAGTGTACTCCTGGACCTACCTTCCTATTCCTTAAATCTTCTAGACAAAGGGGATCATTCCGAGTTTGGTGGAATGGTAAAGTGGCGGCAATTCCTTTACTACCGCTTTTTTGGTGGTAACAGAATAACCACTGTTTTACCACTCCCCACAACCCCAAGTTTGACATTGATTAGGGAATGCATCTCCAGCATCAGGCCAGGGGTAAATCCTCCACATTAACACCAGAAAATGGCAGAATTACTGTGGTGGAATTCCATGCAAATTCTCTACAAATCTGACAGGTTCAGGCCACACTAAGCCTGAATTTCTTCTTCAGATAGGGAGTTTAATTCACACCCAATCTCCTACATCAAACAACCTCTCATTGGCAGCTTTATTCAAATCAAAATGGACCTTATTACTCTCTTGTGTCTTCCTAACCTTCTCCCTAACTGTATGGATGTCAAACTTGCTGAAATGGGCTCTTCCTGTTCTTCTACATGCACTAGAATGGAGAACAGGGAATGGAGCATGGGCAGGGGAGAGGATAGTAGGCGGTTAGAAGTCAGCAGAGGAAGTGCTGCAAGAAGGAGCCAGTGGGGTGCTTGAGAATTAATTAAGGGAAGTTTGACTCACCATTGAAGCCAGCCACATAATTTCAATGGCGATGAGCTCTTCATGGTCCCGGAAGCCCCACTGAGTAGCGTGCAGCTGTGTTTGTATCCTGTGCCATGCTGAGGCACCTTGTCATGCGTGTCTCCTTGTCTGTAGTAAGGATTCTGCATTTTCTTGGCTCACTGCCGTTGTGCTGATATTCCTCAGCACGGCTTAGGCGAAGGTGTACCACCAGGAGGATTGTAACAAGAATTTCTCTGGTGCATTTTAAGAGTAGACCATATCTCGAGAGCCCTCGGTCCGTTGGCTCTCTGTAGTTGAGAAATGGACCTCTGTACATCCTTGTGCGTGCCCAGGAAGTTGGAGAAGAGTGCATAGGGACCTTAGAGGAAAGGGCCCCATACGTGTGACCACATCCCACCACCTTTCCTACTTCTTGTTCCATTGAGAAACTAATATAACGATCGCATTTGGAGCATCTTCTTTGTATCATCTAAAATAATCATTTGACTCTTCTTCCTCATATAAGTACTTACTGAGATAAAAGTAAAGGCATTCAATACAGGTTCCAACCGGACCAACATAGGAAGTCTCACATAAACAGATTTGGGAAAGGCGATTCTCAGTACGTTGTAGGATTGAACTACACGGTTGCAAGGTGTGTCCCCACTGAATTACTTCCTGGAAATGGAGGGAGAACCAGCTATACCACGGAAAAGATGGAAGAAACGCTTTGACTACTAGGTACAGGCGGCACATAGTGTGAATTTCTCGAGTGAAAGGAAGAAGTGTTCATTGATCCACTGTCTAGGTAGGAAACTATGGCCTAGACCAGTTTGAGAACCTGCTTGTCAGAAGAAGAGTCCTTCCATCTAACAGAGCATGAGAAATGCATACAGATGCTTGACAAGCACTATTAGAAGTCTTTAAGCATTGTGTTGGAGCAATACCATTTTGGGAAAAGGAAGCAAGATCCCAAAGAATCTGTAGAGCAATATATAACTGCATTGAGGGGTCTGGCACCATCTTGTGACTTCGGGATCAATATGCAGGACCAGTTCATGCTGGAATGTAGCCACAGCAATGTGAGGAAGGCTCTTTGGTCCAAGAACAATCTTTCCTTAGAAGACGTTCTTAGAGTTGTGAAGGAAGTCAAACACACTAACAAATGCGTCAAAGTTTTGGAGAAGGGGGTTGAGCCACAAGTGAAAAAGGTGGACAACACACAGCCGATGGAGGCGTTGGCTGTGCAGGGTAACAGAGTAGAAAAAAGAAGAAGCTTACTTAGATAAAACCCACCAGAATGAAGGAAAAGAAAGAAGAAGAGGAAAGGAAAAAAGTGTTTTCATTGCAATATCTTAGATCACTTTGCAAAAGGTGATAAATGTCCAGGTCTCAAAGCACAGAAGGGGACATTTCATAACCTGCTGTCGTAGCAAGTTTGAATCCACCTAACTTGGCTTTTCTCATGGCAGTACTGAACTGCTTAGTACGGAGTACCAAAAGAAGGAGTATTGTAATATACTCCATATTACTGCATTAGTGCCACACAATAAAATAAAAACCCAGCACCAATGCGTACTGCAGATTACATTTAACTGCATTATATCAATCTGGAGGTTGACAAAGGGACAGTATGGTGGTGGGGGTGCTGCTTGCTCAGTGTGCACTGCTTTCCCAATGCAATCCTTCTGGCAGATAACACATCAATAGACGTCTTGCCTATTATGAACCAGAGTCTGACATCCTGCGTGTTAGGAATCCGATTTTGACTCTTAGCCTAAGGCTGTAATTTGCCTCTTGCCTGTTATGAACCCAATTCTGTCTCTGCAGCCTTGTGCGGCACACTGTAGCAATTTCGTCTGTTATGCTTACCTGAACCCTGATATAGCCCCCTGTACGTTGAGGCGTGGCTTTACCAGAGCGTTAACCCGTACCTATCTTGACTGTTATGCTTACCTGCACCCCTTATGTCGCCTTCCGTACAATGAGGTGTGATTTTTCCATAGCTTGCATCCATACCTATCCTGACTGTTATGCTTACCTGCAACCTACTTACTCCTGCTTACTCTGATGTAGCCCGCCGTACAATGAGGCGTGATTTTTCCAGAGCGTGCACCTGTACCTATCTTGACTGTTATGCTTTCCTGCAACCTACTTACTCCTGCTTACTCTGATATAGCCCCCTGTACGTTGAGGCGTGGCTTTACCAGAGCGTTAACCCGTACCTATCTTGACTGTTATGCTTACCTGCACCCCTTATGTCGCCTTCCGTACAATGAGGTGTGATTTTTCCATAGCTTGCATCCATACCTATCCTGACTGTTATTCTTACCTGCAACCTACTTACTCCTGCTTACTCTGATGTAGCCCGCCGTACAATGAGGCGTGATTTTTCCAGAGCGTGCACCTGTACCTATCTTGACTGTTATGCTTACCTGCAACCTACTTACTCCTGCTTACTCTGATGTAGCCCGCCGTACAATGAGGCGTGATTTTTCCAGAGTGTGCACCTGTACCTATCTTGACTGTTATGCTTACCTGCAACCTACTTACTCCTACTTACTCTGATGTGGCCCGCCGTACAATGAGGCGTGATTTTTCCATAGCTTGCACCCATACCTATCCTTACTGTTATGCTTACCTGCAACCTACTTACTCCTGCTTACTCTGATGTAGCCCCCTGTACCATGAGGTGTGGCTCTACCAGATGCTTTTTAAAAACCACTTGTATTTTGTAACCTGTATACGTGGTCCTGCAATTGAAATATGACACATTGCCTTACTGTAACTAGCGTCCTGATGCCTGAGGGTTTGTTGCGCTTCTATAAATGCTAAAATAAATAAATGTATGGAGGAATTGTGCTAGGAATTGGATCAATGTACATACGTCGTGGACATGTCGGATGACATTGGAGCCATCGAAGATACAGATACCGATGCTGATGCTGAGAAACCATGGCTGTGATTAAAATTGAAGGGAAGGACGTAGATATGGAAGTAGATTTGGGAGCCAAAGACACGCTGATGCCTAGAAGACCACCACATGGAAGAAGTGTGGTTTTGAATGAAGATGACATCAACCCCATAGCTTATGGGGGGGAAATTCATTGAATTGATAGGATGGTTCTGGGCAATGCTGAAATTCAAGGACAGGTGAGCTAAAGGGAAGGTGTACGCCATCAGTAAATGGATGCATCCATTACTGAGTTGGTCGCATCAAAAACGATTGAACATCAGACGTGATCCCAATGCAGAGGAGATGGTGCACTCACTCGAAGGAAAAGAAATGAAGTTTGTAGATCGTATTCATCATCTCGTGTTCAGAGAGAAGCTGGGGAATATGAGAAATTACAAGCATGAGATCAGGATGAAAGCGGGCTCTGTTCCTGTAGTACACAAAGCAAGGTATGTACCCATGAATTTGAGGAAAGCAGTGAAGGAAGAGTTAGAACTGATGTAGAAGCAAGGGGTGATTGAGAGAGTTGACTCCTCAGAGTGGGGTTCTCCTTTGGTAGTAATGCGCAAATCCAATGGAAGGTTAAGGCTATGGGCCCCATTACAAGTTACGCGGTGCAGGAAACAAGTGGAGGTAATTTTGTTACTGACACTTTTCCCGCACTGCCGAACTACAAGTTTGGTGGTGGGTGGCTGGAATTACCAGCAGCTCTGAGCTGGTGGTCATTCCGGCACCCCACCAACTAAAAATTCCGGTATTACCGGTGCTGGTTATACCGGAAATTCTCACCTTTGCCGGGACTTGAAATATGCCAGTAATTCTGGCATTCCAAGTGCCAGTAACAGTATTACCATTTGCTGGTATCTGCCGGATTTAGCGGCAACTCATAATGAGACCCTATGTATTGATTTGCATTCAATTAACAAGAGTATTATCCTGGATAGACATCCTTTGCTGAACATTGCTGAGATGTTGGGCACCATTAAAGGAGCTAAAGTGTTAAGTACTTTGAACTTGAAATCTGCATACCATCACATTGTCTTACATCCACCCTGCAGGAATATTACTGCTTTAAATGCATCAGAATGGGGACTCCGTGGGGGAACGCAAAGCGTTTCCCCCCGGGGTGAATTTTGGCGCTGCACAGGCCAGCAAGATGGCCTGTGCGTAGAGCGCCCCCGGGGGGTATTTAAGGGGTCAGGGAAGGTTCGGGAAGCAGGCGACGGTTGGACGTGAGATTGATCAGTCCTGGTCGCCTGCTCCCGAGCCTTCCCTGATTTTGGGGCCTGTTTAAGGTTTTCTGTGTGAGGTGAGGAGCTGGTTAGCTAGTTTTGTTTGGGTAGGTAGTTAGGTTATATAAAATAAAAATAATTTAAAAAAAATGTCTATATGGAGGTACCGTAAATAAGGTACCTCCTCTTACTGTAGGTAGTTTAGTTTTCGCTAGGTCTGCCCTCCTTCTTTTAACTGTTGTGTGGGATCTCTGAGCACGGTGTAGTATTTCTCCGTCGGGCGTTTTTATTTTCTTTATAGTCGCTGGTGATCGGGTTGGGCCAGGTGGTGTCTCGCTTCCAGCTACTGCTGTTTTAGGGAGCCCCTTGTCTCAGGAGGTGGTCGCGGGTCCATTCTCTTCAGGCAGGGGTGTTAGGTAATTTGGGAAGCCGACCCTTTGCTGCTCCCTCTCCAAGCGTGTGAGTTTTAGCTGTGTTAAGTGGGGCTGCGTCACGGCTTTTCGGCGTGGTAGTGCGCGCTCGGCACAGGGGGGCAGTGCAGATCCCTTAAAGCAAGGTTGTCCAACGTACGGCCCGCGGGCCACAATGCGGCCCTCCAAGCCATTTCATGTGGCCCGCGAGGCCATAGCCTGGTTTATTTATTTATTTGGTTGATGTTTGTCGAGTCTGTGGAGCCGATTAATTAATGCATTTCTGCAATGCTGGGTTCGAAATCTTGTATTGAATAATACACCCTGTGTATCTCAGGATGATTTCAGAGAAAGCACCTTTCTGCATACTATGCCTGAAGAGGCATCGGCGTGCGCCAAATATCCTGGATTTTGATTCTCCTCTTCTGACCCTGTTCTGCTATTCCTTCCTCTTCTTGTCGCACATCCTATGAGAATAAGGGCCAGCATTCATCTCTTGCTATCTGAATTGGTTCTGTTTGCTTAAAATGTTTTCCATTAATTTAGTTTGGTGTTTTATGGAAAATTGAAAGCTTGCATTGTTCGACACATTTTTCCCATTGATGTGTCTTTCTACTTAATTTATATGACAAAATCATTGCTAACAAAGTGGCTTGGCGTGTTGTGTAGGGGAGGCATGGTATCACAAGTATAACACTTACACAATAGGTTAGTTTTATTTATTATTGTTATTCTACTAACTTGTACTGCACTTCCCCCTCCCCTTCCCCTTGCACTTTTCCCTTCCCCTACCCCTGCACTTGCGCGGTCTGAATGATACCTGGCCTAGTAGGATCGTTGTTTGTCTTCCCCTTGTTCTCCCCTCCCTGCCTCGTCGCGCCTTGAAACACTTGTGTATAGGCGCGTTACAAATGCCATATCATATCATATCATATCATACAATATGAAAAACCTTTATTGAATTTTTCTGGGGTTGGGCAAACTCCTACTTTGCCCTATGACTAAGATGGGAGTAGTCTTCAATTGGGTTCACCTTTGGGTGATCCATTTTCCACATTTTATCTTTTGAATTGGATTATGCTTCTTTCATTACCACAGAAGTAATGAATGTGTATTACAGAGATAAGCTGCCATATGTATTGGGCACACTACACATGCTCAGGCAGCATCAATCATGCTTTGTACAGGACATGTCGGCCTAAATTGGGAACAACCAGCATAGACATGTTGCTACAGAGGCATATTTTGGGCACAACCAGCATGCCAATGTGTTACATCAGTGACAGTGCTGTCTTACACTGTGGACACATTGATCATTAAAATGTGTTGTGCTCTACAATGTTCTTATCTGCTGTTGGTGATATGGAATGTACATGTTCCCCTTTAGAACTGATTGTAAACTTATGGCTTTTTGGCCACTTTTCCTGCTGTAAAATGCACCATTTCAGCTTATATGTGATGCTATTGTGTCAAAGGTCACACACCACCGATTTTGAATATACTGCTTTTGGTGAGGGCGTTGACTTTTGGCTTGCCGGCCCACTGGGAGACAAAAAGTTAATGCTTCGGCCCCACATTCAAAAAGGTTGGACAAGCCTGCCTTAAAGGAACCGCATTGTTATTTTCTGTGTCATTTTAATAGCAGTGTGGTTTTTCATCGTGCAGATTCTGTCAGTGGGGTTTCTGTATTTTCTGGCCTGCCTTTTTTTAGGAGGGCTGTTTGGTTGCTGACTATTGGGCATTTTGTTGGGCCTATTATGTGTCAGGTAGTGCTTTTGCTAGGGTAGTAGTTTTAAATAACTTATTTAAAACTTAATAAGTTTAGGTGGTATAAGTGGTTTATCGGCCAGGGATATTATTTTGGGAGGTGCTGCACCCCCTTTGTCAGGGCATTTAGTTTATTGGCAGTGTCCACGGGTAGGTCCTGGCTCGGGAGTATTAGTTCAGCAAGGTGGTTATCTAAGGGGCATATATTTTAGTGCACTGTCATTCTATTGAGTGCACCATGGTGGGTCAGGGAGCCAGTAAAAAAGGCTCTGGTGGATGCCAGGGCGCTGAGGGAGGCCCTAGAGATCATTAGTAGGGCATCTAAGGCCCAATTGGAAGGGGCGGTGGTCGATGTCACGGGAGAGGGGGAGGTCGGTGGGGGTAGGCCGCAGCACAGAGCAGCGGCAGATGGAGCTCTTGCGGCAGTGGTGGCTTGCACCCCGGCGGCTGGTAGAGGGGAGGTCTGGGAATCCAGGGGCAGGAAGATGAGAAGGTAGATTGATAGGAGAGCTTCCAGGGGGGAAATGCATATGGGTGGGGATTTATATAGGGAGGTGATTGATAAGGACCAGGGGGAGGTAGGGGATGTGCGGAGTATCCAAAGATGGGTAGGTCAAGGGGGAAAAGACAGTGGGGGTGATGGGGCCGCAGATGGGGGCGATAGGACAGAGGGGCAAGGGGGTAAATAGCTGCAAAAGAGTGCAGGTGGGAGAAGGAGAGAGAGGTCCCCGTCTATTGAACTTAGGGAGGGGTGCGGAACGGCCCCCCCAGCTAGGAGGATTTCAGGCAGAGGGCGCTGCGCAGCCCCCACTGTTCCAGAAGATGATTATGGAGAGGGTTTAGGAACCCTCCTAGGTCAGCGCGAGGACAGCCTAGAGGGCGCAGCACGGCCTCTAGCGATGAGGATCACAGGGTGGAGGATTGCACACCTCGCCCGAGAGAAGAGGACCAGGAAGAGGTTGCTGTGGCCCCTCCGAGAAGACGACAAAGGAGTGGCGGGACGGACGCCCCGGGCTCACAAGAAGAGGATCGACTCAACCTGAGCATGAGCTTGCATCAACAATGGTATTCCAGGGGTGATGAAGTTGGGATGGAGGAATATGTGGGGCAGTGGGAGGGTGAAGGTTATAAGGCGGCAAGGAGGAGGGAGAAGGAGAGGGGGTTTTAGGTTGGATTGTGAAATACAGGAGCAGGGTGTTTGGGGGCTAAAGGGTCGGGGGAATAACTGGCTGGGTGAGACTGCTGACATGTTTTGTCCCCGCAGCAGGAGCCCAGTAAGAAAAGAGATGAGGAGCATCTGAATGGAGGCCAGGCCACGGATGGGCGATGGCAGGTCGGAAAGAGGTGAGCGGGAAAGGGAATGGTCAACTGCATGGCAGAGGGGGGATACAAGAACGGTGGCAGGGAATGAAGGGTCTGGTTTGCAAGGGGTAAGGAGAGAGGTTGGTGTACAGGTTATTGGAGCATTGGAGGGTGAAAAGGGCAATTGCTCGGTGGAGGTACAAACGGACAAGGTGGTTGAGCCATTGGCGATCGAGGTACAGGTTTCAAAAGAAAAGGAGGTTGAAGTGAAGGACAAGGAGAAAAAACTACCATACATGGGTATCACAAAACCTTTGGGGGCGCACTTGATGGCAGCGACCAAGGATACGATTCAGGCGGGGGAATTTGTGGATGTTTTTAAGCTGCTCCATAGGGAAGTGAGAGCAAAGGAGGGGTCTAAGGAAGAAGAGAGAGAACTGGCTTTGCACCCATGGGTCCTAGTGACAATTGAAAATTGGACGTCAGCATTTATTATTTACACCAGTGTCTATTGTGAGAAATTTCCGGAGCGATGCGTGGCTCTGCTAAAATATATGGATGTAATTAGGTAGGCATTTACAAGTTTTGGGGTCTTTGCGTGGGTGCGTTACAATGAGGAATTCAGAGCAAGAATGGCTGAGGACAGTCAGGCTGTCTGGGGGAAATAGACATGGATCTATGGCTGCAACGGATGGCACCAACGAGGCCTGCACCGACATTGCACACAGCAAGTGGTCTGCCTGTGCCTTTCAGGCCCTTTCGTGGTCGTTCCGCCCATGAGGGGGCGGGTGGAGGAGGCAGAGGGCAGTCCTCTGCAGCGTGTTGGGCATTTAATAAGGACGGCTGCACAAGGAACTTATGTAGGTTCAGGCATGAATGTAGCAAATGTGCAGGGAAACACCCTCTCACTCAGTGTTTCCAACAGGGAGACAGGGGGAGGGGGAGAGGATCTGGCAGAGGGGTTGTGGGGAAAAGCTTTTACTCCAATTAAATTGGGTGTGCTCGAGAAGTGGTTGCAATTTTATCCGAACGGGCAAGGGGCTAACATTTTGAGAGAGGGGTTTTGTCATGGTTTCAGGCTGGGTTATCAGGGACCAAGGGTGCGTTGGTGGGCGGAAAACTTGAAGTCAGCCAAGGAAAATGTTGAGGTGGTAAGACAAAAATTGGGTAAAAAAATAGCGGCAGGTCAGATAGTAGGGCCATTTCATGATTTGCCGGGTGATTTAGTTATATCCCCACTGGGTGTGGTGCCCAAGAATGCCCAGGGGGAGTTCAGATTGATACACCACTTGTCATGGCCCGAGGCCATGTCTGTCAATGATTTAATTGCCCCGGAAGAATGTGGGGTTGTATATGCAAGTGTGGACCAGGCGGTGGATTTGGTGAGGAAAGAAGGGGGCGGGGCCTTCATGGTCAAGTGTGACATTAAGGCGGCTTTCAGGTTGTTGCTGGTGCACCCGGAGGAATTTTGGCTGTTAGGTTTGCAATTTGAGGACCGCATATACATATACAAAGCTTTGCCAATGGGGTGCGCAATTTCCTGCGCTCTGTTTTAGTGTTTCAGTTCCTTCCTACAGTGGGTTTTTTCATACAGCTCCGGTTGGGAGAGTGTTCTGCATTACCTGGATGATTTTCTGTTCATTAACAGGGCAGAAAGAGAGGAAGAGTGCAAGGAGATGCTAAAGTTGTTTCAGGATTTGAAGGGGTTGTTGGGGGTGCCTCTAACGAAAGACAAAACAGAAGGGCCGGCAGTGGTGTTGACATTTCTAGGGATTGAACTGGATTCAGAGGCCATTACCTCACGCTTGCCGCACGACAAGGTGAGCAAACTGATAGGATTGCTGGAGAAAGCATTGGGGGCCAAGAAAATGATGCTAGTGGAAATGCAGAGATTGGTGGGGCATTTGAATTTTGCATGCAAGGTGATGGCCCCAGGGCGGACCTTTTGTAGAAACATGGCGCAATCTATGGCGTGAGCTAAGTGCCCACATTATCGGATAAGAGTATCAGGTGCAGTGCGGGAAGATTGTAGAATCTGGCTGCGCTTTTTGGAGAGCTTTAACAGAGTGTCCATGTGGTTGCAGGGAGATCCTGTGTCATGGGAGGTGCAGATATTCTCAGATGCAGCAGGAGCGGGAGGTTTCAGAGTGTTCTGGGGAGGGAAGTGGTGTGTGGAGAAGTGGCCATCACTTTGGTTGAAAGAAGGAAGGAGCATAGCATTCCTTGAGTTTTTCCCTTTGCTGGTTGCATTGGATTTGTGGGGTTAGGAGTTGCAGAACAAGAAAGTGAATTTCAACATTGACAATGAATGCGTGGTTCATGTAGTGAATAGGCAGTCAGCAAGTGATCAAAGGGTGGCGAGACTGATGAGAGAGTTCGTTCTGCATTGCATGGAATGGAATGTGGTGTTCAAGGCAACACATGTGCCAGGGAAGGATAATGGCATTGCTGATGCATTATCTCGTTTTCAATGACAGAGATTCCGTAGATTGGCTCCGGATGCGGATCAGGAGGGGCAGCGGATTCCGGAGGAGCTGTGGAAAATAGGAAGTTGAGAGCGCTTGCATTGGTGGAGGGTTTGCTTGCCCCGGCATCTAGAGAGGCATACAGGAGAGCTTGGGAGGATTTTATAGAAGGGGGCATTTGTAGTTGGAAGGGTAGGGGTAATGCGCAAGAAAGGAGAAGGGATGATGTCACTAAGTTCCTCTTGAGGTGCATGGATAGGGGCTGGTCTAGGGCAACTATAACGGGGAAATTGGCAGGGATTGCTTTCTATGGGAAGTGGTTTTGGGGTTTTCAGCTGAGCGGTGGAGAAAAGGCAAACAGGATGCTGGAAGGATGGGCAAGGGAAAGTAAGAGGGAAAAGGATAAGAGGAGACCGATATTGGCGGAATTGCTAACAAGGTTGTGTCAGGCTGTGGGGGTGGGGGGTTTGCTGGCCGGCCTGGGACAGAGAGTTGTTTGCGACTTGCTTTACTTGGCTATTCTTCAGGGCATTCAGGGTTTCTGAGCTGGTGGGGGGAAAAAGTGGGGTAGGGGGACTGCGATGGGAAGATGTTCAATTTACCGAGCTAGGTTTGGACAGAAAGATCAAGAGGTCTGAGACATTTCAAAAAGGAAAGGGCTCTTGGGTTTTGCTGGGGCTGGGGAGCAAGGATTTATGCCCGGTTCAGACAGGTATGAGGTGGAAGGAGCGTTGTGGGGGAATGACAGGTTTTGTTTTTCAGCATGAGGATGGGGCACCGGTATCAGCAGCACAAGTTCTGGGGGTACTGCATAAGGTTCTGTTAGCGGTAGGGGAAAAGGCGGAGGAGTTTGGAACACATTCCTTTAGGATGGGTGCAGCATCTGAGGGTAGTAGGCTGGGCTTTTCGGAGGAGGTGAAATGTTTGGGGCGTTGGAGGTCCGGGATATACAAAGGGTATGTCAGGGATTTGGGTACAGGGGATGTTTGAAGGAAGTTTTCAGAGGACCTAAGGAGACTGGTATGTGGTAGGATGCTTTGATTTGTAAGTGATTTTGTAATTTCTTTTTCAGATGCTGCTCGAAAGTCAGGGGAGATGGCACAAATCTGGATTGTCGGCCATTCAATTTTTAAGTGGGCCGGGAAGGAAGAAGAGAAAAGGGTTTTTGGCAGGCAATTGGGTTGCAGCTATAAAGATGTTTTGGTAAGTTGGTCCGGTTTAGGGGGGCTTCGCTGGGATCAGTTACTGCCTATGTTGGCTGGGTTGAGGGAATGCTATGGGGCTCCAGATGGGGTGATTATTCATGCTGGGGAAAATGACCTGGTAAGAGATACTGGTGTGGCTCTTCTTAGAAAAATGAAAAGGGATTTGTTGTGGGTCCGAGAAATGTGGCCTCAAGCATGTGTAGTTTGGACTAAGTTGTTGCCGTGGAGAGTTTGGAGGGGGGCGAGAAGTGAGGGAGTGATAGAGCGGGCAAGGAAGGGGATAAACAGAGAGATGGTAAAGTTTTGTGCCTCGGCAGCGGTACAGGTTTTGGACCACAAAGACATAGTTTATGAAGGATTCATGATATTTAGAGAGGATGGTGTCCATTTGTCAGCTATTGGAAATACTTATTATCTGTCGGAATTGATCTGTTGGTGAGAGATATGTTAAAGAGTTGGAAGGAATGAGGGGGGTGGGGCAGAAAGAACACCTCGGTGAGGGTTTTTCTGGTGCCGGGGCATGGCCCCTTTAGATGTGGGGGGAGGGAAGCACAATGGGGGAATGTCACGGGAAAGGATGGGGTGGTGCTGTTTGCACAAATGGGCTACCCCGGGGAAACAGGTATTGAACCTGGAGGGGCATGGTCCCGGGGAGAAAGCGGGACGCCATGAGAAGTGGTAATGGAGACGGTAGGGACGGAGGGATAGTTAGGGAGGAAAGGGAATTATTTAATTACTTAATTGTTGGGGAAAATGAAAATGTTGAATTATTAATTGGTTGTTTAAAATATTTTGTTAGTCTGTAAGGCGATGGAGCCAGGTAAGCGGTTATTTGTAAGCTTTGGCCTGATAAGGACCAGGGGGAGGTAAAGGGACCTTTTCCACTATAAGCGAGTCTGGGTTTTTGTGCAGTAAGCTAAAAAGGCTATTCCAATTCAAATGTATGCATTTTGGTTTAGTTTCAGCTATGTCTATGTTCCAACGTGTGATGCACCAGTTATTTCACATTTAGGAAGGAGTGTTATGCGTTCAGGATTATGTGTAAATGTATGGCAAGAGTGTGCAAGAACATCATGAAAGATTGAGTAGAGTGCTGGACATTTTGGAAAGCGCATGCCTGATTCTCCGTAAAGATAAATGTACATTCCACAAAACAGCAATTCAGTATTTCGGACATGAGATTTCAGAGCTTGGTATCCATTCCAAGAAAGGATTGGTTGACAAAATGTTGAGTTTCCCTTGTCCAACCAATAGGAAGCAGATTGTGTCGTTTCTTGGAATGGCAGAGTACTACCCTATGTTCATTCCAAATCTTGCTTCCAAGACTCACAATGTAAGGAGATTCTTAAAAAAGGAGGTGAAGTTTCAGTGGGATGCTAATTGGGAATCAAACTTTCAGGAGGTCGAGTTAGCTTGGAACAAAGCCCCTAAACTGAGTAATTCTGACCCCGTAAGGAGGAATAACTACCGATGCAAGTAATCAAGGGTTCGGTGCTGTCCTTACTCAGAGTTGTGATGGGAGGGAGGACTCAGTAGCATTTGCCTCCAGAGTGCTTAAAGATGCAGAAATAAACGATTCTACTATAAAAAGGAGTTACTGGCTGATAAATGGGCTATTGAGAAGTTTAGATCTTTCTTATGGGGTGCCAGATTTACTATCCACTACGAACACACGCCGTTGGAGGAGATAATGACCACAAAAGGATTGGACAATGTCTCCTTCAGGATAAGAAAGTGGGTTGCTGGTTTACAGGAGTATACCTGGGATGTGGAGTACATCCCCAGTATTAGGAATAAGACAGCTAATTGTCTTTCTCACTTAACCAATGTTGTAGAGGAGCAGGATGTGCATGAGGCGAGTGAGGGTCAGGTACTAGAGGTTGAACAGGAGGTAGTATCAGAAGACGAGTGGAAAAATGCTATGATTGCAGAAATCAAAATGATGGTCATTAACTAGAAGTTAGAAAGTGGTCGGAAGGGTGAGCAAATAAGGAAAGGAATGGTACCAGATTCGGTGAGCATGATCTTTGATTAACTGCATCTGCAGGGTGTGATGAACCGCTGGATGTCATCACTTCTCCCTAGGGCGGGAACCCTTTTCCATGAAGCCAGGGAGGTGAGGCCTCTACCCAATAGTCCCCATGGGGGTGATATGCGGGAGGATCTCATGGGGAGGCCTGCCCCCCGGGGAGAAGGTCAAACATCTACCCTTATAGGAAAATCACACCCCCATACACTCTAGCCTCTCCTTCCTCTTCTAACCTCTTTGTAGACAGTAGACCTATGTACTCTTGTAAAGTAGACCACCACACGATCCTGCAAAGTACTGAGATGAAGAAGAACATGAGGACCATAGGTAATCTAAGTACTGGGACTAGGTAGAATACAGTAACAATGAAGAGCAATACCAAGAAGAAACTTCAGAGGTATAGACTTCCGCATAGGGGTTGTCCCTTTTACGCCATAAAATCGAAAGAAGGACTGCCTGTCAGAGAGATACAGTCAACCAGGACGAGAGACCAGTGAAGACATGGAAGCCCGAAGGAGAAGCGGAGTAGGCCAGGATGGAGCTGAGAGCAGTACGCTCCCAGAGTCAAAAGGACGACGGGACACCTTTGCCCGACAGCTTCAAAACGGTAACGTGAGGCTGGCTGACAGTGATGCGAACGCAAGGGGTAACGTCCAGACCGTCAATCCAAAGGCCAAGTAGGAGATCCGTGAGGGGAAGGCACCAAGACACAGAGATGCCCGCACAGCCCACGCAGTAGAAAAGAGACCTCAGGAAGAACTAGCCACGCATCCCGTGAACACAGAAGGTAATCGCAGAGGTGCAGGGACTGTTAGGGGCTGGAAGGTAAAGGAGGCAAAAACCCTGAACACATAAAATGAACAGGACTAACTTCCCTGTGTCAGTACTTGGCAAACAAGGCAAGGAGAGAGGAATAAGGGAAGAGAATGATACAAGTCATCTTCCTCACGGCAGTACCTGGTAGGGAAGTGAGCCAAGTGGGCCAAACCAAAGAAAAGAAACCCGGGTCGGGACACAAACCAAGAGAGCGATATGAGTAATCTTCCCTGTGGCAGTACTTGGCCGGGAAGTGTAACAAGTGGGCCAAATCAAAGAAGGAGAGAGAAGGCCAGGGTTGCGGACCCTCATAACACTCAGAGTTGGGTGTTGCAAGTGTGAAAGGTAATTAGGAGAAGACCAGGGAAAGGGAGTCATTCCCATGGCTGTAAGATATTGTGCTACAGATACCAGGAGAAGGTAGTCATTCTCCTGGTAACTTGGGAGGTCAAACAAGCCTGGGGAAGGGAGTCATTCCCCCAGGCCCTTTGAGACTGAACACCAGGAGAAGGGAGGCATTCTCCTGGACTACAAAGTAAGCATTGTTTTGGAACTTTGTGACCTGGGGAAGGGAGTCATTCCCCCAGGTTGTGTGAGACTGAATGTCAGGAAAAGGAAAGCATTCTCCTGACCCTCCAAGAAAACATTGTGTGGAACTTTGACCACAAACCAGGAGAAGGAAGGCTTTCTCCTGAGATCAGAACAGTACTGCTTTATTTCTTAGTTTATAGTGTAAGGACCAGAAGCAGGATTTTCTTGGCTCAGGACGGTGGACAATTTTACTTTAACAGATATCCTCACAGTGACCATAGATCTTTAGTTGAAGCAGGGAAACCCCTCTTAGGGATAGGGAAAGATAGGTTTCTCTTCCTTTATTTGATAATGAACCCACAAATGGGCCCTTTTAAATCAGTAACACGTCATACAAGGATGGGGATGCAGAATAACTCCAAATAATAAGACAGACTCAGGAAGTTTGGCAAACATGTCTCCTCCAACTGTTTTATTTTCAATTGTCTACAACAGGGAGTTACAACAGGCATCAATGGACATTCAATAGTGCTCTCAGTCATTTTGCATAATAAACACACTTAAGTACTAAAGATTCGTCATAAGTGACGGCTACGTGGCAAACTAAGAAAACCTACCTGGGATTGTGATAGGTTCAAGGGGAACATCTAAGTATACTTTCTTTAAAGGATTGGGTTGTGATTGGGTCTCTACAGTCATGTGGACAACTTATGCCCACTAGTGCAAGTCATCCTCATCAGTTACTAGATACATGATACACCATTGACTTTGAAACTCTAAGGCCCTTCATTATATGGCCTTCTACAATTGGTTGGCACACTCGTTCCCTTCTGGAACATTCGGCTTGCTAGCAGCACGTAAGCTGGTAACTCAGGTGCTGGTGGGTGGACTTGACTGTGTCTCCCCACTCAATTAGCCCTACATCTCTCATCACTCATGCCTTCTGCCATTCAGATTGTCTTTGAACTTGGCCTTGCAAAGTATCACTGCTCCTGAGAATAAAAGGGAGTATAGGCACATATTTATTGTAGCTCAGGTCTGCACATTCACTCCTATTTCCATCCTTGACTTACGTGACAGGAGACCGTATTTCAGCCTGTTTTGCAACATTTAATTGTCTTAAATTAATAAACTTGGCACTCATCGTTTTCTTTCCTCGCACCTTAACAAAGACTGATTCGGCTTCTCACGTCCACTTTTCATCAAGGATAGATAACCGGTTATTGGCCGCTCCATCCTTTGACACCAGGCCAGACAGCTATTCCAGGCCTTTCCTTGATCTTCAGCTATTTTCTTGCTGTGACACACAACCCTCTGATCCTTCTTTCTTCATGGGTCTGAGCTTACTAAACATGCGATACCGATGTCCAGAATTCTATATAATGGCGGCCCTGCCTGCAGTCTATTCACTACGTATAGCCGCCTTTATGATTACTTAATCTACTTGCGTTAAAGCATCTGTACAATTACAAAACGGCTTGCATTTTCTGCAGTGCTCTTCACACGCGCAATATTCATTGTGCATATGAAAGTCTTCTCAATTCCTTACTTCGTCATCAGATTCTATAAGGTCTATGCATCGTCTTCTTCAACCATTCTTCCCAGTGCGTCACGCTTATTTCTTGTGACGTCACCAGCCTCTTTTCTTCTCATCTTCATTTTCCTTTGGGGACCTCCTCCAAGAGATTGTCATCTCTGCGAGGGTACATCACATAGGGTCTTCTCAACGGATACCTTCCCTCAAAGGCTCTCTGTGGAATAGGCACCATCACTGGCATTACGCATGTCACAATTTCCGGCTTCCAACATATAGGCAGAATGGGGGGGGGACTTCCTGCAGAGGCATTCGTCTGCTCCTCTAAACTCCCCCCCACCTCAGGTTAATTCATCGACCACTCTTTCACCAGTCTCCACATCTTGGTATTCTCTCTTAAAGAAGTGCTTCTTTGGAGTCCAGATTTTCACTACTCCCTTCAGACCTCCTGCTTATTTTACATGTTCATCAACACCCCAGGTCATGTGACTGCACTGTCCCTTTGGATTACTGTACATCCATCGTCCCACATAATTCCTGTGATTTCTTGGATACAGGAACTCTGTTCCCTCAGGTGCTGAGATGCGTTCCTATTTTCTGATTTCTTCCTCAGTCAATTCCTTGAGTCCAAACCCTGACTTGACATTGATCATGATCTTCGTTCCTACTGCTGCACTGCATGATTATAATCCTGATCTCACAGAATCCAAACATTATCATCACCAATACTGCTCCCAGGAGCTTGAAGATATTTGCCATACATTGTGGTACCGAAGAGAAGATAGATGCAAACCAGCTGTCTCCTGCAATATCTTCTGTCTCATCTTCCATCCTGTTGTGCAGCTTCATCAGCAACATTATGGCCTCTGTGTAGGTCCCATTCTCGTCATCATGAGAAGGTATGAACATGCAACATGATTCTCCGATTTTGGCGCAAACTGCTCCATTCATTGCTGGGATCATATCAAGGACAGATCTGTTCTGAAGAGTCATCAATCTTATGCCCCTCAATTCTTCTTTAATCGCATTGAATCCCTTTATGGTAGTGTTGATCGTCTGAGGATCTCCCAGCGAGTGATCTGTAACCACTTCGCACTCACCATTGTCTGGATTCCTGGCATAAAGATAGTAGTGAAGATCACAGAAGTCTGGCTGAACAATCTGTGTTCATATGGAAGAGCATCAAAGGCTTCTATCAATTTAGCTGAAAAGTAATTCTCCCTCTTTGTTCGGTTGAGAAATTCAGATGATCTTCTCCTCCTCAAATGGGCATTGTCATGATCCCAGTCAGTGAGCATAGTCCTCCTTCAGGCAGTCAGGCTAGGCAGGGAACATTATATCAATCAGCAGGTCAAAGGTGGGTGTTAGCCTGGCACAAATGGCATTTACACCATCCACAGCATCTACTTCCATAGACTCCTGTGATATTCAACAGTAACTTCATACTAAACATGGCTGCTGAAAAGCCCATTTACAAATAGCAGCACGGTTCTATTCATATTTGCAGAGGAGCTACTTAAGCCCCAACTCCGTTGGAACGCATGCTTCGCATCTTCTCCACTGACAGCGGGTAACGCTACCAGCGTTTCTCCTCATAGAACCTGTGAAGAAAAGGAGATAATAGAGACATTTGTTTTTACGAAAAGCTACAGAGTTCCATAGTTCACAGAAGAGACAACCGACAGAAGTTATCTCTGACGCTGTTATTTTCAGTTAAGAACTTTACTCGCTCGCAGTCGCGCATCTTCAGTCAGAAGTTTAATTCACAGCCGCAGCATTTTCAGTCCGCAGTTTTTCACTCGCAGCCACAGCTTCTTCACTCAGAAGTTTCTTCTGTAGCCATCGCATCTTCCGAAGGTTTTTCCTCAGCTTTCTGAAAACCTGCAGACACCACAAGAGGCATTTAATTAAAAAACAAACTTAACAGTTTAACAGAGAAGATGTTTTTATAAGCGTTTACGTACCTGAAAGGTTCTTCAAGTTTTCACCTCACAGTTGTTACCGCGCTCCACCTCGAAGGCTGCAGTTACTCCGTATTGGCGAATTTACATTTAAGAACATTTTCTCATCCTTAGTAACTGTCAGGCTGAGGATCGCCTGTGTCTGCGGAAGCTGCTGAACCCCCAACAATCCCCCCGGAGCGTCTCACCCAGAACTAGGGAATACTACAGTTCTGCATGTTACACTCCCAAGGGAAAGGGGGAAGTGGATAAAATAATCAACTCCAGGTTGGACTGGTCTTAACCTCCAGGCTTAACCTCAGAACCTGTAGATTAGACACAAAGAACAAGCACAATCCAATTTAAGTGTTATATTCTAGATTAATTACTTCCAAATCTTGCTATATCCCATACATTGAAGTTTAAAAACCATACCTGGTTCTTCTCTTCAGATTGCCTAGACAAGTGTATATACTTGCAGTTGCCTTTATAATAAATGGCTTACGATTGCTTCAAATAGGCTTCTGTGTATATACAGAGAATTGCTCCAAAATCCTTCTTTTCACCAGAGTTCAATCCCCTTCAAAGATTCTGCATTATGCTCACTAGATGCAGGGAAAGTGTTCATCACCCAAAGTCTCCCTGAATCTCTAAGTCCTTTTTTAACTCCTCTTCTGATAAAGTTCGGAGTTCTATTAGATAAAGGTGTAAGTAACTCAAAGTACTCCTTTTCCGCGGGGAACGCGCACATGCGAAAGAGGGAAGGAGTTAGAGTCGCACACGCGCATCGAAAACACACTTCGGCCACCCAATCTGCTAACACGTGCTTTGAAGACACGCGAGTTAACTTTATCACGCACACGCGCTTTAAAGACGCATGTCGAAAATCCAAATTTCTTACACGCGCTCTGAAGACACGCAAGTTACTTTAATCGTGCACATGCGCATTGAAGTCACATGTCAAATTCTCAGACTGCTTACGCGCACTATGAAGACACGCAAATAACCTTTTACTGCGCACACGCATATACTCATTTGTTACTTTCTCTCTAATACCGTGCACACGTGCTATTTCAATGCAAAGAGTTTTGAACGTGCGCATATGTATATCATGCTTTGTATTTGCGCATGCGCACAACCGCTCTTAGTAAAATGAGATACCGTGCATGCGCTCAATACGGAAGAGCGAAGCTACAGTCTGTCTTACGAAACTTCCACGCTTCGGATAATAGACGTCAGCTGCTCTGGGCGCAAGCAGTACTTAATGGAAAGTATCCTAGCAACTATGTGGCAGAGTTCAAATCCCACTCAACACTGTATTAAGAGCGAGACGCTCGGTTTTAAAACACTTTAGAAAGTAATTTCTTAAAAATAAATATAACTCAGCGCTGCTATAACTATTAAATAGTATTTACAGACTATACTCTTACTTTAGATTTAAGAAGCATAAAAACGAAAACGGCCAGTCACTTAACTTTCTGATTTCCTGAATTCACTCCTGTTCGCTCTGCAGACCTCCTGGAAAACTCCTGAAACTCTCCCAGCACACTTAACTCCACAGCTTGAAGTCTTAAATCTTTTTCAGGCCTAAATTACTGGAGATTCTTCATTACATGTCCTCTCAGCTGTGCTTTTGACAATGAAAGGCAATTTAGAATGTTCATTGTCTCATCTTCAGAGCTCTCCAGCCAATCAATGAGCCTGCAGGAACCTCCATCTTGGCCAGGGACACTTCCCATATGCTACCAGGGAAAGTTAAGGCCAAACCAACTTCATAATAAGAAACTTCCTCCTAACTCTAATAAAATCCCCAGCAGGACCTAGTAACTCCGCAGCCATCCGCAGCCATAATTCTTTCCACGCATTCCTAGAACCTGTGAAAAGGAGAAAAAGAACAAAAGTAATTAGAAAGAGAGATCTCTCCAACGTAGGAATCAATTCAAGCCCTTAAAGGTTACAGTATCTTTACCTGCTTACTTACCCAAAGACTCATTCTAAAAGGAATAGACATTTCAAAGCAAGAAGCTATCAAGTTCATCAGCAACCCAAGTTACCATTGTTTCTTCCTCTCAATGCGCCCATGTAGAAAAGCAGGATAGAGCGCTCCACAATAATAAAACACAGGTGAGAAGGGAATTCAGCCTTAGAGTTAGAAGGGAGTGAATTAAGGGAATACACATTTCATGTAGTATTATCTCAGTGAATAGATATTATAGCATTTCTATAGTTGTCATTTGTTTGTTTGTTTGTTTGTTCAAACAGAAAAAAAATCCTAAAGGCTCCAAGGTATCAGGTCCACGGGCTGGGAAGGTATTACACTCCCGAGGAGTCCAGGTGAGTGTTACAGGCATCTGCCTTTGGAAATTCTCCCATGTTCAGGTCACTCTTCGGAATTACTAATGCTGGAACATGAATAAGCACTATAGAACACATCCCTCCCCAGTCCGTGGGCAACTTCATGTAGGCTCTAGACCCACAAGCCCAATAATGGTCTATCAGAACTACTGCACCATCCTTCATGCCTGGTACATCAAAAATCCAGCCACAGTGATGATTCTCTCCAACCTACCTCGTGCCATTATTTCTGAAACACAAGGATGCATTTGCTAAAGGTATTATCTGCAACGGTCCTCCTTTATCGTCATCCCATGTAAGTAACTTCTAAATCTTCGACCAGTGATCTACACATTGTCCTTCTGCATGTCCCACAATTTCTTTAGGTTGTCTTGTTAGTGCTGGTACTTTGCACACAATCAGGCCTTCAGCCCATCCTTCTGGGGTCAACACTGTGTCTTTAATTTGCAGTTGGCCTCCTTCCCAACATCTCTGTATCTCTTCTTTATCTTTACCTTAACAGTTTAATATCTTGTTTTCTTCCATCCGAATTCCTGCTCCACTCATTCCAGGCTGTTCATATCTGATCACTAGATTCTTCGTTTCTGGCTTCCCTCTTGTTTTCAAATCTTGCACATAATTATCTTCTCTTTGAGATGTCTTTCCAGTTGCCCATGTCAAGGATGCTGTTCCTCCTTGGAACTGTCCTCTTGTCTGGCAGAGTGTGAGATGCGTCAGGCAATGAACTTGTTGCACTGGTACTTCTGTAGCTATCAATATCTTAGAGGTTCCCATAGCATAAGGTATGAGTGCACAGATATATCAATTCTCCTTAGACATCTCTCTCCCACCTTTTTCATGTGTTGATACCACATGTTATTACCTAAGTGTGCTGTACTATCTCGATATGTGTTTATCCCATTATTGTCTTCCTCTGTATTTCTCCTGTGTCTCCTTAACAAAATGTTTGTAGCCCATGGAAACAACTCAAAAGCAGCTCTGTGCCGGAGAGACAAGACAAGAGACCTTGGGGGTAATTCATGGATTATTTGCGCCAAAATAAACGGGATTTGTGCGCCATTCTGCCCGCAAATCTCCATTTGTTAAACAGGGATTTGCAGGCAGAATGGCGCACAGATCCTGTTTTTTTTCGGCACAAATAATCCATGAATTACCCCCCTTGTCTCTTTGACAACAGGCTAATCTACAAGAGTTCCTGGAGTGGGGGGAATCAAAGGGACTTCTGCCTTTTTCGGATCAAACGTATAAAAAAGGTGAATCATACGAAACAGAAAGACACATAGCATAACTGTGCATATGTATATCATGAACCAACATGATAATCCCCCCCATTTATGCCATTCTGGAACCTCTTGAGCTTGCTCATTCTCTGAAATTGTGTTATCCTCAACATTTCTCATTTTTGCTGCAATTTAAGGAAGGAAAAACACTTTACTCAGGTAACTGTAATAGGTTTGGCAGTTGCAGTAGTTCCTCTACTATTGCCACAAGCAGCCTTCTAATTACAGGCCCATTGTTAGGATCCTGTAAAAAAGTGTGGATATTCACATCTCTTCTAACAAGGGTCGGATAAGCTTGAAGAATAAACACAAAAATAGAAAGCACGATCCGATGCACATTACTTTCGGGGAGAACCATAAAATCAGCCAAACACAGTGAGAACTCAATTAGGGTACTGTTCATGATTCAAATTCTTAACCAAATGTTGTCACTTAAGCATAATCACGATATATCGGCATTTCTCTAAAGTTCATTTTCAAAGATTCCTGTGGCTCAAGAAAAAGGATTGCACTCCTGCTATAATATCTATAAGGAGTGTCCAAGCCAT
This sequence comes from Ambystoma mexicanum, assembly GCF_040938575.1. NCBI lineage: Eukaryota > Metazoa > Chordata > Amphibia > Caudata > Ambystomatidae > Ambystoma > Ambystoma mexicanum. The sequence continues at coordinate 543,226,735 of NC_090922.1, forward strand.
AGTCCAAATGAAAATCTGCATTTATTAATCCATTGGTTTAATTTCCTTCTTCTTTGTCATCGATTGAGTCTGCACATGCTGAAATTCTTCTTCTTGTCTTGCTTCTGTATCAATGTCCGGGGGTGCTGCGGTATTGCCGGTGTAGAGCTTGATGTTGTTCAGGTGAATCCAAGCTTGTCTGCCTTGAACTTTCACTGCTGATGGAGTATTGTTCTCTACTACATATGGTCCATCAAACCTAGGCTTGTGCCACTTCCTAAAGAAGTTCTTTTTATCAACACAGTGTCACCAGTGTCACCAGCAAAGAGCTTAGGCACCGATAATAGTTCAGAAGATCCGGATGCTGAATGGTTTCATCTGTGTTCTGAGACTGACCCCCCTGGCGCTTGAGTTGATCTGAATGTTGATCTGAAATGAGAGGGATACTAGCGGTCATACATGTCAATGGGGGTTCCTCATGGAATCCATGAACTGGACCTCTCAAACAAATGGATTCCTCTACATAAAAACAAATTAGTAGGAATTAAAGAACTGACAGGCTTGCCTATTTGTTAACAAACCTTGATTTTAAATTATAACATTAAAAAGCAGGTTCAGCTTTGAATCTAGACCATAGGCAGTATGTGTATATATATTTGGATTTAAAGCATACCCAACAAGTCTCGGGTGCAACAAATCAGGACCCAGAACTGCTTTTGTGAATTGCAAATTTATTCTTTTTGTTGTGCAAAACTTCCACTTCAATTTTCCTTTTTTCGTGAATTACAAATTTATTCTTTTTGTTGTGCAAAAATTCTGCCTTCATTTTACTTTTTAATCTAGTCTTTTATTTCTATTCTCTCTCTCTCTCTGATTTCACTATATTCAGAGCCACTTACTTCTTTTCCCTCCAGCGCTGGGCTTCTGTTCACTTGTATCACTACTCTTTCATTCTCTTCCACTCTCTTTACGTCAATAACAGGGGTGGAAGACCATTAAGTTGTTCCTTTTCTGTTTACTTTTTGTGCTCAACACACACAAAACTTTTGTTTGTATGTAACCTGATATGTGCAAGTATTATGATAATAATAATTATACATTCAAAATGCTTTGGCATATGTGGTGTTTATTTACACGAGTCATGCATTAATTGACTACGTTCGGGATAAGATTTGGTACACAAGTCCCGGCTAAAAGGTGCCTTACTCATGTATAAGGCTAATGGTACCATGTTTATCTGCAGCAATTTGTTGTTTTTTGTCATTACATAATTCATTTCCTAACATTTTTGCTGTACTCTGTGCATCACTTCTACTCCTCGATGGAGGGGTTAAAGGCATTCTCATTCTTCTTCCTGTCACTAGTTCATGGGGTGTGAGGTGATGGTCCGAACCAGGATGATTCCTTAGGGCATACAAAGCTAAGGGCAGCCAATATAGCCATCCCTTTTCAGTGTCAACTTGAGCTTGGCAATCCTTTCTTTAAGGAAGCCGTTGAGTCTCTAACATATTCTGTTCACTTGCGGGTGATAAGCAGAAGAAAACTGGTGCTTAATACTAACAAAAAACCTATCTGTTAAAATACTTCATTGACAAAATGTGGCCCATTATCGGATCTCAGCACTTCACACACTCCCCATCTTGGAAAGGCTTCACATACTAAAAACTTTGCTGTGCAAGTGGCATCAGGGTGTGTACACGGACCTGCTTCGATCCACCTAGAGAAGGGACACACTACCACTATCAAATACCTGTATCCACTACATACTTGCAGCATATCAACATAATCGATATGTAAATGCTGAAAAGGACCATTCGGTCAAGGAATTACTCCTCTAATCGATCGCAGTGTATGCCCAGCGGTAAACTTTTGACATACAATGCAATTTACTACATAAAATGCACAATATTCTAACAGGTTTGGTACAACCCAGTCTTCTGCAATTGTTGCAGCAAGACTTTGCCTAGTTATATGCGTAGGGGAGTGCAGCTGTTCAAGTGCTACACTTAACAAAACTACTGGCATCACTGGCTTTCCAGTGCTGTCTTGTTACCATAATTTCTCAGTGTGGGATAAAGAACACCCCCTTCATTTCCACAATTCCTGCTCTTCCTGTGGTGCATTTCCTTGAATCTCCGATAATTGCGTTCTCGGTAAATGATTAAGGGCCTCATCACAAGTTGGGGGGTAGCCCTTAATCCGGCAGAAACGGTGTTAGCGCCACCAATACCGCTCTACCGGATCACGACTGTAAATCCTGCCGGCGCTATTACAGCCAGCACCGAAACAGTCGGCTGTAATAGCGCCGGCTGTAATAGCGCTGGCAACCAAACGCGCTATTAGAGACCTATTACAAGTACAGCGTTGGCGCTCATAGCGCCAGAAAAACGTTGCTAATACTGCTGAAAATACCTCCATATGCTGGTATGCTGGAGGTAAAAGAACCTGTGAGACAGTAATAAAGGCCCAGGTGGAAACAATGCACACAAGAGGCCTACACAAGACCCACCCATGGCCCACACATCCTCCCCAACACCATGTAGCCATTATGAGCAGGGAGGAGACAGCAATAAGGGCCCAGGTGGAAACAATGCACACAAGACCCACCCATTGCCCACACACCGTCCCCAACACCATGTAGCCATTAGGAGCAGGGAGGAGACAGCAATAAGGGCCCAGGTGGAAACAATACACACAAGAGACCTACACAATACCCACCCATGGCCCACATACCCTCCCCAACACCATGTAGCCATTAGGAGCAGGGAGGAGATAGCAATAAGGGCCCAGGTGGAAACAATGCACACAAGACCCATCTATGGCCCACATACCCTCCCCAACACCATGTAGCCATTAGGAGCAGGGAGGAGACAGCAATAAGGGCTGAGGTGGAAACAATGCACACAAGAGGCCTACTAAAGACCCAGCCATGCTCCACACACCCTTCCCAACATCATGTTTGCATTTGGAGCTGGGAGCCTTGATGTGGACATGTACATGCTGCGCCTGGAGCTACAGAGGCCTGACAATCAGCCCATGGCTCTGCGAGCACGGGGGAGGGAGGCGGGGAGGAGGAGGAGGAGACCAGCACCAGCAAGGGGGCCAGCCATCCCCAGGGTCAGGCCAAAACCCTGGGCCCTGACTGATGGGCAGTTGGTGTCTGAGTACAGGCTGGACAGGGCAACAATTACCCAGTTGCTGGACACAATTGAGGCTGACATAGGCAGCTGTATAAGCATCAGCACCGCTGTGTTCCCACTTGTGAAGCTTGTGTCCATCCTACAGTACCTCGGGACTGGCAGCTTCCAACACACCCTTGCCATGATGCTTGGTATTGGTCAGTCCACCTTCAGTGCCATGCTGGGACAGGTGCTGGATGCATTGCTGCTCCATGTCAATCAGCACATTGCATTGCCAGCCACACAGGCACAGGTCAACCAAGTCAAGGCACAGTTCCATGCCATTGCCCGAACGTGATTGCAGCCCTAGACTGCATACATGTTGCACTTGCAGCACCCCGGGACAATGAGGCAGCTTACAGGAATCGGAAGAGTTTCCATTCCCCCCACGTGCAGATGACCTGTAGCCCCGACCTAACTTTCAGCCACTGCTGCACCCGCTACCCCGGATCTACCCACAACTCCATGGTGCTGCACAACAGTAGCCTGCCAGCCTACATGGAGAGGCAACTTGGCCAACACACATGGATGTTGGGTGAGTAGAATTCCTGTATCAAATGCGTGCCAACGTTCACCTGATGGGGGGTCAGACACACAGGAATCCCTGCATGCCACCTGGAGACATAGCCAGCACTAGCACAGCACCATTTCCATGCATGTGTGTCACACTGGAATCCCTGCACATGTTCCCCACAGCAGAACACACAGAAGGTGAATGCCACACACTTGTGAATGCACAGTCACAAAAGGAAACACAACAACCACAATGCATCATGTCTGTGTTGCAGTGGTGCTACTCACCCTGACAGCCAAGAGCAATCTCACCCTGGGCACCACACAGGAATGCCAAGTGAGTCCAATTGTAAACACATACACAGAACCACTGTAGATGAGCAGGTGAAGTCTCAACCATGAACATCCCTGAGATAGTGACTGCTGAATGGCCATTCACATGCCTGGCCAAATGTTGATAAATGTGCCAAGTAGCAAATGCGACACCAGCCATACAGACAGCCACAACACATCACCTAAAAATATAGTATGTGGACAGGCAGATAAGGCGGGAGCCTCATCTTGAAGTAAGGGATTTACCACTGTTGCAATGAGACACAGGCGGTGGTGCATGTAGTAAGTTCCCCATAAAGGAAATGGTGCACATTGCAGAACACATACGGTGCACATGAAGACACCCTAATCATAGGAGAAATGTAAACATGACCGTACTTGTTCAGCATGAGTGTCACACACATAACCATAAACATAGTCTTCGATACACTGCTGCATGCACATTGACACCAAGTGCATGCAAATGGAACCTGCCATATAACACCTTACTCATTTACACAGGCTGCATGTATAGGTCAGCCCATGCATGTCCCTAAAGATGATGGATGTATACCAATATTGCAATGAGATGGCATGTACCTGTTGCACACATACATAACCATACTGCTTAGTTAATTGATGTGTTTGTTTGTTTGTTTGTTTATTTTATTTGTATGGCGCTCCAAACCCGGAGGTAGAAGGGCGCTTAAGAATATGGTTACAGTGTGCATACTTCGTACAAGTTTATAATATATACATATATATACAGTGGTTAATAAGCAGAACATATGCAGTGCGTACAATGTACAATTTTCAGAATAAATACAGTGTCTAAGCCAGTATCCGCACGGGTCTAGAGTTAGTGGTGTTATTCTTTGATTAGCAGCCATCTTATGATGGCTGCTAAACCCTTGTGTAACCCTTGCACATCCATTGAATCAACCTAGGCCTAATGTACACGTTTTGTCCCCTGCAGGAGATTCCGGATACCCGAAGTACACATGGCTCATGACCCCTGTACGTAATCCACAAACTCCAGCAGAGTTGGCATATAACATTGCCCATAGGCGTACACGCATCTGTGTGGAAATGGAATTTAGATTGCTGAAGGCACGTTTCCGGTGCCTAGACCGTATGGGAGGGGCACTGATGTATGCACCAGAGAAAGTGGGGAAAATATTACTCATGTGTGCCATGCTGCACAACATCTGCTGCCGCAGGCATGTGCCACTGCCCCAGATGCTGATGGCCAACCACCTGGGGATGGGAGTGACGATGAGCATGTGCTCATAACCGGGGCCTATTCACAGAGGGATGGAGTGAGGGAGGGGAGGTTGGCCAGACAGGCGTTGATTGACAATTATTTCTGATTTGGTGGATGGGTACATGGCACAAACATCACTTGTAAAATAAAGAGCACTTTAACACAATCATGAATGTCCAAGCTTTCTATCCAGTATGAATGGGATTTATTTTGTGTGGAACAAACCCCCCTCCCTCCACCAACACCACAGCACACATCTCGGGAGGATAGCTCAGGGGCAACACGCTCACCTTGGAAGCAAGACGACATGGAGCACCACAGGTTCGATCTCCGGGTCCGCGCTTAGAAACATCTGGGTATTAACCGTGTTATAAATAATCTATCATATCATATCATTCCCCCTCCCCCAACAACACCCCAGCACACATTCTCCCCCCAACAACACCCCAGCACACTTATCCCCCCTTCCCCCGCCAACACCCCAACACACATTTCCACCTATCCCCACCAACACCCTAGCACACATTCCCCCTTCCCCCTAACAACACCCCAACACAGTGCATGTGGGTCCATGTGCCCGCCCCTCAGCCCAACAATGCTTTGTCCATCTATGAAGGACACTGACGCTTCCCACGCCCCACACCTTCTGTTGAGTGCCGTTGTGGGTGGTGCACGGAATGTCGCCTGGGTGAACCCTGCAGGGATCCCTCAGTGGGGGTTGTCGAGGTCGATGGAATTGATGCCGCCAACTGCAGCTGCTGGTGGAGGAGGTCATTGGCCTCCCGCATCTGCTCTGCATGAGCTGATTGGACCTCACAAAGTTCACTGACCCTCTGCCCAAATCCAGTGAGGGCCGCAGTACACCCCTCAACGACTCTACGGGTGCAGGCCTTGTCCCCCGCCATGGTCTTGGCTGCCCACCGAATAGCACTGCTTATTGCCTTTATGCAGTGGTTATGCGTGACCGCCATGTCCTCAATTCGCTTCTGACGTGCCTCAATGACGTCCAGGCGTCCCATTACTGCTGCTCCCATAACTATGGGTCTGTCACGTGTAGGGTTGATTGGCCTGCCTACTCTACATGGGGTGGTAGGGGAGCTGTTGTTAGACGTAGTGGCCTGTCTGTTGGGGCTGCCGCGGTTGAAGGGGCTGCCTTCAGGTGATCCATATGAGGGGGTTTCCTCATCGGGCAATGGTGTGTGCACACAACGTTGGAGTGCGGGGAGATGGGGAGTGTTGCTTTCTACATCCACTTGCTCTGGGGTCCCTTGGAGTGTGGCCATTTATTGATTGGGACTCTGAATGGGTGACAACACGGGTGCACCATGATAATCATCACTGGATGTGTGGCTGTCCTCTGTGTTGGTTCCACTGGTGGCTACCTCAACATTCTGCGACCCCCTGGTGTCTTGTGTTGGTAGAGGCTGCGACCCTGGTGTCTTGGGGCAGTAGAGGCTGCGACCCCTGGTGTCTTGGGGCCGTTGAGGCTGTGACCCCGTGGTGTCTTGGGGCGTTGAGGCTGCAACCCCCTGGTGTCTTGGAGCCATTGAGGCGGTGTGACTGTGCTGTGGTCGAGTTGGGTGAGCTGGGGTGTGTCCGATGCCTTGATTTGTCATGCCGGTCCCTTCTCGGGGTGGAGGCGCGTCTGGTGGTGCGTCTGGATGGGCCTGCTTCCTCTTCTTCAATTTTGCCCTCTGATGATGGCTGCATGCCTGTAGGGAACATAGGTTCTGGTATGAGGACAGGGCAACTTAGATTTGTATCATGCATGTCATGCTTTGCAGGGGGTGAGAGCACATTTTGTATCATGCTTGGCCATGACATGTTTCTTATTCACAATGCTGGGACTGCTGGGGCATACTACAGGGGGGACACAGATCGGACATGTGGGTGTGGCATCTTCAGATGTGTGATGTGAATGCACAGCTTGCATGCTGCTGTAAGTGAGGGGGGCTAGGATACACATGCACGCATCAAGTTGCTGTGGCCAGGCCACGGATCTGTGTTCCTTGGTGCTTACATTAATACATTGGAGGTAGTTCAGGATGTTCTGTATACCTGGGGGTGCTAGGGTGCACTGGTACAAGTGCCCACTCATGGGTGGCTGAAGGACATCACATGCAAATCATCCACAGTGCCTGGTTGTCAGACATTCACACTGGGTAGGGACGGGTGGACCACACACAATGCATTTACAAGGGGGGGTGACTCACCTACAACCTCCTGGGTGCGACTGCCTGCCTCCGCTCATCCCATTCCCTCAATCCTACCCATGTCAATTAGGGTGGTGATCTGCTCCTCCCACGGTGTGAGCTCCAGTGGTGTTGGCCCTCCTCCAGTCCCCATGGTCTCACTCCTGTGCTGGGCCAGGAGCCCTCAAACACGGACCTGCAAGTCATTGAACCGCTTGCAGCAGTCCTCCCCATCCCTGGGGACATGGCCCACCGCTGTCACCATCTGGATGACCGCTTTCCAGATCTGCATGCGCCGCTGTGTGCTGGTCTTTCTCTGCTGTGGGCCATAGAGCTCATCCTAATGGCCTATTACCTCCTCTACCAGTATACTTCATTCAGACTCTGAAAACGTGGGTTTTCTGACCCTGTCCAGGGCAGACTTGCCCCTGACACGCTCCTGGGACATTTTGCAGTGTTTGCAGCAGTGGACGGCTTCCAGAAGCTGCAATATTTGGCAGATTGTGATTTCCAAAATGGCTACTGCTTTGTTTCCCGTTTCGGTGGTGATGCATTTCCTGCAGCGCAAATAGCACAGGACACCGACGGTAACGCAATGTGCTCTGGGTTTTGGAGTCGCAGCCACTGTTACTGCCGGGCGCTATTTGCGTTAATGCCACGGCTGTGTGCGTGTGCACGCCAACTCGTGATGTGGCATTGTTTGCGCCACACATCGCAGCGTTAATGCAAATACTACTCGGCCGGAATACCACCGGGATGCCGCCAAAATTGTGATGAGGCCCTAAATCCTTCTTTCACTATCATGATCGTGTCTACCTTTTCCTTAACATCTGGAGTATCAAAACTTGAAATATCTGGTGAATATGCAACCCTTTTGGCAAGAAATAAAGTCAGTTTGCTTAGTATGCGCTACACATTTAACTATCGCTATGGCTACTGGGAGTTGTAGTACCTTAATAAGCCTGTCCAATAAAGATGCGTTCTGCACTGCAGTGCCATCAGCTCGGAGGAAGCACCTCCTTTTCCAACGTGCTAGCCCTGCGTGTACGGTTGATGTCATATAGGCAGAGTCACTGTACACCGTCACTTCCTGCCCTGCATGATTTTCGAGCGCGACAATAAGCGCTACCAATTCTGCTGCTTGCGCTGAAAATTGAGACGATAGTCTTGCACTTGCTACAACTTCCAACTCGCCATTTGCTCTGTGTCTTACTACAGCTGCGCCAGAATGCCTTTCTCCACTTGTTTGATCAGTTTTTGAAGAACCATCAATAAAGAGAATTTCCCCTCCTTACAATGCATTCCCCTTTACGTGCGGGATATCATCATAAAACTCTATATAATTTGCACAGTCATGCACATGCTCGCCCTCTGTCACTGGCTCAGCTACAAATGTGGCAGGATTTACAATTTTACATCTGACAATTTTAATCGTTGGGTTTGAGATCATCACTTTGTAAGCAGAAGCTCTCTGGGATGTCCATGTACCCCTGGGTTTCTCTAATATGGCAAACAAAGCATGTTCTACAAAAACTGTCATAGAGCAGCCCATTACAATACTTGTGGATTTCGCAATTGCGAACGCGGCGGCTGCCAATGACTGTTTAGCAAGGAAAGTGTCCTTTAATACCTGGGTCTAAAATCCCACTGTAATATGCTATAGGCTTATACCCCAATGTGGTCCTCTGTGTAAGCACTGCAGTCATGACTGTCCCATTTGTGTGTGAAAACAAGAAAAACTCCTCTGCATAGTTGGTCATTCCTAAAACAGGAGCTGTACACATTGCTTTCTTTAACTCTTCAAACGCTCCCTCCATTTCCTCAGTCCATTTTATTTTCTCCTTGTTCATCTGTGCTTTCTTTAAAGCCTGCAAAAGTGGTCTTGTGTAAAAACACCTAGGCTCTCACATAATTACATACTCCCAAGAACTGTCGCATCTGCTTCACTGTGTGTGCTTTTGCAGTCTTCATAATCGCCTCAGCTCTTTCAGGCATCACCCTCTTTTCCTCATGCAAGATCAACTGACCTATGTGTAACACCTCTTCTTGACAGTAGTGTAACTTCTCCTTGTCTACTTTAAATCCCTTGTCTGCTAGGATAGTCATCAACTGAATCGAGTCCTGCCTACACTCATCTTCTGTGGTGCTACAAATTAAAATGTCATCTACATACTATATTACACCACTCTTCAAATCAATATTGCCTAGGTCCATTTGTAGGACTCTGTTAAAGATCAATGGGGAACTCACAATACCCTTGGGGCAGCCTAGTATGTTTCAGACGAGTCAGGTGAAACATAAATTAAGTCAAGTGTTGTGAGTCTTTGTGCAACGGGATTGAGAAAAACACATTTTTCAAATCGATCACTGTTAAATATCGAGCTTCTACTGGGATACTGCATAATATCGTAGCCGGATTAGGAACTAAAGGAAACTCTGCCACTACAATCTGGTGAATCGGTCTCATATCTTGCATAAATCTCCACGACCCTCCCTTTGATTTTTACACAGGGTACACTGCAGTGTTGCACGATGATTCTGACGGTACCAGGATACCTTGTTCCATTAGGGCTGAGATAGTCTTAAAAAAACCTTCATCCGCCTCTCAAGACATTGGGTACTGGCTTGCTCGAGGTAAAATTGCTCCTGGCTTCAACTTTATTTTAACCTCCCATATCCCTTTCAATAGGCCTACGTCATAAGGCACTTGGCACTTGGCTGGGCGCTGCCGCATTATTGCCATGCGCTGTGGGATCTCTTTTCTCTATCCTAATTCAATATGTGATGGTCATGAAGAACACTACTTCATCATCTGTTGGGTAATCTCTAAACATGTCATCATCACCGATGTCGGTCAACCTACACCCTTCTTCAATAGCTATCACTGTCCTCCGTGGTCTATGCTCATCATCTGTTCCTTCGAGCATTGCCATTTCCCCTCGTACTATGGTTGCATCTAATTCTATTGGGCTGGTCTGTCCCCCCTTTTCGTCCATGGGTATGGAAACAAAAATGTATCAGGTATTTTCATAGTCTTTCCCACTTAGCCATGCAGCCATGTCAACAGAATGCTCACCCCATAAAGAAAAGCCTCGGCCTCCATTGGAACTCCTCGCAGAGCCATTTGCCCTGTAAATACCAATAAAAATTTACCCACATTCATATGATGTATTCCAGGAGTGGAACACACTATCCCTTCATCAGTAAAAGAAATCGTCATGTTACGTTTTTTCATCAAATCTCTTCCCAAAATGTTAACTGGTGTCTGCTGTGAATACAACAATGGAACAGACATGTCACACTCTCCAATAGAGACTGGTAATTCATCAGTAAAACGAACTTGACTCGTAGCTCCAGAGAACTTTTGAGCATTCATGGTAATTACCGACATTGGATATTTTCCCTCTCGTATACATGAACAAGTAGCCCCAGTGTCTACTAAAACAAAAAAGATGTGCCTCCTATAGTCACTTCAACCCTTGGTTCCTCTTGGGGGTCTGGTGTCACTGATAGTACTGAACACATGAAGTCGCCATGTGAGCTGTCCTATTGCGGATACATACATACCCCTGTACCCGTGAAAGGATTTCCTCCCACCACAGTGACACCCCCTATTCTAGGTGTCAATAACTGTCCCGTGTTTGCATTCTGCTGTATCTGCACAGGGGCGTGCTGCGATTGCCCTTGCGGTGGATTTATCTGTGCTTGCTGTAATTGCTGAGGCTGCTGTGGCTGTTGCATTTGTGGCATCTGTGTCTGATACATCGTCTGATCTTGGGCAAACCCTTCTCTAGCTTGTGAGCTATATGCTGGAGGATAAGCTGTCTCCTCTCTTGAGAACTGACCATTCTTTACATACCCTTGGCTCTCGCATACGCGTGCAATGTGCCCTGTCATCCCACAAGTCCAACATACAGGAGGAGCCCTTCTAACTAGTCCCCCTTGGTTGAACCTTCCTTTCGCATTCTGATTCTCATTCTGTGCGTTCTGAAACCCACCTTGGTTGTTTTGGAATCCACCCCTTCCTCTATACCCCATGCCTCTACCTCGTGGTACAAACCCATTCCCTCCTTCGTCCATCAGGAGCTGATTATTCGCCTGCGATGTACCAGTTGCTTGCTGTACTCCCAGCCCTCTACCGCCTCTTGTATGGCATATTTTGACAATTTCTTCTGAAGTAGTTCAGCTTCCTAGAGTTTCCTAACCTCTTCTCTCTTTTTGTTTTTCTCCTGCAACAGACGACAGTGATGCACTATTGTCGAGTGTATTTCTTCCCATGGTTTTGCTTCCATTCCCACTTGCTTTTTCATTTGCCTCTGGACTTGCTCGGGCAACCCATGACTTAAAATGTGGTAAAATAATGCCACGATTTTTTCTCACCGCTCCTTCGTTTCAAGAGTCCAAAGCTCTTGAATGTCCTGAATGTAAGCAAGAGGATGTTTGTTTTATTTCATATTACGTGTCATGATTGCACCCATGTCTGATGTGTCAGGATACTGTACCCTGAGAGCCCTCCAGACATCTGCAATACAATTAAATTATTAAACAGCGCTCCATTGTGCGCCATGTTCTGTGCTGTTACAATCGAATAGCCTGCTCTCTTCCATATGTCATCAGCTTTTTCCACAAGAATGGCTGCTAGGAGAGCCTTAATGTTACTTCTTTCCAAGGTATTTCCTCCTGTCATTTTTTCAAACTCATGAATCCATTTTCCTGCTCCTGCTGTTAAACTGGGGAGTTTACACCTTAAATTATCCTTGTCCATCTGCGGCCATGGAATATACTGATGTCTCGCTCCTCCTTTTTCCAATAAGGGAAACTGCATGAACCCTAACCCGCAATCAGCTCCCATCGTCTGCCTATCCATAGTAGGGACAATGGTTACTGACCACCTCCTCCCTCGCAACATGCTCACATATGGTGGTGATTCTCTCTTCTCCCTATACGATCGTCCTTTGGGACACTCTGGATATGCTATGGGATCTGGTGTTCTATGCTTTGGTTGGTCTAGATCAGACCATTTTACTTCCTTGTCTGCCTGCAGGCTTCCCTCGGGGGCACATGCACCTCCTTCCTCTTCTCCATGGAAGGATTCCCTTTCCTCGTCTGGCATATATAGTCCCCAACTAGTATGACTCTCGTCCCCTTCACACTTATCTAAGGTCAGTCTACTTAAGGATAAGGCTCTATGCTCGAGGTTAAAAAGATTTTCCTTTTCGCTTTGTGATTGGAAGACCAACGTGTGATCTCCTTTCCCTTGGCTTCCTGATTTATTACCTTCCCTTAATTCTTGATAGGCTTCATCGATCCTATCTCCGATGCTTCTCTTCTAAGGCTTCTCTGGATGGCCCTGACATTGCTCCCTGTAACGGGAGGAACTCTTCTATAGTGCACCATGTTAATGCTGGATTTGGTTCCATTAGCTCCTTGTGAATGTGATCAATATCGCGGTCCCGCTATTTTTTCTTTTGTTCTAATTCTTCATCTAATTCCCTTCGCTTTCTCACCTCCCATCTAACTCTTTCCTCTTCCTGTCTTATTTCTTCTTTCCTTGCCCCTGCTCTCCTTTCTTCCTCTTCTCTTTGTCTTTGTATTCTTCTATCCTTTAATTTCTGTGCTTCGTCCTCTTCTCTTTTCCTTTCTTATCTATCCTGTTCTTCTATTGCTCTCTGCCTGTTGTCATGCTTCCTTTGCTCCTCTGCCCTTTCTTCTTTCTTTTGTTGCTTCTCCTGATGCATCTGTTCTTGCCGCTGTCTGCTTTTTCTTTTATGCTTGTAATGATGGGCCTCCACACGGTGCTCAGTTGGCAGTAAAGATGTATTGTTAAGATACATACAATCATAAAGACCCCCAACCTGTGCCCAGCAGGTCCTTAAGCCAACTGACCTGAGATGAAACATAACATTCGATTCAAGAACACATACCCCACATTCCACTCCCATGTTCCATCGCTCCCCTTTCTTGGAAAATTTCTCCACATCCTACTTTCTTGGAAAATACCTCAGGAAAGCTATCCACAACATTCGATCCTTCCATTACATTCACCGCTTGCTCTTTGGTATTAGGATCCAGCCTTGTTCGTAACCCTTTTTCTTCCATCCACCCGAGAAGTGTCTCGCCACTCCTTGTCACATATATCTTCCCTTGCATCTCTCTCCCTTTAAAATGAAAGACAGCAACAAAATACCCGATCACATACATTTTTCCACAATTATATCCATAAGGTCTTTTGTCTGACGGCATTAGATCCTCAATTCTTCCACCCACCACATCTTCATACACCTCATGCGACATAAGGGAAAGCTTTGCACCAGAGTGTGCCATCATACATACAACCCTAACATTCACATGAATGTTTGCAAAAGGGCTGTCACATCCCTCATCATCATCGCACATTACCATATTCACAGTAACTACCTCAACTTTCTCCTCCTCCTCCACCCCAGATGATTGTCGCACCTCCTCTGCTATATAAAACATCTTTCTTTCACCTCCTAATGCATAATTCTTACAATAGTTTGCGTAATGCCCCCACCTCTTACATTTGTTGCACATTACTTTTCTACCTGGGCACACAGGAGAATTAGCAAAATGGCTAGAACTAGCACAGCAGAAGCACAATCTCTCCTCCCTTCTGCTTCCCTTCATCCCGAAACCTTTATCATCACACATCTCAGAACCTTTAAGAGGTTTCTCTCTTGGCTTCTTTTTCACATTTCTCTTGTATTCCTTATTATACTCATCCACTCTTAATGCTTAATTTGTCACTGTCTTGGTCTCCTTTCTCGACAATCTAGCCACACATTGCATAGTATGTTCAACTCTTTTAGCCATGCCAATCACCTCCTCCAAATCAGGCTCATCCCTTAACCATATTCCCTCCCGTATTTTATCTTATGAACAATGCATTATAAAATGATCACTTATGTGCTCATCAAGCTTTTCCCCAAATGTACAGTTTAAGGCAAGATGGCGTAACACCATGACATACTCTTCCATATTTTCCCCTTCTCGCTGTTCCCTCATCCCAGAATTATACCTCTCCAGAACCGTGCTAGTTTTAACATCAAAATGGCGATCCAGTTTCAACAAAGCACTATCAAACCCATTTACCCCACTTTCCTGATCCAAATCAGGCATATCAGATAGTGTTTCAAAAATGCTTTGCCCTTCATAGCCAATAAAGGGCATAAGAAGGGATACTTTGCGTTCTGCTGACATACTGTCACTGCATGCCGCTTTGATATAGTATAGAAAACTTTTTTTCCAAGCAGGCCGCTTTATCTTGACAGGCCCTGGGCTGGCCATAAACATGGGAGGTCCTGGCACCCCTGCCATATCCATTATCCACACACTCCTCCTTTCCTCCTTTACACATATTTCCTATAAAGATGGAGTCTGCAGTTGTCACTCCTTGATTATATGTCACGAAGTCTACACTGCTGTATGGGTTTGGATACTGCAGTGCTCTTTGCCCACAAGACACTAGTTTACTCTCACGGGGCATGTCGCACTCACTACTTAGCCCTCACCTCACCTCCAGCTCTTGCCGCTAGTCCACCTGGGTTAATATCCAAAAGGAAACAAAAATTACAGCCGAACGTGCTCACCCTTCCCCTTGGGCCCTGGGCGTACACGTTATATACAGGGTCATAAAACATCCTCGTATTATCCTAATCCGGATGGTAGGCATCAGCTGACTAGCTCGGATGACGCGTGCACTCCTTTCCTCTGTGCGCTCAACACGTTGGAGTCAGCTGGACCAGCTGACAGCAGCATGCTCCGTCCTGTCTCTCTCTTTTTTTCCCAATCGCGGCTGGTATGTGTTTCATGTCCGGGCGGAGTCAATGTAAATGCTGTGTTGGTAGGGAAGCAGTGGACGTCACAGAGGGTGTGCGCCCTTTCGTATACATCTGGTATGTAGTTTTATTGCTATTAGAACGTTCCCTGCGTCAGAGCCTTTTCCTTCTTTGTGACTGCACACTGTGGCGTTGCCCCGTGAGGGAGACACACACGCGGCGACGTGACGTTGCACGTCGCCGCGTGCGCCTTAAATAAACGGGGCGTTCCCGGCCGCGGCAGAGCGACCGGGGAGCCCGAAGCACACAGACGTGTCCGGTCTGAGTCTGTGGGTGGAGGGGCTCACGGGCACGCGTGGGGGTACCCAGAGACCCCCAACAGTGGCGACGAGTGTTGGATGCCCGGGCCCGGCGGTGAGAGCGATCCCGGATTATTTTCTCCGACGACGAAACATCCGCGGATGTCTCGTCTCACGCTGTGGCCGCGGACCATACACGCGGCTGGCGGCCATCTTGCGCACGTGGCTGAGGAACTTCCGAAAGCTCCGGTTTGGAGTCGGAAGGCCATCCAAGCCCAATTTTTGGATTAGCTGACTGCGGGCAGCCTAACCCGCAGGCCCATGCCTGAATTTTGATATTTTGGCCAATTTTCAGTCTGTAATGTCGTGTGGTAGCTGGAAGATGGACTGAGGTGGCTGGGCCTTCTCAGCCCACTCCATTTTTGAAGCTCAATTTTTGGAACATTTGGTTCAAGGACCCTCTTCAACCCCTTCATCATCACATGGGTGATGGCATGCCCGCTCCTGAGATCCACGTTGGAACGAGACGCCTCAAGGTAGCTTCTTTAACCCTTTCATCATCACGAGGGTGGTGGCAGTGTGGAGAGAGGTGCAAGTTGCGGCCCTCAGGACTAGAACGAGGGCGCCTGTGCGCTTGGGCCCATGAGTGATTTCGGCGCCCTGGAGGGTGCGACTGCCACGGCCTCGGAGGATTCGCAGGACGAAAGCCTGGCGGACTTGTTTCAACAGAATCCCCCACAGCCAACCCCACGTCCGGCGACGTCGGGGCTGCCTACACCCACGGTTGGTGCCGCTCTTCCCCCGAACCAACCACCACCCCTGGCCATGGCCCAAGCCAGGGCGCAAGCGGCCTTGCAGCCCATTCCGGAGTTTGACGCTACGGGTCCTCCGTCCAGCCTGGGCCCCCGATGGAGAAGATGGATTGGACGGCTGGACATGTACTTTCAGGCCGCCCAAGTCACGGACAATGACAGCAAGGTGGCCACGATGCTGTATTCGGCCGGAGCAGCTGTGCAGGAGATATTTGAGTCGTTAACTCCGGTGGACAACTCCTATGACCAAGCCAAAGCCGCCCTCCTCGCGCATTTTATTCCCCTTGCCAACGTGGACTATGAGAGGTTCGTCATGCTCTCGGCCAGACAAAAGGAGGATGAAACGCTCGACACCTTCTATGGCCGCCTACGCCGCCTATCCCAAGGGTGTGCGTGGGGGGATGCGGAGGATATGATGAGGACCATGCTAATCCAGGCATGTTCATCTGGCAAGCTGAGGCGACAGGTCCTGAGAGAGCCCGGACTCACCCTGCCCAGAATCCTGGAGCTCGGGCGGTGCCATGAGGTGGCGGAGGCCCGTGCCAACAAGATGGAGGCCGGATCCCGCGCAGCGAGGCCGGAAGAGGCGTGCGCTGTCTGGCGAGGCGGCAGAGGGGTGCGAAGGCCCGGTGGGGCTCCCAGAGACAGAGCTGGTAAGTCAGTGGAGTCATGCCAGAAGTGCGGCTATGACCTCCCCCACTCGTCTGAGTGCATGGCAATAGGAAAGATCTGCGGACGCTGTGGGGTGCCCGACCACTTCTCGAGGGTGTGCAGGGCGACCCTGCCTGTACTGATTCCGAGGGGACAACCCCGTCTGTGGACCCCTCGCCAAAACCGCCCGCCCAATGTAGCTCAGGTGGAACAGGCGGGGGAGGA